>NC_049224.1:91285618-91885618 GCF_011100685.1 Canis lupus familiaris | reverse complement strand
ACAAAATAAGGACAGTGCAAGAGGAGCTGAATCTACTTCTCTTCACTTTTGAGATTTTGGTTATGGGCCGTACAGCTCGCTAGGGACGCTGCTGTCAGACTCAGATTCCATTCAATGGGACGAGTAAGGCACATCTTAATGGGGCTCAGGGGGCCACTTGCTGTATTCCCATCGGACAAATTCAATTGCTCATCAGTTTTCATTTGTAGCACGCTGGAAGAAAAAGTGTACAGCGTTTTAGTTTTACGACTTCAAAGGAATGATCAACCTTGTAAAAGAAAGTTCAGGTTACGGCGCGGCCTGCGGCGGCGTCCAACACCCGCGCTCCGCCCGCGCCGCGTCCGCTGGGGGCGCCCCTCCCCCCTCCCCCTCCCCCTCCCCCTCCCCCTCCCCGGGACGCTCGCAGCCCCTCGTCCCTCCGAGAGCCGGAGCTGGGAGCACGGGGAGCGCGTCGGCCTGAGCAGCGGCCCTGTTCGGAGCCGGACCCCCCGCGGGTTTGGCGCAGGTTCCCGCCGCTCAGTGCGCGCAGGCCGAGGCCCGACGGCCTCACGACGGCCCCTAGGTCCGCGGCGCCGGGGCCAGCGGGCGCCTCCTCCCGGCTGCGGGGCCTGCGCCTGCTCCCGCACCCACGGCCCGCGGGGCTCGCACCTCGACCCGCCCCCCTGGCGTCCGCCCAGGCTCCATCCGCGGGAGGCGGCGGCGGCCCGCGGCAGCCGGGCGGGCGTCCGTGCCCCGTGGACAGTCCCTGTCCCGCGGCTCTTCTCTTTGGGCTGCGCCGTGCGCGGCTCCCGGGCGCCATCTAGGGCGACGAGGCACGTGCCCGCGCAGCCGGGCGCCCCTGAAATGTTGTGGATGCGCTTCGCGAACTTTTTATTTTGCAGGTTTTAAAGATGAAAGTCCGAGACTCCGGGATGTGCCTGTGTCGCCGACCGGCCGTGTAGGGCTGCCGTCTAGGAGCAGGGTAAACTGAGTCACGGGGCGCGCGGGGCACAAGGGCGCTCGCACCGCCACGCACCGACCCCCGCGCACTTCCGCGAACCCAGCAGCAGGTTCCAGCGCTGCCCCCTGGAGGCCGTGGCGAGTCGCGGCCGCAGCAGCCGCAGCCCCGGCGGGACCCCGCCGCGACCAGTGGCCGCCTGCCCCTCCCCCTCCCCCTCCCGCCCTCCCCTCCCCTCCCCCCGTAAACGCACCCCGCCTGTGGGCGAGTAACGGCTCTCGCAGCGGACTCCCCGCCGCTCCCCTGACCCCGGCAAGGCCCCCCCACCCCCACCCACACCCCCAGGGCCCCCCGCGTCGGAGGCCGAGGCAGGCGGCGGGCGGGACGGCGCAGCCCTTCCCAGGGGCGCGGGGCTCTGCCCCTTGGGGCTCCCGAGCAGGGCGGCTGCCCCCGGCCCCGCCCCCGCCCGTCCCGCGTCCGGGTGACCCCGCGTCCAGGTGACGTCCACGAGCCCGGCAGGTGGAGGCAGGACCCTGGCGCTCCCGCTGCCCGCAGGTGGAGGTGCTGGGGCGCACCTGGCCCCGGGAGCCCCCGACCCCGGGACCGCCCTCGGCCCGTCCGGGTCCGCGCCCTCCTCCAAACGCCCTGGCTGTGCTCGGGAGACCGAAGGCCCCACCGCTTCCCTCCCCGCTCCTTGCCTGCCCGCCGGGTCCCCACGCTCCCGCACCCCCGACGGCAGGCCCCGCGCGCGCCTCGCCCCCTTCCTCGGGCAGGACGCCGTGGCGGGGCCGCCCCAGGTCCCGGACTGCATCACCCGGAGCCAGGTCGCCCCGCTTGCCCTCCTCCCGCTAAAGCACGAGCTGCCGGGGGCTCCTCCTGCACAGCTGCCAGGAGGCCAAATAGACCTCCTGCCCCCGGCCCTGAAGCAACGGGGACCAGACGCGGACCAGACGCGCCTCTCACTTTGAACGACTTAGAAAGTAGACAAAAATCCATGGGATGCACAGATGGATCCATAAACACTATACTGTGGAGCCCAATGCCGGGCTTGAACTCATGACCCTGAGCATCAAGACCTGAGCTGAAATGGAGTCAGATGCTTAACTGACCAAGCCCCCATGGGCCCCTGGAATATTAAGGCCACGGACAAAAGACCGTGCAGGATGATAAGGATCCCCGAAAGGAGGGAAGCCCTGAGAGTCGCTCTGCTTACTGCCGAAGAGTTTCTAGGCTGCAGTAGAGAGAGGGCCCCAAAGGGGCTTGCAAACCTTCCTGAGCTGACAGGACAGTTTGTGGGTGAGGGAGCCCAAGGCAACCAGAAGCCGTGGCTCGGAGCACGGGAGACAGAGCTGCGCAGAGAAGGCTCCACGGATCTGCACTGGTTTCCCCGAATCTGTAGATAAATCCTGATCAGTGCGTGAACGTTTCCAAGGCCGTGAAAACCCCCCCTGAACAGGATCAGGCGGACACTCGCTAGAAGCCGCGTGGGACGGGATAGGGTCTGTGTTCCCACCAGCAAGAATGGGACACCCCTGACACACCGCAGGAGGTAATTATCGGGAGGGCCTCACCTTGGGGCAAAATCAGCCCTACAGCAAGACCTCTCCTCCTCAGCACCACTGACGTCGGGGCCTAGTGATTATCATGGGGAGCCACAGACCGTAGAAGGTTTAGTGGGGTCCCCGACCTCTACCCGCCAAGTGTGACGGTCCAAGGTGTTTCTGTGCATCACCAAAAATTCTCCACTGGACATCACCAGTTGAGAACCACTGTCCTATGCTGAAGGCTGTTCCAACTCTGCCTACCAATGCCCGAAACAAGATTTGAAAGAATAAAACGTTTTCTTAATAAGCTAATGGTGTCTCAGAACAGAGCCACAAAACGCTGAAGGCCTTGCAAAAACAAACAAGCAACCACCCACCCCCAGCACAGAATGTAAAATCTACAATGTCTAGCATCCAATCTAAAATTACTGGGTCTGCAAAAAACAGGAAAACAAAAAATGAGAAAAACCAATCAATAGGAACTGGTAAATAACACAGATTGTAAAACTAGCACACCAGGATGTTTACCCAGGTGCTTTCAAAGAGCTGAGGAAAGCATGAGCATGAGGAGGAGAAAGACAATAGTTTCCAAGAGATTAAACTTAAATCTCAAGATGAAAATCCAATTTCTGAAATTAGATGCTAATGCTAAATATCATGGGTTTATTAACAGCATACTGGACAATCCAAAGAAAAGGTTATCAAGCTTAAAAGCAGAAATAGCATAATCCAAAATGAAACAGCAAAGTAAACAAAAATGAATAGGTACCAGTGATCCACGTGACAAAATACACGTGGTTGGAATCCCCTCGGGAGGGGAAAGAGGGACAGAAACATTTTAAGAAAATAGGGCTGAAAGATTTCCATATGTGATAAAAACAATCCCCTCATACCCAAGTAGTTAAAAAAAAAAAAAAAAAAACTCCAAATAGAAAAAAGATGAAGGCAACAATGCCAAACCCATTTATAATCAAAGTGCTGATAACCAGTGATAAAATCTTATAAGCAACTGGAGGAGGAAGCAAAACCCAGAACATACAGAGTAGCAAGTATAATAGTGCCCGCGGACTTCTCTGCACGACAGTGGAGCAACGGCTGCAAAGTCCTAGAAGAAACCTATGGTCAAATCTGAGTTTCATATCCAGCTAAAATAGCTTTCAAACACAAAAGTTGGGGGGAAAGTGAAATAAAGACTTTCACAAAAAATGGCAGGGCTGGGTGGATTAAACAGCAAGCCCGCACCACAAGAGATGCTAAAGGAAGTTACTCAGGCAGAAGTAGAACGGCATCGATAGAAACCTGGATTTGTACAAAACAGTGAAATGTGCCAGAAATGAAAAATTCATGCGGAAAATACTTTTCCTAGTTTATTTTTTTAAAGATTTATTTATTTATGATAGACATAGAGAGGGAGGCAGAGACAGGAGGAGGGAGGAGCAGGCTCCATGCAGGGAGCCCGACGGGGTACTTGATCCCGGGACCCCAGGATCGTGTTCTGGGCCAAAGGCAGGCGCTGAACTGCTGAGCCACCCAGGGATCCCCACTTTTCCTATTTTAAGAATCTCTTTGAACCACTATGAAAAGGAGAAACAGCAACAACACATTGGGAAGATTATACCATTTATAGAAGCAAAATATATGTCAATAAGAACAGCGCAGAGGCCTGCGGGGAGGCCATGCAAATGTCCTGTAAGTTCTTGGACTAAAGGTGAGGTGGTGTAGCCACCGGAGCTCAGACGTGCAGGGCAAGCCCACGGCGAGAACTTCTTAAGAAACCGATTAAGGGATGAAATAGAATAAAAAAGTAGGAAGTAAATAATAGATGGGACGAATAGAAAGTAGAGAGTGGGGTGGCTGTCATCAAAAAGACCAGAAATAACAAGTGTCGGTGAAGATGTGGGGAAAGGGCAGCCTTGCTACTCTCGGTGGGTGGGTGTGCCCCCTGCGGAAAACAGTGCGACGTGGGGGGGGCGGGGGTGTGACGTGGGGGGCGGGGGGTAGGGGGCCTGCAAGGCTGTGACACCGGAAGAGCCTGGGCCTGGCCGCGGTGGGCAAACCCCAGTCGTGCGGAGACCGGACTCGGGAAACGCCTTACAGATGTGCCCTCCCCCACATCGGAACAGCACCCACGGCGCCCACTGCGCCCCCAGCACCCCTGGTGCCCCCAGAGCCCCATGGTCCCCCCACCCCCTGCTCCCCTGCACCCCCAGCTCCCCCAGCGCCCCAAGCCCCATGCTCCCCCCATAGCCCCTGCTCCCCTGCACCCCCAGCTCCCCCAGCACCCCCGGCGCCCCCCGTGCCCCAGCATCCCCCTGCTCCCCCAGCACCCCGCCCCCCCGCACCCTCCACACCCCCACGCCCCCAGCATCCTGGCTCCCCCCACGCTGCCCCCCCTCCGCAGGTCCGGGTCCAGGGAGCTGGAACACCAGGAGCCAGGAGGACCCTGCACTGCGGCTGGGGGCTCCCGGGGCTCCCCCCCATTCTACCGACGGGGTCACGAACTTTCTCCACAAAGGCCACGGGGTACGCCAGCTCTGCCCAGGGAAGTGAGGGACGGGCGGCCGGGCCAGACGGCCCAGTTTAGAGAACTGGTTCTGTGTGCGAAACCAGCTCTGCAGCAGGCCCTTCCTCTAGGAGGGAGACGCGACCTCTGCCAAGTGAGAGCGTGTTGCCAAAGCAAAACAAGAAGCCGCAGTAGTTTTACAGGTTCCCCGAGTTCCCGGCGACTCTAACGTGCAACACAAAGCCTCGGGGATCAAAACCAAGAGCGTCCCGCTTATTCGACCACAGTTTGTGGACTACATTGGATGCTTTTCCATGAAAGACGAGGGACAACTGGTGAAGTAGAATATTGTGAAAAACGCGGTAACGGCTGACAAAGCAAGAGCACATCCACGAAAATTTCAAGAAAAAAGCACCAAACTTGGGATCGTGCAAGTAGCTGCTGCGTATTTTAATAAAGCACCGCAGGAAGGCGAGGACTGCTGCAGGGCCCAAGCCCTTCCCCTAACTCCGCTCCTGTGAAGGTCATGCTGGTGGGGAGCAAAACTCAGTCGTGGACAGAATGGATTTTTATCAAAAATTCCTGATTTCATCAGAATGCTTCAAGTGACCCGAGGTTTCACAGGCCCACCGGGCCCTGGCGGTCAGCGAGGCGGCGCCGCGAGGTCCGAATGGAAAGGGCGCCGAGGAGCCGAGTCATTGCCCCGCGAGCGCCCGTGCGCAGCGGCGCGGGGCACCCCGGGGGCGGGGGCTGCAGGAGCCCGGGCTCCGGGAGGTCGGCGTGCGCCGGGGCCTGCTCGGCTCCCCCGGTCCTGAGCCGCCCCCGCCCCCCCCGCCCCCCCCCGACCCAAGGAGGAGCCGCGCAACCGCCGGGCGGCCGTCACGGGCTGCAGGTGCGCGGCGCGGTCCTCCACGGCGACACCTGCCCGTCGGCCTCGGCCGCGGCGACCGGGTCCCAGGGCGCATCGGGTGCGCACACGAGCCTGTGCTTGGGGTCGCGGCCTTGTCTGCGGGGCTCGGGGCGTCGCGGGGGCTGCAGGGCCGCCCCAGCGGGACCTGCACGGAGCCGCGCTCCGGGGCCGCTCCGCAGTGGGGCCAGGAAGCCGGCTGCGCGGGGCGGGGGTGCCGGGGCCTCGGCGGCCACGACGCGTCGTCCGGAGCGTTTCTGTCGCCGCGAAGCCTGGAGAATCGGCTGCTCTCCCCGCGGTCCGTCACCCGCTCACCCCGCGCCGGAGCCACGCGGCCTGCCCCGCCCGAGCGTCCCCTCCGGGGGGCGGCGGGGGCGGGGGCAGCCCCGCGCGTGGGCCCGAGTCCGGGGTGGAACCGGGTGTCTTCGGGCCTTCGGGGGGCAGGAGACAGCGGGCCCGACCCGCCGCCCGAACCCGGCTCGGAGCCGCAATCCGGGCCCTGCGCTGCCCCGGCGGCGCCCCCGTTGCGGCCGGACACGCGGGGACACGAGCCCCGGCCCGCTCTCGGCGCAGGCCGCCCTCCGGCCCCGACCCAGCCCGGCCACGCGGGGAACCTCCCCGCGGCTGCCCCGGACTCGCGGCGCCGATGCCCCGAGGTCCCGCCTCTGCGTTTCCAACAGTCACCGGCCACCTCCCGAGCGCCCCTCCCCGAACCTGCGCCCGGCGCCGCCGCCACCGCCACGGACGGGTCTCCCGCCCCTTGGCCCCCTCCCCCCCCCCGACCCCCCTGCCCGCGGTCCGGAAACGCCGCGACGCCCCTTTCGCTCCCGCCGCGGTGGTCCTCCTCCCCCCGCTCCTCCCCCTCCCCTCCCCCTCCCCCCTCCTGCCCCCTCCCCCCTCTCCTTTCCCCCACCTCCTCCCCCTCCTCCCCTCCCCCTCCTGCCCCCTCCCTCCCTCTCCCTCCTCCCCCTCCCTCCCCTCCCTCCTCCCCCTCCCCTCCCCCTCCCTCCTCTCCTCCCCCTCCCTCCTCCTCTCCCCTCCTCCTCCCCCTCCCTCCTCCTCTCCCCTCCTTCTCCTCCCCTCCCTCCTCCCCTCCCCCCTTCCTCCTCCCCTCCCTCCCCCCTCTCCTTTCCCCCCTCTCCTCCCCCTCCTCCTCCGGCCCGCCCGCCCGCGCTCGGTCTCCGGCCCCACAGCCACCCTCCGCATCACGACGATCACCTCTTAACCGTCTCCAGGCTTATCCGACCTGTCATCAACCGCCTTCACCGCTGTTCCATCCCTTCTTGGAACCGCTTCCTTGTCTCCACCCTCCCGCCTTCCTCTATCTGCCTCACTGCGCTTCTGTGCACATCCCCCGTCCCCCGTTTTTTTTTTTTTTTTGAAGATTTCATCCATTTATTTTAGAGACGGCGCCCCTGAGCGCAGAGGCACAGACCTCAGGCCCCCGGGGCTTGAGCTCACGACGCGGAGACCAGGACCTGAGCCCAGACCAACCAAGAGCTGCTGCTCAACCAACTAGACGACCCAGGCGCCCCTGTGCACCTCCCCCCGCCCCATATCCTCGGGGCCCTGCGATCCCAGGCTCTTCCCATTTTACACTAAGCCATCTATTCCACTCTCATGGGTTCAATTTGTGGACCCCAAAATCTCAGCCTCTTTCCCGAGCAACAAACCCGTATTACCTAAAGCTGATCTCTAACAAGACACGTTTAAAATGCACGCGTCCACTTACACGCAGATTTCCCCCCATAAACATTCGCACGATATTGTAAATGTATTTTTTCTTCCTCATGATTTTCTTATTAAAATTTTCTTTTCTCCAGCTTTATTGTAAGAATACTGCACAGGGTACATACGACAGAAAATACCTGCTAACTGTCCACACTCTCAGCAAGGCTTCCCGTCAACAGGCTATTGGCACTGAAGTTTTTAGGGAGTCAGAGTCGTTTGCAGATTTTCTACTACACGGGGGTTCGGCACCCCTAGACTGCACTGTCCAAGGGTCCACGGTGATTGCGTCATGAGCATCTGTTCTCGGACATCCCAAATTCCCTATGCCTGAATGTTCTCTCGTATCTCAGTGAACCTAGATGTTCAAGCCCAAACCTGGACATCACCCTTTATTGCTCCTCCTCTAACATATCGGATCCCACTTCCTGGGCCTCTGTCAAACGTGCCTGTTCTTCCCCCTCATTGCCACTGTCGGGTCCAGACTTTGTTTCACGACCGATGCCGGCCCCACCGCTGGGCTGGCCTTCCCTCAGCGGCCCGAACTCCGGCTGTGCCCCGCCCGCGGCCGCTCCTCAGGCCTCAGCCCCGCGATGACAGCTCCTGTCCTGCAGGCCTTCTCGGCCGCACCTCCCCCCCGGCGCCCAGGGCCTCGGCGGCCTGCCGGGCTCGGCCGGGGGTGGCCGGTGAGCATCCCTGCCTAATTCTCTAAACCCGGGTTCAGGCTCCGTCCTCCGTGCTCCCACAAGCCGCCCCCCACCCCGGGCACAGCAGGCTGCTTTCTACGGAAATGGCCTATTCGCGGTCTCCGTGAAACACAAACTAGGACTTTGACCATCCATCCCCTTAACTGATGTGATTAGTAATAGAATATCCCACTTAAAACATAAAATATACTCTATTTATTGAATAAATACGGGATACAGGCCTTGTTTTCTTAAGCTGGAAAGGGAACTTTCTCAACTTTCTACAGTGTCTAGGAGCATGCTGTAGGCATTAAGAGGATATTCGGAATAGAATTGCATTTCATCTTTCCTTTCATGTCCACATTTGATATACAGCAGTACACATGTAGCGAAGAGTAAGTTTTAAGACTCCCATGGATTAAACTATACCTGGACAGTTAATCTTGAAATGTACAAAAATGAGACGTTTATGGTAGAAGCAAGACTTTTCAGCAAGAGAAATATTCCATGATTCACTATATACATTGCCCTATGAATTCTTCTATAAAAGTCCTTGTTAAAAATCTCTCAAATCTCCAGTCACTAATTATACTATGATGAAGAAAAACACATATAAAACTAATAATGAATTTTACGGTCATTTCCAAAGAGGCATTAAGAAGTATGGAATACCAGGAATAATGAGAAAAAATAACACTTTAAGAAACATTTTAAAATCAGATAAATATAACAAATACTGTTATAAATACAAATTTGTAAAAAATAATGTCCTTGATTAAAAAAAAAAGAATGTTAAATAAAGAAGGAAAGTTATCAGTAAAAGGTAAATAAAACTTCAAGCAGAACAGGAAATAGTACTAGTAATTTTAAAAATGAGAAAAGGTGAAAAACAACTCTTACTATGATACTAGATCTTTAAAAAATACCACAAAAGGATTTTGAGATTAACTTGAAAAAATAATACTAAGGCATCTTCCATTTTATTTTTCCAGGATATCTAGCGAGATAAGAGAATCATACTAAAATAAATTTATATTTATACCTGAGGAAGATACAATGGCTAAGAAGCTAGAAGAACAAACAACGGTTCTGTTGTAAAGTGAGTTAATGCAAACTACGTTTGGTAAACTAACAGCACGAAATGAGAATGGCATAAAGAATTAAAAATGAAACGCTGCACTTTATACTCCATTCATGACAGTCTTTTAAAAATATGTGTGTATATTTTTACGTGAATTATACATTTTTTAAAAAATCAGGCTTCATCACTCTTTTTTCCTGACATATCTGTTACGCTATTTTTAGTTATCCTGAGGACAAGAAACAAAGGACATTACTTTTAGATTTGATTCATCTTTCATAATGGAGACTCTAATTTGATCAACGTTAAAGCTTTAATCATCACATGTTACGAAGTTAAAGTTTTTAATGAATGCATGTTAAATATTACTTAAATAGGTATTTTTAAAGTCAATTAACTGAATTTTGGGGGCCATTGTAATCATCTAACCTATTCAAACTTGAGTTTAATTATTACTTTTAATATTTTAATAGAGGATTTAATCGTTTTTTAGCTTTTAAAGAAGTTTTACAAAAGGTAACACAAATAAATCCATCAGGACCGGTATAAGCCCCTAAAATACACAATGCAACAACGCAACCACACGATACAATACCCTTAAATTCACAAATGTAACCTGGCACTCTTTCGTGTCTGGGAAGTAATGAGACAAACACCCGGCACTTGTCACACGTCCTCAACTGTCTACGCTTCCAACAAGCAGAGGCGGAGCTGGCTTCGGCGGCAACAGCGCGTTCACACCCTGTCTTGCTAGTTCTCAGGCTAAGGGTCTCCCCGGGGTGGCTGTCAGGCCTGCACAACCCAGTCAGCGCACCGTTGCCAATTCCAGTTCGCATCCTAAATTTAGCGCTACCTGCCACTGACCTGTGCGTGACTTGGCCCCTCGCTCGGCTGTACAGATGGTCCCTGGAAAGAGCCTCCTCTTTGTATCTGTGCAATCTAGTTCAAGTCTCCCCTGAAAAAGCCTATTCAACAAGTTTGCTTATTTATTGAAGAAAATATCTTGTTCCTGGACGCTCTGTAAAGAGCAGAGTCTTAACGTGGTTCCCGAAGCAGCAGGGGTCGCAGCAATTCGACGGTGCTCGGGAGGCGGTAAGGCCGCAATTATTACGTGTGTGAACGGACCCCAGCAATTTAGCAACGAGACAGTCTTTACTTCTGCCCACGTGGTCTCAGAGCTATTAATTTATCAAGACAAGGAAAATGCATTATCCTGTAGCGCAGCAGTGGATTCTTAGATAGCTCCTTGGGCGTATTTACCAAACTATTTTCTATATCTTTTATTAGATAAAATGCAAACGCAGATAATATAACTTGTACACTAAGGATCTATGTTTAGAAGCCTTCTATGTCTCTACTAAATGTATTTTAATTTGCTTAAAATCCTGGATACATTAAGGTGTAGGGACGCGCACTGCTACACTGAGCAGAACCTAATTTCAGGAGTTTCATACTAGGTGCCAAGAAATTAGGTTGTCCAAGTATTTTGGAAATAAACTGAAACTAAATCAGCTGTTCCTCTTCTCCCCATGATCTCATACTTTACTCAAGGCACCTACAATGAAACTTTAAAATTAAGCAGAGAAAAACTTACCTAGTTGGGATTTTTAATAATAGTTTGCCATTTGTCCACTGTTGCAAGACTGTCGTTTATGTCTTTTTGTTGACATTTCTGTGGTCTTCCAAGGTGGTCTTTTTCTTTTGTTCAATTTGCTAAGAACGTCAGAACTATCAGGATTCTTGTCATAGTTAACACATTTATTTAATTTACTATTGTCAAGTTGGCCAGGAAATTTATCGGTTGAAGGACTATTTGTTTTAGCATTTTCCATTTCTTTAGATTGCTTTTTAAAAGAGTTTTGCCTAGCAGAATGGGATCTTAGGGTAAAGCGCTTTGCTTCTTCTATGCGAGTCTGATGATTACTTCCACTGTCAACAGATTCGGGAGAGTAAATGATTGTATTTAGCTTAAAAGTATTTCTGTGTTCAAGATAGTTGATCTTCCTCAAAAATATTCTACAATCTTTTAGGGTTTTTGACTTCCAATTATTTGGACATACATTTCCTAGTCTTGGTCCCTTTTCAAAATCTTTTTGGCTGCAATTTGTTCCATTCTCCTTTGCCTCTGACTTAAAATTATTCTCTAGACTAGCATGTGTTTTCAAGTCAGACATTGCCACCTTCTGCTGCAAAGAGTCATCCCTGATCTCAGGTGGCAAAATAAACTGATTTTCTACGGTGTTTTTTCCTTGGAGTGGGGTGTCAGCATTTGTTCCCCCCTCAGTCTTATTTAAAAATTGGTTCTGGCAGAAAAATCTCAAGTTCCTCCTTTTAGAGATCCAATCAACTGTTCCATGGTTGTGCAACTTCCCCTTTCTTTTCCACCTTTCATGTTGTAACCTCTTAAACTCAGTTCTTTTTAATCTAGCTAATGTTAAATTACTTTTCACATTTAACAGTGGAGAGCTAACCATTTTATGCAGTATATGCAACTTCCCTGCTGATTTTGAAGGAGAAGATAGTGCAAATTTTTTAAAGTGCTTTCTGAAGGGGCTGGTATTAAAATTAGAATATTTGGTTCCTAGTTTAATTCCTCTGGTATTTATTACTTCCAAAGGGTTTCGAGCATTTGCCTTTCTAACTAGTGAAAGAGACTGTGTTTCTGTTGTTTGCATAAACCAGATACAGAGTTCGTTCAAATCATACTTTTTCCGAAAAAGCATTTTTACAGGTGAAACTTCAAGTTCTAAAAGACAGGTTTCCAAAGGGTTGGCTATTTTGAAATTATCATTTTCAACGTGTTCTCTTTTTTTATGAACACAGTTTTCGGCTTCATCTCCACTCACTTGCACCCAAGCATTTGTTATTTGCTCAAATCTATTGTTTAATTCTTCTAATAAGGAATCGTTTGAAGTAGAAGCAGCCCACCACCTGAGCAAGGGGTTTGATGAGATTATAGGGTCCAAAGATACTTCAGAAATGGGAATTAATTTGTTATCTTCCAAACGCATTTTTGCATTCCTCGAGTTCCTAGTTCCCGGGGCACCTTTCGAAGCTATTTTCATCCTTGACTGCCTATGTTTTTCCTTCTGACTTTTACCTTTCTGCAAACGGAGTTTATATGACTTACGGAGCAGAGCGTTTCTATAAATAAGTGAGCTGGAAGATGCGAATGGATGTAAGAAATGGAGAGATGGTTTTCTATCCCTAACAGAATGTCTCAAAGGTATCGTGGCAACCATACTTTTTGGTCCATTCTCAAATACGCCAGCGCCAGCGTGCCTTGCACCCACCTTACCGCACCGGTGTTCACGCTTCTCTTCAGCTACGTGTTTTTCTAACATATTTTCTTGTTCTAAAGGAGGCAAGCAGCTGCTAATGCTTACTTCTCTCTCCTGAGGTGAAACTCTTATGAATAGTCACAGATATGCCAGAGATCTTCACCTTCGCGGGCCGACCAGGCTTCCTAGTTACTGCAAAAGGCTTCTGATTCGGCCGAGCAACGTTCTTGGAAGGTTGAGGTATCACAGACTTGTTCTTGATGGGCCTAACGTGTTCAAAGCCAGACCCCAAGATCTCGCCTTCAGTAGTCGGACTTGAAGCAGCACTTCTTCTTTCACCTGGGTCAGTCTTGTGTTCTCTAGTATTTCGGAGGCCACCACACTCAGCTGGAAAATCCGCAACCTTACTGCTGCCAGACCTAACGTTGCTTATGTCTCCAGCTCCTTCAGAAACATGTCTTTTAGCTCTTCTTGACCTTCCATAAATAACAGTTACGGTAATACTCTTTTTATAAATACCTTCTTTTACTTCTGATAGGAGAGATTCGGGACTTTTCTTTCCAGCACTAGAGGACTCATTCTGGCAAACGGCGACATCTGTTTGCTCAGCCTTAGGTTTCGGGGGTCTTCCAATTGGCCGCTTAGTTTGCTTCACAACCTGGGGACCTATTTTTTTAGGTCTGCCTGGCTTTCGTTTGAAAGATGAATCAATACCACTGCTTGGATTTTCCTTCGGTTCGTCCTGTGGCTTATCACTATTAATATCATCTATAAACATTGCAGACGATTCTGTAGTTTCACTTGCACAATTCAACTTATTTAGTCCTCCCTGAAGAGTGTCACTGTCATTAAGATTAGAACTATGATTTTCCAAGTTAGCGTTTGGGACGTCCTCATTTGTTTCTGGTTTTTTTTCAGTTACGTGAGGAGTCGGACATTTTTCAGAAGGAAGATCAGTATTTGACTTGGAAGTACCAACTGAAGTTAAAGTATATTTGACTCCTTCACTGCTTTTAACCTCAGATAGAAACATGAGTTTGATGGGACTAGAATAGCTGGAAAAAGAAGAGCTTCCAAAGCCCTCATACTTTGTTGGCACACTTGTAACACTGGAAATCAAGCTACTTGTATCTAAAATTGATGACTTTTCCAGATTAACACGTTTTTTGCTATTCCAATCTATTGTAGGCATATGACTGTTTTTGATATTGCCGGCCGCTACCACAGATTTTGATAAACTCTGCTCTTTGCAGGTCATTCTGCTTACAGTAAGGGTCATATTTCTACCTGCATTTTGATCTTTACCATCAATTTCTATCAATTTCTTGGATGCCCTGCATCCTTCAGATGAGTGGTTATTCCAAGACTTTTTGGCCATATTTATCGTGTCTTCCAAACGCTCCACAACAACTTGTAAGTTAGAATTCATTGCAATTTTGTTTAGATCTATATTGTGTGAGCTTTCAATTTGAATATTTTTTACTGGATCTTTTCTTTTTGTAGATTCAGAAACTTTTTTGGCCTTAGGGGACTTTTTGAAAACATAATTATTTGTGACATATATAGAGTACCACCCTGGGGGCACAATATTTCGCTTAGTTCTGCTCAGAAGTCCAGGAACATCACTCTTCAGAGGCGTTTCAGTATTCTCCAGTTTTGGATTCTCCTTGTGATTTTGCAAAAGTTTTTTTCCAGCTGCAGATTTCTCCTGTGATTTTCTTATGCTCATTTTCCCAGGGGAAGTTGTTTTAAAGCTTTCTGAAAATGCATCAAAAGCCAAGTTAGTCTCTAAACTATGAAGAGGTAGTTGCAATGATTGTAATGCACAATCTGGTGAAAATGATGTTTCTACATGATTATTATCTTGCAAGCTTTTAGAATTTTGTAAAGACCCTTGGCAATGATAGAATTGTTTGTCTGTTGAAAATATCTCATCATTGCGTGTCAACTTCCTTGAATTTTTTTCAGTATATTTTTTTCTTACAAAATTTTCATCAAGACTAGCAAGTTCTCTTTTTATTTGTAAAGAGTGCCTTCTAAACATGGGTGAATCAGGAGAGTTGTGCATTGAAAATAAGGTTTCTTGACGCTTTCGAAATCTTGTCTGAATAATTTTATTTTCTACCTTTTTATCATGTTGGCTCAGCAATTCCATAAAACTGTAATCACTGGCCTTAGCGTTATGCAAGAGTGAGGCTATTAAATCTCTCAATTTTAAATCATTATCTGTAGTACAATCACTGCTAGATAATTTTGTAAGGTTTGTCATATCTGTAGTTTCTATTGATTTTAATTTTTCATTAATACGATCCATTAAATCTTGAAAAATTATAGTAGTTTCACCTTTTTCATGATTCGTAGTACAATTATCGCTGTCTTCCAGGAGCAAATAATCAGAGTTACCGCATTTCTTAGCTTTTTGTATTTTACCTTCGTGATCACCCTTGTCACTGTTTATTTCTGCTGGTATGAGAGATGGAGGCTGGTTAATGTTTATTTCAAGTCTGTTATTTTCTAAGGCTGAAAGCTCCGAGACGACATCTTTCAGTTTTTCAAATCCTTCAGTCTGTACAGGTGATAATGGTGGGGGTGACGGACTTCGTGATCTACAAACACCCTCGAGTCGGACTGAAACATCGCATACTTCCCTTGATGAAAGAGGAGCTTGAAAGGTCGATTTTGTAGAGTGAAGGTTTGCTAACGGTCCAGAACAGCACCTGTGAGAACTATAACTGTTGGCAATTCCTCTATTCACCACTGTCTTAATGTGCTCAATAGTTACAGTTTGGCAAGTTAAACAACGTAAATCTTTAATACAGACTGGCAGAGGCACAAAACCAGGGCTTTGCCTTTCACTTTGTAGACCCCCTCTTTCTGCCAGCCTATATTCACAACTACAGAATAGGCCATGTAAATTATCTTCAGTTAGGGGCTTTTGAGATTCTGAAGACACAGTATATGATGTATTACAATAGCAAAGAGAAGCAGCATTCTGCTCTTGGACTAGAAATTTCAACATGGCCAAAACTTGTTGCTGGTGATGTGTGCACAAAGATTCCAAAACTTTGCTTAATGCTGATTTTCCTTTTTCCATTTTAGTAGCTTCCTCTGATTTTGCATCAACAGTTGAACTAAAAATAAAAATCAAACAAAAAATGAATTACAGCAAAAATACCAGTATTATACGGAGTTATAATTTTAACAGAGTTTGAGCAAAAGAAATTTTGGTATTGCTGGACTCCTAACTCCTATAGAGCCGCAACAGTGACATCTTGATTATTGTTCAGCCACAATATAATGAAGCACTGATGATAATTAATTTCCTATGGCAAGGATAATAGTCAAAGGAAAGCCCTAGTTTTGTAGAAAACCTGAGTATAGATATGATTATATTTATAGATCGCTAATGTTTAGTGCTTTGGATGTATTAAGAATATTTAATGGAAAGTGCTTCATGAGTTACATTTTTGAAAGTATACATTTTATAAGTTATTTTGATAATTATCAACCCATATTAGTGCAAATAAGAAAAATAAGATGTAGGAGAAATTCTTTATTTAAAATAGATATTTTTTCAAGGTAGTGAAAATAAAAATTAATAAAAGACAGCTTTGCATACTCACAAGGAAAATTAAGGAATTTAGATTTCATGTAAATTACAGTTTTTTTTTTTCTAAGATTAAGCTGCAGGCATTTTAACCTAATAATAAAAAATTTAAGCTATTTAAAAATAAAATCTATTTTTAATTGATTTTAAATACTAAAGTAATTACATGAAGACTAAAGGCATTACTTACCTAATTATTTAATTTCAAATGCTGGAAAATGTCCCACTGAAGAAGCTAATATACATCTAAATTTAACTAATACCCAAGATTACTTAGCAACCAAGGCACAAGTGTACAAAATTTTTTTTTAATCCAATACCAGCAGCAAGAATAAAATATATTAAAAGAATTCTGTTTCAGAAAAGTATCTATTTAAATTAAACATATCACCAAACTCTGTACATGAAAATAACCTCCCATTCATGATTTCTTATATTTGCTATTATTAGTAGTAGCTCTGCTTTATAGAAATTTTATTTAGGGTTGGAATTGGGATATATTGATTATGAATTGCTACAAAAGACTGTTATCTTGTTTAAAGGGTTATTATATTCATGTGTATTAAAAAATAAAGGATTTTTATTTTAAAATGAAAAGTGAAATTAATTTTATTTTGCTCTCTAAAATGGCTTAACCTGTTTCACAGATAAGTATGCAATATTTAACTACATTTTATAAATATTATGTTATTTGAGTAGCAAAAACACTGAAGCAAATTCTGAACATTAGATAAAAATTTTCTAGAAAAACGGTAACTTTACTAGATTCAACCAATATTTCACCAAGACTAACATGTGATTTGACAAAAGCAGTCATCAAAGTGATAAGATATGAAATTAACAATAAAACATTTCAAGTCCACAGACATGACCCCAATATCCCTTCCTTTCTGAAAAAAAATTTTTTTCTTTGGGTAAATTTTATCACAAGTAGAAGTCAATGATGGAATGGATTTCCAAGATTCACTATTAAATAATTCAAAAAATATATGGAGAACAAAGACATAAGGAAATGTTAATTATCAAATATGAAGATTTAAGTGATTTTTATACTCTTTTCCAGCAAATTAAAAATTATAGTTTTCACATAAGCACTAGAAAACCCAAAAGACTTCTGAAAGATGCATTTCTTTAAAGTCATGTTACGGCCTAGTAAATATATCTGTGAATAAACAGAGATTTTGTTTCTTATAAAAATTCACTGCATCATATTTTAAAGATTATTTTCCTTTCATAAGTTTCAAGAATGCTTACATGTTTTTTGTTAGTAATGTCAAGTATAAAGTAGAAATAATTAAAACGAATGATTAGCGTTAACTATTCTGAGAACCACCCCAAGTTTTTTACAACTGTCTTCTGAGATTTCAAGGGAGTCTATACTTCTAAAAAGTTTCTTATTCAGTTTATTACTTTTTTTTTTTTTTCAGTTTATTACTTTTAATAATGGAACTTCCATAATACCATAGTGGTAATTTCCATGAAATGGTATATGAAGAATAGCTTCATAAAGTGACTAGCTGGATATTCAGGTATTAGATTATATCTAATACACACATATCAAGATATTAGATAACGAAATTCTCAAATTACAAAATTCCATAATGTTTATTTGGCTCCAAAAATTTTCTTTTCTATATTTCTTGCATGTTAGAATCTCAAAGAAAAACCTAATATGAGTAAATAATAGTTGAATACATACAAGTCTCCAACCTAGAATTTATTCTCAAGTGATTATGTAAAGTTCCTAAATCTTTCATAGCTTCCTTGTTTTTAATGTTAAATTTTTTTCTAAGTTTTTCCAGGCTGATTTATAAATGAAAACATCCTATGTTTTTTTGTATGTCGCTATGGGGTTTGCTCATTACAGGTTTTGTTGTTGAAATAGTTCTTTGGAGAAGTCAGTTTTTCATATTAATATAAATAATTCCTATAGTGAATCAAAAAAGTCAGTGTAGTCAGTTTTTTTTCTTTTCTTTTCTTTTGTTTTTTTTTTTTACTGAATGAGTAAATCAATCACACACCAACAGTGTTGTAAATTTAAGTGCAAAAGCATTGAAGTGCTTTACTACAAATTACAACCTAGAAACACGTTAACTGAACAATTAAAATTCATACAATCAGATTTAGATATATAACAACACAAAGTAGGAACAGAATTACAGTACATTTACAACACAAGACAGATACATGAATTCATTAGAAAATATTGTAATAAATAATTCATGAATTATAGTGCAATTGATTTATGCATAAATATAACTAATTGCCTAACAATCAGTTTATATTAACAAAATCTGTCAAAATCAAGGCAGCCACAGAGTTTTACTAAATTACTGCGACAATGGAAATACTGCAATTAAAAAACAAATACAAGTATTTGTACTGTAAACAACTAAAAAAATCAGTCTCACTAAAGTTAGTATACAATTTAATATAAAATTGTCATTAGCTACCAGAAATGGTTTAAACAACTTTACTGAGCAGTAGTTTTCTAAAAACAGAGGCACTGTTTTTTCTTTTCCTTCTTTTTTTTTTTTTTTTTTAAATATAAAATACTTGAGGAACATTCAAATAAGTAGAAAGCATATAAGGGTTGCTTTCACCTTCATTAAAAGTCTGCTGAAACTGGATTTTTCAGAAAACTGTCAATTAATAAGTAGTAACTGGTAACTAAATTTATAAAGTACTTTGAAAGTTTAACATAAAGAACATCTTTATAGAATCACTGGGGAGAAGGGGAACCCATAAATTTCCCTGCCTTTCCTAGTTTGTATAATCAAAAGTTAACTCAATAATTAGAAACATTTTGTTTCTTTTAAAAGTTATGGGTTGATCATTACCTATAAACTATCAAAAAATATTTAATTTACTATTTCTGACCAAAAATAAATAATACAAATACTAAATGCTGCAAATTAACTATAATATTACCTATAAAACTACTGATCACTGTGAAGTCAATAGCAAAATGATCCCTGATTTTATGAATCCTGTAAAGTTTTTGGTCAGGTCATCTTCTAAATGATATAAAAGTGTTCTGTAAGTATCCCTTTACTATAAACTTCTCAATCAATTTACTAATGTAAATATAGTGTGAGGAATAAAAAAGCTCAATATAAATATTATGTAATGCATTCAGGCCCCCAAATTTTTGCAAGTAAAATTCTGTATAAAGAGGTCAATAAAATCGTGGTGAAACATTTACTTTGTTTTTTAAATTTGTTTTTCAATGGGGGAGGAGGGGAAATATATTAAATAATCCAAGTTCTGGCCCTCACAAAATATGGCTTAATTCTTTAAAAAGAAAGATGACCCTGACATCTGCTGTTTTGCAATCTATTATGTATATTTACTTGGGAAAAAAAAAAAAAAAAAAAGAGCAAGAGGATTCATACCCTAGTATGCAGGTAACGTTAAGCTGAAGAGGGTTCAGTATAGATCTAAGAGACCAAGTAACTACCTGGTTGTGTAGTTTCCCACTCTTCAGTTTCTTTAAACGTAATGTAAGCAGTTTTTAAATGTAATAGCTGAAAATCTCTTTAGTATTACATATATATGTGATTATTAGATACACACAAACACAAGTGTAAAAACACAAGTATTTGACAAGGTGCACTTATTTTTTAAATTCAGCTTTAAGTATTCCTTTTGGACTTAGGAAAATTGGCTTAGAAAAATGACCGGAACCTGAATTTTAACAGAGAAAAGGGGCACTCGGAGAATTCTGAATATATGAAGCAAATCCCCATTCTTTATATGGAGGCACATGCTTTATAACATTTTACCACTAAAACTGCATACTCCATAAATCCAACATGGATACTCTGAACCACATTTTAAAACTGCTATATAAAAATTATTGGTCTCTCTTATGAGTCTAGTAAAAGTTAAAATGCACTGCCCAGCTTCTAACTACCCAATTAGTAGAGAGTTTACATTACTGAAAGTTCAAAACAGCTTCAGTGTTAAACATCTGTAAATCTATTCAAGACCCTGAACAAACTGCAAATTTGGTTATTAGCAAAATGATAATGTATCGCCCACCAAAATGAAATCTGTAATTCATTTTGATAAACTGAAAATGTTTTGAAATGTCACAGCAGCAAATATATTAAAGTTACACTGAGGTTTTTCAATAGTAGGAGTGTGTCACAATCCTTAAAATTTAAAGTAGTCATAACATCAACTAACCAGCACATTTAAACCAAAATTATCATTCTCAAGCTTTTTCTGTGCACATTATAAACATGCTCTAAGTTGCATTCCAACTTTCTTTTCTAACCTTACACATTAGCTTATTTTTCAAATGAAAAACAAAATTAAATTATTTTAATAATTAAATTTAAATTACTTTTTGTTCTTAGTATTCCATCTTATATTAAAGGATTCTATGGCTGCTGGGGTTAACTATGTGTCAGTTTTTTTTTTTTTTAAAGTATATACCTTATAAACCCCAACTTCCTGTAAATCAACTATTAAATGATAAATATTAAATTTCATTATACATATCATTTAAGGTTTTCTTTTCTATTCCTGGTGGATGCACTTGAGTGCATTTCATATTTCATAGAATACACTGTAGTGTACTAATACTGTATATATTAATTTTTCTTAGTATGGAGATAGTGGTCTATTTAAACTTTGATTGGTTGTTTGATGTACTTACAATAGCTGTAAGTGTATTAGGTAAAAATGTTTACAAACTATTAATATCATATTTCCATTATAAGATGGTTCAACTGAATGGCTGGAGTGGTCTTTCACCAATAAAAATGTTTCACTTGACAATTACTTGTTTTTCCACAACGCTTTATGCTATTGACTACTAAAGAAAACCTGAATCTTTTTCACCTATTTATACAAGGATTAAATACAAACTATCAGAATTAAGTAAGCAACTATATAATTCTGTCCACAGTGAAAACCCTGAATAAAACTTTTTTCAAAAGGCATGTAAGTGGTTTTTGAACTGTAAAATTTCATGTCTCCTGTCAGAGTGAGCATCTGTAATTCCCACGTGTGTATATAGACACACAAACACACACCTGTGCACATACACACACACACACACACGCCAACGCACATACACACACGCACATACACACACACAAACATTTTCCTAACAAGTAATCTACACAGGCTTGCTGTTTTTGCAGCTGCCAGTCCCTGAATCTGTCATATTATATAACCCAGTGTCTGGTAATCGGAGTTTCTTCTTCGGAGGAGTCTTCAGTGTTCCAGATCTTTCTTTTACCTTGTATTCTAAAGTGCTGTGAGGTACCCCATAAATTCCTTGTGCTTTGGAAACACTCATTTTTCCGCTCATTACCATTGCAATAGCCTCTTCCATTATTTCATGATCGTATTGGCGATAACGGCCACGTTTTTTCCTGGGCTGCTTATTATCTTTTCGATCCAATCCATCTTCAGTATTTTCAGAGGTTCCATCAACTGTTCCATTTTTAGAATTAAGACACAAAGGAGAGAGGTCCCCATGTAGAAAATAAGAGTCAACACTTGAGTGAGTTACAGGCCCAGAACATTCTATTTTGTTCTGTTTAGGGAGTATATTTTTCAGTTTTTGGAGAGCTGATCCTTCTAGGACTGGAGAGGTTTTGGAAACTTGATACATAACATCCAGCAGACCAGGACCATCAGGTTGTGGTTTTGAAACAGAACTTACTCGGAGCTGAGGAATTTTTAACTGTACAGTAGGATGTGAAGTTTCATATTGTAGGCTTTCATTTTTTTCTTTAAATTGAGTAACCATTTTCTGTAGAGTTAACTGATGGAGGTAACTGGAAGCTGTTGGGAATTTTAATTCTGAGGTTTCAAGTAGATTGAGTTTACTTTTTTCTGTGCGCTCTGCTTGAGCTCTTGCCCACAAGGCTACTTTTTGCAGTACTGCACAAGTTTCTTTACTGTCTTTATATGAGTAACTATCATTGAAATCTCGAGTTTTGTTTTTAAAAGACGCAGGCTTCCCTGCTGGTAAGGCTTCTAAGTGGAGAAGTAAAGTTTTTTGAGGTATGCCATAAAGTATGCCTGCTTTATTTATGTCCAGTGCTCCAGACTGAATGTCTTTCAAAGCTTTTGAGAGCAAACCATCTGCAAACTCAGCACTTCTTTCCACATAGTCCTCTCTGTTTCTGTGTAGTCTCCTGGATGGATGGAATGAAACGATGGTAAACTGATGCATGAGAGACTCTCACACAGCTATGGAAGGGGAGGGTCCACTCCTTTATTATACTCCTTGCTTAGGTAACATCACTGCTTATGACTCTTTTTAAGTCTGTGAGATGTAGTAGTTACTCCTTATCAAAGCAAACGCTACAGTCCTGGTAGGACAATGTGTCAATCATACGGTGGCCTCAACGGGCAGACCTTCCAAGAACATAAAATCCTAACTCAGTATTTGTAAAAATATTCTCATGATGTTGCTATTCCTCTGACAGATGCTTGCAGAGCAACACTTATAATTTTTATTTGTACAATTAGAGTTCCATTATAAAAAATACCCAAATCCTAAAGGAGTTTTTGTTAGTAGAAACGTGACGTTACCGCTAAACAAGTAATAAAAGAGTCAACCCCTTTAAAGGAAAATTGTAGCAGCAAGAATATTTCCAAACACAAACACCTCATATTTCCACAGACTAATTTTTCTCTAGACAAAAACTTAAAATTTGAAACAAGTAGATAAGTTATATTTGGGTAAAATAATTTGATACTACTATGTTATTTCTGTTTCAAATATATCACTGTAATTTTCTCAAAGAGAAGCTAACTGTACCTTATGACTCAGAAGCTAGTACAGCCTTAGTTGAAACAAATCACACTCTCCAGCTAAGATTTAAATGTGACAAAAAAGCTTCCTATGCAGTTTGTTAATGGGAAGATGCAAAAGTCACTAAATAAAAATCCAAAAATCCAGCAGAATAGCATCTCACTGCTGATTTTTTAATTAATTTAAAGAGAGCCTTCAAAGTATGAAAGGACTTTTTGTGGTGTTTGCTAGATATATATCACTGTATATATTATATAAAGTTTGCCACCACACCTAAAGCACAGTGAAAAAAAATGTAAATACTCTAAGCTGTAAGAATTAGTAAGTATGGTACTTTTAGAATTTGCTGATTGTTTATAAAATTAAATAGTGAAATCACATATTTTCCTTAAAATTGCCTCCTGAATACTGAATTTTAAATTTTCTCGACTCGTCCTGCTTCTTAAGAGTTTGCAGCCTATGATTAAGTTGGTAGTTCATTTTAGTAACATGAACTAAAGTTTGGTGATTGTTCTGATAACTTTTCTTTAACAGAAAGAATAAAAAGGAAAGAGAAAGGACAAATGAAAGGTATGAGAGACACACATATGAGTGACAAAAATTCTGGAGGAAAGCTATATATGTCAATCTACTCAAAGTAGTATTAAGAGTTCTCTGTAGAGATAATTGTATATTAATATTAAATTATGTTTCCTAGATATTGCTTACCCAGCCATTGAATTTTCAGAAGAAGGATCACATATGGATGACTCTTCAGATTTTATGCTGGTTTTCTTTGTAGAGAGATCTAACACTCCATCCCCTATAATTTTTGCAAGAGAAAAAACTTTATATTTGTGACAGGTAGGTTTACATTTTAACATTTCATATTTTGCTGATCTACTAATTCATGACCTAAAAATTAACATTTGTATTTGACATGTGGCCGTTACCAACTCATCTTGTGGTTTTAGCAACAGGACATGACTGGGAAGGCACTACATAGGAAAAAAGAATCGAGAAGGAGCTGGCACTGCCAAATGATATGAAGAAACAAACAGGCTGTGATATAAAATCTGTTTAAAATCAACCTTTGGTCACTTTTCCCATTGTTCTGCTGTGAACAGCCATTAACTGCTTATTCATGACTTTTTTCTACTCAAGGCTGCTCAGAGGATGCTTCGAGAAAATAGGAATGATGTAAGTTGTACAAAACAGAGATCACAGAAAAAATGATGATGAATAAGAGAACAATTATTAGCATTTACTAGGACTAGCAATATGTGGAACATATATTTAGGTAAACTGTGACTCCACATATGACCAATCTATTTTTTTTTAGAACTCACTGTAAAATTTTACTATTTTACATAGCTGAAATGCGTAACAATTGCATCATTGCCTTTGTAATATACTGTGTTTATATCTGTGATTGGATGAAGACATTACCTATAACAATATAACATTTTAGGAAAAATAGCTTGTTAGGAAACAACTGCCTAAGTATTTATTAAAATGTAGTTATTTTTATTACTATTATAACATTGAATTTACATAAATAAAACATGTTAATCTGACAAACTTAAGGATGGAAAAGAATAAAAATATACTATGAATTTAAAAGAGCACTAAATAATACTATTTCTTTACTGATAGCTAAAAATTTGGAAATTTAAGTTATAAAGAATTATAAGAAAACAGGTTTAAAAAATATAAAAATTCAAGTTGGCTTAAAAAAACTCAACTGGGTTTTATTGTTACCGTGCAAATTTACCCAACACTTAGGTGGCCTGGCAAGATACAAAGACAAAAATAAAACGCCTCACTCGTATCTTGCTATGTGTAATTCAATGATTTTGTTGAGTGCCTACTATGTGGAAAGCACTATTTTAGGAATTTGGAAGCAGCAGTAATGAAGGCATAAAAAGTACCTTTTGTCATGGTGCCAACCATGACCAATCAAGCATGTTATCTGGGGGAAAGCTTCTATCAGGAACAGTTTGTGCAAAGACTGTGATATGGAATCATTTTTGAAATGTCTGAGGAATAGCAACGAGGCCCAGGTGGCTGGAAGCCAGGCTGAGTGAAAAAGATCAGAAATGTAGGAAGGCAGATCACATTAGGCCTTGAAGGTCATGGTGAGAAATTTTAAATTTATTTTAGTTTTTAAAAGATTTTATTTATTCATGACAGACAGACAGACAGGCACACACACACACACAAACACACACAGAGGCAGAGACACAGGCAGAGGGAGAAGCAGGCTCCACGCAGGGAGCCTGATGCAGGACTCAATCCAGGACCCCGGAGTCACGCCCTGAGCTGAAGGCAGATGCTCAACCGCTGAGCCACCCAGGCGTCCCTGAATTTTATTTTAAGAGACACAGGAAACCCTTGGAGGATTCTAAGCATTAGACTGACACAATTTTAATTTATGCTTTTAAAGGATCAATCTGTTTTCTGGCAAGGGGGTAAAGGTGGAGTGGAGAAACCTGTTGGGAAAGGACTAGGGTATTCTTAAACTCTGGGCTTTCATACTTTAAGTTTCCCCTGTTAGAAGACTCTTAATTCTTTCCTTCTATCCTCACACTCATCCTAATTCTCACCAAATCTTACTGGTCATTACTTACTTATTCAGTCATTCAGGCCACAACTTGGATTTGGGTGACTGTCACTATTCTAGGTTCTACAGTTGCAACACTTACTTATAATATTTGGCATTAAGCATGCTATATTCTAGTAGCTTATATATTTACCAGTGTTAGCCATGCAGACTATAAACTATGAGAAGGCAAAGACCGTGTCCATTTTATTCACCCGTGTATCCCCACTGCCTAGAAGAGTGCCTGGCATACAGTAAGTGTAGAGTAAATTTTGAAGAATTAAAAAAGGAGACTGGATAAGCATAAGGTACATAGTACCTTGAAAAATTGTTAAATGAAGCATCTTGCTCCAGGTTATCTGTTCAGCTCAATTTTTTATGTTTTGTCTCCAACTCAGCTCAGCCCCTCAGGTTTCCCATGGATCCAATCACTTGCAGTCCCTCAAACATGCCATGTGGTGTCAGGTCTCTCAAACTGCAGTACGTGGTTCCCTCTGCCTAGAATGCTCTACCTTTTCAACTTGTCAAACTCCTACTCATCCTTAAAGATCCATATGCCCCCAAGCAAAGCTGATTATTGTTTCCCTTGTGTTGACATTTATAACACTTAATGACACTTGTGACACTGTCTTGCAATTACTGATTTTTATATATACACAAATATATATATATATACATCTTTTTATCCCACAAGACTGAAGGATCTTATTTATTTGTATTTCATACGTAGTAGAGTGCTGTAACCTACTAAAAGAAATGAATGTTGTCTTCTCCTTTACTATCTCATTTCTCTCCTTCAACAATTAAAAACTTTATTATTTCAAGACTTTATAAGATCACCATTAAAAACCATTACTACCTAATCCATATTCAGATTTACCAGTTTTTTTTTTTTTTAAGATTTTATTTATTTATTCATGAGTCACAGAGAGAGAGGCAGAGACACAGGCAGAGGGAGAAGCAGGCTCCCTGCGGGGAGCCCGATGAGGGACTTGATCCCGGGACCCCGGGGATCACAACCCTGAGCCAAAGGCAGATGCTCAACTACTGAGCCACCGAGGCGCCCCAGATTTACCAGTTTTGATCCTGCTCATATTTTACATAGTATATAGGACATAAAACACACTGTTCATAAATCTTTTATTCCTAGCCAATGTTACAAAATGAATTAATGAAATTTCTCCAATTCTATACTCTTTTAGACTTTTGATATAATTTAAAGTTAATTAGTCCACAGACCAGAAATAAGAAAAGGAGGTACAGGGAACAACTCCTCTCTCTCCTTTACATTAACTATGCCTACTTGTCTATTGCTCTCTAGTTAGGGCAGTAAAGGCATTCTTGTCCTTTTGGGGCCATTCTTAGACACATGGCCCTGGTTAGGGATAATTTTAATCTTAAGGATGAACTAAACCTAAGTCTTATTCCATCCTTAAGAGAGCTACCCAAATCAGGTTTATACTCCTGATTTCTTTTCTTTCAGAACGCTAAACAGTGACCGAGGTGACAGATGCTTTCATTTTTTCCCCACAGCCTTGTCTCCATATCTAGGCTACCTATGTTAAAAGCTTTGCTCTAGAAGTATTTGCTAACTTAAATAACACACTATCGTTGCTATCTAGTGAAGACAGAAAATATACTCCTTCAACATATTTCTACCACACAGTAAAATTATGTAATCAATGAACATTTGTGTAGTGAATACAAGATACATAAATATATAAATAAAGAACTTTAAAAGAAATTTTAGTTGTCACAGAAAATCTCACTTTTCGTTAGCAGTGCTTTGGCCTATAGTAAAGTATTTTGCTGATATCCTTACTTCTTTATACACCATAAAAGCTTGAGCTCAAGAGTTATCTCTAGGATTGTCACAGAGTTATCTCTAGGACTGTCCAAATTAGAAAAGCAAAACCAGTAAGAGAAGGGGAGAGATAGCCTGGGAAGGCTTGAGAAAAAGAAAGATCAGTAATGGGCTTAATGGGCATTTTCTTGCTCCTGCTGATTTAGATCTAGCTGAAGTGATTACCTCTACGAGCATCACTCCTTCACATGGGAGACAGCACATCATAACTGGATTGTTTTGCGTGCATATATTTCCAAAGTACTAATGATTAACCTAATGGATAACTAAGCACATTTTTAAAAGATTTTATTCATTCATCTGAGAAAGAGAGGGAGAGAGAGCGAGTGAGTGAGCATGAGCTGGGGCCAGGGAGGGCAGAGGGAGAGGGAGACGCAGGCTCCTGACCAAGCCGGGAAACCAACACAGGGCTCAGTCCCAGGACTGTGGAATCACGACCTGAGCCAAAGGCAATACTTAACCACTCTGGTGCCCCCTTTTTAAGGATTTTATTTACGAGAGAGAGAGAGAGAGAGAGAGAGAGAGAGAGAGAGAGGGAGAGAGATAATATATGTGAGCGGGGGTGGGGGGCAGAGAAAGAGGGACAAGCAGACTCCCCGACGAGGAGGGAGCCTAACTCAAGGCTTGATCCTAGGACTCTGAGATCATGACCTGAACCAAAGTCAGACGCTTAACCAACTGAGCCACCAAGGCGCCCCCAAAACTGAACACTTATTATGTTCTAGGGCAATATAAATTAAGTAGAAGACAAAGAGACTGAAATTTATTTACTATTCAACTACTGGTAGGTAACTTAGGTTATCTGTGTTTTACACTATTACAAACAATCCTGAAATGAAAGTCTATTTAAATGTCGTCTTGTGCTCATGTATAAGAATTTTTTTTTTTTTTTAATATACACCTAGTAGTGTAAATGCTGGATTTACATTTTGGAATTTAGTAGATACTACCAAACTTCTTTATCATATCCTTGATGACATTTGGTATTGTTGAGATTTTAAATTTTTGCTAATCTGGTAAGAAAAGCAAATTATAGGAATAAATTAACAAGAGTGCACTTAGTATGCATTAATGCAAATTTTTAAAGCACACAAAATTATTTTACTTATAAATGCAAAATAGGTTTTATCAAAGGTTGCTTCTAAGATGTAAACAAAAGGATGTGATAGTTCCTTAAGAGAAAGCATATCAGAGGCAAACATGATCAAATAGTGACAGGAACATTACTATTTCTACATACTTGGAAATTACCTAATAATAAATACAAATTATTCCCATTTACTTGTTAATAGACTTGGTCTTAACACTACAATTTACTTATTTTTGATCAAACACTAATGCAAAATGTATACAATTATTATTATTATTTTTAATGATTTTATTTATTTATTCATGAGAGACACAAAGAGAGGGGCAGAGACACAGGCAGAGGGAGAAGCAGGCTCCATGCCAGGAGCCCGACGCGGAACTCGATCCCGGGACTCCAGGATCACGCCCTGGGCCGAAGGCAGGCTCTAAACCACTGAGCCACCCAGGGATCCCCCTAAAATGTATAGAATCAAAGAGAGGCCTTTCAACGAGGTCAGGCAATTGTATATATTACACTACCAGACAGAACTTAAAATGGACTGATCTTTGAAAAACCAAAACCATGCCTAATAAGCTGGGCAATTTCTTGATACCAAAGCTTTATTGGGTTAGTTTTATATTTAGAATTCACCTTCTGTTAAAATCAAGATTTGAATTTTCACTTACAGATTGTTTTCAGTTCCGTATTTTCATGTAAATTCCCGACCAAGTATCTATTCAAAGCAGACGAGTGCAATTGTCACAACATAGAGTTGTTTTTTCACCCCTCCAAGGACACCCTTCTTTCTCATCTCTCATCTTATGGCCTTTGTCCATTCTTTAAAGTACGCTCTCTGTTCTCTTGGCCTGACAAGTTAATTTCTACACATCTTTCAGGACCATGCATCCCATCAAATGTTTTCCTAATTTTCCCCACAATACCCTTTATATTCTTCTATACTGTATATTAAGATGTGTTATTAGTTTAGTACCTAAAGTCTAATGGGAGAGTTAGTAACTATTTTTAAAATCTATTTAAGATTTATATGTAATTAAGCATAACTACCTGGTCGATCTTCTCACCAGACTCCCTCCCTAAGCCAGGGCCTGGAAGGAACAGTACCTCAACACAGATTTATTCAGTGGCTCATCAATGACTTGCTCTGTTTGTCGCAACAGTCAGCATTGCATACAACAGACTCAAACAG
This sequence comes from Canis lupus familiaris, assembly GCF_011100685.1. Lineage (NCBI taxonomy): Eukaryota > Metazoa > Chordata > Mammalia > Carnivora > Canidae > Canis > Canis lupus. The sequence goes on along the minus strand of NC_049224.1, from coordinate 91,855,839 downwards.
TCATGCAATCAATGAACTTTGTTCCGCTAGTCAGAAATAACAACACAGTCAAAATGCTGATATCTATATGGGAGAGAGGGTTAGTTTCACACAGAAAAATTCTGCTCAAGAATGGTTTCTATATTTTTTAGGTTTTAATAATCATATAGATTTTTCTTCAGAAATTGTCAAGACTGATGATCACTAATCAATTATGAATATTAACTATATTACAAACATATTAACTCCTCACAATACTATTGGCCTTCAGTTGCTGTTCGAGATAAATAATGAAGCTCAGTCCATACAGCAGCATGAGTCTGAGATAAAAGGTCTTTGAAACTACATTATCTCTCATCAATATTAAATATGTAAATATTAGTAAGAGTCACTACATGAAAGCAAGTAAATTTTAATGAGGAGAAAATATCACATACATTTTGTTATCTAGAAGGGAAGAATATTCCAAATTAAATTTCATAGAAATGGCAATTACTAGCGATAAAGCTTTCATTAAAATCAACGGTGCTTAAAAGTTAGTAATTTTTGATGCAAACTGCAAACTTATGTTAACAGCCTTAATAAATACCTTAAAGCTATTTCTACCTTCTTAAATGGGTCTTGTCTTAAAAAAAAAAAAGATTTATGAAAGAGAGAGTGCACACGTGTGTGAGTGTGCACAGGTGGGGAGGGGCAGAGGAAGAGGAAGAGTGAGAATCACAAGCAGACTCTGCTGAGTGTGGAGCCAGCCTCATGCGGGGCTTGATCCCATGACTAGAGACCACGACCCAAGGAAACCACAGGTCGGACGCTCGACAGACTGAGCCCCCCAGGCGCCGCAGGTCTTGTCTTTCTTTTATGCCCTCAATGTCCTAGTCAGCCTCTGTGGAGTCCGACTCTTTCTGGTCTTAACTGTACCCTTTAGGAGATTCCTATGCTGTAAATTTTAATTCATTTATATTTGGCTGATTTCTAGAAAATATTAGTAACTCACAAATAATCTAAATACATAAAAATAGTATTTTTCTATAGTACATAAAGTGTGATGCACTACCTAAGAGTATTATGTATCTTAACCCATTTAGTGCTTATACAACCCAATACATAAATAGGTTTCCCTAATTTGCAAACTTTAATGACACAATTGAAAGTGAAAGAGAGGTTAACTATCCTGCCCAGGGTCACACAGTTGTAAGTAGTAAAAAATGCCATTCAAACTCAGACAGCCCTGTACCAGAAACTACATTTTAACTACAATTCTAATCTGCGATGTTTTGAAAAGAAAAATTACAACGTTGGTAATGGTGCGATAAACATAGCATGGTCAAACATTACTAGTTCAGGAATACAACCCTTTTGGAAACATTACAGCAGTATGTCATCACAAATCTTAAGAATGTTCATAGTTTTCTTAAATGTTCACACTTTTAAGAAAATATTTAACATGAAAATGTTGTCATGTACCAAGATATACCAAAGATTTTAATGTTACTGATCAATACAATTTTTACAACCCCATATAATTAAAAAATGGTTATATAAATCATAGTAGTTTCACTTGAGAATTAAGTCTAGGTATCAGTTAAGGTAATTAATAAAACATTGAACATTGTGCAACTGCTATTACAAAGTTTTTAAAAAGGAGGATATAAACTTGAATAAAAATATAGACAATGAACCATAAAAAAAGCCAAAAAATCAAATATAGAATAACACTTGGAAGTAAATATACCACATGACAACAATGCTGATCTTTGATGAGGATCTGATTAGTAAAATATGTGTGTGGGCACATACCTGCATACATATAACTTATTAACTCAAATTTACTATCAAAACTTATTAACACAGTAATACCAAAGTATAAAATTCCCTAGGATTACCCAAATTTTATTTTTAAATTGTTTTTGATGTTACTGATTTAACCACTGAGTTGAAGTTCCAGAGTCCTGGGGGAAATAACCAATAAAATATCAGAGTAGCATATCAATTAAGTTTTAACACTGGTTTTTCCTTCCCTTATTTGGCTCCCTCTACAAGCAAGCATGTTTTTAAAAGGGAAAGTTACAGCCTTCCCAAAATGGTTTACTTAGTGCATATATAGCTGAAACCCATAGAATTCATTCATTTACTATTTATTAGTAATAAAAGGCAATATAAATTAAAGTGCTTATTGTGAATTTAGGATGCAAAAATTAACTAAGGTCTCAGTACTTCCACCAAATACTGAATTGAAACAAAATTTCACAAGGCTTCAAGTCCATACTTAAAAAACATTTTCAAAAACAAGTTCTCTTTTTTACCCCATGTATTGCACTACCTTATTCTATAAGTTTAAATTTTAACCAAACATTTTACTAAAATGTGCGATATTTACTTATTACAACAATATCACACTGGAAGACTTTACATTTGTTAACCATACATTTGATAGTCTCTATCATGTATATTCAAAAATGATTTATATTTTTAAAAACTTTTTATTGAAATATGACATTCGTAATAAAAGCACACACAAGTATACAGTTTAATGAATTTTCACAAACTATACAGTCCTATGTAAACAGCATCTAATTATGACCATCAACCAAGAGACACCCCCCCCCACCCTATCTGCCTCTGATCACTGACTCACTATCCCCCCCCACTATCTTAACTTCTAACAGCTTTATGCATGCGCACCTTGTTGCAGCAACTTTACTTCTAGGAATACATGTGAAGTAAAAATTGAGTACAAGGTCTTAGCTCAAGCAGGCTTACTTACATATGTAAAGACAGAATGAAATATGTGATCGTTCCACAAAATATAATACTATTCAACTAAGTGATTCTGTATTAAAGTTATTTAGTAACAAGGATGTTTAAAAATATTATTTTGAAAAACACAAGTTGCAGAGGATTGTGAAGCGTATGATTTGTGGGAGTGAGCTCTGGGAAGACAAAGAGAGAGTGAGTGTATGTATTTCTTCCCAGAAGAAACTGGATTGAAAATTTAACAGGAGCAGTTACTGCTGGGTGGGTAAGAAAGGATAATTTTTATTTTCTTCATTTGCTTATTTATTTTCTAGTTTTCCTATAACACTTGGCTTTTATAATTCATTTATTCAATTAATACTTATTGAATGGATACAATATGCCAGTCATTTTTTAAGGCACACAGGAAACAGTAAGGGAATATGATAGAAAATGTTCTGCTTTCATGGAACTTACATTCTAGAGGGGAAGACAAAGAAAAGATAAACAAATCAATAAAAAAAATGTCACAAGGTAATAAGACTTATAACGAAAATAAAACACAGTAATAGGACACAGTAATAACAATGGCAAGTGGAAGTTACTATGCTGGAACAAATGATGGGGCAAAGCCTCTGAGAAGGTGATCCACTCTTTTTAAAAAGATAAATTCAAACATGTAAGAATATAGAATGATTCCCCCTTATATCCTCTCTTCAGTTTGATCAATTACCTAGATTTTTGCTATACTTGCTCCATTTATCCCTATTAAGTATTTTATAGCTAATTCCAGATGTTACATCATTTCTGTGGCATGAAACTTTAAAACATAAACATTTCCATATATAACTATACCAATTCTTTGCTATGGTCTAAAACTTGGTTTGTACTGAAATTCGCTCCAGTGAGTCTTCAGGACACTGACTTTGTTTTTTAAGTTTATTACTTATTATTTACTTATTATTACTTAAGTAATCTCTACACCCAACGTGAGGCTCAAACTCAAAACCCTGACATTAGAAGTCACGTGGTCTTGCAACTGAGCCACCCAGGTGCCCCAACACTGACTTTTTGAAGAAGCTAGGTCATGGGTACTAATAGATAATATTTTACATTACGGTTTGTTCTGTTTCCTGTGGTGTCCTTTCCTTTGTTCTATGTCCCAATAACTCTGATAAACTTGGAATTAACTGTAAAGCAAATGGTTCTCAAACTTTTGGATTTCATTTCTTTTTACTCTTAAGAAATACTACGGACCACAAAAAGCTTTTGTTTAGATGAGTTACATCCATTGATATTACCATATTATATAGAAATTAAATGGATAAATTTAAAAAATATTCTTAATTGATAACAATAACTTTAATTGTTAATGTTTTTAAAAACATTTTACAGAATAACATTTTCAAAGTAAAATAGATTTTTAAATAATTTTGCATATCTCTATAATGTCTAGCTTAATATAAGATAGCCATATTGTCATATATGCTTCTCTATTCAATATATTTAGATATACTAGTAGTCTCTGGTGGACTTCATTATATACTTGTGAGAGAATGAGAGTGAAAAGGACAAATAATATTAGTATTAGTGTGACCCAGGGTATCTGAAAAAGTTTCAGGGGCTCCAAGAGCTTTCTGAACCATATTAGAGAACCACTGGCCTAAAGAACTGCTTGGATTCCTTTTCAATGTTTTTGGCAAGAGTACTTCAAAAGTGATACGACATATGATGTGGCACATAAAATCTAATCTCAATAATGTTCAAGTGATCAGTGTGTTCTGATGGTGATAATTTGACCCTGCCTCCATTGTACAGTTCCCGAAATAACCTCTCGTCTAATAGTTTTATTTTCTAATGATGATGTTTGATGCAATTCTCTTATTAGGAGCTGCAAGATATTAGTATTTTTAGTCTATCATGTCTTCCATATTTATTAGCTGGAATTCTTCTTTAAGAATCTTCCTTAAATGATGGCTATTTGGTCCTGAAATACGATTTGTTTAAAAAGAAAGAAAGAAAGATGAATGCTTAACTTTTTCCTTTAATTGCTCATTTGCACAGTAAGCAGTTGGTACACTGTGTACCTTCAGTGTGGACTAAAGACTTTGATTATTATAAACTAATGGATTTTAAAACATTCAGCTTGCTTCAGTTACAATTGTTCTTCGTTTTGATGCTCAAATGTTCTCTTATTGGCCAATGGGGAACCCTTAACATTGGCTTCTGTATTCTGTTGACAAATTAGTCTTTGGAGCTTCCTTGCTTGCTGGCACAAGATGTTCTAGGCTCATTTTGTACATTTTCTGATCCAGACCAGGATTGCAAGGAGGCCAGATTCCTTTTAAAGGAAAATAATGTTTAGAGATCATGATCCAGGTATAGGTTCAATTGAAATGTCACTGCTTTTAGGGTACTTCAGCAGTCAGACTAGGAAATACATATTTTTGAAGAGAAAAAAAATTTGTGAATTTGCATGGACATTTCCAAACCACATGTAATATTACAGGGTTTTTACTACTTTGATTTTATTCGTTTTTCTTTTCTTACCCTAGAAATCTTGTTTCCCTAACAATGTTATATGATTATATATTTATCATTTATTTTTTTTTATATTTATCATTTAAAGAACAAACTGGCAATATTATTACTAATATTACCAAAAGGATTTCTTTAAAGCACTCTGTCCTTAAAATATCCTCTACTAAGAATGCACAGTCAAAATACTGGCTTATAGACATATAAGAATTATAGACATAAATTCTTTCCTCAGTGCCAATATGTTACTAATATAATGCAGCCAGGATTTGTTTGCTACATTCTTTCTCAAATTTTAAGGATTGCTTTATTTTAAAAAATGTATATCCTTTGGAATATATAGAATATTTACATAAACTATATAATAAGGTCCATTCACAGTATTTTCATCCCGTCCCCTCTGCCTCATCCTACTTCATCCCTTTATAGGTAACCATGCTTTTAATTTTTATCCCTTACTGCTTTTTTTGCAAATGAGAATATATTTCCAACCCTTTGCTATTATAAAGAATGTGCTCAAGTGTATAATCTTGAATATAATACGTAAAACAGAGAGACAGAGAGGGGGGCAGGGACAAGATCTTAGAGAAGCCATACAAGTCATGGAAATAAATTTAAATTTTGTTTTTCATATATTAGAAAACTAAGAGGAAGATTTTAAATACAGAAGTAATGTAAGTTTTACTTTTATTTAATCTGAGAATGAGAACACAATTTTGTCAAACTGGTAACTTCAAAAGTTGTATTAAGGTATACATTATGAAAGATATCTCTTTAGAGGGAAAATAGAAGAAAATTACAGAGAAAACTAAAGTCCACTGTATTGCAGTTAGAAACCATGTGGTGCTACAGTGGCCAATTTTATATCAAACTCTAACAAATATTCAGAAAAAATGTAACGGTTAAAAAGAAGTTAATCTTTTCTTTCTCTTGCTCCCCACTTTCTTCCTTTCCTTCTTTTTTAGGCTTCATACAGCTAATTACGTTAGTCAAGTGACGGTTTGTTTACATGGGAACATTAAGGAACATCTAACTGTAAAGTGCATGGCTATTTGTTTGTGATATTCCTTATAAGACAGAAAACCAAAAAAATCCAGTTCACACATTCTGTGACAATTATATTTCTTGACACTCTATAATCTGACTTTATAGAAAAAGCTTTGAATAGTCTCCTGATTTTTAAGTAACTGAGGCAATCTTCATACAATTCCTCAAACATAACTGATTTGTTCCTGCCTCTTTTGATTTCTGGTACTTTTGTCTTTGATATTTTTTCTGCCTGGAATGCTTTGCCCTCAGGTCTTCATATGCTCAAACTCATTTCCTCAGGGAGACCTTCCTGACCATCTTACCTAAAATAATCCTCCCAGTCACTCTTGATATCTTGCTTATCGATTCTTTTGTAAAATTAGGGGCAAACAGACAGGCATATTTCAAAAATGTTACAACTAATTCTGGAAATGCAAAACGTAATAACAAATTAGAAACTCAAGATACTTAAGCAGTAATTAGAATAGCTCAGGAGAGAATTAGTGAATTTGGAAATTGTTCTAAATACACTAATCAAGATGCAAGAAAAGGAGACAAAGAGGTGGAAAATATAAGAGAATATAGGTGATACAGAGGATAGAATGAGAGGATTCAAAATATGTCTTAGTAGATTCTGACAGGTGATAAAGTGGGAGGTATAGTAATTTGAAAAGATAATGGCTAAGAAAATCACAACTGATGAAAGGCATTTGTCCTAAGTCATAGAAATCATGATTACCCATCAGAATAAATAAATCTATACCCAAACATATTCAAGACAACCTGCAGAACACCATAAACAAAACACACAGAGAAAGAGAAAGAGAGCTGCTGAAAGTACACAGTATGCAGATCACCTATAAAGGAAAGCCTATTACTTGCAGTTATAGCAACAATGGAAGCCAAGACATTCTTGAGAGTAGTTCTGACAAAACAATAATTGTCAGCCTAAACTTGTGTACCCAGAAAAATGATCTTTTAAGAACATATGTTAAAAAAAAAGAACGAGAAACTGAAGAAAACCTGGGAATTTATTATCAATAAAATTAAGAGAATTCTGTTTATTAAAAGAATTTCTGTTCCCAGAGGAAAATCTGAGCTATAGGAAGGAATAGTGGGCAAAGGAAAAGGTCATCATATATGTAAATCTGAACAAAAATTGATGATATGAAATAAATAGTTACAATGCTTAAACTGTGGTGTCATAAAAAGAGAACTAAAGCACTGATAAAACAGTTCTATGTGTTGGGATAGATGGCAACTTAAAATGCTCTAAATTCTGTATATTAACTGTTCAGCTAATTACACACTTAAAAATTTCTAATGTAACCAACTAACAGAACAGCAGTAAAGTACATAACTTCAAAATCAGCAAAGAAAAAAATGAAGTAAAGGGAAAAACACAACCTAAAATAAAATAATGCAGGGGGAAAAGTTTTAACAAACAAGATGCACAAAATAAGATGATGGAAACAAATGATGCTATGAGAAAATATAAGAAGAGACCCAAACTAAATTTTGGTGGGAATTAATAGGAACGTGCTCACATGTGTACATGTACATGTATGTACATGCAATTTAGGAGGTATGGGGAGGTTTTCTTAGAGAAGTGATGTTTAAACCACCTGGAAAAAAAAGAGTTAAGTTTTATGTAGAATAAATTGGTGGAGGTAGAAAGTGGCTTCTACAGAGAGGCACCTGCACGTGTGAATGTTCTAAGGCCAGGCTGTACAACATATTGAAGAAAATGAGGGATAGCGAGCATGAGGACCAAAACCAGAGCCACAGGATGTGGCTGGTAGACAGCAGCTGGATCTTGGCAAGTTCAGGATTTTAGATTTTGTCCTAAGGACAATGAGAAGCCATTAAAAGGTCTTATTTATTTATTAAATTTTAAAAAAAGATTTTACTTATTTATTCATGAGAGACAGAGAGAGGCAGAGACACAGGCAGAGGGAGAAGCAGGCTCCCAGCAGGGAGCCCGATGTGGGACTCGATCCCGGGACTCCAGGATCACAACCTGGGCTGAAGGCAGGTGCTAAACTGCTGAGCCACCCAGGGATCCCCCCATTAAAAGGTTTCAAAGCGGATGAGTGGTATGCCTTGATTTGGGATTTTTAAGTATCACCTGTTTCTTCTATCCCTATAGTCGGAGAATATTAGATTGAAAGGCACATGGAGTAATCTAGATATATTATGTTTTATTCTTCAGGTTTAATAAAATATGGTATTATATTAAGCATAGAACGTAACATTTCTTCCATGTCTTTAGCTTTCAAAAACGAAAGCTTAGCACTAAAAAACAAGATAGATAATTTTATTGACTTCATTAGTGGATGCATAAAATACCTTCTGAACTGAACTATAGAAACTGTTCAGTATTTTCCTAACAGAGTAACAACAGGCTCCATTTATAAATGGCATAAACATAACATCATAAAACTATAATTGGCTCTCTTAATTACAGTTTAACATCTCAGCTGACAACTTCACCTACTGTAATCTCAGCCAAGAAACCAGACTAGTAGTGACAGTAGCAGAGGCAAAGGATACTTAATAATACTAAACATATCACTGAAAGTCATAGAAGTTATTCAATGCATTCTCCCAAATGCTCACTTGAAGCCTATCCGATATTAGTTTCACACATAATTTTGATTTTTTAAAAATCTTACTCAAATTAGGAGATGTGATTTCCAAAAGTTAGCCTGCCGGTAGCAGTTGTAGTAGTAATTTCTGATTTTTTTTTTTTTTACTTATCTGTTGCCAATTAGCTTGAGGGGAAATGTGAAGATATTACAAGGCAGTGCAATAACTAATGTTCATCATGACACTTAATGTTTCATATGTTGTTTAAGAACGTATTAACGTGGGATCCCTGGGTGGCGCAGCGGTTTGGTGCCTGCCTTTGGCCCAGGGCGCGATCCTGGAGACCTGGGATCGAATCCCACGTTGGGCTCCCGGTGCATGGAGCCTACTTCTCCCTCTGCCTATGTCTCTGCCTCTCTCTCTCTCTCTGTGTGACTATCATAAATAAATAAAAATTTAAAAAAAAAAAAAAAGAAAGTATTAACGTATTTTCCATTTAAAATGTTTAAAATAAAAAATTTCACTGCTAAAAAAATCATAAATCCAATGATCAAGTCTCAATTCTCATTTTAGTTATCAGTAATATTTGAAAACAATGAAGATTTTTAAGCCAATAAAACCAACATGTCAAAGATATAGTATAGGGGAAAGAAAGATAAACATGGAAACAACTACAATGCAGTGAGAAATTTACTATAAAGAAAGCTCTAGGAGAATATTCACTGAACCTCATTACAGAAATCTACACCAACTGGGCCGATGACATGCTGTTTCATCTCTGCCCACATTTGATCTTTTGTATAGGACTGGTAAGATCTTCATGAGTATCACAATAATGATAAAGTCTATAGGTTGCGTATTTCTTCCTGTACTTTAGAATTTAGGAGAAGTTTTTAGTTTGGCCCCAGATTAAAACTGAAAAATTTTTAAAAAAGACACATGAATGACATTTTTAACTCAGTGTGCCAGGGCAAAAAAGAATCCTTAGAACAAGCAATGCATGACTTACTACTTCCTCCCAGATTCTGAGGCTCAGAGTATTTATACAAATCTGTATAAATCAAAGTGCACCAAGAAATATTTCTACTCTTTGAAACACGTGGTTAGAAAGTACAATGGAGAGGTAAATGGGAATGTTCCCCCCTCTGGGTAACTACATTTTAAGCTTGTCTAGAGTTTGTAGAAGAGAAGGAAAGGAAAATGAGGAATATGGAAACTGACTTTGAAAAACAATTAAAGATGAAAAGATTTGCATGGAAAACAGAAGTTTAGAAAGACATAATAGTTTCAATAAATATTTACAGCACTAGTAGAAGGAGTAAATTTTCTCATATTGCTGCAGAGAGGAAAAATCCCCTAAAGATTAGATGGAAAAGAGAGGTCTTAGGGTTAATAATTTCTACACATTTTTATAGTACTGTTAAGTAAAATATTGTTGCAGACAGAAAAAATATAAAACAAAAGGCAGATGTTTCAGAGATATGAGCTTAATTATCAGAGCTCTCAAAGATTTTTGGCAAGTACTTATTATCAATCAGCGACTGACTTACCATCTCCTATATGATAGACCAAAAGAACTCTATATTGGGGCAGAGACTGGGTAGGATATTCTTTTGAGTATCTTTTTCTTGGTTTATATAGCTAATTCTGTTCTGACAAGTGTTTTTGCCTATTTTTCTACATGGTTGTATTTTTCTCATTCACTTTAGTTTTGTTCTGTTAGTTGAATGGTTGCCAGGTGTTATCAAATCATAAATACTGTCTTCATCTTAGCCTTGAATTTTCACTCTGTTCATAGTGATTTTCATAATACTTAAGCTTATCTCAATAGGGTCAAATTTACAAAATTGTTGTACAGATTGTTATTCTTGCATCTTAAGAAAGTCTTCCTTATTTTGAGTTTGTTAGGATTTAATCCTAGATCTTTTCTTTAAAAGTTTTTCCTTTCACATTTAGCTGCTCTTTAACCCACTGGAATTACTTTTGTGAGTGGTGTGACGTAGGAATCTTTTTTTTTTCCTTTGGTCCCACATGATTAACCAGTTGCCCCGGAACCATTTATTCAAGAGGCCATCCTTCCCAGTGATAGAGAATGACATCTCTATCGTATACTAGATTCCACTAATGTCTGGAGAGCTTCCAGCTTGCTCATATGTTCTACTGATATGTATATGGCCAATAGCACCGTGTTTTAATTGTACTGCATTAAGTCTTGATATGTCTAGAGTGACTCCCTCAAACACCTTGACTTAGTTATGCTTAGCTCTTTAAGTATTGCTCATAAATTTTAGGATTGGCAGGTCATTTTTCACAATAAACCCACTGAGAATTTGACTGGAGTGACACTGACTCTATAAGCATATTAAGGATGAAATGCTATCTTTTAGAGCCTGCCCGTTCATTTAAAATATAATTGCTTATTTTGAGAGTCTCATTTTGTAGCCTTCAAAAGTATCATGTTTTCCATAAGGTTTGAAATAGTTTATTAGTTTCATTTTTGGTGTTTTGGTGCATTTACTGCTTTTGTTGCTACTGTCGATGAGATTTTTTAAAAAACTGGATGGTCTAGCTGGGTGGTTGCTGATTTGCAGTGATATATACTGATCTTGTGAGCAGTACCTTTTCTGAACTTTTTACCAGTTCTAAAAGTTTACCTATTCTTTCATACTTTCTACATACACAACCACATTGTTTGTGAGCAACCACAATTTTATTCATTCTTTCCTTGTAAGATATTATTGCTTAATTGCATACTTCTATTTTTTTTCTCATCATGCTACTTAAGTCAGGCCCTCTTATGGTCTGGTGATATATAAATTGGTGATAGTGTGCACTGCTGTCTTGTTCATTACTTTAAATCATCAGGATGTGATATTTTTGGTAGTGGCAGTGCTCATTTACATTTGATAAACATTTTTTATTATAAATTTGTCAGCTTTTGTAGAATTTTTCTCTATCAAGATGATATGTTTCTTTTCTTTTTTGGCAATGTGGAAAATCATAGAGGTTTTTCAACTGTGGAATCATCCATGCCTCACTGTCATTATTTACTATGTTTTTATACTCACTATATTCAACTTGCTAATACATATTTAGGATTTTTTGCACCTATGTCTGTAAGTAAAACTGGTTTGTAACTTTTTTCTTTTGCTTTTTTGGTCTGGTTTTAATATAAAGATTATACCAATATTTCTCTTTTCAAAGACAGAAATTGTTGCTTTACGGTTATATGAAGCTTACCTATAAAACCATTTGTGATTAAGAATTTAAAGATTTATAAGTTAGACTACCCATAAGTTATTCACATTATTAATGGTTAGATTAACTATTAGATTTATGGATTACATCATCTAATTTGAATAAAGAAACTCACAAAATGAACAATGGTCTTAAGTGAGTACTGTTAAGATATTATAAGTGAGTATACTATGGAAGATATCAGCACTAACAAATAAACAAAGGCAGAACATTGCCACAGCTAGTATAAGCACTTTAATGATTATAGGTAAGAACAGTATAATCAGGGCAAAAATTTTAAATCTTTTTTTTAAAAAAGATTTTTATTTATTTGAGAGTGAGAGAGAGCATGTGCGCATAGATGAGGGAGGAGCAGACTCCTGACTTGGGAGCTCGATCCCAGGACCCCAAGATGACGACCTGAGGTGAAGGCAGATGTTTAACTGACTGAGCCCCCATGTGCCCCCCCCACTAAATTTTGATTCTTAAAAAAAAAACATTTGAGGGGCTCCTGGGTGGCTCAGTCAGTTAAGCATCTGCCTTCAGCTCAGATCATGATCCTAGGATCCTGGGATCCAACCCCACATCTGGCTCCCTGTTCAGTTGGGGAGCCTGCTTCTTCCTCTCGCTCTGCCCCTCCCTCCTGCTCATGCTGTCTCTCGCTTTATCTCAATAAAATCTTTAAAAAGAAAAAAAAAGAAATCTGAATCCATCTGAAATGTGGATTTATACCTTCTATCATTATTAATAAAATTCTCTCAAAGTTTATAGTGTGTAATAAGATACTAGCAGTGAAGTTGTGATTAGCAAGACACTTAAAAGTTGTTTATAACATCTTTATTTTAACCTTAAAAATTTTAATTTATGGAAACATTAGTACAGATATTGGCATGTATACATACACACACACATGCATCAAAGGATACATGCTCTATTTTTTTTTTTTTTTAAGATTTGGCGTACAAGTGTGCAAACTTAAAACCTACCAATTTATACCAGAGCAGTAGGCTTTATAGAAAAAAAAACAAAAACAACCTAATTTTATTACTCTCTGCTTGAAGCAATCTAGGAGTTTTCTGTGGCCATAAGAAAGTCAAAATCTTCAATATTTCCTGTATAGTTTTCTCATAATCTGGTCTCTATTTTTTTTGGCTTACTCTATTAACATTCTCTCCCTTGCTCTCTACACTATAAGCCACACTAGACTAAATGATTCCTATAATCGTGTAAGATAAGAAGTAATCCCCCAAAATCAAGATTTAAGGTATAGATTTATATCTACTATTGTTACTCTTTTAATCTTCAGATGAAAAGTTTGTTCACAAAAAAAAAACAACAAAAAGTTTGTTCACATACATATCTGTGCACTTTGCAGAGAATATCACAGTAATTTAAATAATTTACATTACTTGTTTTCCACATATACGTGGGGGTCTGCTGTATCACTTACATTCATAAAATCACAGAATTTAAGGACTGGAAATTTACTTCTAAAATGTCATTTATTCCAACCACTCGTCTGATGCTTTTGAATACCTCTAATGACAAGGCAACCATTTTCCACTTGGAGAAATGTGTGATGCTTAAAAAACATTCTTTTTCATATGACCTGAAATCTGTTTTCCTCTAATTTCTAGATCCTAATTCTAGTCACTGGGCTATTCAAAGAAAGTTCTGCCACATTTAGTGTAATGACCACACAGATACTTGATGGTCACTCTAATGTTACCGTAAGACTTTCTTCTGTGATAGTAAGGAAAAGGAGAAACACAGTATGGAGACTAGTGTTTGACTATCTTTTATGAGTTGGTTACTTCATATTTAATCTTCACATTGCTTTAATGAATTTGCTATTATTATTAATGCCAAATAATAAATGAGGAAACTTAAAGCTCCCACAGGTAAAGTTACTTGTTCGAGTAACTAAGTAGCAGAGCTGGTCAACCACAAGTCTGTCAGGTACTAAAGAAAGCCTATGTTTTAGTCTCATTAGGACACTGACCTGCCTTCGACAAAGAGCTCTAAGAGGGTATGAAACATGGAAAACAAAACAAAACAGCAACCAAGCAAAATTCTAAAAATTCTATGCTAACTTCCAAAATTCTAGGTGTTGATATATTTTTTCCTCAAGCCTTATATTGTAGTCATCTTTGACATTTCTGTCTTATAAACTGTCTAATTATTATCTTAATATTTCTCAGATCTTTCTACATAAGTAAACTCCCACGACCTAAAATTAGGGAAGCAAAAAGAGAAAATCACTTCCCTATTTCATCCCCTCTCAATTTTTATGTTATACAATGAAAAGACCATCTTCTTTAAACATTAACTAGGTACTCTTCTTTAGAGCCCAAACACACACTTCCTTCTATAATCAAACCTAATGCTGGTATTTTCCTGGCTTCAAGGACTGACAACACTATTCCGAACTTGTGTTAACAAAAGATACCTATTCTCTCTTCTCCAGGCAAACACTTACTTGGCATCCTCCACAAGCACTTAAAAGGCCCTTCCTTCCTTTCCCTGTGAATCATGGCTCTTCTTCAATTAACTATTAGATCAGTCCAACACAGACTTCATCATTTAGGCTTCTTATGAAAAATGTATCTCTATATTCTTAGTTGCATGATTATATTTATCACATATATTAACTTTTCTTTTTCTCCATTATTTCCCCATAAATAATTGAAGAAAAATCACCTATTTTTTTTTTATTTTTCATCTAAGTATAAAAAACTGAACAGCAAGTGCTTAATGTTCTCAGCTGTATGTTTTAAAAACAATTTCTCATTAAATACATCTCTTTATTTGTATTCTTTGTTTTTAAGTTGCTTGTTAGGATTTTCTCACCATATATTTAATTGTGAAAAGAGACCAAGAGCAACGCAAATTCTCTTTCAAAAACAAAGTGAAACACAATACAAAATTCAGCCCTTCTCTAGTTCATCCCATAGGCTAGCTAATTGCAAGTAATATTACTTCTAAAATAAATTTCTTTATGAATGTAAGGTTTTATGTATATTAAATACTAAAACATAAAATTATGAATGACACACACATGTACACAAAATCTTACCTTGCTGAGTATTTTGTTCTTGCATTCGATTCACAGTGAGGTCTAAGGGGCCTTCCTGCTCTTCCTGAAGCGAGTTTTCTGCTTGATTCATTTGGATACTTTTACATATTAAACTTGGTCCAATTGAACCATTTCTATTTTCTTGAATTTTACCACTTTTTGAAATATACTCAATTGCAAACTGACGTATCATCTTTTTCATTAATTCCTGAGCAACTAAGGGAATGTTAGGATCACAGTTCTGAGGAAGATCTAGGGAAGAAATAAATATGACAGGCATTAAAAAAGAGAAACGCAAAATACCAATACTTACACTTATTTTTGTTAAAAATTAATGGATTCAGAAGTCTTCAGTCCACATTGCTAATGGTTTCTAGGACTTAGCAGTAGAAACCTTGTAGATTTAATTAGTATTACATCAATCCAAACTTGGCATATTTAATCATTCCTTATAAACATTTTCCAGGGTGCTCGGGTGCTCAGTTGGTTGAGCGTCCGTCCCACTCTTGGTTTTGGCTCAGGTCATGATCTCAGGGTTGTGAGATGGACCCCCAAGAATTGCTCTGTGCTAAATGCATAGTCTGCTTGAAATTCTCCCTCTCCCTCCCACCACATGCACCTGTGTTCTCTTAAATAAATAAATAAATAAATAAATAAATAAATAAATAAATAAAATCTCCAAATAACAACAAAAACCCAAACATCTTCAGTCCCAAACTAAAATACAAAGAATTAGACACAGAAGTGGAACAGCTTATTTTCAGAGTTTTAATTCAAATGCATTCTACTAGATATTGAAACACTTAGAATGCAAACAAATTATAACTAAGCAATTTCTAATATACAAGTAAATGTATACATTAACTATTTAACAAAACATCTAAACTCTTATACTTATTACCGTTAAATTCTTCAATTCTGTCAAATGTGTATTCCATAAATAACCTGAATGTCATCAAAAATTTTCCTTTCCTCAACTTATATGGAAAAATTTCAATCATAAAGAAAAAATAAAGAAATATACAGTGATATAGGCAGCCTCTACCAAGATTCAAGAATTGTTAGTATCCTTCCACATTCACTTTTTTTTTTTTTAATTTTATTTACTTATGATAGTCACACACAGAGAGAGAGAGAGGCAAAGATATAGGCAGAGGGAGAAGCAGGCTTCATGCACCAGGAGCCCGACGTGGGATTCGATCCCGCGTCTCCAGGATCGCGCCCTGGGCCAAAGGAAGGCACCAAACTGCCGCGCCACCCAGGGATCCCCCGCATTCACTTTTAAAACTTTTTTTGTTTGCAGAACCACTGAAAGTATATTGTAGAATTATGACATTTCACTACTAAATATTTCAGTATGCATCTACTAAGACCCTCCTATAAAAATGGCAATACAATTATTGAGGGTCTTAATCCTTGACCCCAAAACATGTAGATCAGCTACAACTACAATAAAGATCAGAAGTGATACACAATTTTGTTTGAAACTTGTACAGGAGATAAAATAACTGAATTATTTTATATAAGTATGGAATGAGGACAGACAACTTGTAAACACAGTATATAATAGTGATAAGAAGTTTTGGTATTAGGGAGGGTGGGTGGTGGTAATTTTTTCACCCATACTTCTGGCCTCACTCCAATCCTTTTATTTTGTTCCGTCAGAGGCAGAACTATTGATAACTTGGGAAAGATGACTATGCAAACATGACGAGGCTCCACAGTTTTTCCTCACAGAAGTTAACCTAGAGATACTACTTCTTTGCTCCTTAAAAACCTCAACTCTTACCAAGGCCGATCAGTGTTATATATATAGGCCTGCTGTGATCCAGGGCTGTCTGAGACTGGAGGATTGAGTCTCTTTTGTTTTGGGTTTAAATATTAGCTGGAGCACATGTCTTAGAAATCTGAGGGCAAGTTCCCCAACTAACATCTACAGTTATAGATACAAGACTCTAAAATGCAAGATAGTTTGAGAATATATGATATTTGGAAGTGAGGAGAGGCAACAAACTACTTCCACCTTGACCACTACCAAATTCGGTAACAAAACGTGATCTAGGCTGAGATGAATCTATTTATTTATGGTCTTGCAGAAGTATCAATATATTTGATTACAGGGTGTTGTTTTGGAGATGTCACATAGCAAATATAACATCTGAGAGAAGGAACTGTGGGCCAATATAAAAGTAACACTTTAGCCTTTACATTTACTCTTCATTTAGAGCCCAGTAGGGAAGAGAGGCACTACTGTCTTTAGGTACTGGAAAAAAAGGACTTAACTACAGGTTGGAATCTTAGCCATCTTTAAGAGCTTAGGGTAGTTACATATCCCCTCTAGGTTTTAGTTTTTCCGTTCAAAAAAATGGAAATGATAACCAAACTTCTGAAATCATAATAGGGCTTGATCACAGGATATTTTAAGGTTTTGTAAGATTGTAGGTAAAATACTGCAATTCCTATACTTGGCATTTTAACAGTCTAGTAAACATTAGCCATTAAGATACAGACTGAATGAACACTTTTATTTTATTTAAGTCACAAAACGGCAAATAAGTAAAAATATTAACTAGGTTAATATTAAATTATTAGCTAACTGGGAAAATACAAAAGACCTAACCTCTAAGTACATGCGATACTTTTTGGTCCAGAATAGACAGTATTAGCACATGTACCCTAAATGACATAGCTTACCAAAACAAGAAATTTCCAAGTTGTACATAAACTCTCAATTTATATCATTTTTAAATTATTACCTCCAAGCATCTTTGAAGGCTTCTTTTGAATATTCTGCTCCAGCTTTCTCCAAGCCTGATTTTCCTTTGTATTATGTGTTAATAGGAGGTATTAAATTTACTTCTTGGTATTTTGTTTAACTGTCTGAAAATTTATTGACAAATGTCACCTTATATATTAAAAAAATTAAATTTACCAAAAAAAGACTAGAAACATTTGGATTTATATCAACTGACTGGGGTTATAATTTTAGGGTTAGAGTTTAAAGCTAAGTTTAAAGCTGAATACATTGTGCTACTCTATTTTTTTTCATGTACTCAGTTTTTGGTCTTTTATACTGGGTAATACATGTGTATTTAAGAAAAGAGAAAGACAGTGACAAAGGAAATGCTGATTAGCTAGGGAGCCTTCTAGGTTATGTGTACAAGCTGTTATAACTATAAAAAAGCAAATGAGTTAACTAGAGATACGGACCAGGAATTGTAATGTTTCCAAAGGTCAGGGAAGCAATAAATATTTGGCTGGAAGAGAGAATGCTGCCACATAGAAATAGTGTCCATTGTCCCCAAGAAGACAAAAATAACTTGTTTTTTTGCCCTCTTAATCCTTTAAATTTAACTAATTCAAATGTTTAACAAGCTTTTGTAACAGCCAGTTTCAAGATAGTTCTCAATGACTCCAACCTCCTGGCTTCAGTCTGTTGTGTAGCCCCTTCCATGTTGCACTGGTTGGTGGTATGGGTGATTTAGAGCATTCTAAAGAAGCATGTCACTTCCAAGATAAGTTATAGAATTCAGTTTCTATCTTGGATACTCCTGAATGTTAGTGTTTGCTGTCACCCCCTCCCCCATCCTCTATCACTCACTCTGGAGGTCATACTGTTAAAAGCTCTTTGGGGAGGCTCACATGGAGAAGAACTGAAGTCCCCTGCAAACAACCAGTGAGTGAACTTGAAAGAAGATATTCCAGATCAATGAAATCCCAGATGATCATAATCCCAGCTGATCCCTTGACTGCAGCCAAACATCCAAGTGTGCTAGTATAAGATTCATAGCTCAGAGAAAAAGTGAGACAATAAATGTTTATTTTAAACTGCTAAATTTTGGGGATAATTTGCTAAATAATAATGATAATAAATTAAAAATTTTGGTACATGTTAGTGGGATGTTGCTGTAATAAAAATCTGAAATTGTGATTTGGCTTTAGAACCAGGCAGAGATGAGCACTGGGTATTATACATATTGGCAAACTGAATTTAAATAAATGAATAAATAAATATTCTAGGTCTAAAATAATTTTTTTGCTAATTAAAAATAAAGAGTTGTTATATTGAAAAAACCCCCAAAATAACCAAGCAGTGGGCTCTGGGGGTGAATTAACATTGTAAGACAAAAAGAACTTTGAAGAAGTTGTTAATAGGAACCTTGTGGTCTTTGATAAGATGTGTAGGGCGAAGATTTGTAGGACAGTAAGATAAATGTTATTGGAAAGTAGAGGAAAGAATATACTTATTTTATAGTGGTAGAAAGTTTTATAATAACCACTGTTTGCAATAATATGGAAAAAGTAGAAAATGTGCCTAATAAATTGGGTGATTTATCTAGAGAAATTTCTAAGCAAAGTATTGAGATGCCCTCCAGTTTCTTCTTGTAATTATAGTAAAATGTAGGAAGGGAGATATACTAAAGGAAGAGCTGTTAAATAAAAAGAAACCAGATCTTGATTATTTTGAAAAATTTCAGATATACAGATAGCAAATGAGGCTAAAATTAAGAAAGGCTGAGCTAAGACCAAATCAGGGGAACAACCAGGAAAACAGCTTCAAAATGGTGATGGTTTTTTCTCCAGAGTTATGGAGAATATGTTGTGGGACCTATGTGAATTTTAAATTTTAATTTTTTGTGTGTGGGGTGTCATTCCTTTAAACAATAGAACACTGGAGTTAACCAAATCTTTACAGGGAGTATCCATTCAAGAACACTGGCTAAATTTCCTTAAGAATAGTAAGCTGTATAGTGTTTTAAATTGCTTTATTCCCATCCTCCCTCACTACTTTTGAGGAAGCCTTCCCAAGGCAAACCCCAACAATGTTAGGGTTCTAGATATTTAAGGAAATCTCTGTCCATTCAGTAGTTTACCACTAAGCTAACTAAGCAGAGATGTTAATAGCTACACAATACAAAGAATACTGACTTCATGGAATTACATCAGAAAAGTCATTAAACAAACAAACAAACATAGCAACAACAAATAGTAACACCAAAACCTGAGGTGGGGGGTAATTTGATTTCTACCAGTGTCACACTGTATTATTTAAAATATCCAGTCTTTTAAAACATCACAAGAAATGCAAAAAAAATAAGAATGTATGGCACATATACAGGAAGAAAAAAGTCAACAGATAATGTCTCTGAAGAGGCTCAGATATTGAATTTCCCAGATAAAAACTTTAATCAGACATTTTAAATATGTTCAAAGAGCTAAAGGAAATCATGTATAAAGAACTAAAGGGAAGTATCAGGAGAATATTTCAGCAAATAAAAAATAAAGTTTTTTAAAAGAACCAACTAGAAATTCTAGAGTTGAAAAGTACACTAATTAAAATCCAAAATTCACCATGATGGATACAGCAAAAGATTTGTACTGGCAAAAATCAATCGATCAATCAATCAGTGAATTTGAAGATGGGCCCATTGAGATTATCCATTCTGAGGAGAGAGAGAAAAGAAGGAAGGGAGAGTAGGAAGGAGGGAAGGAGGGACAGAAGGCAGGCAGGCAGGCAGGCAAGCAGGCACACATGTAGGTAAGGGGAGGGGACAAGAGGGGAGAAAGAAGGAAAAAAAGAAAAATAAGAGTCTCAGAGATCTATGGAATATCATCAAATGCACCAACATTCACAATGGTTGTCCTTGAAGAGAGGAGAGAAAGAGGCACAAAGGAAAGCTGAAGAAATGACAATGTCTCAAATTTGATGAAAAACCTTTACGTACATATCCAAGAAGGATAAAGTCAAAGAAAGCCACATTTAGATGCATCCTAATCAAATGATCAGAAGCCAAAGACAAAGAGCAAGTCCTGAAAGCAGCAAGGAAAACCCCTCAATTCACATACAAGATCCTCAATGAGATTAATAGCCAATATCACACGAGAACCTGTGAAGGCCAGAAGGCAGTGAGATGACATACATATTCAAGGAACTGAAAGAAAAAAGATTGTCAATTAAGAATTTTACATTCAGCAAAAGTATCCTTTAAAAACACACAAGAAATTTAGACATTCTCAAATAAATAAAAACAGAAAAGTTGCTGCAAGCAGACCTTACCTAATAAAAGGACACTGGAGAGTAACTCAAATCCACACAAAGAAATAATAAGCATCAGTACAGTAACTACATAGGTAAAATACAGTATAAATGTATTTTTTTAATAAATTACCAAATGTATTTTTTGTTTGTAACTTTTTTCCTATTTAATTTAGAAGACAGCTGATAAAGCAATAATTACAAATCTCTTAGTGGATAATGTAGTAGTATGGAGGACAAAACACAGCGAGGAGGGAAAGGAAATGGAGATATACAGGTTCAAAGTTTTTCTAAACTACTGAAATTAAATTGGTATTAATTTGAACTAGACTGTTGTCTATTAGGATGTTAATTGTAATCCCCAGGACAACCACTAGGAAAACATCTGAAGAATATAATAAAAGACAGAACAAAGGACTTAAAATGGTATACCAGAAAATATCTCCTTAACACAAAATAAAGTAATAATAGAAACGCAGAGAAAACAAAAAGAAATAAGACATATTGAAAATAGCAAAATGACAGATGTAAATCTTACCTTATCAGTAATTACATTAAATGTAAATGGAAAGGCAGAGATTGGCAAAATGTATTAAAAAGAACAAGCCAACTACACACTGTCAAAAGAGACATTTGAATTTTTTTTGAAAGATCTTATTTATTTGAGAGAGAGAGAGAGAGAGAGAGCGCAAGTATGAGTGGGGGAGGGGCACAGGGAGAGGGACAAGTAGACTCCCTACTGAGCAGGGAGCCCAACATGAGGCTCGATCCCAGGACCCCGAGATCATGACTTGAGCAGAACGTAGATACTTAACCAACCAAGTCACCCAGGTGTTCCAAAAGAGACATTTTAAATTTAAATATCCAAATATGTTGAAAGAAAGAGGATAGGGAAATAAAAGACATTATGTAAACAGTAACCAAAAGGAAGCTGGGGTGATTCTACTAATATCAGGCAAAATTGATTCTAAGATAAAAATTGTCAATAAAAACAGATAAGGTCACTTTATAACAATAAAGGTTCAATCTATTAAGAAGACATACTAATTATAAACATACATATACCTCACAACACAGCCCCAAAATACATGAAGAAATAACAGAATTAAAGAGAGAAATAAAACATTCAATACTAACAGTTGGAAATTACTCAATAAACCACTTTAAAAAATACGTTTATTTATTTATTCTTTCTTTCTTTCTTTCGCAAACATGTGAGTGGGGGGAGGGGCATTGGGAGAGGGAGAGAAAACCTCAGGGCTCAATCTCATAACCTGAGCCAAATCAAGAGTTGGGCACTAACTGACTGAGGCACCCGGGTGCCCCTAAACCATTTTCAATAATGTATAGAAAAACCAGAAAGAATATAAACTAATAGAAGACTTTAACAACACTAAATTAATTATATCTAACAAACATATGCAGCACTCCATCCCAAAACAGCACAATGCATATTTTTGTCAAATGTATATAGGGATTCTCTAAGACAGACCATACGTTAGGACACAAAACAAAAAGATTAAAAACATAAAAGGTATGTTCTCCAAAGTCAAAAGAATAAAAAAAGTAGAAAAAGGAAATATGGGAAATTTACAAATGTAAAAAAAAAAAAAATTCCTAAAAATGTAAGGAGTCAAAGATTGAGTCACAAAGGACATCAGAGGGGATCCCTGGGTGGCTCAGCGGTTTAGAGCCTGCCTTTAGCCCAGGGCGTGGTCCTGGAGTCCTGGGATCGAGTCCAGGGTCAGGCTCCCGACATGGAGCCTGCTTCTCCCTCTGCCTTTCTCTATGTCTATCATGAATAAATCAATCAATCAATCAATCAATCAATCAATCAATCAATCTTAACCCCCCCCCCCCAAAAAAAAAACCAAAAAAACAAAGGACATAGAATATACCACAAGTCTACTGAAAAGGAAAATACAACACACCAAATGGTATGAGATGCTGCTAAAGCAGTACTTAGAGGACAATTTGTAGCTGTAAAAACATATTTTTTAAAAGCAATTCCAACCAACAACCCAAGGTTAGAGCAGAAAAATTAAAGAAAAGAAAAACAACAGAGAAGATCAATGAAATCAAAACTTGGTTCTCTGAAAAGATCAACAAAGTTACAAACCTTTAGCTAGACTAACCAAGAAAAGAAACTAGAGAAGATTTAAGTTGCTAAAATCAGGAACAAAAGAAGAGATGTTACTTCTAATCTTAAAGAAACACAAAAGAGAATCAGAAAATACTATAAAAAATTATACATCAAGTTAAATATTCTAACACATAATACTGTATGTTAACTACAATGTAATTAAAATAAAAATAATAAAATTTCAAAAAAAAATTAGATATCCTATATGAAATGGCTAAATTCTAGAAAGATATAAATTATCAAACTGACTCGACGATGTAATAGAAAACATAAATAGACCTATAGTAAGTAAAAACATTGAATAACTAAAAAACTTGCCATGAAGAAGGCCCAGGGACTGATTTACCAGTGAATTCTATTAGACATTAAAAAAATTAACACCAAATCCTTCACAAATTCTAAGAAAGAGGAAGGAATATTTCCCAATTCATTTTATGTCAGCAATAGACAAAAGAAATCACATGAAAAGAAAACTATCATGCCAAGTGAAAACTATCAATTATGAAGAGATGCAAAAATCCTAAATGAAATACTATCAAACAGAATCCAGCAACACCTAAAAAGAACTACGCACCAAGAATTTATCGGGTGGACAATATAGTGATTCATAACGTATTATATTAAAAATGGTGAAACTTAAAGACAACCTAAATAAATAGAAATATATTTTGTGTTCATGAACTGGACGATGTAATATTTTAAGATGGTAATACTCCCCAAAGAGATTCAACACAATCCCCATCAAAATCCCAGCTGGCATTTTCATAGAAATTGGCAGCTTGATCTAAAACTCATATGGAAATGCAAGGAATCCAAGATAGAAAAAAAAAAAAATCTTGAAAAGAAAACAACTAAATTGAAGGATCAGCACGTCCTGATTTTGAAAATTACTATCAAGTGCAATAATCAAGACAAAGATTAGACATATAGATTAATGGGGTAGAACTGAGCCTCAAAATAAACCCTTACATTTATAGTTAATTGATTTTTGGTAAGAGTACCTAGACAATTCTTTTTTTTTTTTTTTTTTTAACCTAGACAATTCAATGAGAGAAAGAACAGTCTTTTCAACGATGCTGGGACAACTAGATACTTACACAGAAAATGAAGCTGGATCTCTACCTCATACAATATATAATAATTAACTGAAAATGGATCAAAGGCCTCAACAGAGGCACTCAAACCTGAAAAATCTTAAAAGAAAACACATGCATAAATCTTTATAACCTTGGATTAAGGCAACAATTCCTTATATATGACACCAAAAACACAAGCAACAAAAGAAAAAAACAGATTAGACGACGAAAATTAAAAAGTACTTCAAAGGACACAAGAAGTGAAAGACAGTCCACACAATGGGTGTTAATATTTATAAATGTTTGATAAAAGTTCAGTGTACAAGAATTCTTTATAAGAACTTTTACAAATCAACAAAAAAACAAATGCCCCCCCCAAAATGGAAAATGATTTGAATAGATATTTCTCCAAAGAATATATTACTAATGGCCAATATGCACATGAAAAAGATTCTTAACATCACTGCTCATTAGGGAAATGCAAATCAAAACGACAATGAGATATTTCACACCCAAAAGGAGCATTATAATAAAAAAAAATGCAGATAAAGTACTCATGAGGATGTGAAGAAATCTGAACCCTCAAACACTGCAGGTGAGAATGTGAAAATAGTGTAGCCACTTTGGAAAACACATTGGCAGTTCTTAAAAAAATGTAAACACGTGATCCAGGAAATTCCACTCCCAGGTATATACCCAAGAAAACTGAAAACACGTATCAATGAGTTTGAATATCCATGGTAGCATTATTGAGTAATGAGTGCATGAAAATTCATGGAGCATTATTCATAACAGCCAAAAAGTAGAAACAACCCAAATGAACATCAACTGGTGAATGTATAGATAAGAAGTCATATATCCATACAACAGAGTATTATTCAATCATAAAAAGGAATGAAGAACTGGTACACACTGTAAGGATGAACCTCGAAAACATTAGGCTCAATGAGGGCTGCACATTATACGATTCCATTACATGAAATGTCTAAAACAGGCAAATCTTTCTCCTTTTCCCTCTCCACACCCCCTCTTAGTGGTTGCCAGAGGCTGGGGGAGGATAGGTAAAGGAGGAGTGAGTGCTAATCTGCTAATGGGTTTCTTTTTTAGGATGATGAAAATGTTCCGGAATCAGATAGCAGTGAGGGTTGTAAAACTTGGTCAACGAGCATACTGAAACCCACTAAAAATCGTATACCTTTAAAAAAGTTAATTTCATAGTAAAAAAGGAAAGGAAGGATAGAACTCCAAGGAGTGGAATATGACAGATCCAAGAGCCATAAAGAATTGTTCTTAGACCTTAAGATCTAATCAAAGAACTCCCAACTCTTGCCCAGCTGGATTTCAGATTTGCTATGAATGGTGACCTCTGTGTGCTCCCCTTTTCTCCAATGCGGAACAGAGTGTTTACAGTGGTTATTCACCACTCTGTTGGGTGTGTATGGGCAGGCAGCTTGTTTTTCTTACTTTTAAAGGTCAATAAATCAAGAGGAATTGTACCTGAAGTGCTGTAAAGAGCTGCACACAAAGAACCCAGTTTGCACCTGGACCTAAATTAGTATTGTGAGATAACAGTGTAATAACAATAAGACTTTTGAAAGTCTTGGGCAAAGATGAGTATATTTTGCAAATAAAGAGAGATGTGAATCACTGGGGACAGACCGATCCCAACTTCCTTGTATGCACACCTTTGTTTCGTATTCTCCCAACTGATGGCTGGCATATCATGCCACTGTTTACCTGAGAGGAACAGCTGCTCTTGAAATCATTCTAAAAATACTGATGGGTTATCTCAATTATGAGATCATCAATGAGGAATATTGAGTCCAATAAAATGTCTTAAAGGCCAGGATCATTTTTGTCATCACCTTCCCCCCATCCCCATTTCCCTTCTCTCCATATTTGATAGCTGTATTAATAATTAACACTGGTTTACACTTTACAGAACAAGGACTCTGATATCATTTAATGTCAAGGATCATATTAGCACAGATAGTAATGTAACGAAAAGTAAAAAGGGAAGCAAAGTCTTATGGAACCATTTACAGTACACAGTTTTTGCCCTTGCCTTTTATTTTTTCCCAAGTATTTTACTTCTAAACATTTCAATCTATGAAAAAGTTGAAAGAATAATACAATGTACTTCCACAAAATTTTGCCTCTATAGATTCAACAACTGTTGACATTCTGTATCATTTTCTGTACATACACACAAGTTATTTGGGGGGGAAGCATTCGCAGATGTCATGAATCCTTAACCTGAAATACTGGGTAATAAAGAACATCACCATATATAGCTATAATACCATTATTCCTTCCAAGAAATTTAGCACAAACAATAATGCCTTCAATTTTCCCAATTATGTCCTTTACAGTCTTTTTTCTCCCCAATCTCAGGATGCAATCAAGAATCACATGTTGTATTTGACTGTCATGTGTCTCCAGTCTTTTTTTCTTTCATGCCATTCATTTGATAGCATGTTCCACAATCTGGGTTACATTCCTCATCATTTGGGTTCAGACTGATTGATCATTTTTTTGCAGGAATAGCACCATAGATGATATGCCTCCTTGGAGTGTAACAGTTGGTCTGCTATCAGTGATGCCATATATCACTTGCTTTAAGGTGATTTTCAACAAATCTCTCCATTGTGAAGTTACATTTTCTCCTTTATAATTAGTAATCCGCGGAGTCATACTTGAATGGGATTATCCTGTTCCCTAGCATTCTTTACTCAATTGTTTTAGCATTGATTGATGATTCCTGCCTGAATCAATTATTACACTAGCGATTGCAAAATGGTAATTTTGTAATTCCATTATTCATTCTCTATTTTTATGTAGCGTTCCTAAAAAAAAGTGCCTTCTCTTCTGTGAAGAGAAGACCCTTATCTTTTGTTTTTACCACTATGGACTCATGGATTGTTTCTTGTTATCCAATGTTATCATCCATGCCATCATTATCCATTTTAATGCACAAGTTGTTTCAAATTTAGCCAGTGGAAACCTTCAAGTTGGTTCTTGTATTCTTTTGATATACCTCCTGTTTATGGGGATGTCTTTATTTTTTGGCAAATAAGGAGATACTACACGTCCCCTTTCTACTTTTCTTGTCCCTGACTTAGAATCAATCAATATTATAAATATCCTATTTTTCCTTTTTTTGTGGTAGAGAGTGCTACTGAGGCATCAAGATCTGGATGCTAAGTGTGGTTATTGCTACTGTGGTGTCACTGCTTCTAGAATCTTACAGTAGGCCAAACTAATAAATACTATATACATTAGATATATATATATACATACACATTTTATTATATATTGTTATTTTACATAAAATTTATATATGTTAAATTATATTTATAAAATATAAATATATTTAGATCTTGAATTCATACACCTCTAATAACATAGCTCTGTTTTTCTTCCCCCATTCTGTAATTTACTCCTTTCTCCAAATGAAAAAACTCTTAGAACTACTACACCCATACCACTGCTGAAAGATGTTAATCCTTAAAATATGTCCTAGGTTAATTATTTAATTTCTTCCTGTGTTCTGTATTATCAATATGACACAGATTTGTTTCTTTGTTGTTGTTTGTACTCAATCACAGGGTTCACTCCCCCATCCCTTCCGATTTAATTTTATTTTTTAAAAATGCTTAAGATACTTTCTCCCTTTCCCTCTCCACACCCCCACTTAAAAAAATGTAAAAAATTAATGTTTCAAAAGTCAAAACTATACAAGACTCAAATAAGTTTCACTTATTTTTCTTTCACTCCCAAAGTAACCAATTTCATTAGTTTCTAGTTTATACTTTTGTGTTTTTGTTTAAAAATAGACTCATATATTTTTCCCTCTTCTCTCTTAAAAGTGAACATACCACATATAACATGCAGTATACTTTTTTCCTTGCTTTTTCCACTTAAAAAATATACACCCAGGGGCACCTGAGTGGCTCAGTTGGTTAAGTGTCCAACTCTTGATATCAGCTCAGGTCATGGCCTCAGGGTGTTGAGATTAAGATCCACATCCTGCTCCCCTCAGTGATGTGTCTGCTTGAGATACTCTCCCTTTCCCTCTGCCCCTCGTCCTGCTGTGTCACTCTCTCAAAAAATAAATCTTAAAAAAAAAAAAATACACACACTCCCAGGGAATTAATCATTCTTATCAGTTCACAGAAAAGAGATGTTCTTTATTCTCTAGTTTCGTGTCTGTCTATTCTATGTTTTTTTTTTTTTTTAAGATTTTATTTATTCATGAGAGACAGACAGAGAGAGAGAGAGAGGGAGAGAGAGAGAGGCAGAGTCACAAGCAGAAGGAGAAGCAGGCTCCATGCAGGGAGCCCAACGCGGGACTTGATCCCAGGTCTCCAGGATCACAACCTGGGCTGAAGGCAGCGCTAAACCGGAGCCACCCAGGCTGCCCTATTCTACGTTTCTATCACAGAACAGTCACCATGTTAGGATCCTAAGGATAGGCATGTAAGTGATTTCTAATATTTTGCTATTAGAAATAACACTGAAATGAATAATTCTGTGCATGTTGTTAAACAAGTATTAGGTAAATTCTAAAAAGTGAGATTACTGGATCAAAGGGTAAATACATATGTAGTTTTTTTTTTTAAAGATTATTTATTTATTTATTTGTGAGAGACAGAGAGAGAGAGAGAGAGAGAGAGAGGCAGAGACACAGGCAGAGGGAGAAGCAGGCTCCATGCAGGGAGCCCGACGTGGGACTCGATCCCAGGACCCCAGGATCACGCTCTGGGCCGAAGGCGGCACTAAACCGCTGAGCCACCCAGGGGTCCCCCATATGTAGTTTTAATAGATACTGCCTTATACTCCTTGTAGGAAGTGTATCACTTTGTACTTTCCACAACGATGGATGAAAGTGTTTCATAGGCACCCTAATAGGGTTCTATAAGGCTTTTGAATTTTGGCCAAACTAATATATGAGAAATGGAAACTCACTATTGTTTTAATTTGCAGTTCAAGGGCCATTTGAATGTCTTATTTTTCTGTGTTTAATACTCTGTTCATGCTTTTTGTCAATTTTTCTATGAGTGTCTCACCTTTTTTCTCCCCTTAATTTAAAAAAACTTACATAACTTACATAATAGAGATTAACTTACATAATAGAGATCAACTCTTTCTGATGATATAAAGATTTCCTCCCAGTTTGTCTTTGTCTCTCAATTCTATGAAGTTTTATTCCTGGGAAAATTATTTTCTTTTTTTGATATAAATGACTCTTAAATGTCAATATTTCATTTTATTTCACCTTAAATAACAGAGAAAGCCTCTGCCCTATATCTGGGTTACTAGAGAATTCTACTGATACTTTCTTCCAGTTTATACATGGTTACATCATTTTGCATTTAAATCTCTTATTCAATTTGAAACTTCTTCAAGTACACATGAGGTATGGATCTAATTTTATCTTTTTTCAATTAATTTTCTAGTTGTCCTAAGACCATTTATTAAATAGTCCATCATTTTCCTTACTATTTGTAATACCACCTGCATCATATGAGAATATCCCTGAGTATCTGGATCTATTTCTTAATGAGTTGTTTGTCCATTTGGGTGACAGTACTATAATTTTAATTATAGATGTTTTAATACCTGGAAGACCCAGTGTCAGCACTTTAAAAAAATCTATTCTAGGGACGTCTGGGTGGCTCAGTGGTTGAGCATCTGCCTTCAGCTCAGGGTGTGATCCCGGGGTTCCGGGATTGAGTCCCACATTGGGCTCTTTGCATGGAGCCTGCTTCTCCCTCTGCCTGTGTCTCTGCCTCTCTCTCTGGGTCTCTCATGAATAAATAAAAATCTTTAAAACAAAAAAAAAAAAATCTGTTCTATGTACTTGTATTCCATATATTAGCTCCAAGGAAAAGTGGGGGGTGGGGGAAAGGAGAACTTTAAGGGATCATATGAAATTTATGATTTCCTATTACTTTAGGAAAAACAAATTATTTGTATGTTTATTCCAAAAGTCTTTTTTGCTTTTGTAAATGGTATTGTGTTATCTGATTATGTGTATATGAAAGTCATTGACTGTTCATTTTATGTATCTTGACACTGCACTGAATTCTTTTACTACTTGAGTTGATATTAGCATCAATGCTCTTGGTTTTCTATTTTCATATGCAAAGAGAACTAGTTGTATTTCTTCTTTTCCAATTTGTATGAATCTAAGGCAGTTCTCTCTTGTCTAATTGTCCAAACCTCTAACACAATGTTAAATAGTAGGGACTGAGAACAATCTTGCCTTGTTCCAACTTTAATGGGAATGTTGCCAGTGTTTCCACATTATGCTGTATTTAAAAATAGGGTATATGTGTTTTATTAAAGAAATATGCACCAATTCCTTTTTTATTGATTATTTTTATCATGAACACAGGTTGAATTCTGCCAAAGGTCTTTTCAGCAACAGTGGAGATGAACTTTATTTTTGTTTCTCCTTAGATTAACAGGTGAATTATATTAATGGGTATTCTAAAACACAACCATTCTTACATTATTGGAACAAATCTCATTTGACCATGGTGTATTATTTTCTTACTGTAGCACAGAATTCTGTTTGACATTTTTGCATTGAGAGGAGACTGTTCTGTAGTTGTATATATATGTTAATTATCTTTATGAGATTTTTATCTACATCAGTTTCATACTCAGGTTAAAATAATTAGGATACTTTCTTTTTTATGTTCTGGAAAAATTTATGGAGCATTAAAATTGGCTAATCTTAGTTTTGGTAAAATAGAACTTTAAAATCTTCTGAGCTGATGTTTTGTTGAGCTTTTTGATACTTTTTCCTACTAAAAAAAAGAAAGGCTTGCTTAACCTTTCTATTTCCTCTGATAGACAGAAATCTATCTTTTCTGAGATACGAATTCTGCTAAATGGGATTTTCCTAAGTAATGATCTATTTCATCTAAGTTGTGGAAAACAGATAAACAATTTTGTTTTCTTCCCTTTCACCTTAAGGTTGTTTCAAAGAACGTTTTACATTGCAGGTGAACAGGCCTTTAAATTTTGTTATTCATTTCTATCTTTATCGTATTATGGTTGAAATGTTTTTATGTCTTATTTCTACTTTACAGAACTTTTTAAGGATTCTTTTTGACTTAGTAATCAATTTTTTGGTGAATGTTCCCTGTATACTTGAAAGTGTATTTTACATTATCTGAGTAGAGACTTCAATATATACTCTTTAACTATCCCTTACTATTCTTTTAAGTCCTCTATATCTTCACTTAAATTCATTTCACCTATGTTGGACTCAAAGTGACATGTTAATAACCCTATTTGTTCGTTCTTTCCTCTAAATTTTCTGTAAGTCTTAATTTATGAAAGTAGTTGCTATGTTATTTGGTACACAGATATTAATAAATGTCCTATTTACATTATGACTTAGGACCTTTAACAAAGTCTTTTGTCCTCAAGTCCGCAAGAGAACCAATGTAATTTGGTATGTAACAAATATTTTGAGTACTTCATATTTAATTGTACAGGATATTTTTTAAAAATGTCTAGCCCAAAGTTTAAAATTTCATAAATTAAAAAAAATACCCTTCGTCAAGGGTATTAAGTGTCACGGTCCTTTTTTACTACAATGTGAGTGGTGCTTAAGAACACAAGGACTACTAGGTATAATTTATTGCCACTGACTTGATTCATGCTAAGGTGCCAGCAATTTTAACCCATGTTGCTTTTGTGCCATCAGTGCAAATGTCAACATGGCACAAGTGGAAAATAACATTTTAGATTATTAAAAAAAATACTTTTGACCTTGCAGATTCCTTGAATGAGTCTCAGGGACCCCAGGGTTGCATGTATCACGCTTGGAGAACCACAATCCTATGAAAACCTGATATATTTTTATCCCATAATAAATAGTATACTGGGAAGGTAACATAGAAGAATGGTTGGAAATACATCTTTTATTTTTTTTTAAGATCTTATTTATTTATTCCTGAGAGACAGAGAGAGGCACAGACACAGGCAGAGGGAGAAGCAGGCTCCCTGCGGGGTGCCCAGTGCGGGACTGGATCCCAATCCCGGGATCATGACCTGAGCCAAAGGCAGACACTCAACCACTGAGCCACGCAGGGGTCCAGGAAATATATCCTTGTGGTCAGATACACCTGGAATCAAATTTCAGCTGTGTTGATTACAGGCTTTGTAACTTCAGGCAAGTAACTTTATAAGCCATAATTTGTTTATCTGTAAAGTGATTCTACTAATAGCATCTAAAGGAGTTACTGCAAGGACAAAATGAACTAATACATACAGAGCGTGTAGCCAGTGCCTACTACATTGCCCTCAGAAAGCACTAGCCTATAATTATTTAATTTTTATACAATACAGCTATTTTCTAACAATCCCTGTATCAAGAGAAGAAAAATCAAAGACAGTAATTTGGGTAGTTTCTCTAAATCAAAAGCTTAAAAAATGAGCAAAACCTTTGAAATACTAGATTACTAAAATTTTAGAATATAAAATTTCAATAATGGCATTTTTTAACATTTGAAAGCCTTTTTTTTTAAAACACTGAACTTTTAACCTTGTCTATCTATTTTTTTTCTTTTAAAGATTTATTTATCTTAGAAAGAGAGAGAGAGTGCACAAGAGAGAGTGCAGAGGGGAAGAGAGAATCTGAAGCAGACTGCGCTGCATGAGGAGCCTGACACAGGGCTGGATCTCATGTCCCTGAGATCAGGACCTGAGCAGAAACCCAAGAATCAGATGCTCAATGAAATGTGCCACCCACGTTCCCCTATCTTCTCTATTTTATCTTCGCATTCTCTTTCACTAATTTTGTTCATATCTTCATTTGCTTTACTCCAACTTATTTAGGGTTACTTTTTTTTAACTCCTTCAGTTAGATGTATGGTTCACTCATTACATTTCTTTTTCTTTCTAAGAATTTAAGTTTATAAATTTCCTTTTACCAAATCAGCTTGTCCAATAATTTTTAAAATGTCTTTTTAATATCATCCAATGCTAGTATTCTAATAGCTATTAGTTCTTCTTTATTCCCTGAATTACTTAGAAATGTCTTAAAATTTCCATGTTTATTTATTTAAACTTATCTTATTACTGATCACCATCTTAACTGAACGGTATCAAGGCATATGGTCCATATGATATCACTTTTTACTTATAATGCACAGAATACAGTCAATTTTTATAAAATTTCAAGTACACTTGAAAAAATGTTTATATTGTTTACCAACTTGATGATGGTTGGGTTCAGGGCTCTATATATGTCCATTTGTTCAAACTTGATAATTGTGTTTTTCAAATATTCTTTCTTTTCATTAATTTTAAGTTTATTGACTTAATTAAGACAAACTCTCCTTCCGTGATGTTCTCCTTATACCTTTACTGACTTCTGCTTTGTATTTTTGAGCCATGTTATTCTGGTATGTGTAGTCAGAAATGTCATGGTTTCTTGGTGACCACCTTTTATCATGATATAAAAATCCCATTAATTTCTAATACTTCTCTTTGACTTTATAAAATATAATGATTTTATATGTTATATGTATCTGGTCAGGCTTTCACTAGCATATATTTTTTCTCAGGCTTTTACCTTTTCAAGGACTCTTAGGACAAACACGTAGGTGGATTTGAATTTTCATTCTATCTGGTCATCTGTTTTAATTGGAGAGCTCACACTCTAAGACTGATACTTCCATTTATTCTTATTTTTTGCTTTTATAAGTCCCACTTCATCTTTTGAAATTATTATTTTTTTCCATAAAATTTCCCCTTTTCTACTGGTTTGAAACTAGTATCTCTAGATCTATTACTTAGCTGAGAAATTTTCACATACATACGTTTCCTTGTAAAACCTAAAGTCAATTAATATATATGCCCTATTTAAAAGCACTGCTTACATGTTCTTATTGTCAAGTATTACAGGATCTTTAATCACACAAGTAAATATTATTTTTATTACTTTATGCAATCAGTTTTTCTTTAGATTTACCCCAATGATTGTCAATTTTTATTTTCACTCCTTGCATCTCAGACTTTCTTTCCAGGATTGTTTTGTTTCTTCCTCAAGTATAAACCTCAAAGTTTTTTTTGTTTCGTTTTGTTTTTTTTTTTAAAGTAAATCTGTTGGAGTAAAGCCTCTATTTTTTTTTAACCTGCAAATAAATCTAATCCTTGAAAGATCTTTTACTATAATATAAAATCCTAAGTTGATAGTAATTTTCTCTTGTAGGGGTCCATTTTCGCTTAGAAGCCAGCGGTTAGTCTATTGTTTGACTGTAAGTAATCAGTCCTTTAGTTCTGGCTGTTTTCAACATTTTCTCTTTCCCTCGGTCTTTTTGTTTGTTTTGTTTCAGTTTTCAATAACTAAGTCTGATGTGAATTCATTTTCTTTCATCCTGTTAAGTAACACTAGCATCCCATAATATGATTCTTATCTTTCATGAATTCTAAGAAATTCATATATATATTCTAAGATGTATATATATGTGTGTGTGTATTATTACACACACACACACACACACACACACACACACACACCCACCCCACTTCTTTATCCTTTCATCTGTTGATGGACATGGGCTCTTTCCATAGTTTGGCTATTGTGGTCACTGCTGCTATAAACATTAGGGTGCAGGTGCCCCTTAGGATCACTACATTTGTATCTTTGAGGTAAATACCCAGTAGTGCAATTGCTGGGTTGTAGGGTAGCTCTATTTTCAACTTTTTGAGCAACCTCCACAGTTTTCCAGTGGCTGCATCAGCTTGTGTTCCCACCAACACTGTAAGAGGGTTCTCCTTTCTCAGCATCCTCGCCAATATCTGTTGTTTCCTGACCTGTTAATTTAATTTTTTAAAAATATTTTACTTATATACTTGACAGAGAGTGAGTGAGTGAGAGCGAGAGAGCGAGAGCATGAGAAGGGTGAGGGGCAGAGGGAGAAGCAGACTCCGCAATGAGCAGGGAGCCTGATGTGGGACTCAATGCAGGACTCCAGGATCATGACCTGAAGCCAAAGGCAGATGCCTGCCTAACGGACTGAGACACTCAGGCACCCCATTACTTGTTAATTTTAGCCATTTTCACTGGTGTGTGGTGGTATCTCACTGTGGGTTTTTTTTTTTCTCAATGTGGTTTTGATTTGTATTACCCTGATGCTAAGTGATGCTGAACATTTTTTCATGGATCTGTTGGCCCTAAAATATACTCTTTATATTCTTATCTTTTAATTACAAAATCCAGTCTTTGAAGGCAGGGTCTTATTTTTATAATTTTTGCCAATAATTGCAAACAGTTCCTTGTTTGCTTGTGTATTTTATAATTTGTTTATTTTGGGGGGAGGGAAATGAGTTCATTTTTAAAGGATCTTTATATTTGAGACTGTTTTGAGATTTAAATTTTGGATATGTTTTCAGAAAGTCTGTGCCTTTGGTTCTTCTAGGTGCCTGGAGGAGCTACCAAACCAAGATGATTTAAAAAAAAAAAATTTAGGGCAGCCCGCGTGGCTCAGTGGTTTAGTTTTAGTGCTGCCTTCAGCCAGGACGTGATCCTGGAGTCCTGGGATCGAGTCCCATGTTGGGCTCCCTGCATGGAGCCTGCTTCTCCCTCTGCCTCTCTCTCTCTCTCTCCTCTCTGTGTTTCTCATGAATGAATAAATATAATCTTTAAAAAAAATTTTTATCACAGTAAAATACGCCTAACATAAAATTTACCACTTTAAGTGTGATTCAGTGGTATTATATATATTCATAATGTTGTGATTATAATCCATCTCCAGACCTCTTTTCATCTTGTAAAACTGAAACTCCATACCCATTAAATAACCCCTCACTGTACCCCTTTCACCACTGGCAACCATAATTCTACTTTCTGTCTCTAGGATTTTGACTACTCCAAGTACCTCATATAAGCAGAAGCATACAGTATACGTCTTTTTGTGACTGGCTTATTTTACTTAGGGTAATGTCCTTAAGCTTCCTCCATACTGTACCATATGTTAGAATTTCCTTCCTTTTGGGGCTGAATAAAATTCTGTTCTATGGATACATCACATTCTACTTATCCATTCATCTGTCCAGGGACATTTGAGTTGTTTCCAACCCAAGATGATTTTTTTTTAATTTATTTTTATTTTTTTTTTTATTGGTGTTCAATTTACTAACATACAGAATAACACCCAGTGCCCGTCACCCATTCACTCCCACCCCCCCCTCCTCCCCTTCTACCACCAAGATGATTTTAAAATTATGAATTAGTATGATTTCAGATTCCTAACTTCTGTGTCAAATAGCTAAAAATTACTAGAGGAGATTTCTTCTTTTTGCATATAGATATAGGTTCTTATTTTCTATTTATATTAAATTTTGTTTTTCATTCTAGCATTTTTCATTGCTTAATGAGAGTTTTGAGTCTTTTCAATTTCTAGAAACAAGAGATCAGAGCTTCCTTGCTTATAAATTTCCATTTATATCAATGGTCATTTGTAACTAATCACACAAATTTTCAAAATAAATACTTTTTTCAAAATAAATACTTTTTAAACTATTTATTTAAAAACCAAGTTATTCATATGCCTTATTTTTAAAAGACATAACTCATTTAAAGATTCAGAATTATCTCTTTAGACAATGTAAATATACTAAAGTGACTTATGAAATCTATCTTAAATAATTAAAGTTTAATAGTATAGTGAGACATTTAAACTTCCCTATGGGACCACTATGAGCAGTCCTAACCCTGTGGGAAAGTTTTAAAAGTCTAAATGTAGAATAATAAGTAAAAGAGCTAATAATTTTTAATGTTGTCATGATCTCATGACAATTCTTGCAGATTCAGTGTTGAATCTCATAGGAAAGGGTAAAAATGGCTAAATCCTTACAAGAAAGCTTTCCTTGGGGCAGTTACTCACCCTGATAAAAAGCAACTCTGCTACATTTCTGGCATGTCTCTATGTTCCAATGCTAAACACGGTCTAAGCAATTTATGGCAATAATTAAATGAAAAATCAGATTAAGGAAAAGATCCATGATATGCTTTCAGAATTTTTCCTTCCTTAAAAAAAGCCATTCAGTAGATGATACTAGAGATATTTCAGAATAAAAGAGTTCAGCTTGTATTCTATGCCTTTTTAAAAGTTCAAATCCACTGGTTCTTTGAAAAGATCAATAAAACTGATAACCCCTAGACAGGATACCAAGATAGAAAGGGAAGACACAAATTAAAAATGCAGAAATAAAAGATTTTTATCCCCTAGACATTAAAAGGGTAATGGAGGAATATCATGAACAACTTTGTACCTAAAAAGTTGATAACTTACCTGAAACAGAACAATTTCCTAAAAGACACAATATACCAAAACACTCACAACAAATGCTGGTGAGGATACGGTGAAACAGGAATTCTTATTCTTTGCTGCTGGTAGTGTAAAAATGATGCAGCCACACTGGAAGCCAGTCTGGCAGTTTCTTGCAAAGCTAAACAGTTTTACCATAAGCTCTCGGAAATGCAGCCCTGGGATTTACACAAATGAGTTGAAGACTTATATTCACATATAAACCTGTGAATGTTTAATAACACCTTTATTTATAATTGCTAAAAACTGGAAACAACCAAGATGTCCTTCAACAGGTGAAGAGATAAACAAACTGGTACATCACTAGCATGGAAATTACTCAATAATAAAAAGAAATGAGCTATCAAGCTACGAAAAGACACAGAGTAACCTTATACACATATTCCTAAGTAAAAAAAATGAATCTAAAGTGTGTATCTAAAAAGACTACATACTCTATGATTCCAACTAATGGCATTCTAGAAAAGGCAAAGCTATGGAGACAGTAAAAAGATCAGTGTTTTGACACAGGAGGGCATTTCTCGGGGTGGTGAAACTACGGAGTATGACACTGTAACGGTGGATACATAAAATTGTACACTTTGCAAGACCCACACAACTTTACAACATACACAGAGTAAACCTAATATAAACCAGGGGCTCTTTCTAAAAAAATATTTTATTTATTTATTCATGAGAGACACACAGAGAGAGGCAGAGACACAGGCAGAGGGAGAAGCAGGCTCCCTGCGGGGAGTCCGATGTGGGACTCCATCCCGAGTCTCCAGGATCAGGCCCTGGATTGAAGGCAGCGCTAAACCGCTGAGCCACCTGGGCTGCCCTAAACTAGGGGCTCTGTTTAATTATAATGTATCAATCAATATTGGTTATCAGTTATAATAAATGTACCACAACAAAAAAAGATAACAGGGGAAACTGCAGGGGAGTATGGGAACACCATTATTTCTGTTCAATTTTTCTGTAAAACCTAAAACTGCTCTAAAAAATGAAGTCTATTAATTAAAAAAACCCCAAAAAATCAGATTAAGAGAAATATCCGCCTGATATCACACACTTTTCTTCCACTAACAAGCTATGCAGTAGATGGCACCAGAGATCCTTTAGAATAAGGAATTGCAAGATGCACTATTCATAAGGCTTAGATTTGATGTTGTTGATACATGCTTTGCGATTGTATTTATTCATTGAATAATACAATTGACTTTTAAACAAAAAAAAAAAAGTATTACAGACAGCTACATTTAGATGTAAATTATATCATCCCATAAGTAAATAATCATGAAAATCTAGGAATGCGGATCTGAAAAATTATGGAGCAATAGTAATTCTACATTATGGGTAAATAAAAAAGGTGCTACATTAAGCTATTTAAAAACCAAATTCCAGTTCACATTTGACAACTATATAGCACATCCATTTGACACTTCTTGACTACTAGTGAGCAAGTATCTCATTAGTAAATTGTCTTTCTCCATAGACTAAAAGCATTCACTAATTGTAGCATCAAGGCATTTTAAAATTCATTTTCTCCTCAAACTGAGACAGAAAACAAGTATTATGTCTTTCTAAAAAGCAGAGGGTGAAAACATGTTAATTACCTACCAGGCAACTATCGTCTATCCACCCCCTGGCATTCAAGCTGAAATAATATGCAGTTTTGTAGAGAACAAATGAAGTAGCCATGAGTTGCAAAAAACAATCTCTTCTCCTATCTTAATTTATATCACTTTAAAGTGATATTATATAGGCATCTAGCTATTAAGTACATTACCTATTAATGGAGCCAAATATTATATACTTCTGCTTTGATGGAGGTAGGAGAGAAGAGATATAAGGTAAGAAGGAACCAAAGAATCATCCTGGAGAGAAGAGTAAAATGTATTCTCTTATTTCCAAATTTAGAATCCAATTTTCAGAACACAAATGATCAACAATGGCAGCATGTGACTACAATAGTAACATAAAGTAGTATATTATACCTCAATTACCATAATGGTAATATCATTCTTTGTACTTGAGAATTACTATTTAACATTTATTTCTAAGAAAAAAAATATTAGAGTTCCAACCAAACTGATCAATACATTTTTAGAAAATGGTTTAACTGCAGTGGTGGAACAACATGAGAGTAAGTCTAAGAACACAGTAATTGAAAACCAGTCTTGGAAGTAAATCCCCTGAAAGTGTACTATACATTACTAGTTAATATAAAATTATAGACACTGATGGATCTCTGATTTGTCCACAATAAATGTATTAATCTTAATCTGTAAGAGAAAACTGTAGTCACCTACACCTTGGGAAATATACCTTGGACAATATATAGCATGGTGATTCCCAATCTTTTATAACTCAATTCCCTATTGAGTTTAATTCAAAGCAATGCTAATAAGTTGTTCTGTCTGGCAAATTTTATGAAGAAACAGTAGTATGAATTTGAACCAAATATAAAGGAAACTTTTGTTTGGCTTACAGTCTTATTACAAGTAATTATATGACTTTTTACAAACTCTCAGGACCATTAGACTTTAGGCTCCACCAGGATGAGAGACAAAATCTAATCTAATCTCATAATTGTACAGAAAGGAAACAAAAATCCAGAAAGAGCAAGTGGTAGAGTTTAGAACATCAGTTTTCTAATCTCCAAACTGTACTCTTTACTTAACTATATGGTCTTCTTACAGTAATACAAGTATCACTCAAATTTATTTGGTTCTTGAATTCACAGTTTAAAGAGCAAGGTCAGGTAGCAAGGGATGTTTGCAGTCATTAGAACCTATTTGATTCCAAATTTTCAACAGAGAGAAATTTATTTGAAAATTTATCTAAATTTATTCAGTTTCTGAGTTCAGGTAATGAGAGTTCAAATAAAGAAGGAGACCTATTTTGTAAGAAGATGGGGAAGAAAGACTTGATCCATGTCTTTTCTCTTTGTGCATGTGTTTCTAACTCTACCCCACCACGTCTCAGGAGTCATTGCTACTGAAATGTCTCTATTTTTCTTAGGGTAATATTTGGTTTAATTAGAGAAGAGGACTGTAGTTTCTCCTCAACCCCAAAGTTCCTTTCACATACAGTAATTATAGAAGTTTCCCTATTACTACCAGCAGAAATGTAGACAGATTAAATAGATTAAACTGAACAAATATGGTACAGATCAACATGCTCGGTACGCATGGGTCAGTTTACATTATTTTGTAATAATCTCATAATTTATTATATACATTTTATAATCATACAATTTACATACAGGGTTAAAGAATTTCTAAATATGTGATGCCTTTTTAGTCCCCATAAACAATTCAGAGGTATTTATCCTCATTTTAAGTTGGGCCTCTATTCCTCCCATATTCCTTAATGTCAAACTAACATTGCTATAGGATAATATTCTAATCATTTTAAAGTTTTTCAGACACATTTTCCCAACACTATGTCACCATCATTTTCCTAGCATACCATAACACACTTCTATATATGGTTCAACAAATTCTAGCATCCATACGGTACCAAACTAGAAAAAAATATTTGAAAAGAAACATTTATAAATGTATAAATGTTAACATCTGGAATCACTGCACTATATTATGAGGAAACGATAATTCCACAATATAAAGAGTAGTTATTAATATATCTAATTTTTTTTAAGGTGCCATCAAGGCTCCTTTTTATTTTTTTTAAAGATTTATTTATTTATTTATTTATTTATTTATTTATTTATTTATTTATTTATTTATTTATTTATTTATGAGAGACAGAGTGTGGGGAGGTGTGTAGAGACACAGGCAGAAGGAGAAGCAGGCTCCATGCAGGGAGCCCGACGTGGGACTTGAACCCAGGTCTCCAGGATCAGGCCCTGAGCTGAAGAGGACGCTAAACCGCTTAGCCACAGGGGCTGCCTTATATCTAACTTTTTAAAGCATCTGTAAGAAAATTTAAGAAGAACATGGCTAACTGAATCTCTCAATTAAAAAAAAAAAAAAAAACACCTGATTTTCATTAATGATTTCATCCTTACTTTACCCAAAATCTCTTGTGACAGAAGCCATAAACGGGAAAATCTTACAGACTTAGATTTCCTCTCCCTTTCCTAGTTATTCTCCAGGAAAAGATGTTAACAAAACACCAGAGGACAAACAGCAGCACACACTCTTGCTCACACAATTAAAAGGCATAGCTAAGACATATATAAAAAATTTCTAAGTCGTTATATTATCAATTTACCCACTGATAAGCCTACCTACATATTTCTCAAATGAGAAAAAGAACTAGAGTGATAAAGTGAAACAAAGTCTGGTCTAGTCTTATATAAGTCAAGGAAGTAGCCAGGAGAGTCATCTGACCTGGTTCTTACATTTACAAATTTGCTACACATGTAGAATTTTAATATCATCTTCGAATGAGGTTATGTATTTATATTTACATATGACAGGACTTAAAAAAAAAGCTTTAACCTTACAACTTCAAATTTCCATTCCTGGAAATTACGAATTAATACTGGATATTACAAATTAATGCATTTTATAACCCTAATAATGACCTTGTAAATACGATTTTATTTCATTTTATGTGTTTAAAGGCTTAATCTGTTACACAAAACATTTTAGATACACAATAATTTGCCCACCTCAAAAAGGTAAAGTCACTAAGCCTCTCTCAACTTTTCAGAGATCCCCTTTTTATTTTCTTAGTTTTCTTAGTCTCAGCTTAGTTTCATTTGTCTAGTTTCTTCAGCTCCCACAAGGAGTATATTGAAACTATGCCTTTAATCTCACAAGGTTGAACGAATTAGGAGATAAAAATGCACTTCAACAAGGTTTAAGCACTATTCAAACATCATGAATGACCTGTAAATTGACCGGTCTCTAGAATTTATAAAAAGTATGTACAAATCAACAAGAGAAAAAGGGGCAAATGACTTGGAAGAGATCCTTTAAAAGAGAAGATATGCAAACTGCCTGTAAGAACTTGGAAAGGCATTCAACATTACTAGTTATCAGGAAAATGCAATTTAAAGCAAAATGAGACACCATTTCACACCTACTAGATTAGCTAGTAACAAAGACTGATTAATAGTAGTTGTGTTCTAACCGGGACCTGGAGTAACTAGAATTCTCATGCATTTCTAATGAGCCTGTAAAATGATTAATTTTGGAGAATGGTATAACAGTTTCTAGTATATTTAGAAATATACAACGACATTATGACCCAGCAATTCTACTCTTATAGATTCTCCCAAGAGAAATAAAACAGATGTCCAAAAATTATGAAAATGTTCATAGCAGCCTTATCAATAATC
Organism: Canis lupus familiaris; assembly: GCF_011100685.1. Taxonomy (NCBI): domain Eukaryota; kingdom Metazoa; phylum Chordata; class Mammalia; order Carnivora; family Canidae; genus Canis; species Canis lupus. Next base: position 91,812,748 of record NC_049224.1, on the reverse strand, counting down.
CCTAGCTACTTATTAATAACCCTTTTCAGAGGACAGTAAGAAAGAACAAAGAATACAAAATGATTCTTACATGTTAATCCTGAGTGAGAAGATGTCAATAGCACTAACTAATGGAGAGCACAGAAAGAAAAAGAGAAGGCTTAAAAAGGAAAATTAGTTTAGATTCGCTAACTTAAAATTCCTCCCATAATACATATGTGAAGAAGTCTAGAAAAGAGCATGGAACGTGGTGAGGTGCTGTGGCTCATCTAAATAGAAGTTAAATGTTGACGCTGGGAAAGGGGAGGAGATCTGGAAAGGGGAAAAATGAATACATATATTTTCATAAACATATATGTGTACATATAAATTATAATTATAAGGACATAATTATTATAAGGATAAGTTATTATCGTTAAGGTATAACATTCTGGGGGCAGCATGAAGATCAAACAGTAAAGGAGGAAGACAATTCTTACGCCTTTCTGTATGAGACATCTTCAGTAGTATGGTCAAAACTATGGAATCCTACTCAGTCATGTTTTAAAAGTACAAATATATAGGATTCGAAAAGAAACCAACTATACTGAAATACAACTGTCAAAAAAATTTTAAAGTGAGATACTGTTATATGTGTTTTCTTAATGCATTAAAATATAAGATTAAGTAGTAAGTCTAATATCTACAATTTTGAAATAGTGAAAATTATAAACAATAATTTAAGATATGTCAAGGAAACAGCTAGGACTTTTATTGCTGGAACGGGTATTACTACTACTGTTGTTTATTGTCAATATTTATATTTGAAGGAAAAATTAAATTTCAGTTAGAGGTCAGTGAAAATAAAGATGTCATTTTCTTTTTCTCCCATGAAATCCTATCCATGAATTTTTGGAGGAGTATCCCAGGTTAAGAACCACGGAGTTAGGACGTAAAATTAAACAGATATAAAACCTCAATGAAACAGTATCATGGAAATTACAGCAGCAAAATAGCAAATGCTGGTTTTAATCTGTAAGGATAAAATCCTGTACCCACAGTTTCTGCTTCATTTCTTACAATTGTGAAGCAGAATGAGAAAGATCAGGGAACAGTATTGTTAAGCACAGTAATGTAGAAAAGGTGCAGAGGTTTTTGAGTTATTTACAGTAAAATAAATCACAACAGTATTTAAACTGATTTTAAAATATGTACCCTATTAGGAATCACCTGATAAACCACCATAACCACAGAGTGCCAATACAATAATCATTCTATGTACCAGACATTCCACTCGCATCCTCCTTCACCCAGCTTCCAAATCTTACCAAAATCTACTGATATGCTCTGCTCTGCAACCAGGGTCAAAACAGAGGAATAGTAACGGCCTGAGTCTTTTCAGCTGGCCCAACTGCTACCCTAGGCACAGGAAACCATTCATCATGGCACTGAACAGGAGGGGTAGACCATTTCATTCTTTTAGGGATGCAGTCAGACACATTACTCCAGGTACTTTATCTTACCGCTCATATTTCTCTACGTAGCAGTCTGTATTATAGGAAAAATATGACTAGAATTATTTGGAATGCCAAGTCATTTCTCAGGATAGGCTCTTTTGTTCTGCCTCTCAGCAGCCATGGCACTTGCTATTAAGTCGTATCCATCTCTGACCCAACAAAGTCGTTGTTTACAGAATACCTCATTCCTCCCACAGGCACCTTCAACAGAGCTTCGGGGCGAAGTGTCCAGAGGCTAGGCTACCGTGGGGGAATTATGGCTGGGAATGGCACACGTGCTGCAGAAGACACCTGCTGGAGAACTCTCTGCTGTGGCACCCAGACAGATACCAGTATCTCCAGACAAGCTTTTATTGATTTGTTTTTTATTTTATTATTTTTAAAAAAGATTTTATTTACTTATTCATGAGAGACACAGAGACAGGGGCAGAGACACAGGCAGAGGGAGAAGCAGGCTCCCTGCAGGGAGCCCGACGCGGGACTCGATCCCGGGACACCAGGATCACGCCCTGGGCCGAAGGCAGGGGCTAAACCGCTGAGCCACCCAGGTGTCCCTGTTGTTTTTATTTTAATCTCTGTTCCTAACGTGAGGCTCCAACTCACAATCCCAAGGTCAAGAGTCGCCTGCTCTACTGGCTGAGTCTGCTGGGTGCCCCTCCAGATAATCTTTTAGATCTGCTAAAGCTGGGGCGTGGGGCAATTCTCAGGAACAAACAAAACAAATAGAAACAACTAGAAAGGTAAAAGTACTATAAAGCACACTCCCTATCAAAGAAAACCTAATACTTTACAATAGAGTGAAGTCAAAACAAGGTTTTTAGTAGTTTCAAAAACTATTCTAAAACAGTAAAGTTGATAAGTACTACTGTATGTACTACATAGTACACGTGTCATCCCGTCTTTTAATCCTACAGTAGGATTTAAATGTATTGTACTCGACGTGACAAGAGCAGGTAAAGTATCTAATTTTCAGTAACAAGCAGAAACTTAAACTGAGGCGTGGGGTTTAATACTCAATTGGCAGAACTACTATTATTGCTCTTTTCTGTCTATTGAATATGAGTCATAAAAGACCTTCCCAAATGTTGTTTTACATTTTATTTTAAATGGAATGAGACTCTAAACAAAATGCAAATACGTTACTATTAAAAAGTATTTTAAAAACATTATCTAGAAAATAATGGGATAGCTACAGATGCACAGAGGTGTATTTTAGCTGAAGATCACTTTACTTTGTTAGAAGCACAGTAATAAAAGAGACACTGAGAAAGAATACATATTTTCTGTTCTCTAGGTGTGAGCAATCTAGTATGGAAAGATACAATGTGGGATCCCTGGGTGGCTCAGCGGTTTAGTGCCGCCTTCCGCCCAGGGCATGATCCTGGAGACCCGGGATCGAGTCCCACGTCGGGCTCCCTGCATGGAGCCTGCTTCTCCCTCCACCTATGTCTCTGCCTCTCTCTTTCTGTGTCTCTCATGAATAAATAGATAATTTTTTTTTTTTTTTAAAGATACAACATAAAGATCTTATATAGATCTTGGAGGGGCATCAAGGCTCATTTGGTCAATTTCCACATTGGTGAGTAGAGTACAGGAGGTTAAAGATGACATGCAAATCAAGAGCATGTGAACTCTTCTGTTTTACCTCCACTTACCCTACTATAACCTGCCAGTGTCCTCCTTGAGACTAAGCACTGAATCTTACTCACTTACCTATTCACAGTAATCTGCCATGGTACCACACACGTGGTAATTCAATAAATTTCATAAATGAATGACTCTTAACTCTTTAATAATTTTTTAAAGGATTTTATTTACTTACTTGAGAGACACAAAGATAGGGAAAGAGCACGAGTGGGAAGGAGAGGGAGAAGCAGGCTCCCCACTGAGCAGGGAGCCTGACTCGGGACTCGACCTCAGGACCCTGGGACCATGACCTGAGCCGAAGGCAGACACTTAGCCAATTGAGCCACCCAGGTGCCCCCAGACTCTTTATTCTTTAAAGGGAGTAAGGACTGCATAAACAATTCAGCAATAAGCTAACCTGTTCTGTTAATTTACAGGACATAGAAAAATAAGAATGTGGAATTTAAGAAACAGAACAGATAAACATAGGCAAGGGAAGGAAAAATAAAAGAAGACAAAACTGAGAGGGAGACAAACCACAAGAGACTCTTAACTCCTGGAGACAAACTGATGGTTGCTGGAGGGGACGTGGGTATGTCACTGTCAGCTTGTTTCCTGTGTCCCTACTAAACATGTACTACAAAAGATAAATACAAAGTCAAAGTCAAATGAATAGACATGGGCTTCCTGAAGCTTCTCTTCATTCCACAGATTTAATCGTCTTAACTGCCCATGTAGAACGAGGAATCCACCAGGTCAGAGGAACATAGAGAACACAGAACTATAAAATCTCTACATTTTTTAGGGGGATGTGGGGGGAGAAAGGAGAATAGAAAAATGTGATCATAAGAATTCACACCATTATTGTAAAAGGATATCCCTGCAGTCCTACTTCCAAGTACAACCACTTGAGGTCTTAGTAAAAGCCATGGCCCACCACAGCTTAATGTGGTTACTTACCTATACAGCTTTCCTTAAAAAAGGATATGGACATGGTATTATCTTTTAGTCCTAAATTATTTTGCTCCTTCTTATCCATCCTGCTCCCTGTGTTTTTGCCTCATTAATGCCATGAAGTAACAACTATATCTGTGAATCTCCTAACCTTGTTAAAGCAAAAGTCCAACTCTGCTATGACTACAAGTTTCCCTCTTAGATCTTTTAGTCATTAAGTCAGCTCACCAATTCCGGACTTAGAAATAATCCATCAATCTCTAAAATATACTTCAGAGCAAAGTTTTCAAATTTTGTTGACTGTTTAACCTCACCAATTAACAAACTTGAGAATGTGCCTTTAAAATATGTGTATTATTTATAAATTACACAGTCACATTCTTATCATGAGCCAAACATCTCAAAGCACAGCATGTGCTCGGAGAAAGGTTCATCAATGATACAATCTTTTAAGGCCACTTACATATTTTTTGGACGTAATTCAGATAAAACTACATAGCAGTATATGTATGTCCATTTAACTAGACCATCTAAACTGCAATATATCATAATACTCAGAATGCAAACCAAAGAATAAGGCTCCATTATCAATCCCTTCTTATATGAGGAACCTTCTCAGGACCTTCAGATATAAGCCCCAAGTAAGGGTTCCATTGCTGGTCCATTTATCAAAGATAAGATATGTTACCTTATTTTTATCATGGTTTTAAAAAATACTTTAAATTTTGAAGTCATTTTAGACTACAGAACAGTTTCAAAAGCAGGGAAGAATTGATATATATTTTTCTCTCAACTTTTTCCTAATGTTAATCAACATCCTATATAACCAATGATCAATACTCAGAAGTTAACACTGGTATAATACTATTAACTAAACCACAGACTTTAGTTGAATTTATTAGTTTTCCCACTAACATTCTTTTTCTGTTCCAAAATCCAATCCAGGATCCCATAATGCACTTAGTTGTCATGTTTCCCTAGTCTCCTCTAATTAGTGAAAGCTCCTCAGTCTTTCCTTGTCTTTTATTATCCTGACATTTTGGAGGAGTTCTGTTCAGTTACTTGGAAGAATGTTCCTTAATATGTGTGAAACCTTTTCATGATTAACTTCAAGTAATGCATTTTGGCAATCTACTGCAGAAGCAATGTGCCTTTTCGAGTGCATCTTATCAGTGTACCAATAAGATTTAATATGTTTTGTTAATGGTTATGTTAACCCTTCATCACTTGGTCAAGTTGCTGTTGATTTTATATGAATTATATTGTTACTTATTTTGTTCAAATAGTGGAACTATTTGGGCCATTGGGAGCTCTTTCACACTGGCTCCCATGTCTCACCCAACATATTCCTATCCTTGTCTGAGTACTTCCTTACTGCTGGCACCACAAAATGCTCTGAACTCTTTTTCTATTTTCCCAATCCCAGCAATAGAAGCAACCATTTCTCCAAGAATCTTGGTTCCCTTCACTGCAGAAGTTTTATTTTATTAAGGATGCATATTGATGTAAATAGAATTCCTGTACGCCAGTGGATCATCTTATTTAATCCCTGTCTTCATGCACAAATGATTTTGGAAAGCTCTGTTCTATAGCATTGCTCCATGATGATAAATAATTTTTTGCTCTAACAAAACACTCAGCATTAATGAAGGAACACTCTCTATTAATAGTCTAAAACATTTCCAGGGTTAGTAAGAATTAAGTCAAAGAAATGGATGCAATAGGAAGAACCCCAGACTTGTCAATGAGATCTACAGTTTTTTCTCTATATCTTATATACGTGTAAAGCCTATAACTCTGAGCTCCAATAACTACAAGAAATGATGATTTCAAGAGGTCCATAAACATACTTTAGTCTGGGTAGGCACTGAACATTATTCTACCAAAGACAGAGTGTTTCTTTTTACAAACACCTTCAATCAGTATTGTCAGAACAGTAAGTGTGCCTTTTAGAAAAACAAGTATGGATAAAGACTCACATGAAAAAAAAAAAGCTAGCATTTAATATGGGCTCACAGATGGTTCTGTAGAACTCTAGAGTATTTTAAGTTGAAGGAATGAGGTATGTGCAAAGTAAATCAAGAGCCAGTATGGCATACCACACCCAAAAGCTTTGGAGCTCAAACAATATCAGATAATTAGAACATATGATCACACTCACTAGCATGTTTGGCTAGCACCACGGTTCCAGTTGCTCATCAGAAACACTGGCAGCCCAATTTAGTGTTTTCACAACAGAAGTAACTTTAGAGCAAATCACTTTAACATCTTGATGGCTTAAATAAAAAATAAATTTTTAAAAATATATACAAAAGCATTTAAACATTTCTTTTTTTAAAAGATTTTATTTATTGATTTGAGAGAGAGAGAGAGAGAGAGAGAGAGAGAGTATAAGCAGAAGGAGGGGCAGAGGGAGAGGGAGAACAGGCTCTCCACTGAGCATGTGGGGCTGGATCTGGGGACTCTGGGATCATGACCTGAACCAAAGGCAGATGCTTAGCCTACTGAGCCACCCAGGCACCCTGCATTTTAACATTTCTAGTTAAAGCAGACTCTCCATTACCCGTGCCTACAGTAAAAAGCAATCTGACATAATAAACAGCCCTCCAAAATTTTTGTTTTGGTTTAGAAAATGTGTCCTTTTGTTACAGAAACATATTCATATGAGATTTTTACTTTGTTATTAATATTTTAAAATTACTTTTGGTTCTCTGAGCATTCAGAATATGGAAAGAATTAGAAAAATAGCTACCAGAATTGGCCAGCTTTGCAAATTATTTATGCTGAAATTTTCCCTCAGAGTGCCTCACTCTTCAATGATTATTGAAGGCTAACTATGTCAACACACTTTAGCAAAAAGTTTTCCATTTATCAACTAAGAAATTGAAGCACAAAAGTGACTTTTTATTTGTACAAAATACACACAAAGAACACTGTAATTTGTATCCTATTTTGCTGACAATTCTACTTCCTCAGAGCATCCAAAGAATATGACATTTACTGCTGACAGTTTTGAAGCATTATTTTGAGACTCTATGGTCTTGATGTTAGCTATTAATTCATGGAATCCTAAGGACGATATTCTAAACAATTAGAAGATTTAATGTGGCAGCTAAGCTCCAATGATCTCCCTTTGTTGATTTAGTGTCATTCTAAGTAATGACGATAATGACTAATAAATAACAGTAACAGCAGTTTTAGATTATTGTGTCCTTACATATATTATCTCTGCTTCTCCATCTTATTGAAGTATAACTGGTATACAAAAACTGCACATAATTAGGGATCCCTGGGTGGCGCAGCGGTTTGGCGCCTGCCTTTGGCCCAGGGCGCGATCCTGGAGACCCGGGATCGAATCCCACGTCGGGCTCCCGGTGCATGGAGCCTGCTTCTCCCTCTGCCTATGTCTCTGCCTCTCTCTCTCTCTGTGTGTGACTATCATGAATAAAAAAAAAAAAAAAAACAAAAAAAAAAACAAAAAAAAACAAAAAAACTGCACATAATTAATATATACAATTTGGTGAGTTTGCATCAAGCTCTCTTAATCATCACAATAATCATTTTGAAAAAGCTAGAATTATTCCTGTTCTATAAAAAATGGAAACAAGTCTGAAGAATGTTAGAAAGTTTGTCTGAGGTCACACAAGGCTGAATAAGCAGTTCAGCCAGGACTAGACTCTAGGTCTAATCTAAAATCTGACCTTTTAACTACTATGCCTACAAATGATTAGAGCAGGTCATTTAGATGCCAGTGCTTAGTTGCTCACACAACAAAAGCAACAAAAATTAGTGCAATCCACCATGGAGTTATTCTCACTGGATGCCCATTACAATAAGGCATTAAGCTGAATGTTTCATTTACCTTGTATTAATCTTCACAATGATAGAGTATTATATAACTTGTCCAATATCACAGCTAATTTTTTTTTTATCACAGCTAATTTAATGGGGAAAAAAAACTATAAGCAACACATCTAGATTTGCCTCCATAGCCCACAGTCTTTCTACCAGAAGCTACTAATGAACACATAGTATACATATCAATGACTAAAACATTAAAATCTAAACTAATATCTTCTATTTTAGCAAAACTATATTTTTGGTAGGTGAGGACAGACAATAGAGTATAAACAGCTGTAATTATTGTGCCTTTTCTGCAGATGAGAAAGATAAATCACAAAAAGGGTATGACATTTGTCAGAATCACATAACACACGGTGGGGAAGATTTGAATCCATAGCTGTTCATTGTAAAGCTTATGCTTTGCTCCTTCTGTCAAGGATAGAAACATTTTAGAAGACTTCACTCAAAACATCTGAAGGAGGAAAACTCACACATGCCCATAAAAATATGGATTTATATGGAAAAAGGCAGGGGTAACTGCTAATTGTTACTAAAAAATCAATATTACTAACTAATAAGCCTTATAAAACAGTGTGAGCATGCTGTGGATATAATGCACAACTAGCCAAGAGCAAGTAGGAAACTGTAACGGACAGTTCAAATTATATATAAGCTAAAAATGGCAAGATGGCAATTTATAAACTAACTTATCACATTTCACAAGTATGGTATCTGATTCTCTGCTAGAATCCTATACTCCCTGTATGTTGATAAGAGAAATTCAGAAAAAATGAGGTTCCAAAGTACCACAGGGAATAGGTGATTCGTTAAAACAGAATTACATATCATATTAAATGAGACAGAAATGAAAGCTCATGTGTTAGAGCATGTTTAATAAATGCTATAAAATTACATTTAAAAATGATCTTTATGTGAGATTAAGAATCTGAAAATATCAGACTCAAAATTATGAGAAGACAAAACTTCAACATTTTATAAAACAGCAAGAGATAGTAGATTGATTCAGTATCTGGCCTATAATTCAGGTAGTTTTTACACTAGATTTTCTCATTCATAAAGCTACAGTTTATGGAGAAAATTATCTGGAAAAAATTAGCTGAAAAGCAGCATACTCTTTCACCTTTTTATGCCAGTTCAGGACATATGAAATACTTCAGTCCTTGGCTAATTTCTCTGGCCATTAAAAGTTTACTTTTTCCCTTAGAAGGCTCTAATCCTGAGATTCTAATATCACGCAATTTAGTATGTTGGGCTGTCTTAAATTTCCAGGGAGACTGCAATCATGTTTAACCTTTAAGATATCAAGAGGAAATAGATAATTTAAGTATTATTGATTAAAGTTTCAGACATGTTACTTACAAGTGTAATGACATTTTTCTATATTTACACTTTAAAAATGACATCTCTTAAAAAAAATGGACAAAAAATTTGTCAGTAGTTTTTACTCTAAACTCACCTAACAACCTGCTATCTTTAGGTATGTAACACAGAGATAATCACTGTTTTAAAATTATACAAACTAGGGGTGCTTGGGTGGCTCAGTTGGTTAACTGTCTATCTTCGGCTCAGGTTATGATCCCAGGATCCTGGGATTGAGTCCCAGGTCAGGCTCCCTGCTCAGTGGGGAATCTGCTTCTTCTTTTTTTTTTTTTTTTAAAGACTTTATTTATTCATGAGAGATGAGACAGACGAGAGAGACAGAGAGACAGAGAGAGAGAGAGGCGGAGACACAGGCAGAGGGAGAAGCAGGCTCCATGCAGGGAGCCGGATGTGGGACTCGATCCCGGGACTCCAGGATCAAGCCCTGGGCTGAAGGCGGCGCTAAACCGCTGAGCCACCCAGGGATCCCCATAGGGAGTCTGCTTCTCTGCTCCTTCCCCCTGCTGGTGCTTGCTTGCTCTCACTCAAATACATAAACGCTTTAAATAAATAAATCTTACTTATTTTATAAATGTTGTAGCTTAAAATACCATGAAGAACTTGAAAACTTAGAGACAAAATTTAAAAAGAAAAAACCAGAGAAAAGCAGACCTCTAAGACACATAGATTCTTCCAAAAAGTTTTTAAAAACCAAACCTTTATTTTCACAGCATCTAACACAGACATAAAATTTGTGGCAGGAGAATTTATGAATAAATTTATACATATCAATTCTTATAAAAAATCTTAGAGACATATTATTTCATAGACTAAAATCTTAAGACACCTGAAATATAGCAACTGAGAAGGTGAAAGCTGACTAGGAAACCACTTTTGCATCATCTTTTGTGTAGGCTCCTCCTGTATTTGCCTAGACATGTGGCAATATGCCTGAACCAAACTGCCTTATGGTATCTTTTTTTTTTCCCTCTATGTAAATTTTATTTACTTATTTATTTTTTACATATTTTTTTTAAATTGGAGTTCAATTTGCCAACATATAGCATAACAGCCAGTGCTCATCCCATCAAGTGCCCTGCTTTATGGTATCTTAAAAACTTAAAAACTCATAGACAGCTGAGCCATGTTATTCCATCATAACATAAAGGCAGTGTGCATGAACATGCATTCTTTAATAGATGCGTTTTAAAAGATACATTTTCATCATTTTTTAAAATGTATTTATTTATTTATTTATGATAGACATAGAGAGAGAGAGAGGCAGAGACACAGGAGGAGGGAGAATCAGGCTCCATGCCAGGAGCCCAACGTGGGACTCGATCCCGGGACTCCAGGATCACAGCCTGGACCAAAGGCAGGTGCTAAACCACTGAGCCAGCCAGGGATCCCCTATTTTCATCATTTTCTAAATGTATAATCAGCTGTTCATAAATTGAATGGTACCACATGTTAAAGAGTGTCTTCTGTGTTTTTTATATCTTTAGCCAAAACAATTCAAAAAACAGTAAGTATTTATAAGGAATTGAAAAGGAAAAAAATAAAATCAAGATACTCCTTGCCTCCAGAGTTCAAATATATGAATATCAAGTTTTAAGAGTACGTAGGGAATATGGTAGAGTTTTCAAAAATTGACAAAAAATCATTTTGCAGAATCAAAATTATCCTTTAAAATCTCTTAAATAGCCAATGGGTAAGGTCTACAGTCTCATACACTATGATGTATTATGAATCACACATCATCTTAAATATGAGAATAATGCTCTCACTGCAGAGATGTTTTTGAAGTACAGGAGGTATGTAGAAACTAGACGCTATTAAAACAATAGTAAATTCATTTATGTCCCATCTCATGGTTGTCCCCTATGGCGGGCTATATTCTGACAAAGTAGATCAGTGTAGCTATGCCCACATGATACAGATTTTTATTTTTCACATTTGAGTATGAGTATCTGCTGCGGGGTGCTAATACATTTGACATTTCTAGATACAGGATTTATAAAAGTTTTGGTAAAAAGATAGTCTTAGGTGAATGAGAATTCAGAAGAAGTATCACAACAAACAATATAAGATGCACGAAAGAAACCAGCATTTTTTTTTGTTAACTCTAGAAGTTAAAGGAAATGCTGAATATAAAACAAAAAGTCCTCCATCTTGTCAAGGAGGCTAGATTTAATGATCTAGACAGTGAAAATGTTAAAGAACTGCTAACACCACACAGTGAGGAGTTCATGATTGAGAAAATCTTTCAACTTGATGCTCATCATCAGTTTGAATCATAACAGATAAAATGTTTATGGCTACAAGTGAATTTGATTATGATAGAAGACTCCACATGTGAAAAAATGAAACTGCAAGGAAAATCTTAGGTGACCAGGAGATGAAACACTGGTAGTGAAAGGAACTTAAATAGTTCATCCATTGATAGTTTTTAATTTCTGTTTTTTTTTTTTTTTTAAATACTGTTGCTTTTTCCAGGGATTCAGACATTGATGAACTTCAGGCATTTGAATTTACCTGTTTACTACTTCACCGGCTCACTCTGGCTTACATTACTCACCACCCAAGCAGCAACAGGGACTAAAGCTTCTATCTCTTTCCATAAAACCTCACTCAGGCAACTCTATAATACATTAGTTGAACATTTTTTAAAATGCCTTTTTAGGGGCACCTGGGTGGCTCAGAGGTTGAGCATCTGCCTTTGACTCAGGTTGTGATACCGGGGTCCTGGGATCAATCAAGTCCCGTATCAAGCTCCATGGAGGGAGCCTGCTTCTCCCTCTGCCTTTGCCTCTGCCTCGCTCTCTCTCTCTGTGTCTTTCATGAAAAACAAACAAACAAACAAACAAACAAACAATTGCCTTTTAAAAAATTTTACTAAGTGCTACTGGTAATAACTAATTATCTTACATTATTTCATTATTTACTTAGCACATGTTCCTTGGTCAACTTATATAACTGTGATTTCTTTGTATGTAAAGGAACAGAAACAATCTCTAAATCTTCTGCCTGCTTTAAAATGCTCTCATTTTAGATTGGTCTTTAAAAGCAAAATAATCAGGCAGCCCCGGTGGCTCAGCGGTTTAGTGCCACCTGCAGCCCAGGGCATGATCCTGGAGACCCTGGATGGAGTCCCACTCGAGCTCCCTGCATGGAGCCTGCTTTTCCCTCTGCCTGTGTCTCTGCCTCTCTCTCTCTCTGCATCTCTATGAATAAATAAAAAATCTTAAAAAAAGTTTAATAAAAAAAAATAAATAAAAGCAAAATAATCTTTAAAACTGAGGAATGGGAGTGGCAATCACCACCACATGATTCATCTATAATTTTTCAAAACTGGTATTATCTTTAACTTTTGAAATGCATTTCCCCTAGGATTTCAGTAGTTCGCTACCCTGTTCTGTTTTTACATCTTTGCTCAAATGTCATCTGACTGCCCTTTGTAAAACTGTGATCATCACTTCTCTCCTGGCATTTCCTAAGCTGCTCTACCTGCTTTGTCTCCAGAGCACTTATACACATATATATGTGTATATATATTCATATGTGTCCATGTATATTAGAGATATGTGTGTATGTGTACACACACATGCACATTCAACCACAAATACAACTCACCTGTTTAATATCTGCTTTCCCTCACTAGAATATAAGAGCCCATGAGGACTGGGATAGTTTTTGGTCTTCTGTTAATTGGTATGGTACCCGCATGTAGAAAGAAGCTTACCAGATCTTTGCTGAATAGATGAATTTCTCTAAACATGCACAGAAATGTGTTTTATAAAGCCCAACATGCCAGTCTTGCTTTGGGAAAAGCCATACTCAAGGGAAAACAAGAACTAAAATGGTAGTATTCTATAAAAGAACACACAGGTGATAAACAGTTGGTGAGTTTATGAGTCACTCAAGAAAACCATAAAAATATTACACAAAGATTTAAAAAATAATGTGTTGATCCTCAATAGTTAAAACAGCACATATTGGTTCTTCTGTTACTTCCACATAAAAGCGCTTTTTCTTGTTATACTCTGGTTAGTAGGACTCTGGTTATAAAGTGTTTTGAATAGCACACATAGATTACTACACATATTTGATACAAGCTGGTTTAATTATCTGACATATTAGAGACAGAGCATTGGGAAGAAATAATACCCAAGGACAGATGGTAATTAATAAAATTGGGCGCCAACTAGAATTATACCTCTGCTGAGAATTAGGTCTTCCTTTTTACCTAGTGAACTATATTTTCTCAATTGAAGGAGAATATGCAAAGAAATAATTTAGATAAATTCGCAAAGAATTATATAAAGATAAATGGAAGAACCGTTGCTTCTCCAAAATTTAAATAATTTCCTCAAAATGTTATTAGGATTGTGCAAACCACTTAAAGAATAATTCATTGACTAAATATTGCTGAGAGAAATTTAGAATCACTTATATTTTTAGTTTTTTAGGCTGATTCCTAGCACATCTTAGGATATTGGTACTTGCTTGTTACCTTCAAGGTCTCACTACAAATTTTGTAAAGGTCTACCTACTATTGCTGTGAATCACATTTTAAAACACTGTGGATAGAGAATCATGATTTTAAAGCATTGCTTTTGATCTTTAAAACATTCCTTTTCTAAATGACTTACATGCACTCCATTAAGTTACTGAGCATTAACTGTATTAGATACTATTTTAGGTGCTGGGGATATACCAAAACAGACAAAATCCCTGTCTTATTGGTCCTTACATTCTAGAAGTAGCAGGTAACAGACTTTAAAAGAAAGTCTTGGGAAACAAACAAACAAAAAAGCAGAATAATTGAAAAGAGAATGACTGAGATGAGTTATCATAAATAAATGAGTGGAGCATGGATGGTCAAAGCTAGGAGTCTGGTGATATGAAGGAGTGAGCAATGCTCACTGTGGAAACAGGATTCTAGATGGCAAGTATGAGGCAAGTATGAAGACCCTGACATAGGAATAAGGTTAGCACATTTGAGGAAAAGCAAAAAGCCATCAGTCTGCAAAAGAATGAGCAATAAGAAATGTGATCAAAAAGGGCAGCCCCAGTGGTGCAGCAGTTTAGTGCTGCCTTTGGCCTGGGGTGTGGTCTTGGAGACCCGGGATTGAGTCCCACGTCAAGCTTCCTGCATGGAGAGCCTGCTTCTCTCTCTGCCTGTGTCTCTCCCTCTCCCTCTTTCTCTCTCTGTCATGAATAAATAAAATCTTAAAAGAAAAAAAAAAAAAAGGAGGCACAACTAGAGTCCTTGACATATTTTATCCTAAGTGACATTCAAAGTCACTGGAAGTTTTTGGGCAGAGAAATTAATGATCTGGTTTAGGCTTTCTTTGTTCTTTTTAAGATCTATTTACTTGAGAGAGAGAGAGAGAGAGAGAGAGAATCTTCAGCAGACTCTCCACTGAGCGCAGAGCCCAATGTGAGGCTCGATTTCACAACCCTGAGATGATGACCTGAGCTGAAATCAAGAGCTGGACACTTGGATGACTGACCACCCATGTGCCCCATGGTTTAGGCTTTAGATATATTAGCCTTCTCTGTATAAAAATGAATTGTTGGGAAGGGAAAAGTAGAAGCAGAGACATGAGTTATGAGGCTCTTTAATAGTATATACCAGAGAAGATGTATCTTGAATTAGGGTGGTAGCAACAGAAGTGGCAAAACATGGCCAGATTTAGGGTAAATTTTAAAGACAGAGCCAATGAGACTTGATGTTAGGTTATATGTGGGTATGAAAGACACTGAGGAATCAGGAAGGCTTGTAGCTTTTGAAGCTGACCAACTAGGCTAAGAATGATATAGTTTACTAAGATGGGAAAGTCTGGGGCGGAGGAAGATTTTAGGGGCATAAAACCAAGTGTTCTGTTTTAGATAGGTCATTCTGAGATGCCTTTATTTTTTTATTTTTTGAGATGCCTTTAGATAATCTTATGAAGAGTATATCAGTTAGGCAGCTACATATAAAAGGGTAAAACTAGAGAAAAGGTTAGTTTAAATATTTAGGTGTCATCAACACACACATAATGCTGTAAGATGAAATGAGGCCATGATGTAGTTAAGGTATATCCAGAACAGAATACAACTAAGGATTAACTTCTGGGACTATTCAACATTTAGAGGTCAAGAAGTTAAGAACCAGCAAGGAGCATGTGAAAGCAGCAATTTGTGGGAAAAATAGGAAAGAATAAAAAAAATAATTCTTTTAATTCTAATAATATTAAAAGAATAGAAATCAGAATAAGGAAGTGATCAACTCTGTCAAATGATGCTGAAAGGTTAAGTAAAATGAAAACTGGTAACTTCCCTTTAAACAGTACAAGATGGAACTGCCAATGAAATTGATAAAACAATTAGAGATGTGTTAAGAAAGAAACTCTAATTGGGACAGGTTGAAAAGAGTAGGAGAATTGAGAAGTAAAGACAGTAAAAGTATAGATGATAAGTATTTACTAAGCATCTGCTATGTGTCAGATGCTTGAGACACTGGTCAACAAAAATACAAAATCTAATTCCTCATGGTGCTTATATTCTAGCAGCAGAAGAAAGACAATGAACAATAAATAAAATAAGTAAATTATATATGTTAGAAGGTAATGATGCTATAAAAAGCAAGTGTGATTATTGGTTGTTGGAGAGATTAAAAAAAAGACATAAAATAACTACCTGAAAGAGAGGAAATGGACTAAATGAGACTGAGAAGGTCAGTATAATTGGGTTCTTTATTCCAGTCATGTTCAGCTGGTCCAGGGCAAGTGTGTAATAAATGAGGAATTGGACACAGAGAAAGTTCTAACAAGCAAATATGACAAAGGAAGAGAGAGGCAATAGAGTTAAGATTTTATATGAAAGATGATCACAGTGATCAAGCACAGTACCTAAGCTGAGTAAGGACAGAAGTGAAGTCTTAAGTCATGTCCAGGAGACAATGAAGAGTGAAAATCCGTGTGGTCAATAGACTGGAAGTTATAATGAGGTTAAGAAAAGGAGGAAGGAGTATTGGAATAAAATTGTAGACAGAGAAAGAGATGGTTGAAATAAGATTTGAGAGGTGGCAAGTCTAGGAATAAAAATGGGTAAAGATGGCTTGAGGGGAATGGAGGAAAAGATCATTGGAAATTAAGAGATCAAATAACTGAGAGGCCAGAGTTTTTAATGTAGCATCTAAATAAAATTTGAAGTCATTAAGAATTGTGATGGGAATAATATTTGGGAGGAAGAAAGTGAAAATGCTGGTGGAGGTCCACAACATGATAATGTAGATGAAATAGTTTTGGTGTTCTGTGCTTCCAAGGAGCTCAGAGTTTTAAGAAGAGCCAATAAACGATGGGAAAGCAGCTATAAAGATATTAGAGGTTGCCTGCCAATGGTATCACCCTATATTACATAAAGCAAAGAATTAAAAACAGCCAGAAAGGGAGAGGGCTACAAAAACATCTTTTATGAATATGTAGATGAGTTACAGAAATAAAATAAAGGGAACATTAAAAGACTGAGGACACAGGAGATTTTGTGGATGAAAGACAAGTTCCAGAAGACAAAACAGAAATTCAGGTGCTTGTAATAGATAGCTGACTCAAATTCAAGAATAAAAAAGATAAAAGGAGATAAAAATCTAGATAATAATGAGTGACCTAATAGTTGGCCTCTAATTCCTGTTATGGATGGTACTGCAGTAGAAAGGTGATTTTACTGGAATTGCAAAAAACCCAGTTATAATTTTAAATGTATTTTCTTAGGATTCCATTCATATCTTCCAGGTATATGACAAAACAAGAAAAATCTTTTCATAAACACCTTTGAATGTGGTAACAATATGTGAATTATTTTATGGCACTAATATACAATTTCCTGAGAGTTCCAAAAGGCAGCCCATATATGAGAAATTAATTCAATGTATGACCCACATGACCCCATAAAGGCACATGTCTATAAGAAACATTCAGGGCTTGAATGAATCAGGTCAAATCTACATAGTCACTCAAGGATGCCTGCATTTAAAGAAAAGCAATCTAAAAGATCAACACCCCTGTTTCTAAGAAATCAAATGCCTTATTATCAGTCATAACCAACTGATTAGTGAGCTATATTAATATTTATTTGATATAGTATAAAACTAGAAAATTAAGAGTTTAAAAGGAAAAGGATCTGTATTGAGAAAAGGTTGAAAGAGTTTAAATAAAACCTGGCTACCAATTAATTTAAGGGGAAAGGGTTGGTTAATAGCAGCTTTCAACTAACTGGATCAAATCCATCAGGAAAGCTCTCTGAAAACAAAAAAAACCCATAATAGCAGTTACATGAATGCTAAACGTGTGTGAGGATAAAAGATAAAGCAGGAGAAACATATATATTTTGATGAAGAAAGATTTCATTTCATCATATATTTAGCAATATGATTCATTCAACCACTATGTGTATACTATCTTTTCAACTTAGTCAAGTAGCCTTCTTTAATTTAAAAATAAAAGATGAGACATCTTCCTGAATCATAAGCCAGGAACTTATACTGTTTCAGGTAATCAGACAATGTGAAGCTATAAGTCAGGATAATTTAGCTTACATATCATGGGGATACTTTGAAAAAGGCATTTTATATCTCTGTGCCTATGTTTCTACACACTTCAAAACAAACTGACTGATATACACAGTAATAAACTTAAGTACAAAATTGGGAAAGGTAAATTATACGTGCATGCTAATTTAACTTCTTTCTCCAAATAAAACAAGTACTAATACCAGAGTATGTAGAGAAGCTGGAAGATACTGGGCAGTTTATTAGTATTCATATCTGTGTTCAAGAAATATTTACTGAGGATATGAAAAGTACTGTTCTAAATACTGAGGATACTGGAATTAATAAAACAAAGTGCCTAGTATCATGGAGCCTTCATTCTAATTTATTCTCTAGAGAATTTTAAGGTTACCCCCTAGAAGGAATTCAATTTTGAAAAATTTCTCAAAAATATTCAAAACTAGTTGAAGTTTGGCTCTGGACTAAATGCTAACCCCCACCTACCTCCCCATTCTATTTATTCCTGAAAACGTATTTTTGACTACCTTCTAATTACAAGGGATTGACCAAACTGTATTTAGTATTTCAGTTTCCTCAATCTATTATTAAACTTTATTAGGAAACTAATCATAAAAACTGTTTATAGTTCATTTAAAGGAAAAATGGAAATGTATGAGAAATATAGCATTTCTCATAGGTCTTCTGTAGTCTGCCTAATGCAATTAAGATAATTCTAATCCTAGGTGGCCAAGTAGTAGATAACAGAAAAGTTTTCCTATTTAGTACATAAAAAAATCTTGGTACTTCTCACACAGAACACTTTTTAACTCTTTTTAAACTTCTTGAGGACTCAAATGTTTATAACAGAACTAAAAGACATTAGTTAACTTCTCTGTGTTTCATTGTCTCTACCTGTTAAAATGATAACAGTACCTACCTCAACATTGTTTTTGGATTAAATGAGATCAAGGCATAAAAAGGTTTTAGTGCTCAATCAGAACTGATGACATCAATTATCATTATCCTGTGTAGTGGGTTCTTAATAACAGATTACATTATCATTATAATTGTCTCAAAACCATAGTTAGGAAAAATAATAAACAAGCTACAATAAAGCTATTAAAAGATTTCTTTGTGTTTTGGCAGGATAATTAACATACATGTTTCTCAAACTGAGCAAAAGATCAGTATATGTAAAGTATTAGTGACACTAATGTTAAGAGTATCCAGAATTCCTGAAAGTGGCTGTAATTTGGGAACTTTTCAGGAATCAAAACTTCACAAACAATATGCTTTATCAACAATATATTTGTTACACCAAAGACTCAGAAATGTTTCTTATCTTTAAAAACATGTTTATACCTTTTATTTCCATGTAAAGTTAACAGAAGGATTAACAAATGAAGGAGTTTGTTATCACTTAAAGATACTGCTATTATTATCTTCTGGCCTTTATCCTAATTGGACCATACTGGAAACCTCTAAAATTTTCAAAGAAAATTTAAAAATAAAGAACAAAATCAAAACCAAGTAAATGAGTAGAAAAATCCTTGTTTAATTAAATCTGGATAGTCATGCTGGACTACAAATAAAGGAATTAACAAAGGTAAGACCTGAAGTAAAGCAAAAAAAAAACTAGTAAGAATCTTCCACTTAAAAACTCTGCAATCCTTCAAAGACCTCAGACATCACCAAGATTATCCCCAAATGGAGAGGTCACTAAATATCCATGAACACTCACCCAACCTTTGGTAGGAGACCTCTTGAAGACCCAGATGCTTGAATCAGCTGAAATAGTACCAAGTGTTTTCTGATTACTCTTAATAGGGCAACGGAGCACAGGTTACTCCACACTATCAAAAATTATAGGTCATTATTATTACTGATAATTCTAGCTACTACCATTATAAATTACTCAAGAAAAAGGAGATTGTGTAATGAGTTCTAAGGTGAGTGAAACTTACTGTGTGCATGTATGTTAATGTGTACATTTCTTCCCATTCTTAGTGATAGAAGTCTATTACATAACTCTTCTCGTGAGTATAAATACATTGGCAGAATAAAATCCTCTAAATTAATATGCTATAAAGTTCTTAAAGTATGTAAAAAAATATTTTTAAAGATTTATTTATTTATTTATTTATTTATTTATTTATTTATTCATTTATGAGAGACACACAGAGAGAGAGAGAGAGAGAGAGAGAGAGGCAGAGACATAGGCAGAGGGAGAAGCAGGCTCCATGCTGGGAGCCCGACGTGGGGCTCGATCCCGGGTCTCCAGGATCACACCCTGGGCCGAAGGCAGCGCTAAAACGCTGAGCCACCCAGGGATCCCTGTAAAAATATTTTTAATATTGGTTCAGATAAAAAATTTCTAGGGGTGTCTGGGTAGCTCAGTTGTTTAACCATCTGACTCTTGATTTTGGCTCAGGTCATGATGTCAGGGTTGTGAGATCAAGTTCCCCTACCAGGCTCTCTGCTGAGTGTGGAGCCCACGTAAGATTCTCCTTCTTCCTCTCCCTCTGCCCCTCCCCTGGCTTGCGTGCACACACTCTCTCTCTTTCAAATAAGTTAATCTCTTTGAAAATTCTGAAAGAACTTTTTTTTTTAAAGAGATTTATTTATTTGAGAGGGAGAAGGAGAGAGAGCAAGAGAGCATAAGAGGGAAAGATGAAGAAGCAGGCTCCCCACCGAGCAGGGAGCCTAATGTGGGGCTCCATCCGAGGACCCTAGGATCATGACCTAAACCGAAGGCAGACATTTAACCAACTGAGCCATCCAGGTGCCCCAGAAGAACGTGGTTTATTTTTATTTATTTATTTTTTTTGTTTTTTTAATTTTATTTATTTATTCATGAGAGACAGGGAGAGAGAGAGATAGAGAGGCAGAGACACAGGCAGAGGGAGAAGCAGGCTCCATGCAGGGAGCCTGATGTGGGACTCGATCCCGGGACTCCAGGATTACGCCCTGGTCTGAAGGCAGCACTAAATCCCTGAGCCACCCAGGCTGCCCAAGAACATGTTTTTTAAAGACAAATGCCAATTTCTGAACATTTAGCACTTCAGTAACACACAGGAAAAGATTTTAAGTCCTCTGCACTTAAAAAAAAAGTTCTTAACTTTAGGTTTTTGTTGTTTTTGTTTTTTGATTCTTTGGTTTTAAGTTTTTTTATTAAGAGAGAGAAAGATAGAAGGAGAACACATGTGTGTACGTGGAGAGGGGAAGAGAGAGAGGGTAGGAAAAAAATCTCAGACTCCCCACTCTGCACGGAGCCTGACAAGGGGTGCCGTCTCATAACCCTGAGATCATGACCTTAGTTGAAATCAAGAGTCAGATGCTTAACTGAGCCATCCAGGTGCCCCTTAACTTTAAGCTTTTTAATGTACTAATGATTCTTCTAATCAGAGGAGTCTTATATTTCAACACACAAAAGAACTCGTAACACTGACGACTAAACAAAAGCCTCCTTGCTCAAAAGCGAAGACTATTTTCAACATTACTGATTAAAATCTAAAGGTTATCCATTTAATAGAAAAATATCCAATATTAACCTAATTTCAAAGAAGAATACAGCAGCAGGTTCAACACCTAGATGAAATAATGTTTTTCTTGATCTCTGGAAAGTGGGAGGTGGAATGATAACCCCTCCCACCCTGCATTCCCCCTACACCATGACTCATTCCAAGGATCTACATGGTAAAAATTAAGACACTCTATTACTGCAGAAATTACCAAGAACAAAAAATGGAAGGTTCTATATTTTTCTCAAGTAACTAAGATAAAAAAAAAAAAAACTGCTTCTCTCTGATACATATGTATCAAGTGAACAAGTGAAACAAGCCTCATTTGGTTTAAATAGTTTAGACAGGAAGCAAAAAAGAACATTTGACATTTAATGTCAAGTAAGAATATTCAAGCTACCAAAGAAACAGTGAAGCCCCAAGCCAGCAAATAAACTCCAACCTGGCTGATAAATGATTTAACTGTTACGTTTCTAAAGACAGCTTTGTAGTAATCTACCACTTATTGAACATGAAAGAACTTTTGAAGTTTTGAGAACAGCAACAAAATAAGGAAGACCAGAAGCATAAAAAAAATTTCAGTAGGTGAGGAAAATGTCTGATAAAGTCAAGGAGAGAACTGAGAAAAGGGTGGTGAAAGGAAGACTAGCGCTACAGTAATTGAGAATCCTAATGTCCCCAAAAATATGAAGAAAAACTAAGGATAATAAAAAATGGAGTAAAGACTGGCACATAAAAAAAATAATTTGTGTAAGAAAAATACAAACATTCTATATTTCTACTGCTAATTTTAGATGACAAGGTATACCAATATTACCTTTCTTTCGAAAGAGTGCATTTAGGTAATTTTCTGCTTGGCATTCAATCTTTTCAGTGTTGGACTGGCCCTGAGATGATAGTTCCTCCGTTGGTGTTGACTGTGAAGAATCAAGAGATGGTATACAATCCTAAAATTATAAGAAAGAAACATTAAAAAAATCATTTTTATTACACATGTGATTCCATTAAAAATAGCAAGAAAAAAATTTTCTAAATGCTCATTTATTCTATATATCAAATTACATAGGGAGAACATAAAATTTGGGACAGGAGTCAGGAGAAAAGAAATTTAGTTCTGATACCAAATTAATTTTATTTCTTTGCAAAACTAGTCAAAAGGGAGGTGGCGACTGTAGATAAAATACATTGCTGAATAAATTTACTATAATAAAGCATTCCAGTAATGAGAGTTTAACAACAAAGCAGGTATGTTTACCCACTAATCTGACCCAAATGGGTACAAGTTCTCAAGTTCTCATTTCTTCTTAGCCTTTCTCACAATAGTAAAGAATTAGGACTTCCCAACATACAAGAAGATGCTGCTTGCCTAGTTTATGCCCTGTTTATAGTAGACACTAAATATTTAATCATTTACACAGGAAATAACTCTGATATCCAAACGACTTCAAGAGAATAAAAGGCTAAATAGTAGTATCACATTATCCTCCAACTACAGATTCCTAAGAAATCAGATTATAGGGTGGTCTCAAACCAAACCAAGCCTCCAAGCTCACTGTCCTTTACCAAATACAAATCAGATCTAAACTGAACTTCATGAGTCAGGGAGCTATAAGGAAGAAATGTGAAATAAGCAAAAAAGATGAGTGTTTCGGTGATTTCACTTGCAAGTTAAGCTAAATGTTAGACTTCTAACAAAAGACTTTAAAAAAATTCTTCTCATTACCAAAATCAAATATTTAAATTTCCACTGTAAGTCACCACTTTTCAGAACAAATTAAGTTAAAAAAAATTGTGTTACAATTGTGCAATTAGTTTAGAAATAATTTCATAGCACTAAAACTTACACTGACTGCTTCTCTCTGTAGGTTACAAAATGAACATTTTTCATCCATAGACCAGTCAGTCAGCTCTTCTGGTTCACAGTCTTTAAAAGAGGGAAAAATATTCATTAAGTACACTAACTTTATTGATACAAATAAAATTACCACTCTCCACAGCAATGTCTCATATAAAAAGCTAACTACTGATAGTAAGGGGAGAAGGCGTAACTTTAAAATTAAAGTGATGACATCTAGAAAGAAATAAACAAAGAAGGCTGTAAGGAGAGTAATTTTGCACTATTATGGGACAAAGTAGCAAGAACAATGTACTGGTTATAAATTCATTTTCTAACAATAGGGTTTTAAGTATCATCTAACCTTCTAAAAGATTCAATTTATCATTACCTATTAATTTTTAATTTTCACTGTGAAAGAAATCAAAACAGGAAGGTGTGGGGAAAAATAAATTTTACACATCATGAAAGCAACATAAAACAGAGAAAGGGAGTAAAGCATCAGAAAAGTCCACAGATTTGAGAAAATGGAATGTTGTCCAAAAAAAAAGTAGAAATCCATCGCTAAAAAGTCAGATCAGATTTTTATTACATTGTGTAATGGTGTTGTTGCAAGAGCTCAAGTAAAAGGCAGGTAAACAAGCTATATTATTCAATACAAAACATGAATTTTTTTCACAAGAATGTTTCATATAATCCAACTATTGTAATATATTAGAAAGTTTGTGCAAAACAAACATTTTATGATGAAGAAATTTTATGAAGATATAACAACACTGCCATCCTAACTATTTGGTACAGTGATTTTTCAAACTTATTTCTTACAGTAAAACTCCTTTCAATTTCCTTTCCCAAATAAATTCCTATATAGAACCTCCAATATATGAAACAATTATCATCTGAGGCAATTATACTGGTACTAATTTGAAAAGCACTGGGGTAACACAGTAATTCTAGCTCATACTTTTGAAATACATAATGAAGTCGAATATAGGTTTCTGTTAAACTACATAGAAAATAAGCTTACCTTTTGGGAATGGTAATAAATAAATACCAGTTAGGATCAGCCCCCAAGAAATTCTTGTATCAATCGAGATATACAAGTCAGAATAGAAGATAATGTAATCTGTTGGAGTATAAAGAGTGTAGTGATAGTTCCCTTTGGCTTTAGCAGTGGTCCAGAAATATTCCTAATATTTATCTACACTTAGAAGTGGTAGGAAATGGGAGCATGAGACCCAGTATAGGGTAATGGAAAGATAATTAGATTTTAAGTTTCCTTCTGGAATGAACTTACTTGTAACCTTGTCAAGTTATAGAGTTTTTGTTTTAATTTCCATATCTATAAAATAAAGATCCCATCACCTAACTTACTTGTGGATCAAATGAAAAAATGTGAAAATATTTTATAAACTGCAAAACACGATGCAAAGGCTAGTTACTAACAAAGCAGGATTATCAGTCATTATTTTTTTAAATCCTGCACAATCACGAACATACTTAATAAGGCTAGTTCGTAAAACAGATAATTTTAATACATCAGTTTAAGAAAATGGATCACTTTCTGCAAACAACCGGATAAATCAAAAAGTTTAAACAATCTATACAATTAAAAACCTAGAATTGTAGTTATATAGGTTTATTATTTTCTTCAACCCTTTGAAGAAAGACCTGTCACTATAACAGAGGAATACATTCATACTCTTGAATGTGGAACTGTGCCATGTCTCTCACTAGGGAGGCAGAGCTTTCTGATCAGTGGGAACCGATGTGGGAAAAGTGATAGTATATATTCCAAGCTGAGGCTTTAAAAGGTATGGCAAGTTTCCCCAGTTCTCTTGAGTTTCCACCATCCAACATGAGAAGAACTTGCCCAAACACACTCACTACTCCTTCGGATTGGGACTTGCAGTCACCAGAAGTGATCCCTGAAGGCCAGTGGTGAATCACATCATCCATAAGGATGCAACAGATTTAAGAGCTATTTGTTATGCAGTATTACTGTGTGAAAACTTGACTCATATGCTAAGCATAACAATTCTGATAGATTAAGGAAATTTTACTGTTTTTTATTATGGCTTCATGAATAAAAAATATGAAAGATATCTAGCATTAGAATTTTTTTAAATAGCAGTATTCCTGGAGAAGAGGTATTTTTGAAAAATCACTGTAAGGTTTCATGAAGTTTTAGTGATAAATATGTTGAATTGAGGAACAACTTTGGAATAATTAAAACAATTATCAGTTATAAGATA
The DNA here is from genome assembly GCF_011100685.1 of Canis lupus familiaris. Lineage (NCBI taxonomy): Eukaryota > Metazoa > Chordata > Mammalia > Carnivora > Canidae > Canis > Canis lupus. Next base: position 91,787,324 of record NC_049224.1, on the reverse strand, counting down.
AAATTGGGCATGGTGATCTTATCTCATTTATTTCAGTTATTTTAGAAGTTCTTCAAAGAAATGTTAATTAAAATAAATGTCTATGTAGTTAAGTAAATGGTATCAAATAATCAACAATTATATAAATGCCATTAAATTTTGCTGGGTAAAAAAAAAAACAAACTACTGTACTTACAAATATTGAATAACTACTCTTTCTACAAAAACTTTTGGTTTTGAGTCCAAATAAATGATGAGATATATTTTTTTTATTTATTGGAAAACAAAATTTGAAAAATCAACTCTAGGCCAGATTTCTCCAAATTAATCTTTTCATGTCATAAGAGTTAACAAAGATTTCTCAAACAAAATATGACAATAAATCAGATATTCCTGAAATAAGATGTCTCTCATTTTGAATACATGAAGTTGTATAAACTCAAAAGGGTGAAATTATATATCTTACAGAAATAGCCTTATTAATAAAAGGCAATGTCATAACAAAAACTAATAGTAAATGACTAACAAAAGAGCAACCTTTTCACCATGGATATATATTCACAAAGTCTGGTTCCAATCATTTTACCTTATCTACCTTAGAAAGTTAACAGACTTTGAAATTAAAGAGCCTTGGTACTGAGATAGCTTTCCAAATACTATATGTGGCCTTTGGCAAGTTACTTTCTTTGGGGTTCAATTTCCTTATCTGTTAAAATGAGGATAATGATTGCATCTTACGGCTGTAGTAAAAATTAAATAAGAACATATGCAGAACACCTAACAAGTTCAGTTGGTGTTACTTTCATTTTCTTTTAGATATTCACAAATCTTTTGAATGTTTTTATTCTCTTCAGTACCCTTTAACCGTAAGAAGTAAATTTTAAGTTTCCGAAGACAAAGCTCAATGAAAAGTAAAAAGGAGGCTATGAACTAGATTTCTCATGAAGGTCATGAAAAAGTGGTTATAACTATGTTGATCTTGAGGAAAGACAATGAACAATGTTATTAAAGAATAATTTTTCATTATGAAACTATATACTAACTATACTAAAAACTATGAAGAAGAAAATAAAAACTATCCATAATCCCAATTATTCCGAAGTAATGATTAACATATTCTATGCCTTTTTAAAAATTAGCATTATCCTAACTCTGGGAAACGAACTAGGGGTGGTGGAAGGGGAGGAGGGCGGGGGGTGGGAGTGAATGGGTGACGGGCACTGGGGGTTATTCTGTATGTTAGTAAATTGAACACCAATAAAAAATTAAAAAAAAAAATTAGCATTATCCAATTCTTTGAAAATATCAATAAAATCAACAAACCTCTACCCATACTACTCAAGTAAAAAAAAAAAAAATCATTCATTCAGAAATGAAAAATGGGCCATCATTACTGATTCTATGATTAATAAAAAGATAATAAAATTATGAATCATATTAGTTGCCCATGAATATGGTAACTTCAGATGAAATGGACAAACTCCTTGAAAGACACATCTACCAAATCTCACACAATAATAGATAATCTCAATAAGACTCTAGCTATTAAAGAAATTAAATCAATAATTAATAACCTTCCAAAACAGAATGCTCCAACTCAGATGGTTTCTCTACAATCTGTTCCAGAAAATAAACACAGATCAAGTATTTTCTGATTCTATCATTATCTACCATCATTACCCAAGTACCATAAACAGTCTGAAGAGACACCTCACCCAAGAAGATATACAGATAGCAAATAAGCTTATGATATCAGTATCATATCCCATTAGAGAATTAAGATGAGCTACCCCTCCACACCTACTAGAATGATTTAAGTCTGAAACATGGATGACATCAGATGCTGGTGTGGATGCAGAGCAAATACAATTAATCTTTCCATACTATCTAGCAACAGTGCTCCTAGGTATTTAGGCAAATGAGTTGAGAAGTTAGGTCTATACAAAACCTTGCACACAAATGCTTATAGCAGCTTTATTAATAATTACCAAAACTCGAAGCAACCAGATGTCTTTCAAGTAGGTCAATGGATAAGAAAACTATGGTACATCCACCCAAGGCAGTATTATTCAGTAATAAAAAGAAATGATCCATGATGAAAAGACATAGAGGAATCTTACATGCATATTATTCAGTGAAAAAAGTGAGTCTGAAAAAAACAAAATACAGTATGATTTCAAATATATGGCATTATGAAGAAGAAAAAAGATAGCAAAAAAGAGTAATGTTTGACATGGGTTGGAGACGAGGGAAGAACTTTAAAGGTGGAATACAGGTGATTTTTGGGGCAGTGAATTATCGTGTAGGATACTGTAACGTGGACACACGACTGTGAATTTGCCAAAATGCACTACTGTACAACACACAAAGACTTAGTTAATGTAAACTATGGGGGCTTTAATTAATAAAATATATCAATATTGGCTCAACAATTTTAACAAATGTACAACACTAATGAAAGAGAAACCTTGGGGGTGAGAGGGTCTATGGGAAATCTTTGTATTTTCTATTTTTGCTGTAAATTTAATCTGTTCTGAAAAATGCTTTTTATTTGAAAAATTAGGATATTACACACATGCTTAATTGTCACAAATATTTTCTATGCTCAAATACCTCTAAATCATTTTTAATAAATAAGCATGGTCCATCAAACCGATGTTTCAGAACTTATTTAATCACTATCCTATTATTGGATATTTAGCCTGTTTCTCTAATCTTGGTATGCTAAATAGCATGATGAATACGATCAGATAAGTTTTTGTGTGCACACTGATAAGAGCTAATATAATTTATAAAACTATAAAATAGAGCAGTATTAGATTCTCTGGTTTCAAGATAAATAATCAATTGATATTGGAAAACTCCTGACAATACTAGGCCATGAATTTCTAGAAGAGATCCTACTTATTCAGTTTTCCTTCCTCACTGCTCATTATAGTTCCTGACACAAAATAAGCATTCAAAATATTTCATCTAACAAAAGAGGCAAGAATACACAATAGGGAAAAGACAGTCTCTTCAATAAATGCTGGGAAAACTGGGCAGCTACACGTAAAGGATGAAACTGGACCACTTTCTCACATCATACAAATGAATAAACTTAAAATGGGTTATAGGCCTCAATGTAAGACCTTAAGTGACAAAAATCCTAAAAGAGAATATAGGCAGCAATTTCTCTGATATTAGTGGTAGCAGTATTTTTCTAGATATGTCCCCTAGGGCAAAGGAAACAAAAGCAAAAATAAACGACTGGGACTACATCAAAATAAAAAGCTTCTGCAGAGCAAAGGAAACCTTCAACAAAGCAAAAACGCAACCTACTGAATGGGAAAAGATATTTGTAAATAATATATCTGATATGAGGTTAACAATCAAAATATATAAAGAACTTATTCAACGCAATACAAAAAAACAAAACAAAAAACCCGCGCACACACACACACAAAAACCAACTAAAAAATGAGCAGAGGACCGAAATAGATATTTTTCCAAAGAAGAAATACAGATGGCCAACAGGCACATGAAAAGATGCTCAATATCACTCATCATCAGGGAAATGCAAATGAAAACCACAATTAGATATCACTTTATATCTATCAGCATGGCTAACATCAAAAAGGCAAGTAAGTGATGGGTATTAAGGAGAGCACTTGTGATGAGCACTGGTTATTGTATGTAAGTGATAAATCACTAAATTCTATACCTGAAACTAATATTACACTCTATGTTAACTAACTAGAATCTAAATAAAAATTTGGAAAAAAAAAAAGTTGGAGAGCATGTAGAGAAAAAGAAACCCTTGTATGCTTGCTGTTAGTGGGAAGACAAATTGGTACACCAGTGTGAAAAGTAGTATGGAGGTTCCTCAAAAAATTAAAAATAGAAATATCACATGATCCAACAAATCCACTACTGGGCATTTAACCAAAGAAAACAAAAACACTAATTCAAAAAGATACATGCACCTCTATGTGTGTTGCAGCTTTATTTACAATAACCAAGATACAGGAAGTGCCTCAGTATTCATCAACAGATGAATTAAGAAGATGCAAGATGATATACACACATGCACACACAATGACATATCACAAAGCCTAAAAAAAAAAGAGAGCCTGTGACATTTGTGACAGTATAGATGGACAGTATAGTTTAATGTAGTGAAATAAGTCAGACTGAGAAAGACAAATATCAAATGATTTCATTTATGTGGAATCTAAAAAAAAAATCAAATGAGTAAACTAAAAGCTGACTTGGACCTATAAATACACAGAATAAACTGATGGTTGCCAGAGGGAAGGGGGAATGGGTGAGAGGATGGGCAAAATGGACAAAGAGAAATGGAAGATAATAGGCTTCCAGTTATGGAATGAGTAAGTCACAGGAATAAAAAAGGCACAGCACAGGGCATATAGTTAATGACATTGTAGTAGCATTGTATGGTGACAGATGACAGCTACACTTGTGGTGAGCACAGCATAATATGTACTGAAGTTGAATCACTATGCTGCACACCAGAAACCAATGGAACATTGTATGTCAACCATACTCATAAAAAATTGTTTATAATGTTTTACCTAATAAATCTTATGTAAAAAGTAGTTTTGTTGTCTCCATCCATAGTGTTTACAGTTGAAAAAAGATACTAAGTTAAAAAATATTAAATTTCAGTCAGTGGTACACTCAGGGGTCAGCAAATCTTTCTATTAACAGCCGGATAGTAGGTATTTTAGGTTTTGCTGGCCATACTATCTGCTACACCACTCAACTCTACTGCTGCAGTATGAAAGCAGCCATTGACAATGTCTCAACAAATGAGAGGGGCTGTCTTCAATAAAACCTTCTTAACTGGACAATTAAATTTGAACTTCACATAATTTTCATATGTCACAAAATATTAATCTTCTTTTCATTTTTTTCAACTATTTAAAAATGTAAAAATTATTTTTAGCTCACAGGCCATTCAGAAACAGTAAACAAGCTGGATCTGGCCCACATGCTAAAGCTTGCAGACTCTGATACAATCTTCCTTTGGATCTAACAGTTTACAGAGGCCTACTGCACTCTTTTCCAATTTTTTTTTTTTTTGTTTTTTGTTTTTTGTTTTCCAATTTTTATAAAAATCTACAGTCATGGCAAGTATCAGATGATCCTACAGGTGAAAGAAACCAGTCACAAATAAGATATGAAAAAGGACTGGCTAAAGCAGGGGAAAAAAAGAGGGAATATTTGCTTAAAAGTTCTGTAGCAGGAGGAAAAATAAATTTTGGAAAGACAGAGGAAGAGACGCAAAGAGTATGAGGAACTTTTCTGGGCATACATAAAAGTTTGAAATTTATGACATTCAAACCTTCTTTGGAGACCTCCCCCCTCCCAAAAATAATAGTTATATTTTTCCCAAAAGGAGAGAAAGTCATGAAACATATCAAAGAAGATAGAAAACTAGGGCTCTGTTTAGTTTCCAACAAAATAAAAATTAGCACCACTCAAAAGCTTCCTTCAAACTATTCAACCTGGAGGTGGTTCTGAATCAAATTCAGGAATTAAAATACCTCTCAAGACACTAATGTATATGATATAAAAGTCTTAAAAACATGCTCTGTGCCACACTTGATTTTTTAAGGTAGCAGTACGAAATTTAGAATATTAATTTCCACAAAAACAGTAATAGGTATGCAATGTAGTCTATTTAATGTATTATAAAATTAAAATACTATGCAAAATTAAGTATTATAAAATTAAAATACTATGCATTTAATTTTATAACAAAAAATAATTTAGAGTATTATACGGGGATCCTTTGCTAAGCAATATACTAGTTTCTGAGTTTTGGAAAGTCAGTTAACGAGAGTTCAGACTTCCAATGATTTATCTAAAAATATACGGTAATCTATTTGATTCTTGCATACAGTCCTGTATAGTGAGAAACACCTATACTTAGAGTCCCAAGCATCTAAACATTAAACCATTTTTAACAATGACAACAACAAAGAAAGCACACTTATTTATAAGAGGATAAGAGAGAAGCTGGAGATAATGGGTAGTTTCTACATGCCTTTTCAAGAGGTTCTACACTTTGATAGCACTGATTTAATTTTCCTTCAAAATGTAGAGCTGTCTTCTTCCTTGCATAGCTATAGATTTATTGCTATAATTAATATCCTCATACTTAAGTCTACAATTTAATTAGAAGCTTTTCTTAAATTCAAAAAAAGGAACTAAAAGGAGGAAGAATTTACCTAAGAAATCTGGAGAAACAATTTACCTGAGAAACCTGGAGAAAGAATATTCGGGGTGAAAAAAGGGAACAGATATGTGTCTATATGCAAGTTTCAAAGCTTATTAGCTAATTTTGTTAGCTCTCTCCACCAAAAAAAAAAAAAAAGCACTTTTTCAAAAGGACATAAAGTACAAGACCTATCTGAACTTAAATAAATGGAATGACATATATGGCAATGGGTTGTTAAATTAGGTAAATTAATTATAAATAGATCTACAATGAAATACTGTGCAGCCATTAAGAAAGATGATCTAGACTTTATAAACCCAAATGATATACCAGTGAACAAGGCAAAGAAATTGTACATAGTGTGCATATACTATATACTACTATAATAAAAGAATACACACAAACATATACCTTACATCATAGAAAATTGTTTGAAAATTATTTATGGATCGTGTGAATAGGGATAATTTTTTCTTTCTGGTTTATCTCTATTTTTGAATTTCCTAAAATAAACATGTACAACTTGTATACTAAAGAAATGCTAGTCTAAAAACAAAATACAAAGCATTTATTTCCTTTGAACATTCTGCTGTTTGTATAATAAACAATTTTTGAAGGAACATAGGTATATACATATATATGCAACTATATAAATAAACAAAAGTGAGGGAACAGGCTGAGTCACAAGCTATAATTTGGGTTGTCAGAAGGCAAATATAATGCTGACTTCTGACATGAATGAGGGCAGCAGGTTAAGCAAGGGAAGTCTGAAGAAATGTCAGGCTTAGATTAAATTCTTGTTTTTTAAAAATATTTTTCCTCTGTTCATTTTTAAGCTCAGAAAAATAGGTGGAACTACAATTGATCAGTATTGCTAAAAATGTATCAGGTAAAAATACTTAATTCAGTGCTGAATTATGATAAGATGAGAAATGAATAAAGTTAAGAGAAATAAAAAAATGATCTTAGCTATACGAATGATAAAACCCTAGAACAAGCACATTTTGGAGTCTCCATTCTTAAAGTCATGTTCTACATGGATATCAATTCATCTCAGTGAAGAGAGGTGGTTGGGACAAATGATCTTGCATAGATACTTTCAGATCTGATTCATAACTCAATTATCCTGCTCAATATTAATAAAGAATGGCCAGAAAACTTTTGTCTACTCCACCATCACTCCCTTAACTCCCATCATCTTTCCCTCAACTCAAAGATGTATTTATGCAGAAGAATAAGGACCTTTAGAGACCTGGGGTCTTGGTAGAATGGAAGGTACACAGTCGAATAGAAGGTACTAGAGTTAGGACATAAAACTGACCAGATACAAGATTCAGAAATAATTCAATCAAAATCAAAGTAAAAATTTATACTACCATTACTTACTCTGTAAATAAACTGGAGTATAAAATTTTAGATGTCTACAAAAACGTTCTCCTACTATTGTATATTTCCAAGCAAGCAATAAAACAACTAAACTATGATATCATAGAAATTATATGACAAATCAAAATCTTCCACTAGGATTTATGCTATAGCATTTGAAAGAAGTGGCTAATAAGTAACAAATAGTATTATATATAAATATAAGACTCTGAGCACACATGGTAGGATTTCTCAGAGTGACAATCTGAGGTTTCCAGGCTGCCTGTCTCATGAACAACAGGAAATATTTACTTAATTGAACCCTTTTAAAACTTCTTTAAGAATAAATGAGGGTACGTTATAACAAAAATTAAATTTCACCATTAAGTCAAAAAGAAGTTTCACATTCCTTTTTGATCAATGTATTAAGTATTTTAAAAGGTTACGATAACATTATGTAATAACAAAAACAATATTTGGATCACTTTATTTAGTTAAAAAGTTACTAATTAAACAAGACCACAAATTCATGTTTAATATAAAGTTAGCACAGAACCACCACCTTTCATTTATTAAATGGGATGGGAAGTCAGAATTTTAAAATACAATTTAAAAAGCATTACCTTCAAATAAACTGAGGTCTCTTCGTAGCCGTGGTCCATAAAGCCCTTCTAAAATACTCTCAAAACCTGTGTTGTAAAAGAGAGAAAAGTATATAACCTACTGGAAAAGTTTAATTTTATAATAATCAAATTAAAACCATATATCCAAATGAATTAGAGAATTATAAATTTAACTATGAGGGGTCATTTTTCTTTTAGGTCATTTAAGCTGAACTAGGCAATACACAAAACAGTAAACAATCACACAATGACTATCAGAAATAATGTGATTGTGAAGAATTTAAAATATTCAAACATAAATATTCACTACTAAACAAGTAAATAGCTTTGTTATTTAGAATATTCCGAGGTTGAAATGTTATAGACTGATTTTTTGGGTAATAACTTTGTAGAGGAGAAGAATGAAAAAAGACACGTATTACATTCCAGTTTACATTTGTAACAAAAAACGTTAAAAGAAAGTAGCATCTTTAACTCTAATTATAAGAATGAGTAAATGAATATCAATGGGGAGAAAATCTTGCTGTGACCAGTATGACGTACAAATTTAAACCTACGTACTTATAAAAATTAAAACACAATTTGTTCATGGCTATGGACTACTTTGTGTTAAGGAAAAAAATACTGAAAATCTTGTCAAGTTAACAAGAATCATGAATTTGCAAAAGTGTTCTACCTTCTGGATATACAGATTTGAATATTTTACTGTCTTCTTTTTGAAGCCTGTATCTTACTCAGTTTTAAGCAGCTTACAGATAAAGTGAAAGGCATTCCAAGAAAAATGACCAGGATGGCAAAATAACTAGGAAACCAAAAAGAGGAACTAATTTAAGAATGCTTAAATGAGGGAAGAAAAAAAAGGTAGCACAACAGGTATGAAAAATTAAAGGTAAAGTAGTTTGTTTTTTAGTGGTGTTCCTAAATTGTAAAACAGTAGAAATACTTCTATAGAAATGTTTAATAAATCATAAAATGCTTTAAAAAAACATTTTAACATCTTTGAAATCAAGATGCATATTAAAATCAATGGTGGGGATCCCTGGGTGGCTCAGCGGTTTATCACCACCTTCGGCCCAGGGTGTGACCCCGGGGTCCCGGGATCGAGTCCCGCATCGGGCTCCCTGCATGGAGCCTGCTTCTCCCTCTGCCTGGGTCTCTGCCCCTCTCTCTTTGTGTCTCTCAGGAATAAATAAATAAAATCTTAAAAAATATGTATATAAAATAAAAAAAATAAAATCAATGGTGTGTTATAGCCGAAGAGTGGCAATATTTTTTCAGTTAGCAGAACATGAAATGATGCAACTTAAAATTAATGATGTCTTAGCTTTGGCAAAATAAGGTACTTACTATCATGGTACTTGGTAAATATGTATTTAATAAAAATCTTTGTGAAGTGAATCAGTACTAGTTCCTAGAGTGGAAATTTCAGGCAGAAAAGTGAATGAACCATCATCAGAGAGAGCTTTCAAGAACGCTATATTTTTTTACATAAGACTCATATTAGGTAAAGACAGACTGAAAGAGTCCCAAATCTCTATTACTAAGATATTCTATTTATCAATGTGCTCCAAAAATACTGTAAAAACTATTTTAAGATGTTATTCTGTTTTAGATTGGACAAAACATAAAGCCCCTCCCTATATAAGCCTACTGAATTTAAATGCTGCACATTTCCTAGATTTAAGTGTGAAAAGAGGCAGCAAACAAGGACTTACATGTTTGTTCTATTGGGCTTCTCAGCTCCTCCCTAGATATGATCAAGGTCTTAACATATATCCTGCTAAGATTTATTCATAGTATATAGTATTGGTGCTACTGTAAATGGTATCTTTAATTGTTTCTTGTAGGTTAACAGAAACATAACTAATTTGTATATTGACTCTGTATCTAGCAACATTGCTAAATTCTCTAATAATTTATCTTGATATTCTTTACATACACAAATATATCATCTATAGATATGGTGGTTCTGTTTTTCCCTTTCCAATCCTTACTGCTTTCTTTCTTTTTTTTCTGTTCTTGCCTTACTGCCTTGGCTAGGATCTCCATATTATGCTGAAAATTAGTGAGGACAGCAGATATCCTTGACTTTGTGAAAATAAAAGGAAATCTCTTTTTTGGAGTCGGGAGGCCGGCAGGGGGAGCTCTCACATCCTACCAAGAGTCGTCAGTTGTAGACCCAAAGGAAGACAGGGACCTTGCATGAGGATACTACCTGACTATCCCAGGAGGAGGAAAAAAGGCTTTCCTCCTAAGGGGCAGCAGTTCAGCCAATGAGAGGCTGTCACTCTGCCAATGAAAGACCACTATACTTTGAACTTCTAGTTTGTTCCAATGGACTTTTTTTTTCCATTTGTTTTTATTGAAGTTCGATTTGCCAACATATAGCATAACCAATGGACTTTTTGTTTACAAGAGCCCACCCAACTTCCCTCCTTTTATAAAGAAACTTGCTTAGGGGACTTGCCTATGGTTTTCCATAGCCTGCTTGTCCAGGATGGCAGTTTTCTACTACTCCTGAATAAATCTATCTTTTGCTGGTAAAATAACTGGCAGTTTTATTTTTAAGCTTTAACTATATATGCCCAAACTAAATGGGAAGGCATTCAAAATTTCATCATTAAATACAATGTTTGCTATATTCTTTTTAAAATAAACAGCACTTGGGTCGTCTGGATGGCTCAGTTGGTTAAGCTAGACTCTTGATTTCAGTTCAGGCAATAATCTCATCATGGTCATGGGATCCAGCCCCATGTTGGGCTCCATGATCAGTGGTGAGTCAGCTGGAGATTCTCTCTCTCTGCCCCTCCCCTACTTGCACATGCACACAAGTATATATGCATGCTCTCAAATAAATGAATAAGTCTTAAAAAATATAAACACCACTTATCACCTTACGGAAGTTCCTTCAACATCTAGCTTGCAAAAGATTTTTTATTACTATCAACAAATGATGAATTTTATCAAATTTATTTTGCATCTATTCCAATAATTGCATCATTTTTTCCTTTATCTAATTAATATATGTTAAACCAAACTTTTCCCGTCTTTAGGAAAAGCCAACATTATCATGAGGTATTTTTGAGGTATCTTGTCCTGACAGTTTCTTTAAAATTACTGCATCTATGTAGTCACCAATGAAACTGGTCTATAAATTTCTTTTGTACTTATCAGGTTCTTATATTAATGTTGTGCTACCCTCATAAAATGAATGATAATGTTCTTTCTCTTTAACACCTGGGAAAAATGAAAAATATAGGATGTCTTGCTTGAATATTTGGTAGAAAATGCCAGGGATGCCACCTGGAAATAAAGTCTTTCTAAACAGGCTTACTGCCAATCAAATTTATTTAGCTGTCAAAGGATTTGTCTTTTCTAGAGCTGTGTCTAAATGGAATCACAAAACATATACTCTTTTGTATCTCGCTTCTTTTACCAGCAAACAGTCTGAGATTCATTCATGTTGTTACACGTATCGGTTAGTATTTTCATTTTAATTGTGGAGATGTATTCCCTTATATGGATACATGACAAACTGTTTATCAATTCTCATGTTGATGGACATGTGGGTTGTTTAGGATGTGTGGCTATTATAAGTAAAGCTGATATATACATGCATGTATAAGTTTTATTTTATAAATACGCTATCACTTCTCCTTAATAAGTATGTAAGAGTGTAATCGCTGGGTTTAGTGGTAGAGTTGTTTTGGCTTGTCGTTAAAATTTTAAGAAATGAAAGAGTTGTTTTGCAAAATGGCTGTAGTCTTTTACATTTTTTTTTTTAGATTTTTACATTTCCACTCGTAATATACAAGAAGTCCAGTTGCACCAGAGCCTTATCAACGCATGACGCTGTCAATCTTTTTTTTATTTTAGCTTTAGCACTCTAATATATGGGTATCTCATAGTTGTTGTAATTTTCAATTCTTTGATGATTAATGACTGTTAGCATCCTTTCTATTGAAATGTCTCTATTTTGTTTTTTTATGGTAACAGTAATGGTGGCCTCAAAAAGCAAAGTGAGAAGTGAGCTATTCTCTATTTTCTGAGTTTGCATATTTTACTATTTATTTATTAACTATAAACCAGGCCTGGAGTCTTCTTGATGGCAAGGTTTTAAATTATGAATTGGGTTTTTAAATCAATATAAAACATTCAGGTTATCTAATTCTTAACTAAGTCACTTTTGGCCATTCATATCTTTTAAATTATACTATTTGCATAAAGCTGTTCAAAAAATTTTCATATTTGCCTTTAATGTCTGTAGAATCTGTAGTGATATCCCCCTTTCATTCCCAATACTGGTTTAAGTATCTCCTCTCCTTTTTCATCAATCAGTCCAGCTAAAATGTTAGCAATTAGCAATTTTATTGATCTAATCAAGATACCACTTATGGTTTCAATGATTTTCTTAATTGTCCATCCATTTCTGTGATTTTGATTTCTGTCCTACCTTTATTATATTCCTCCTTCTAATTACTTTTTTTTTCATTTGCACTTATTTTTCTCTAAGCTTTCCAGATGGAAGCTTATAGCATTGATTTTGCTCATTGCCTCTTTCTAATAAAAACATTAAACTGTAAGTTTCTCTATATTCACTACATTAGCTCCATCTCATAAATTGTGCTGTCTTTCCATTTTCATTCAGTTCAAAATGTTTGCAATTTCCCTTATGATGTCTTCACTTACACATAGGCCATAAATACACTGTTAAATTTCCAAATGGTCACTTTCCAGAAATCTGTTACTAAATCTGACTGAATCCCTGTGATCATAAAACATATTCTGTAAGATTATAATCATTTTAAATTTACTGGGATTTTATTTACAAGTAACATATGATGTATGCTGGTGAACATTCCATGTACACTTGAAAATAATGTATCTGCATTTATTGAGTAGATTGTACCATAAATGTCAGTTAGGCCTAGTTAATTGATAGTGTTAAGTCTTCTATAATTTTTTTTATGTGTTCTACATTTCTATAGATCCTTCTTTTTTTAAGTTCAGTCAGTTTTTTCTTCATGTATTTTGAAGCTATGTTATTAGATGCATATATTTTTTATTAGGTCTCCTTTGTGAATTGATCTCATCATTAAAAAATGTTCCCCTTTGCCGTGTACTAAAGCCCTATTCCTTGAATAGGAATCTCATGTTGTATCAGCCACACCAACATTCTTATGATTAGCATTTTTTGTCCTATATCTCTTTTTCTTTTTTTTTTTTTTTTACATTTTGTATCTGTATATTTTTCAAAAATATGTACAGGAAAAAGGAGCCAGGTGTTACTTTCCTATAGGGGGAATATTCTCATGGAGATACTGTAAGGCCAAGTCAGTCCACTTCATTTCTTGTTCTTTAACAGATTCTGTGGTGCCACCGTTGTCCTGTTCAGGTTCAGGAAGCTCATTCAGTGGTATTGCAACATCCTCATATGGCAGCTTGTCTTCTCGCCAAGCATCGTCAATCAAATCCAAGATCCTTCCATCTCTCTGTACCTCACTGTCCATTCTCCTGCAGCTTTGATCTTGTCAGATCCGCACCGGACTCAGCGCCGCACCCGCTTCCACTGGAACTTCCCCTATATCTCTTTCTAACCTCTTTTAATCTATGTCTTTATGCTTACATTGAGTTTCTTCTGGACAACACACAGTTAAATCTTCCATTTTTATCCAGACTCTAAGTCTCTACTTTTTAATTAAAGTGTTAGGACCATTAACATTTAATGTAATTATTGGGATAGCTGGATTTATATCTACCATCTTGTTACCTGTTTTCTGTCGTATCTATTATATGTTCCTTCTTCCCATTCTCATCTCCCATAATATTCTTATGGGAGATAAACTTAAACAAGAATTTTTAGTATTCTATTTTATTGCCACCATTATTAGTTTATCAGCTATCTCCCTTTAGATTTTTAGTGCTGCTATAGGGCTGCAAACGTTTTTCTCTTAAAAGTTTTAGAGATTGAGTTTTACATTTAAGCCTACAGTCCATTTTGATTTGTGAATGAGGTGATAGGGTTAATGTTCTTTTGTTCTATATTGACATCTATTTGATCCAGCACCATTTGTTGAATGATTTGTTTCCTTTTAACATTCTCCATTTATCTCTTCATTATGTTTATGTTATCCCTTGGTCCTTGACTACACTGAGCAAATTTTAATGGCATTTTTAACATCCTTATCTGCTAATTTCATTATGTATTATTTCTAATCCACTAACTGATATTTCTCTTGATAATGAAATACATTTTCCTGCTTTTTTTGCACATTTAGTAATTTTTATGTGGATGTCAGACACTATGAGTGCTGGATTTGTTTTAAGAGTATCATACTTTATTCAAAAAGTTAAAAACACTTGAAGATCATTTTGAGGCTTTTTAAAAAAGGTTTTTAGAACAAAAGCACTAAAGTCTTCCCACCACTATGTTTAGGTTTCATGGATCTCCAATGAATAACTCTTGTATTCCATGACTGCTCTTACTCTGGCTGGTGGGAACCTGAATGACTCTCAGACCTGTGGGAGTTCTAGCCATTGTTCAGATTACAGCTCACTGGTATTCTTTCCTAAAAGTGTTATTTATCAGCCCTTATGGGATGTTCATCCTACATATGCATTAACTTTTTTTCAAAGATTCAAGGGTAACATGTGCTGGTTTCTTGAGCTCTTTTTCTGTGTAGCTACCTCTTTTCTGCCTCCACAAATTTTAGCCACTTAAAATACTCTGAATGCTGATTTCTGTCTTCTCAAGTCAGTGAGACCCCTGGGCTCTTTTTGGCTCATCCTGCCTGTGCTATAGTCTGGAAGTGACCTCCAAGCAAAATGGTGGAGTGATCGTAAGGCCTATATCATTAATTTCATTTTTCTCAGGGACTACAGTCCTATTTTCCAATGCTGAAACAAATTTCTTTTAAATATAGACTCCAGTTTCCTAGCTGTCTACACTTGAAGATAAATCCAAACCTTCTTACTTCTTCATGGTTAGAGATGGAAGTTTATCTGCTGGCTTGTTAGTTTAATAATTTTATTTGTACATGTTTTACTATGTTATTTTTCAAATATTTAACATCATTTTTTCCCTCCTCATTCCTTGTAGATATTGAAGTCTGTCCTTTTTAAAAATATGGTAAGCACAACCATTTATTTTTTTAAAGATTTTATTTGAGAGAGACAGAAAGCATGAGCAGTGGGAGATGCAGTGGGAGAAGCAGGCTCCTCCTCACTGAGCAGGGAGTTCAATGTGGAGCTGGATCCCAGCACCCTGGGATCATGACCTGATCAGAAGGCAGACACTTAATGATGAGCCACCCAGGCGCCCTCAGCACAACCATTTTAAAAATCAGTATCTGATCATTCCAATATCTTCTAGTGTACGAGTAGTTTCTGCTGTCTCATGGTTCTTGCTCAGCTTGCCTATTTCTTTGTGCACTTAATTCAGTACTTACTGGCTTCTGCCCTCAAAAGATTAAAAATTCCAAGGCCTAGGATGGATGTAGCCTCCTCCGGAGATGCTTCCTGTCTGCTTCCAGAAGGCACCTAAAGGCACTATCAGTTGGAAACCATCTTGTGGTGGGTAGAATGAATGGCCTCACAGAAATGCTCATGTTCCAATACCCGCTAACCACAAATACATTATGTTACATGGTAAGAAGGCATTAAGGTTACAAATGGAATTAAGGTTGCTAATCAGTTGACCTTAAAGTAAGATCATACTGGTTGGCCCATTATAATCACAAAAATGTTTAAAATGGGAAAAGGGGCAGAAGAGTCAGAATGAGATGGTGTCATTAGAAAGACTCAACTGGTCATTGCTGGCTTTGAAGACAGAAAGGAGCCACATGCCATAGAATGCTGGCAACCTCTAAAAGTTGGAAAATGCAAAAAATGTACCCTGTCATGAAGCTTTCATAAAGGAATACAGTACTGCCAACAACTTGATTTTAGCCCACTGAGGCTCACTTCAGACTTCTGACCCTCAGAACTATAAGATAATAAATTGGTGTTATCTTAAGCCACTAAATCTGGGTTAATTTGTTACAGCAACAGTAGGAAACTAATATACATTTCTTAATCCATGCAGGTGGTTAAAACAAAAAAACAGAAACTCAAGTAGCTTATAAACAACAAACATTTATTTCTCACAGTTCTGGAGAACACATATTCAAGATCAGAGTGCCAGCATGGTCTGACTCTGGTGAAGGCTCTCATCTGGGTTACAGAATGCCATCTTCACTATGTGTCCTTTACACAGTGGACGGAGTGAGTTAGCTCTTTTGGGTCACATTTAAAAGGGTACTAATCCCACTAATCCTAATCCCATGAGAGCTCCACCCTCATGACCTAATCACCCCCTGAAGGCCCCAACTCCTAATACCATTACTTTGGGCATTAAGTTTTCACCATACGAATTTTGGGGGAACACAAAAACTCAGACCATAGCAACACTTCAAATCAATATTACAGTCTGAGGTTCCTTGATTGTCAAGATACAGATCTGCTATAAGGCCAATCTGTGACAAATTCAATCTCAGATATTTTTCTCCTTTTACATTCCTTTTCCTGCTCTGCTTATCAGGCAATATTTTGGAACTACAGAGAGGAAGGATGATTTTAGATCTGGTTGCTTTTACCCTGAAGGCATGGCCTTTTGAGGTCTAGCTTAATTTGCAGAAGATCTCCTATAAGAATGTGTATCTTGAACAAACCCTGAGGCCATAATTTTGATCCTTTTGCCTAGTTAGTCAGGAAAATAAAATAAACAATATTAACAAAGGACTTTAAGCTAAAGCAGCTTTTGCCTCAAATCTTCTACTTACCTCTAACATTAGCCTGGGTATTCCCAACTGTCTTTCCAGCTCTCTTTAATCTTTTTTAAAAAATCTCACATTTTTTTTCATTGCTTTCAGCATAAAGATTTATCTACATAACTGAGATCAACCTTACCAAAAGACCAAAATTCCTTGTGCATTCAGTTTGACTATAATATAGAGTTAATTTATATAAATACATGCAGTTTATCCATTTCTCTACTGAGAGCTATGTGACTTTTCACTTTTTGTTATTATGTACAATGCTGCATTAAAAATCTTGATAAACGTGTCATCCTGTCCAAGTGCTATTTAGTTTCTTCTCGATAGAAATCTGTAAGTGGAATTATGTGGCCTTACCGTATGCACATTTTCAACTTTGCCAGATATTTATTGTATTATACAGTTACATTATTTTATAAAGTCTATCAGCAATGTTTAAGAGTTCCTGTTTTCCCCCAAATAACCAAAACGTGGTATTATCAGGCTTTATATTTGTCAAATACATTAAAATAAAATCATTTATCATTTTAATTTGCAGTTATTTAGTTATTACTGAGATTTGACATATTTTGAAATATCCTATGTTCCAATTGCCCTTTTGCCACTTTTCAATTGATTGTTGGCCTTTTAAAATTCAGTCATAGTTTTATGCATCCTGGATGCTAATTGTTAATTTCATGAACTGCATTCATCCCCTAACAATGGCTTTTCATTTTGTTCTTTCACACAGAAGTTTGTTTTGTTTTAATACAACACAGACATTTTTTTGTTGTATTTTGTTTACAGCTTGTACATTTTCTCTTGGGTAAAAAAAATTTTTGACAAAGACAACTATCTTACATGCATATGTGTATGTATAAAATTCTTAAGCTTTGCTTTATATATGTAGTTCTTAAATCCACCAGAATTCATTTTTTAGCAACATCTAATATAGAACCCCAACTGTATCCCAACTATTAAACTATCTCAAAATGAGGGTACCGGAGTGGCTCAATTGGTTGTCAGACTCAGGTCATGACCTAAGGGGTCCTGGGATCAGACCCCACCATCAAGCTCCACGCTCAGCCTAGAATCTGCTTAAGATTCTCTCTCTCTCTCTCTCTCT
Source organism: Canis lupus familiaris (assembly GCF_011100685.1). Taxonomy (NCBI): domain Eukaryota; kingdom Metazoa; phylum Chordata; class Mammalia; order Carnivora; family Canidae; genus Canis; species Canis lupus. The sequence continues at coordinate 91,769,213 of NC_049224.1, read as the reverse complement.
TCACTCAGGCTCTCTAAAGAAAATTTTTAAATTAAATTTAAAAACAAATAAAAATTTAAAAATACCATCTCTAATGATTAGTAAGGCTACCCTTATGCTCCTGAAGTTCCAAAACATGTCTATATTTTTTTAATTAATAGCTATATTGAAATATAATTTACCACCATAAAATTTATTCATTGTAAATACACAATCTGGTGATTTTCATATAGAGTTATATAATCATCACAGCAATCTAATTTTAGCACATTCTATCACTTCCAAAAGAAATATTGTGCCCGTTTAAGAGTCTCCTTTTGTGTCTATAGATTTGCCTTTTCTGGATATTTCACATAAATAAAGTCATATGATGATGTGCTTTTTTTGTGTCTGCCTTCTTTTACTGAGCATAATGTCTTTCAGACCCATCCATATTGTAGCATATATTACTACTTCAATACAATTGTATAACCATTTATCAGTTGATAGAACTTTGGGTTGTTTCCACTTTTAGGCCACTGTCAGTAATGCTGCTATGAACATTTGTATCCAAAGTGTAGACATATATTTTCATTCCTATTGGGTTGGTACAGAGAAATAGAATTGGAATTGCTAGGTCAAATGATAATGTTGTTTTAACATTTTAAGAAATTACCAAAATGAAAAAAAAAAAAAAAAAAGAAAGAAATTACCAAACTCTTCCAAAGTAGCTGGGCCATTTTATATTCCTACCGTGATTTCTCTACATTCTTAACAACACTTGTCTTTTTGATTACAGCCACGCTGCTAAGTATGAACTGGTATCTCATTTACCTAGTAACTAATAATGTTGGACATCTTTTTATGTGCTTACTAATAATCTGTAGTGCTTCAGTAAAAAATATCTAGTCAAATCCTTTGCTTAAACTGCAACTGGGTTATTTGTCTTTTCATTATTGAGTTGTAAAAGTTCTTATGGATATAGGTCACTTATCAGGTACATTATCTGCAAATATTTTCTCCCCTCTATGGGCTCTTTTCACTTTCTTAATGATGTCTTTTGAAGCACAAAAATTGGTAACTTTGATTAAGTTCAGTTTATCAACTTTTCTTCGTGGATCTGTTTTTAGGCTCTCCATTAATCTGTTTGTCTACTAATAAGCAAATACCACAATGTGTTAGGCATTACCAGAGATTTAAAAAAATATTCCTGATAACATTTAATTATTTTCTTAAAAAAGTGTAACATACAATTTGTTGAGGTTATGCTTGCTTACCTTTATGGACACCAAAAATTTTAACTTGAAATATTCTTTTGGTGTACCCAATGGATATGGCCAACTTATATCCAGTAAACTTGCTAAACTTTTACTACCCATTTTAATAATCTATTAACTCTCTTACAGTTTTCTATATAAATACCTGTAGAAAGCCACAAATGTATTTCCTCTTTCAAATCATTGTGCTTTTCTTCACCCCTAATTCTATTGCTTTGGCTAAGGCTCCAGTTAATGTTCAACAAGACTGGTAATACCTTAATTACATACACAAGAACAAAGGTAAGAATTAAAAGCACATTTCCCATCTAAAATTGTGCAAGCCAGAAGACAATGGAGTGACCTTTTTAAGTACTAAAACAAACTATCAACCCAGAATTCTATACTCAGTAAAAATATCTTTCAAAAATAAAGGTGAAATAAAGACATTTCAGACTCCCCCCACCAAAAAACAACTCTGAGAAAATTATCAGGAGACCCACAATACAAGAAATATTAAAGGAAATTATTCAGCCAGAAGAATTATTTCTGGCAGAAGAAATATAAACCCTTGGATCTATACAAAAAAAGGAAGAAGATTCCTCAAAAATTGTTAAGATAAAGGTAAATATAAAAGACAATTGCCCATTTTCAGTAACTCTAAAAGATAATTAACTAAAGTAAAAATAGTAGTGATGCTGGTTAATAGCATATATAAAATTTTTGCAAATCATGTAACTGATAACAGACTTGTCTAGACTAAATACCCTCAAAACACAATAAGAAAACATTCAAATTTAAAGAAAATGGATAAAAGATTTAAATACAATCACCAAAAAGACAGATGGTTACAAATAAGCACATGAAAAGGTGTCTAACATCATTTATCATTGATATGCAAACCAAAATGCCAATAAAAGATCACCACACACCTATCAGAATGGCTGGTAAGTATGTGCAACTAGATTTCCCATTAATTGCTGATAGGAATGAAAATAATACAGTAACTTTAGAAAACAGTTTGACAATTTCTAGTAAGCTAAAAATACACTGCCACATGATCAACAATCCCCTAGACATTTACTCAAGAAAAACGAAAACTACATTCACACAAACTTGTAAGCAAAGTGTTCACAGGGTTTCGTTCACAATTACCCAACACTGGAAACAACCCAATGTTCTTCAGGTGTTAAATGGATAAACCATGCTACAAAAGAATACTACTCAGGAAAAAGAACAAACTACTGATACATGCGACAATATGGCTAGATCTCAAATGTATACTGTTAGGTAAAGGAAAAGGAAGCCAGACTCAAAAGTACATACTGTATGATTCCATTTATATAACACTCTGAAAAAAAGCAAAACTGTAAGGTCAAAAAGCAGATCAATGGTTGCCAGTGCCAGAGTATAGGTTAAGGAGAGGACTGCCAAGGAGCACAAAAGAAAAGGATGGGGTGCATGGGTGGCATAGTCAGTTGTGCCTCTGGCTCAGGTCATGATCTCAGGTTGGGGGGATGGAGCCCCACGTCCAGCTCTGCGCTCAGCCCAGGGCAGAGTCCACTTGAGATTTTCTCTCCCTTTTCCTCTGTCCCTCCTGTTCATGCATTCTCTCTCTCAAGTAAACAAATAAATCTTTTTTTTTTTTTTTTTTTGTAAACAAATAAATCTTGAAGGAAAAAAAAAACCAACTTCTGGGGATGACAGAACTGCTCTATTATCTTGACTGTTGAAGAGTTGGTTATCCAACTGCTTGTGTGTTAGAATTCATAAAATGTTCTCTGTAAATTATATTTTAATCAACCTTGTTAAATTTTCTAAATATAACATGAGAAATTTAAAGCAGAGAAAGCTGAAGGTCATTACTGAGAATTAAAAGAATTGTGAGGCTAGATGGTTTAATGGGTTATCCTTAAGAACAATAAGGCCAGCCACAAATGATGTTTAAAGTAAAGATGGAAGACTGAAAATAAGATGTCAAAGTCATTATGATGTGGAAAGGTAACTTAGCTTCCCACATGTACGCAGCATACCAAAAATCCCATGATCCTCAAAAATAAAGAGCCTTCTGTATGGAGTAGAATGATGATTTGAAAGCAAAAGCATGATACAGAGTATACAGAGAAAAACTACTTTAAAAAACCACCAACAACCTAAAATTACTGAAGTGAAATATACCAAGTGATGGTGGGATACAGGAAGTAGTGGGTAACTACAATAGAGCAGAAGTAAAACTTGCTGATAATAAGTAACCATATTATAAACTTGAGGGTAGGTACTATGCTGATGCTTTCTTCATTCCCCATTCTGCTTATCATAATGCTTATTAAAGTTGACCTAAGATTACAAATCTAATACTGTATTTTTGTAATGAAAACACACCTGATTACAATGCTTTCTATCTGTAAAGTTACCTTCAGACAGATTCTTGAGTTGCTAGATTCAATTCTATGTTTTAAAGTCTTATTAAATGTAGCAAGTCTAGTAACTTTGACCTCTATAACATAAACCATGATTATTTAATGAAAAGCTTCTTTAGTCAGTACTCAGATGCTAAATCCATTTAAGCGTATCTTTACTTCATGGTGGTAAATCCATGCACTACACTCAACATAAAACTATACTAAGTAAAACTATAGTTTACACAAAATTTCTTTTTTTTCCACAAAATTTCAATCTTATTTATCTTCTAAAATCTCGCTACTTACTAAACACTGACTCCTGGATTTAAATATAATAGACATTAACGCAAAAGGCAAGAATTTGGACTTCAGGGTTGGAGGAGACAGAAAAAGATGGTGTTGGGTAAGATCTTCCAGAAATGGATGACACTCAAACTGAGCATTTTTTAAAGATTTTTATTTATTTGAGAGAGTGTGCGACTGAGAGAGAGAGAGAGAGAGAGAGAGAGAGCACACACGCATGAACAGAAGGAGGGGCAGAGGGAGGAGCAGACTCCCTACTGAGCAGGGAACCCAATGTGGGGCTTGATCCCAGGACTCCAGGATCATAACCTGAGCCGAAGGCAGATGCTTAACCGACTGAGCCACCCAGGGGCCCCCCAAACTGAGTCTCAATGGGAGAAGGGAATTAGGCAAAACAAGGAAGGGCACATTACACATACAGAAAAGGACAGTAGTATACATAAAGACATAGGGAAAGGAGAACTTAATATACTCAAGAATAGCATAATCCAACAGAGTTGTTATTTGATGATAGATATGTTCTATATCTCTGCTGTCCAATTCAGGAACAGATTTTAGTATTTTTATTTAGTTTTAATTGATTTAAATTAAAAAATAAATTCCTAGAATTGAAAAAGTATGGCAAAAAATAAAGAATGTGATGAAAGGGCAAATATAAAAGGCTGGTGAGATGAGCACAACGCAGATTCTGAAAGGCCTAGTGCATTTTGCCTAGTTAATTTTTATCTTGAAAGTCATAATGAGCCATGCTAGGCCTGTAGGTAGTCAAGAGGCAGGATTAGCTTTACATTCAGAAAAGATCACTCAAGCGGCAAGGGGCATATAGACTAAATGGGAAAAGAACAAAGACAGATGGCTAGAAAACTTGCAGAAATACAGCGAAGAAAAAACAAGAACCTAAGTTTAGGCAGCAGTTTACCTAAGAGAAAGAGGAAAGTTTTGAGTGATATAATACAATTAAGTAGAAATAATAATAATTAAATGGTGACACAGCTTCATTATCTTAAGGTGGAAATTAAGAGGAGTAAAGGTTTCTAGCTTGAGAAATTGAGTGAATAAAACATTCACTGGGACAGAAAAGCCACGAAACGGTTCTGTTTTGTTTTTGTTTTACATAATTGGTAGATATGGAAAGAATTCACTTTTGGATATGTTTACTTGGATACGTGAGCATAAATCAAACAAAAACATCCAGAGGTAGAAACATAGATTTAGAGGTCATGAGTACATAGATGTAAGATAGGAGTCCCATTTTCTAATCAATTAAAATAGACTTTTCTCAAGTATCAGAATTTTTAAAAATTTAATTACCACTTAAAAGCTTTTCCCTATGTAATTGCTAATACAGTAATGTTATTATTGTTTTTTTACTACAAATGTTCGGTATTTCAGTACACAATAGACAAAAAATCAATATACCATCTGGTACCACGCTATCCCCCTGACCTCCCCCCATCCCTGCCAACTCTCAAGCTCTAAAAATGCCACATTATATCCCACCTCAGACATGCACACAAAGCTGTTCCTTCAACCTACAATACACTCCAACCCCCAGTCTTACTCCTAAAACATGTCTCGGTACCTCCTACTAATTCTTAAAATCTTGGTATTAAGAATCACTAAAACCATAAAGCTCCTAGAAGAAAACATACAGAAAATATTCCTTGACATTAGTCTTGGCAATGATTTTTTTTCTTTTATATGATACCAAAAGCACTGGCCACAAAAGTATAAGTAGCCATTTGGAACTAAACTAAAAAGCTTTTGCACAGGAAAGGAAATAACCAACAAAATAAAAAAGCAACCTACAAAAAAGTATTTACAAATCAAGTGGTCCAGTTTCATATGATAAGGAGTTAATATATAAAATATATAAAGAATTCACACAATTGAGCAGCAAAAAACAATCTAATTAAAAAGAGGCAGGGGAACTGAACAGACATTTTTCCAAAGACATACAAATGGCCAATAGGTACATGAAAAGGTACTGACCATCACAAACCGGGGAGATGCATATCAAAACTGCAATGAGCTATCATCTTACACCTGTTAGGATTGCTGTAATCAAAAAGATAAGAAATAAAAGATAAGAGATAACAAGTGCTGGTGAGGATGTGGAGAAAAGGAAACCCTTGTGCACTAGTGCTGGAAATGTAAAGTGGTGCAGCCACTATAGAAAACAGTATAGAAAAAAAAAAAAAGAAAACATTAAAAATGGAATGCCCATATACCCAGCAATTTCACTTATGAGTATACATCTGAAGGTAACAATATCACCGTCTTGAAGAGGTATCTGCCCCTCCCTACTTCACTGCAGTATTATTTATAATAGCTAAGACATAGAAACAACTTAAATGTCCAACAACGAATGAATGGATAAAGAAGATATGGTATATACAGAAAACAGAATTATCATTCAGCCATGAGAAAGAAACCTTGCCATTTATAACAATATGGATGAAGCTAGAAGACCTCCTGCTAAATGAAATTAGCCAGACAGAGAAAGACAAATCTGTATGATCTGATCTCACTTTTATGTGGAATCTTAAAAAAAAAAAAAAAAGAAAAGAAAAAGAAAAGAAAAGAAAAAAAAAAGAAAAGTCAAACTCCTAGAAACAGCAGAATGGTGGTTACCAGGGGCTGGGGGTGGGGAGATGGAGAGACGCTGGTCAAGGAGAACAAGCCTTCAGTTATAAGATGAATAAGCTCTGGGGATCTAATTAAGAGCACAGTAATACTGTGTTGTGTACTTGAAATTCGCTAAGAGCAGGTTTTAAGCTTTTACATCATATATACACGAAAAAGGTAACTATGTGAGGTAATGGTGTGTTAACTCTATTATGGTAATTACTGCACAAAGGGTACATATGTCAAATCATCACATTGTATGGTTTAAAATATACAATTTTATTTGCCAATTATACCTCAGTAAAGCTGGGAAAAACACTGCCTCAATTTAAAGCTTTGTCTAATCTAATCTAGCTTTAGACTACAGTAGACCCATTGTTTCATGTTACATATTATATAATACCTGTATTATTCTCTTTGGAGCACTTATCACAATTCTAATTAATTGTGTGTAATTTTTAAAACGTCTCTTCCCAAGTAATCAATTATTCATTTGGCAAATATTTACACACCTACCAGGCGTTCTAGAAGCTGGGGTACATCAGTAAGAAGAGACAAGTATTCTCCCCTCAACTCAAACTGGGAGAAGGGGAGTAAGAGAAAGAAAAATTCACATAAATAAATATTTAATATTTTTATTTGATAGGGACACCCAGGTGGCTCAGTGGTTGAGCACCACCTTTGGCCCAGGGCCTGATTCTGGAGACCTGGGATTGAGTCCCACGTTGGGCTCCCTGCAAGGAGCCTGCTTCTCCCTCTCCCTTTGTCTCTGCCTCTCTCTCTCTCTGTGAGCGTGTCTCTCATGAATAAATAAATAAAATCTTAAAAAAAAATTTATTTGATAAATACCATGAAAATTTTATAAGCTCCAAGAAGTAAAGTATCATGTCATCTTGCTTGTTATGCTAGCCCTAGTGTCTAGCCCACACAGGGCACTCAAATATTGTTGAACAAATGTTTGAGGAAAAAATTTAACTCTGAGACCAAAGACATTAATCCTCAAAAGAACTTTTAGAACACAGCCCAATTATAAGTTAAAAACTACCTGTCCTTATTATCTTTACATTAAGTCTCTTTCTGAAATACACAGCCATTTATTTATTTATTTATATCCTATCTTGTTCTAAGAAGAAAGACCCATATTTAGTGCTTTTTCTACTTCTTAGAACCTAAGATACGAGTTTCAATGTAACCACTGCCTCTTTCTTAAGCTGTCTTATGATTCTGGTCTTTCTGTAAGCATATAACTTAAGAGTTGTGATCCCTCTATTAATAAACATGTCTCTATTACAAGGTCTTGAAGTCTCCCTAATTCCCAAACATGAGCATATGATTGGAACTACTGGTATCTACTAATATCAAGGATGCTGCCAAATATCCTACAATGCATAGGACAAAACTCCACACAAGGAATTTTCCAGCCCAAAATGTCAATAGTGCCAAGGTTGTTTCAAAACTCAGGGTTAGGCAAATTTGGTAAATATGTCTGAATACACACTAAAAGAGAAAACCTCAAAAAAAAAAAAAAAAAAGAGAAAAACTCAAAGAATATCTTAACTATCCACTTCTTTCTGATTTACATTCATGCAGCAAGTGTAAATCAAAGTAGTCATGAAGAACTACAGAGGAATAAACATATATATACAAAATAAATGGTTACACTGTACAAGACTTAAACACAGTTGATTTGATACTACAATAAAAATTATTTCTCTGAATTTAAATGCTTGTTAGTTATTGCTGTAAAAACTGATCTCATCCTCTCATTAAAACTATTAGCATTCCCTGACTTTTTTATATCAGAGTCTGTTTTGCTCTCTCATAAGTATAGGATGATAATGGATATGGAGTTAAAATCCAGGCTGGAGCCCCATATTTCCCATCTTATCAGCTATATGGTCTTGGACAAACGACCTAACTTACCTAAATCATGAATCTTTCTTCTGTAAGACTGGAATGTTATCAATATTTCATATGTTGATTTACTTATTATAATCACTTAATAACTCATATATCCCAGATACAGAGTCCATTTCTATAGAATTTTTAGTGAAACGTAAAGCAATAAACAAAAGGTAAACACTATTCACAAACCAGAAATACACACAGGTATCTGAACTAGACTTTATTCCTACCAGAGTATATATGGACAAACTCAGGAAATACATTCTGATCACCCTGTGTCCATATTTTTTCCTTTTATCTTTTACTGTTTGTAAATTATTTTTATAGAGGTATAATACTAGAATATTCATGATCTATAGCAGTGATGATGTCTGACTGTAAACAAGACTAATAAGGAAACTAGATTTATGCACAAATGAAAAGATAAAATATGGGGCAATAATATGCTCTAGGAAGAAATTTATATTAATTTAAATAAGGTTGGGGAGTATTTAAAATAATCCAGCACAGAAAAATTCAATGTGCAACTTTTACAAAAGACACCTTAGTACATAAAATACATCTGACTCTTACTTTGAAATCATTTGTAGAAAGTAGATTATCTTTAAAGAAGAGAAAAATATATACATCCAGGATGAAGGAAATGGAATGGAACACAGGCAAACAATAGATGGGAATTTCAATTTCATCTGTCACATTTTATTCCTTTAAGATGGAAGGCACGTGGATATACATAATATTATACTCTATAAATTTTCTGGAGGCCTGATACAGTTCATAACTGAAAAAAATTTTATAATTCCAAACAGTGAAACTTTGTTAAAGATTCACCTCTATTGAGCATTATTCAGCAATACAGAAAATGTGAAGTTTACTGGAGTATCTCTCTGATTACTAATGCTCTTATAATAGGTATCAGAATCGTTATCCTAATCAACTTTCATCATTTATTTTTTTTTTTTAATTTTTATTTATTTATGATAGTCACACAGAGAGAGAGAGGCAGAGACACAGGCAGAGGGAGAAGCAGGCTCCATGCACCGGGAGCCCGACATGGGATTCGATCCTGGGTCTCCAGGATCGTGCCCTGGGCCAAAGGCAGGCGCCAAACCGCTGCGCCACCCAGGGATCCCAACTTTCATCATTTAAAAGAGCATAAGACTTTATTAATTCTACTTAAAACTCTCTAATTGATCCCTACTCCTTACAGGATGAATTACAGATGTCCTAAAAGAGCATATAGGGCCTCTCTGGTCTACTCTCTGCCTATGGTCCCACCTCATTTTATATAACTTCATCATAATTAAATTACAAATTTACACATCTGAGCTTTTTGCACATGTTGTATATCTGAAATCCTTTCCCCCTATCATCTTTGTTCATCTATCAAGTATCCTGTCTTCCAAACTAACCTAAAACATTTCCTTTCAGCTTTACAACTAGCTGAGTAACCATATTAAGCAGCAGTTTATGTGTAGAACAGAGCTGTATCCAAGGACTGTCTAAATGGTACCACACAGTCTTTTCCAATCTTATTTGTCAGAATTTATTTTCGTCAGCACCACATTCTCCAAGTATGTTCATAGCCTAATTTGAGACATTTCTGTCTTTTTCTTCTCGTCGTTGTTGTTGAGGAAGGGAGCTAGAATATTTATTAGTCCCTTGACAATAGGGACAACTTTACCGCCTTTGTTGTATTATCCCCAGGATCTGTCATAGTGATTCATCTAATAAAATGTAGTTGAGGGGAACCTGAGTGGCTCAGTTGGTTAAGTGTCCAGCTCTTGATCTCAGCTCAGGTCTTGATCTCAGGGTTGTGAGTTCAAGGCCCATTTAAAAAATAATAATAATATTGTAGTTTTAAATTTCATGGACTCTAGGATTTGGCTAGAGGGAGAGAGGGACCATCTATACTTAACACTTTTTCAGTAAAGAGGTAGAAGAGATTTAAAATAGTAAGGTGGGGATCCCTGGGTGGCGCAGCAGTTTGGCGCCTGCCTTTGGCCCAGGGCGCGATCCTGGAGACCCAGGATCGAATCCCACATCGGGCTCCCGGTGCTTGGGGCCTGCTTCTCCCTCTGCCTGTGTCTCTGCCTCTCTCTCTCTCTCTGTGTGACTATCATAAATAAATAAAAATTAAAAAAAATAAAATAGTAAGGTTATTAATATAAAAACAAGCATTTGTAGCAAATGACAGCACTTTAGAGAAGATGAAAACAGGTGACAAAGTCTTCAATTTTTCAAAAAACATTTTTGTTAAACTCCTAATAAACACTTGCCTTAAGGTCACAGTTTACTGGGGAAGAAGGCAAAGCAGCAGACACAATCTATAAATATTACATAAAATGTGTGAGATGAGCAAGACTAGAGAGCTGAACTCTAAGAGAAAGTGGGAGAAATAAAATAGTGGAAGGTATACTATCATTGTTATTCAATTAGAGGAGGGGAGAAATGAGTGTAAGAACATGATGGTTAAAGTGAAGATGATAATTTTAATATCAGAGAAGATAAATTCAAGATGAAAAGCAAATACTCTTACAAATGAAAGAAATGATATTCAGGTATAACATAAGTAACTTACAAAGGAAACCAGTTTTTAAGGGCCAAGAAACTCAAAAGCAAAATATACTATTAACTCTGGCTTATCTCAGCGGCTTGACTCTATTCGAATATAGTGACTTAATTCTGTAAAAATAAATAGGTTTTTAAGCCCAGAAGGGGAAGGCGGCAGGAGAGTCTATATTTCTTGAAATCTCAGCTTACTTTTAATATAGTTTATCATTCATAAAATTGTCTTGGCTCCAAATGTCTTTCGGCTATTTCCAAAATTCAATACCACCCTCAAAGGACAAATATTACTTGCCACAAATGGGGTTATTAGATATGCCACAAGTGATAAAAGCATTTTCCAAAAATATTTTACGTAAATAGCTGTATGGCAGAACAAAAGTACAAAAGGGACAACACAGATGCCTGATGAGTTACAAATTTTTACATAACTTTTTAAAGGAACTGTATATCTAAAGAGAATAAAACAAAGGTAGAGAGTATTAATTATATTGTTCAATTTCCATTAGATTTATGTTTATTTTCTTAGCAATGGAAGAGCAAGTGTACTGAAAAAACTCATTTACTCAACAATTACTTAAGTACTCAGTGAGTGCTAAGAAGACAGGGAAAGAGAAAACATGTTTTTTTCTTTGCATGCAACACACACACATACTTTGAATGTGATGGAATATATAAACATAAATGTTTATGGTAGAGGAAGGTGAGCATGGTTATCAGTGCACAGAAAAGGGCACCAAATCCAAACCTGGAGAGGCTAAGAAGGCTTCTTGGGAAAAGTGAAGTCTAGTCAGCTAAGACGAGGTAAAAAATAACCTAGGAGTTGAACCAAAATTAAAAATGTATAATGTGGTGCACCTGGGTTGGCTCAGTCGGTTAAGCATCTGCCTTCAGCAAGGTCGTGATCCTGGGGTTGCAGGATCAAGCCCCCATGTTGCTTCTGGTTCCCTGCTCAGCAGGGTCTGCTTCTCCCTCTCTGCCACCCCCCCACTTGTGTTCTATTGCGTGCATGTGTGCGCATATACTTACTCTCCTTCTCTCTCAAATAAATTATTTTAAAAATGTATAATGTATAAGAATGTTAACTATTGTTTGCAATAATGTAGACTGGAAACAACACAATTATCCTTCAAAGTGAGAAGAGATGTTATACATATTTATGTACCAGAATATTATAAAGCAGTGAAAATGAATAAACTGTATCTGAAGGCAACCGCATGAATGAATCTCACAGATACAAAGTTGAGTTTCAGAAGCTAGACACAAAAGAATAATGCTATATAATTCCATTGAAACAGAGTTTCCCAAAACAGGCAAAAATAATCCATGGTATTAAATTGTGTCAGAATACTATCTACTATTTGGAGAGGAGGGTGAGATTAGTGATTGGGAGAGGATACGAGGGGACTTTTTGGGAAGGGGTTCTATTTCTTGATCTGGTGGTAGTTGTATGAATACATTCATTTTGTTCACTGAAATTTATAGTTTATATGCTTTTTTTCTATGTAGTTATACTTTTTAAAAAAGTTTATAAGAAGAAGCACTGAATAGCAGCTATTGGTAATCCAAAGAAGAAAACAAATATGCAAAAGCCCAGAGGTACAGTGTCTAGGAAACCCAAAATTGTTCAATGTGATTCCTCTGTAAAATGCTAACTATAATATCTATACTCAAAGTTATTCTCAAGGTTAAGGGATAGAATATACATAAAGCACCCACAGTATTAATTGGGGTTCAATAAATATTAGCTGGTATTATTTCTATACTACTATTACTGAGCTACTGATACAGCTGATTGATGATAGTGCCCAAGGTAGAATGACAAAAAGGGTAAGGTAGTGTAGAGGCAGCAGATTACGCTGGGCTTTCCAAGCCATGTTATGAATTTAGACTTTATCCTAAGGTTGGTAGGAAACCAGTTAAGCTTTTTACACAGAAAATCATATAATTTGAGTTTAGGAAAATTATGCATAGAAAGATATAAACCTTTAAAAGAAAAAAAGACATCAAGAAGAGACTGTCAACAAATATTGCAGAGAGGTCCACTATAGAGAAAGGAACAATGAAAAAAAAATAACTGATTTGAAAACCAATATGCGGGGCAGCCTGGGTGGCTCAGCAGTTTAGCGCTGCCTTCAGCCCAGGGTGTGATCCTGGAGTTCTGAGATTGAGTCCCACGTTGGGCTCCCTGCATGGAGCCTGCTTCTCTGCCTGTGTCTCTGCCTCTCTCTGTGTCTCTCATGAATAAATAAATAAAATCTTAAAAAAAATAAAAATAAAAGAAATCAATATGCAACAATCTGTACCACATACAGTTGACACCTTGAATAAAAGGTACCCTAAACTTACAATTTACTACAAAAATCTTAGTTTAATATTTTTTTATAATTGTATAATTGTATAATTTTTATATAATTGTAACTTTAAGCACACATATGACAACAGGATCTCCTGTTCAATTGTTCATTAAAATTAAACTAAAAATACTTATTTTTTTAAGTCTCCTGGAATTATCACCATTATTATCACTAAAGACAAATTATACACATAGATGAATATCTATATATACCTAGTTATCTATATCTATATACATCTGTGTGTGTATATATATATCCGTATCCATCTATATCTAATAAAGTTCATATTTTCTGAGCTATAATTTGCTATGGTTCTTTTAATAAACACCCAAGACATAAGTAACAAATTAGCATGAGGGCTGACATAACACTAATGTGAAAAACTTTAATGTTATTATTATTTCAACAACAATCAAGTAAGATGAGTGCTCTGAGGGATTTTGACACATCAGCTATACCACTGTTAATTCAGTGGCTCTATAAGATTAAAAAAGATGAAATGCTCTTCAGCACATGTAATGAACCTATTAATAAGCAGTATTCTCTTTGGTTTGCTTGATGTATAGAAAATGTCAGACAGATCTAAGACATAAGCAGCAATGGTTTCTTACTGGTTTTAGAGGTATTCAAAAAACAGAGGACAAAGATGGAAGAGAAGGAGAAAGAAGATAGAGTATGTGAGAAAGAAAAAATAGAGAAAGAGTAAACTTCTGGGGTCTAAACCCATTTTTTTGGGGGGGCTCATAACCAAAGCATATACAACCAAAAACAAGCAGTAAGAGGTCATAAATGGGGATCCCTGGGTGGCGCAGCGGTTTGGCGCCTGCCTTTGGCCCAGGGCGCGATCCTGGAGGCCCGGGATCGAATCCCACGTCGGGCTTCCGGTGCATGGAGCCTGCTTCTCCCTCTGCCTGTGTCTCTGCCTCTCTCTCTCTCTCTCACTGTGTGCCTATCATAAATAAATAAAAAATTAAAAAAAAAAAAAAAAAAAAAGAGGTCATAAATGTCCTATTTTCCACAACTCTTACATAAATCCACAATTACTTGCAACAAAATGTGTGAGCTGGGTTTTTCACATTGGAAGAAATGGGTTACAGCCATTCAGACAACCAATATATAAAATGTTTTGTTCTGAATAAAAATTTTAATATTAGGGATGCCTGGGGTGGCACGGTTGGTTAAGCATCTGACTCTTGATTTCAGCTTGGGTTATGATCTCATGGTAGTGGGAGGCTCCGCACTCAGCGTGGAGTCGGCTTGGGATTCTCTCGCCTTCTCCTTCTGCCCCTCCTGCTTGTTCTCTCTCTCAGGTAGATAAATAAATTTTTAAAGAAATTTTTCTTTAATATTAAAAATCAGGCCAGAATTTGTAATACCGCTAAAGCTGGGTCGCAGAAATATGGAAATTCATTATGCTTTCTTCTACTTTTGTACATAGTTAAAACTTCCCATAATGATTTTTATAAATTATGCCCAAGTTTTCAAATATTCTCTTAGGAAGGCTCCTTTTGATTTCCCCCAAAGAATGAGTAATCATGGTTTGCATAGGGTTAGTCTAAAACAAAGAATTTTAACAATGAATTCATTGAATGGAATGTGGAAAGTGGCATTCCTGTAACCCTCCAAACTTAAAAGAAAGTTAACAATAATGTCAGTTAAATTTTAATTAAATATCAAGATAAGGGCTAATTTCTTAGGACAATATTTTAAAAACCAATATAACTATTCACATTCTGGCCTCAAACCAATTTTTATACTTTATGGTTTCTGCCACATTGCAAGCCTCAGGGATGCTATAATAATTTTTGGGAAAACAAAAACAAAACAGAGGGAAATCAAGAATTCAGTTTTAAGGGCACCCAGGTGGCTCAACTGGTTGAGCATCTGACTCTTGATTTCAGCTCAGGTCATAATCTCAGAGTTGAGGGATCAAGCCCTGCATTGGATTCTAAGCTAGGCTGGGAGTCTGCTTGAGAGTCTCTCTCCCTCTTCCTCTGCCCCTCCCCCCCTGTTGGCACATGTTGGCTCTCATTCTCTCTCTCTAGAATAAATCTTAAAAAAAAAAGTTCAGGGGTGCCTGGGTGGCTCAGTCAGTTAAACGTCTGCCTTCAGCTGAGGTCATGATCTCAGGGTCCTGGGATCAAGCCCTCCCTGAGCAGGGAGTCTGTTTCTCCCTCTCCCTCTCCTGCTGCCCCTGCTGTTTGTTCTTCCTCCGTTAAATAAATAAATAGTTTTTAAAAGTTCAGTTTTAGATATGTTACATTTAGGTTATCTGAAAGATACACAAGTAAGTGAAGAAAGATCAAGTAAATCAAATATTAAGATAGATCAGTAACTGGGAGGACACAGAGAAGATGAAGGTAAAAGAAGTGTTTGGGATTTTGTTTAAAGATGGAATCATTAGGGACACCTGGGTGGCTCAGTGGTTGAGCCTTTGCCTCAGGGAGTGGTCCTGGAGTCTGGGGATCGCATCCCGCCTCAGGCTCTTTGCATGGAGCCTGCTTCTCCCTCTGCCTGTGTCTCCGTCCCCATGGCTCCCTCTCTCCTGTCATGAATAAATCAATAAAATCTTTTAAAAAAAGACGGAATCATTATATATCACAGCTATGCGGTCTAAAACCTACAGTGAACCACATTACACTCTAGCAACTTTGACACAATTAGGGAAAACTGATTTGAGACAGTCTTTCCAAATTACTTCTTGTTGATTATAAAATTATTCACAAACAACATACAATTACAAAATAAAGTTAGTCTATCTAGGCTAAATTTTCCTGACAGATAATAAGGAATCAAATTTGGGAGGGAAAAAAGCAAAATACTACACACACAATAGTCAAGGTCTAAAGCCACCCCTGGACCTTCAAATGTTAAGAAAACAAGAATGCAGGGGGGCACCACACCATCCCTGCAGCCGATGCAGGAGCCTTTGAACTGTGAAATATGAAAAATATGCTGTTCTATATCCTCTCTTGTATAACTGTTTCACAATCCAAGTAGGCCTCCTAAAAGAAGCTCAAAAATGATTTTTTCTATTCTTCCTTTTTCTGTATGCTCATAGCTCATCAATATGTAAAATCTGTTGATTGCAATGCATTATATTTTTGAGTTTTTCCTTCTCTTCCATTGACTACTACTACTCTTATTTCAGATCCTTATAATTTCTTGGTTGGGCTATCTTGACATCCTCCTGGTTGATCTGCCTGTCCTGTTCCTGTATTACTCTACTGGTAATCTTATAAAACCACAAAGGAAACTATGTCACTTCCATGCTTAAAACCCATCAATGGTTTTCCACTACCTGTCAGTTATTTAATGGGGATGATAAAAATATTTCCTACTTATATAACTCATGAAAATCAAATGAGCTTGAGTGTAAACATTCAATGCCTAACCCAAAGTAAATAATTAAAAATAACAATAATTACTATTATATTCCACTTACAAGTTTCTTCATGGTTCATCTTCTCTTTCTCTTTTCTCATGTCCCACAATCATCCTGTGGCCATTCTTGGACCCATATAAGGAAACCTGATCACTCTCTTGCTTTGTATCACAATGTTAATATTGTATATGCTTCAATTACAGCATTTACCATAGTAAAACCTCGTGTAACCTACAGGACTGTGCTTCATGAAAACAATCTAATGCATGAGTCCCCTAACACAATGCCTGACCCCATAAACACTTACTTAAAAAAAAATTATGAGATGCACAAAAGAACATAGCAGATGACCATGCTTCCTTCAATATTGAAAATCCTATTATATTTTATATAAAATAAAGGGGCAATTTTTGAATGGGTCTAAAGAATGAAAGGGTCAGCAAAAACTCATTCTGTGACAGAAGATAAAAGGATCTGTGGGGTCAGACTGATGAGAAGAGTGAAGATAAATAAGATGACTTAGTAAGATAAGTTACATAAGTAAGCTAATACATACTCATAGGGATATTCTATCCCATTTATAAGTTGTACCAATGCCAGAATGGAAATATTAAAAGGTCAAATAATAAAGCAAAGGAGAAAAAAATAGGTAATGATTAGACTGATGCCATAATGTTAGTGTGTTTAAAAAAAAATTTGCCAGGGTACTACTTTCCTATACTCTAAATGGGTATAGGGAAGAAACAAAGGGGAATTAAAATGATATATTGTCATTAGCTCTTCCTTCTACTTGATAATTTGCCATTCTTTGGAAAAGTTAAAAAGAGATGGAAAGGAAATGGCCATCATTCTTGGAATTGGGGTAGACAGAAATTTTATATCCAGACTAAAAACACTGACAATCTTTGGGAAATAATATCCTTGCCCATAATTCCATGTTCTTACCACCCGCCATTCCCAACAGATGACCAAGAAAGAAATCTAGATGTATTACTTCTGGTTAATCCGCCTTAACAGAACCCTTAACTCAGATATGTGTGTTTAAATAACAGAAGACCCTATTTTCTTTAATTTCTCACCAAGAACAAAGGGCTGAAGTAGTTTAAATCCAGAATAATTTTCCCTACCATTGAAACACAGGGTTCTGAAATGCAACAGAGAACAGCACTATTTTACTAAAGCTTTAGACACAACTATCTGATTAAGGGGGATCAGACTTGTTAATTTCTTCACCAGGATTGACTAAGAGAGTCATATAGACCGGGATGTGAATGCCACCCGCGGATTTCCTCCACGGAAAGTCTTGGGCAGCCTCTCTCAGACTCGGTTTTCTACCCTGTAAAATGAAGATAAAAATTGTACTATGTCTGTCACATGTGAAAATTAAATGTGATTAATACACATAGTGTATGAAACATGGGAAGCACTCAATTGATATTAGCTACCATGATTTCAAAGGGCAGTTCTTAGTGCTGAAAGACCTGTAAGACAATCTATACATTACTAACTACGTGGTTTTAAGAGCTGAGGGTGATTAATCCAAGAGAATGTAATATTTCAGTTCATAACACTGCTTTTAAATACTTTTACTTTGTAATAATTTTATGTATTTATTTATTTTGAATATTTATTTATATGAGAGAGAGAAACAGCATGAGCAGGGGGAAGCACAGAGGAATAAGCAGGGAACCTGACACAGGGCTGGATCCCAGGACCCTGAGATCATGATCTGAGCCAAAGTCAGATGTTTAACCAACTGAGCCACCCAGGGGCTCCTGTAACAATTTTGGATTTATAGACAATGTTTTAAGTACAGTAAAAACTTTTATTTTCCCTATTTGAGAGTAAATGACCTATATCATGTCCCATCACCCTTAAATTCTTTAACAGGTAATTCCTACAAAAGCATTCTCTTAGGATACAACCATTAAAATCAGTAAATTAAAAATAATATATTACGTATTATATTTCTAATCTATATATAATGAAAGCCATGAGTTCACACCCGTATTTCATTTCCAGTCCAACACTACAAAGAGCATTCTAGTTTTCTCCTACTCCATTCCTGTAACTCTCCTTTCAGACCATGAGAGGCCTGGCTCCCATTATCTTTAATATTTATTTTTTTGACCAGTCTCCCTCTATGTAACCAATCTCCCATTGTGGCTCTCTCCCCCTCCCTACAGAGACACTTCCCTCACCTTTCTCTGCCCCAATGCCTCCTCCATGTATATAATTTCCTCATTTTATTCAAGTCCCTATTCCTCATGCCTGGCACGCCTCCTACAAGAATATCTTCCTCCACCTGCTCAGGCGCAAACATCCTACCTATACTGAGATGACCCTCTATTGGGATGCCTTCCTCTCCCCACCCTAGGGCTCTGACGTCTTATACTGGGATGCCTCTGCGCATCAACTCCCTCCTCACTCAGCCTGACTCAATACATCCACACCAGACTACCTTCCTACACGGATGTCTTTCTTTCCCATCCCACCTCCAAGTAGATGCCCTCTTTATCCTCTTACCCTGTTAAAGCCTGGGCACCTCTTACTAGGAACAACCAACCTCCCTCACTAGGTCTACTATCCTTCACAGACCGCCTGCTCAGGCGCTGACAATTCGCACCAGTGTGCCCTTCTAGGCAGATTACTCCTCACCTCTTGAAAACCTATCAACCCACATGGAAACCCTCCTCACATATACCATCCAGTGTAGATATGTACCCTTGCTTGGTCCCACCTGATGGTTTTAGTACTGAACTGTTCAGAAAGGGGAAGACAGAGAGAATAAGGAAGAATTGATAACATTTTAAGGAAAGAGATACCAGTGAATAAACTGCCTAAGCACCCATAATCAGAGCTGATTAAAAGCATAATTTATCAAAGTATCTGCTTTTTCCACTTAAATAGTGCTCTATTCTTTCTAAATTTAAAAAGTTACTAGATGAAGAAGTTAGTGTTGTCCTTTTCTCACCAAACATGAATTTTGTTTAAGTATCTTACACAGGTCTATAGAAAAACTAGTTCATTAAAAAAGAGAAAGTTTGGGACGCCCGGGTGGCCCAGCGGTTTGGCGCCTGCCTTTGGCTCAGGGGGTGACCCCGGGATCAAGTCCTGCGTCGGGTTCCCCGCAGGGAGCCTGCTTCTGTCTCTGCCTCTCTCTCTCTCTGTGTCTCTCATGAGTAAATAAATAAAATCTTAAAAAAAAAAAAAGAAAGTTTAAGAAATATGGTTGTTTCAAACACAAGAATTAAATATTTTAAAAAATATCCAGAATATGTAAATTTGACTTGTTTTCAGTACAATAACAGTTGAACTGTTTCCAGTACACTTATCTCCAGGTGTAACTTGGCAAAAAAAGTAACCTGGATTGTCGGAGGAATAACACCTTTTCCTTGCCCCTTGTTTGTTTCTATGAGCAAGGATGCTTTGCAAGCACAATACGAGCCTCTCTTCACCCCTAGGGAAGTGAACTAACTGCCTGATCTGATTGGTGATTTTGTAAAGAAGAAATGAGTAGACAGGGCTCAGTTCTGCTTCTATTCCCCCTGGGAATGAGCTACTGGGAAAACATACCTGCAGAGACCTCCTGTTTTGCTCTGCTTCCCTAGTATGCCTAGGCCTGGGTGGATAAGTTGGCCTATGCCAGGCCATGTGACTCCCACCACCCTACTCTTCTAACCTGGCCTCAACAGCAGTAGAGGTGGTATTTTGGCTTCCATCTCTCTCCTTATTTTTTGAAGTTGTTCAAGGCCCAGGCAGAAAAGAAGGATGCCATTTCCGAGTACTTCAGCAATCCAACATCTTAATTAATATATTGAAGTGGAGATTGCTCATTTTCCCAGTTTGGACTTAAAAGGGCTGCTTCAATTTGAGTTTCTCAAAACTATTACAAACAAAAACCCTCAAACCTGAAACCAGCAGATGTTCAAAATGAACACAAGCCAATTTATCTGATCATGCTTATTACCCGTTTAAAAAAAAAAAAAAAACAACAAACTTCAAGACTTCAAGACTCAGTTTCTTCCTTATAGAGGCCATAATTTATACTTCCCATCCTACTCCCTACTCCCACCCTATATTCCAATTGACACAAGAGTGCTGAATATTTTCAGAATATATCATTATTTAGGCTTCTATGCTTTTGCTTACATGATCCCTCTGCCTCTTCCCTCCACCCTACTCTCCCACTGGATCATTTAACTTAGGAATAAGTGAACTATGGTCTGTAGGCCACATCTGGCTATTTTTGTAAATAATTTTTTATTGGAATACAGCCATGCTCATTCATCTATATATTGTTTTTGCACTGTAACAGTAAAGTTAAGTAGCTGCAACAGAGACCATATAATCCACAAAGCCTAGGATATTTATTACCCAGCCCTTTACAAAAAAGCTTCTGTACAGCACAAGGAAACTCATCAACAAAACAAAAATGCAACCTACTGAATGCGAGAAGGTATTTTCAAATGATTTATCTGATAAGAGGTTAATATCCAAAATATATAAAGAACATATATAACTCAACACCAAATAAAATCCAATTAAAAATAGGCAGATTACCTGAATAAAGATTTTTCCAAAGTAGATCTACAGATGGCCAACAGACACATGAAAAGATGTTCAACATCATTAATCATCAAGGGAATGCAAATCAAACCACAATGAGATATTACTTCACAACAGTCAGAATGGCTAGTATCAAAAAGACAAGAAATAAGTATTGGAGAGGATGTAAAGTAAAAGGAATGCTTGTGCACGACTGGTGGGAACGTAAAGTAGTACAGCCACTGTGGAAAACAGTATGGAGGTTTCTCAAAAAACCAAAAACAGAAACATCATATGATCCAGTAATTCCACTACTGGGTATTTAGCCAAAGGAAACAAAAAAACTAATTCAAAAAGTTATATGCACCCCTATGTTTACCGCAGCATTATTTACAACACCCAGCCCAAGGATCCATTTATAGATGAATGAATAAAGATGTGAGATACACACACACACACAAGTATTACTCAGCCATAAAACAAAAATGAGATCTTGCCATTTGCAACAACACCGATAGGCATAGCGGGTATTACGCTATGTGAAATAAGTCAAGCAAAGAAAGACCAGTACCACATTATTTCACTTATGTGAGGAATGCAAAAAACAAAACAAATAAATAAAATAACAAAAACCTTCAAACTCTTAAATACAGAGAACAAATTGGTTATTGCCAGAGAAGAGGTGGTGTAAGGATGGGCAAGACAGGTAAAGGGGATTCAGAAGTATAAACTTCCAATTACAAAATGAATAAAATGGGGGCGGGGGGGAGGGAGGGAGGTTTGCACCTGGATGGCTCAGTTGGTTAAGTGTCTGCCTTTGACTCGGCTCTGGTCAGGATCCCAGGGTCCTGGGATTAAGCCCCACGAAGGGTTCTCTCCTCAGTGAGGGGCTTGCTTCTCCCTCTCCTTCCCGCTCCCCCTGCTTGTGTGCGTGCAGCTCTCTTTCTCTGTCAAATAAATAAATAAAATCTTCTAAAAAAATTAAAAAATAAGTCAGGGGATGAAAAGTACAGCATAAGGAATAATAATAATAAAAAAAAGCTTGCCAACTCCTGTTTTCAGTCAATCTTTTGAAGCCTCATCATTTCAGGTCCTTCAAATCAAAATTAATTGCTCCCTCTTCTGTCTTTCCATTATACCAACTCTAATACTCAACATCCCTGATAACTGTGAGTACTTTAAAAAAAGCAAAGTCTAAGCCCTATTCCTAGTGTATACAATAAGCTTTTCACCTACCTACAGTCCCCACCTCTCCCAACAATTTTCATTCTTAGGGGAAGTATTTTGAAAGAAGCTTCTGCCCTGTTCTCTACCCCTTATTCAGTTCTCCCAAGGGAAAGTGGAATGACTAATACTGGCAACATCCTGATAGCTGCTCCTAGTGGGATGAATTAATGTTTTAAAGGTCATTTTTCATGCATGGCCAAGCCTCCTCTCCCTCTGCCTAAATGGTCATACCTACCAATAAGCAAATCGCATGGTAAACTTAGAAGAGGTCTGCAGTGCCAGCTGCTCTATCTTTGACAGGTTGCTAAACTCAATTCAGGGGCACAGGGAGTAAAGAAGTCTGATTTGGTCTCAATTCCATGCCAAGTTCTCCCATGCAACCTTACCATTTTAAAAGGTAATATTTTAATCTCTGATTCTGAAGTCTACTTCCAATTCAGAACCCAGTAAGGAAAAAACAGAATTATACCCCATCAACTAGCACACAGTAGGACTCACGATATTTCATGATTAACTGACAACAGTAAAATAACTGGAAAAAAAAAAGCATTCCTTTAAATTGTGTAACACACTAATTCTGCACATATCTTAGTGAGGAACTTAATTAGGAAAATATTTTTTAAAGAAAAAGGGATGCTTTTAGAGTACACAGTGAGTGGAAACCAAGCCCTTTCTATGTATCTGCCTCAATATCTTGTTGTATTCAA
Organism: Canis lupus familiaris; assembly: GCF_011100685.1. Taxonomy (NCBI): domain Eukaryota; kingdom Metazoa; phylum Chordata; class Mammalia; order Carnivora; family Canidae; genus Canis; species Canis lupus. The sequence goes on along the minus strand of NC_049224.1, from coordinate 91,745,969 downwards.
CAATTAATTAACAAAGTATGTTTAAATATGATTAAATATGATTTAAATAACAAAGTATGATTAAATAACATACAAAGTAATCATTAATTTCCCTGTCTTAATGGTATCTCCCACCTAAGTAACAAACATCCCTAGACCCCAGGTTCTTCCAATTGCTATTCCATTTATCCGTTTTTCCTCAAAATGTAGCTTCTCAAATGAGTAGTCTACTAAAAGACTAAAAGTCTACTAAATGTTACCTTCTCTTATTTACATCTTATTTTCTAGCCTATGTTAATACAACCTGCCCTACCACACTGCTGAAATTTACCAGTTAATGTCACCTAGAACCCCCATGTTGCCAAAAAACAATGTATACTTTCCTGTTTGAAGGTATTTAACATCTCAACAATGTAACAATCCTTTCTTCTTGTAACACTCCTCTCCCTCCATTAAGTAGTACTACTGTCTCCTGGTTTTCCTACTTAGAGCCAATTGCCTTACTTTTCAATGTAAAAGTTCAGAGGCTGTATTTGGGAGCTCCCCTTCATCTGTCCAAAGACTGTTAAGATTTCTTAAGGCATGGTATAGAGTACTCTCTACTCTTCTCTACTTTGATTATCCCCTACCCCTAGGTGATCTCATCTATTTCCATGGATTTAAATATCATCTTTATGCTGATAACACCTTAACTTATATCTTTAGCCTACAAACTACTACTACATAAATAATACAGAACCTTTCCCCCAAACAAAAAACAGTGAACATATGAGGACAGAAATTATCCTAGCTTACAGATAAATAATTTGTGCCAAAGGCTATAATGATTAAAGCTAAGAAAGAAATACTATTCTCTCAATTCTTAATCCTTTCTACTATTTGTTAAAACAGTCCATTGTCCCGAAATGGTCGACTACTTAAATACGAAGACTACTGGACAAGTTACTTCCTACATGCACACACCACACATGTCCATCAGAAAAGAACCGGCCAATCTGAATTAATTAAAAAAGGTCTCAAACTTGTTACTCAATAAATACTTTAGAAAATATTCTAGGTTGCAACTGACTTTTAAAAGTGACTGAGGATGCAGGGTAGAAGATATAACTAAAAAGACAGTCAAGGATTCGGGGCAATGTGTACAAAAGAGAAGCAAAAGCAGATGAAAATGTATGGGCTGTAAAGAAGTGGCTAGACAAATGAATGGGGGAAGAAGCAGTCTGGTAAACCATGATCAACTAATTGAGTAAGATTATGAGTTTTTACTTGATGAAGAAAGACAAATGGGAGATACTACTGCTTTGTAAACTACAAAACCAAAGCAGGTATTTCAAATAATGATTTATTATAGATTATAAACTAGACTGAAACACAATAAACAGCAATGCAGATAGTGACATAAACCAAAATATTATCTGAATCTGCTCAACATGTTTACTTTACTATAAAAACCGAATCCACGAGACAGTGTAAAGAAGGTAATAATAGCTTGGCAACAAATAAAGAAAAAAGAAAAACGAGAAGTGAATGAAGTAAACAGGATAGGTTTGCTGTCAACCATGAGAAAACTGCATAAAATGAGATGAGATACAGAATAGTGATTCTTCATGAAGTTTTACATTATCTTACTTTTTGTGGTGAATAAAAACTATTGAAAGAATTGCTTAATGATAGAGTCAGCATAGACTCTAATAAAGTTAAACGGGTCCCTCAAATTTAGAATTTATGAATTTGGTGCTCTAACCAACTGTTATCTATCACCCATGAAAGCTGGCCATATTCATACACCAAAAAGAAGGAATACTACCGAAAAAGAAAAAGATAGTAAATCCACATACAAAAAATGTAGATTATACTTGAAAGACTGAATTTATTAATAAGGAAGAAAAAATTGCATATCCAAAAATCTACCTGCCTTTGTTGCTCCTCCCAAGAGGTAGAATTAGAGACCAGGATTGAAAGTCTGACAAGTCAGGGGAATATGGAGGATACACAGTAACAACGTTGTATTAAGGTGCACAGCCAAGCTGAGAGGGGTGCACACATACAGCCAGCTGAGGGAAACAGCATGGGCATGAAGGGACAGCATGATGCAGGAAGGACGTTAGGATATACACAGACCAGCAGGAAGGACGTTATGATATACACAGACCAGCTTGTAGCCTATATCTAACATCTACAAAAATACAAAATTCACACATTGCTTGGTTCTAAGGATGGCAGGATTTTACTCTTCCAATTATAAAATAATCCAGGAGTACAAAGAATTTCAAATTTTACAAGTAAAATCCATTGATATGCCTATTATAAACACAAATTCGGATACATGTCTTAACCACTCAACTATACATTATCATAGAGTACATCTGCCTGGTGTATGTTATTAGTGCCATAATTTACACCTTTTTAAATGGGTAAAAAAAATTGCTAGTTTGAAAAAATAGTTGTACAGCCTAGTGCCAAGGTTTCTGGATGGCTGATCCGTCCATACCAGTCCTCATCAAATTCAGATTTTTAATTAAATCTACTCTTCTGGAATTTATTTGACAATAATGACAAGATGAAGCAGAAGTTAGTGCAAAGACAAGAGTAGAGGGCAAGAAGCAGCCAGAAAGAAATGTCAAGTTGATTATCTAGAATTTTATTTATCTGGACTGTCCTATCTTTAAGACTCATAGTTCTATGAACTGGCCTATAACTTCTTCATAGGTTAAAAATAGAAGAAGAAACTATCCTCTGACACTGATACTGCTATTATAAATGGCGCAGGTAGTTTGAAAGAAAGTCTACTCTACAAGCAGTTGCTGAGTGCAAAGCTCTAAGGCAGTGATGTGTTTAACAGAAAGAGTCAAATAGAGTGTAGACAAAAGGTAGTTTCAAGATGATCTAGCACGATATAGATTTTTAAAATGAATTTAAACTAATTTCTTATATTCAGGTACTCTAAAGCCAAAAAATTGCTAAGAATGTAGGAAGCATCATTTCTTTTGATCTCCCCATATATGAAAAGACAGGATTATGCTAAGTGATATACTGTGATTCTAAAACCCTGACTCTGGAATATAGATCATGCAAGCCCTCACTATCTTTTCCTCTAATATGCCTCATGATCCTTTTACTGCTTATCAGCATTCCCACCAGAAAGAATCTATTGGCAAAAGCGTAAAGCTCAAAGCTGCTAAAAACCTGTGTAAATCACTAATAACAATACTTTATATTTATGGAATGCTTTCTATATGGCAGACACATATTAACATATATCAACATAATTAATTCTCAGAACCACTTCATTATCTCCAATTTACAGATAAGAAACTGAAGTATAGAAAGGTTAAGTAACTTGTGCACATTGGTAAGTGGTAACCCTAGGCTTCAAACACAGGTAATCTAGCTTCAGAGCCTATTTATTTGCTGTATTTTCTCTGAATAAAAGATCTGGAGAAAGATAAACTAAGCTGTGGATCTGGTTATTATCAACACATTTGAAATAAGGGGTGCCATGGTGTCAAGAGTTGTCCAGAGCTACTATACTACAGAACTGTGTTGTCCAAGAAGGTAGCTACTTGGACACGTGGGCTAATATTAATAAATATTAATAAATGAATAAATATATATATAAATATAAATATATAAATATTTCAGGTATTTACCTGAAATGTGTCTAGTTTAAATTAAGGTGTGCCAGATGTATAAAATACCTAACTTCAAAAATTTAGTATTAAGAATGTAAACTAAAAAAAAAAAAAAAAAAAAAAAATAGAATGTAAACTAACTCTAATAATTTTTGTATGAATTCTTAAAATATTTTGAACATATTGGCCTAAAAAAAGTGCCTTTCCAATGTGGAGATTAAAAAACTTTAAATATTTGGCTACCATTATATTTCTACTGGACAACACTGGTATGTAGGAAGGAAATTGGAGTTTACAGAATGATTCTAATCAAATCTTTCCATTTTGTTGTGTTGTTGCCCCCTTAGACATATCAGTTACACTAAGTATTAGCTTCTGTATCAGAAAAATGTTTTTTTGTTTTTGTTTTTTTTAAAGGTTCATTTATTCATGAAAGACACAGAGAGGAGAGAGACAGACATTCAGGCAGGCAGAGGGAGAAGCAGACTCCATGCAGGGAGCCCGACGCGGGACTCGATCCCGGGTCTCCAGGATCAGGCCTTGGGCTGAAGGCAGGCGCCAAACCGCTGAGCCACCCGGGCTGCCCAGAAAAATGGGGTTTAAAAACAGTCCTAAAAAAACAAAACAAAACAAAAAAACAGTCCTAAAACCTAGTGTTCAGATTTTGGTATCTAAACCTATCCTCCACTAAAAAGAATGGAGGGCTCCTTGGAGAAATGTCTTACATGGGGGCTGGGATAGGGTAAACACAAGATGAACCTGGAATATCTTGGCAGGAAGTGTGTGCTCAAAAAGTCATTTGAGAGATGAGGGTGAAAGGGGTTGTGGAGAGGTGGACTTGTCAAAAAACACTGGAAGCAGCTTCATGAGGCTCCCAGAGACCAAACCTGAGGCAATCTGGGAATCAAAGTAATGACAGTAATGGATTGAACCATTAAATAAAAATAGAACCCACGAGTTCATACTGATAAAAGTAACTGGATAAATAAACAGTGGAGGAGATGGGAAAGACTGCTTTATGACGGAATACCAAGTACTAATTACAGAAGGAACGATGAAGTTAGAGAATCACAAGTGGATGTTAAAACTTGTGGGTGAAATATTGGTGAGACTATGTAAATATTCTGTTCCTCAAAATATTTTCCCACAAATTACACATTAATTACAAAAGGATAAATAATAACTTCCAGGGAGAAATACAGAGAATACCACCGTAGCCAAATTTTCAAAGCTAACATCACCAACATTGGGACAAACCAACATCACGAACCTCAAGATATAATGTACTGATAAAGAACCTCTCTTTAGAGGTGTTCCTGCCAAATATGTGTAACCAATCTAGTCACGAGAAAACTCAAATTAGGGACATTCTACAAAATAACCATCCTGTACTTTTAAAAATGTCAAGGCCAAGAAATACAAGAAAGGCTGAGGAAGTGTTCCAGATTAAGAGAGACTACGGAGATAGTACTACTGAATGCAATACATGATCCAGGACTGGATAATACATTATCCAGCTTGGAGATAAAAGAGATTAAAAATTGAGCATAGATTATGAAATAGATAACTGTATTATGTCATTTTTAAGTCTCCTGGTTTTAATAATTACACTGTAGTTAGGCAAGATAATGTCCTTGGTTTTAGGAAATATACACTGAAGAATTTAAGGGCAGAGAGGTATGATGTCACCAAATTATGCTCATACAGTTCAGAAGAAAAAATAGACATAAGACAAGAATGATAAATGCAGCAAAATATAATACAATTGGTGAATATGGTTAAGTGTATGCAGGAATTCCTTGTACTATTCTTCCAACTTTTCATGTAAATTTGAAATTTCATCAAAATTAAAAGTTAGCAAAAAGTAGAAAAACAAAAAACGTGGCCTATCTCCCAGACTGAATACCCTAATAGACTATACAATACGTGGTAACATTTAAAAATATGCTAATGCATTACTTTTATGCCTGACTTTACTTTGTTTTAAATTTAATGTATTGTCAGATACTAACTGTATTATAAATTCCATAAGACCCAAGACTGTTATCACTCAATGTCATATTGAGTACCAGGATACTATTTACTATACCCAATAAGCACTCAAACATTTGTTAGCTGAGTATACTCAACATTATAGCATTGCATAGGACGATTATAGAAAAACAATTAAATTATAAAAAGCACATTATAAATAGAGCTATTAACTAGGACATAGAGTCTGTAGAACTTTTCAATTAAATTGTAAAAAAGAAAAACGAGGAATCAGAGTAGTCACAAATCTAACCTAAAGACATGAGTTCCACAAATAGAGGAAAGCAGACATAACCTTCCATATTGAGTTAAACATCTTAGCTCACTACCAGCAGTCATGACAACCAAAATGAACTTTTTCCCCTTTGAAATTAGAATTTATATAGGAGTCATTAAAAAAAAAATCAGATTACTTTAAAAACTTAGGCTAAGGGGATCCCTGGGTGGCTCAGCGGTTTAGCGCCTGCCTTTGGCCCAGGGCGTGATCCTGGAGTCCCCGGATCGAGTCCCATGTCGGGCTCCCGGCATGGAAGCCTGCTTCTCCCTCTGCCTGTCTCTGCCTCTCTATCATGAATAAATAAATAAAATCTTAAAAAAAAAAAAAAAAACTTAGATTAAGAACTGAGACTTAAAATTTCACTACTGGCTCAATACTAATTTGCTGTATAAGCCTAGGGACCACTGCTTACAATTTCAGTCTCATATAAAAATAAGACTTTTGGAAGATTTTCTTTTCCAAAGGTAGAAAGTATAATTCATAAAAATGATTTCAAGCAATAAGAGCACTAAATATATTAAATATAGAAATATACACATATAAATATTCACACACACCCAAAAGGAAAGAGAATATGGCTTTTTTGTAAATATGCTTACCAACTTAATTATTAAATATAACCACGCCTATAGCAAAAGATAATTTAAAATAGTCACACAAAATACATTTAATCCTAACTCACACTATAAGGTCTTCACATATACGATACTGAAAAAACCCAATCAACAAGTGTATATCCCGTTTAAAAGAGTTTTATTGTTTATTTAAAAACAACAGTGACAAAAACAAAGTATGAGATGGGTTTTACTAGGTCTCCTGACTGGCACTATGGGAAATAATTCTCAAATATAGTTAGAGACCAGGAAAACATTTCCTTTCAAATACAGTACAGTTCTGCATTACATTAAAAATATAATATAGAGCTTGCATGTTAGACACAGCACGTAGCTCAGTTTTCAAGGTCTTTCAATCCGACTTGTATGTCTGAATAGACAGGGCAGAAAGATATTCGAAATCCCTTTTTCCATCAAATCCAACGTCCTGTTTAAAATTTGCCTATTTTTCAAAACTACTTTTTTTTTTTTTTTTGATATAGAGCCATGCTTAATGTGTCTAAACAAGGAGATAAGGGAAAAATCCCGAAGTATTCCCAAACAGAAGCCCTGAGGAAGACGGTGCTCGTCCCCGCCTCGGTTAGACCCGCAGGGCCACGTCCTGAGCCCGGGTCCCCATGCGGTCATCCCGCCGGATCTCGGGGAGCGAGCGCCACGATTTCTAAACAGGTTGTCAGCCGTAGGGGTCTTGAAGCAATCCTAAAAATGGGTCCGTTTTGTATTCAGGAAGCACTGGCAACACTTAGCATTTTTATAAAAGAATACCGTGAGGATTTAAAATCTTTTCTTTCTTTTTTTTTTTTACTTTCCCTAAGGAACTACAACCGCTTAGAGATACTTGACTACACCTATTTCCCAGAATATTTCCTTAAATGAGACCAAACTGTGTCTTATAAGGGCTGCACAGTTCGTTGGGTAAAGTGAACCCCACGGCCCCCGCGGGGCGCCCTTCCTTCCCGTGCGAATCCCCGCAGCCCTGCACCCGCCGAGCTCCCAGCGCGGGGCCCCAGGCCGGCGCCGGACCAGTGGATCCCAGCGCGGTCCCCCTGCCCCGGGGGGCGAGGCAGATCCTCGGGCGCTGAGCTGGTCCAGTGGATCCCAGGATCCCAGCACGGTCCTCCCTGCGCCGGAGGGGGGGGGGGGGGGGAGGAAGATACTCAGGCGCGGAGCTGGACCGAGCGGGACCAGTGGATCCCAGCGCGATCCCCCGAGCGGGACCAGTGGATCCCAGGATCCCAGCGCGATCCCCCGAGCGGGACCAGTCGATCCCAGAGCGATCCCCCTGCACCGAGGGGCGAGGCAGATCCTCGGGCGCTGAGCGGGGCCAGTGGATCCCAGGATCCCAGCACGGCCCCCCCTGCGCCGGGGGACGAGGCAGATCTCCGGGCAGAGCACACAAGTCCGGGGGGCCGGGCGGCGCGCGAGCCGAGGGCAGCGGGCGCAGGGGCCCGAGCGCGGGGTGCTGCCCACCTGCAGGCGCCCGGGTCTCGGCCCCCGCCCCCCGGGCCCGCACGCCGACCCGCCGGGCCGCAGCTCCTCGCACTCGGCTCACCCCGACCGACGGGCGGCCTCCGCAGCGGGGGACCCCAGCGCCGCGTGCCCCCGGGGCGGCCCCGAGCCCCGAAGTTTCTGGCCGGGGGACCCGGGCCGCTCCGAGGGAGGCGGGCGCAGGGGGGCGGCGGCGGCGGGGACGGGGACGGGGACGGGGACGGCCCATCGCCCGCAGCAGCCCAGGGCCGGTCGCCCCGGCGTCCGCGAGCGCAGAGGGAGGGGGCGCGGCGGGGGGGCGCGGCGGGGGGGCGCGGGCGCCGTCGCCATGGCGACGCCCCCCGTCCGTCCGGACTTCCAAACTGGGAGGCAGAACTTCAAATCCCAACCGTCAGCGCCCGAGCGGCTCCGTCTTAAAGGGGCACACACCGCGCCGCGCCGCCCCCGCCCCCGCCCCTCGGGCGACGCCCCCGCCGGCCCGCCCGCGCCCCCCGCCCCGCGCCCCGCGAGCGCCCCGGAGGCCCCCGGTGCCGGCCCCGGGGACGGGGACGGGGACGGGGACGGGGACGCGGCCGCGGCGGGGCGGGGGGCGTGAGCGCCCGGCGGGGGCGCGGACCGGCCGGCCTGCCTCCCGCCCGCCCCGGGCCGCCCGCCGCCGACAGCGCGCGCCGCGGAGTTCCGGCCAACAGCTCCGGGCCGCCGGCGGCCGAGCTCCCGGGGCCGCAGACAAAAGGCGAGCGCCGGGGCCGCCGCCGCCGCGCTCCCGCCGCGCTCCCGGACGGCCCCGAGCGGGACCCCGGCGAGCCCGAGCCGCGGGCCGGGGCCGGGGCCGGGGCCGGGGCCGGGGCCGCGGCGGGCAGGGCGGGGGCGCGGGCGGGCCGCGGGTGTCTTACCTACACAGTGCATGAGGCGGTGGCGCCACGAGTCGAGCTCCCGCCGGAAGCCTCTCCTCTCCGCCGCGCACCGCGGGCTCCGGCACTGAGCGGCGGCGGCGGCAGCAGCGGCGGCAGCGGCCATTCTCTCTCTCCCCTTGTCCATCTGCGTCCCGCGTCACGCGCCCTCATTTACATACGAGCGGCGCAGGCACGAGGCAGGGGCGCGAGCCCTCGGCGCGAGCCCCGGAGCGCGCGCCCCCCGCGGGGGGGTTGATTGACACGTGTCACTAGCCTCCCTCGGCCCTGCCCGCCCCCTCCCTGCGCTCCCGGCGGGGCGGGCGCGAGGCGGCGCGGGGGGAGGGAGCAACCTGCCGCTTCCGCCGGCCCCGCCCCCGCCCCCGCCCGCGCCCCGCCCCGCCCCGCCCCCGCCCGCGGGCTGTGCTCCGGCTCGCCATCCTGCTCCCGCCGCCGCCGCCGCCGCCGCCGCCGCCGACGCCGCCGCCCGCGAAAATCCTGAGCGCGGAGCCCGGCCAGGGACCCGCGCGCCGATGGAGCGCACGAGCAACGCCTCCCCCGCCGACTCGGCGACGCGACTCGGGGCCGCCCGGGGACTTCACTTCCCAGGCTCCCTTGCGCCGCGGTCCCGGAGCGGAGCCGGCCGCCGCGCCGCGGTGCATGCCGGTCCTTGTAGTCCCGCGCGGGGAGGGGGCGGGCACTCCCTGGCTCTCACGGGGGGCTCGCCGCGGCGCGGCGCGCGGGCTCGCGGGGCAGCCGCCTTCGCGCCCCGGGGCTCCCCGTGGGAGGGCGCCCCCCCCCCCCCCCCCCCCCCCCGCCGAGGGCTCGGGCTCGGGCTCGGGCTGCGCTGCGCGCTCCCAGCGCCGGGAACTTCGGGGGCGGGGGGGTCCCCGGGGGCCCCGCCGCGCGGGGAAGCTCGAGCCGGTCCTGGGGCCGCCTCACAGGTGCCCCCGCGGCTTCAGCGGCCCGGCCGCAGGGCTCTCGGGAACAGCATTTGCGAGCACCGCGGGAAAAGGTGGGGGGCCCTCCATGCAAAATTGCCTGCGACGGGATTGGGCGTGTCCGGGTGAACCCCCCACCCCCAGACCGCAGACTGCGCCCCGCAAGATGCAGACGCCTGCAGGGCGCGCCCCGTTAGCGCGTGGGCCCGCAGTTACAAACCTGGGATCAGCCTCACGCTCTGCTGCAGAGACTGCTCCTCCTCGACAGAGAAGGAAAACTTTTGCACTTTCTTTTTTTCTTTTGCTTCCCTCCCTCCCCCCTTTTTGGGGAAACTTTTGATTGGACGTAAACTCCTATGGCATTTCTTGCTCTTGCAACAGCGCGGTTGTGCAGGGCTTTCCGGCCCTGCGCAGGGGTGCACCCAAAGCTAAGACACCCAAGGTCTGCTGAGAGGTGCCGTGCATGCCTGGGAATCCATGCACATGTTTTTGGGGAAATAGGCTTTATTCTTCTTGGAAACTCGTATGCGTTCAGCTCTACCCTTCCTGGTTTGTGGCTTGTCCCTTTGGCCTGCTCGCTTGTTTACTTGCTTTTTTTTTTTTTTTCCTACCAGAAAGCACTTCCTTGCTCATCACTACCTCGCAATAGTGAAGATACATTTTCACAAAGAAAGAAGGATGACATTTGAATTTCACGGTCACCTCTTCCAGAATGGTCACAAATGGAGAAGCAAGTGAAATCGCTAGCGAAGGTGCTTTCTGGAATCGTGAGTGGATGGTTTCCCGAGACAGGTTCCACTCATAGTTGCCAGGGTGACCAGCCTTTGGAGTTCCCCTGATGACTTTTACCGCGGCCTACGTTAGTTAGGATGGGCTGGGTTATAGCGCAGTAACAAAAAAAAAATCTAAAAATTGTAGGGGCTTAAAAGAACAACAACAACAACAACAAAAAGGTATTTCCTGCTTCCCTTCCTGGACATGGGGAGCTGTGGGGGAGTGGCAGGGGAGTTTCACTACAGATGGTTCTCACCAAGCAACCAGAAGGCTCCAGTCTCTAGAACTTCCCCACTTGAGTGATGTGCAAAGGACCCGTGGATGGCAAACTGGTTCTTCCTGAAAGTTATACGAGTCAATTCCACTCGCATTTCTTTGACGAAAGCAAATCACATGGGCATGCTACCTTCAAAGGAGCAGGGAAGCGTCATTCTATTTGCCCAGAAGGAAGCTAACCCAAATTTACCGGTGAGCTGCACCAAAGAGCATTGCAATCCATTCTTCTAGTCACCAATTTACAGTTCACTCAACTAACACTATAAAATCCCTTCATCCCTTTCACAAATGAGGCAATCTAAACGTTTTATTCAGTAATTATGGCATTAATTGCAAAGTTCAGCATCTCTGGGCCATGCTTGGTAGTCCCTGTATTAGACCACGATAAAGCTTCTCTTATTGAAGAGAAAGTACCTATCCTCCCTGTTTAAACCCACACCCACACTCAACATAGGGCGCTGCCGCAGGGACAGAGCAACGTGGTAAACATTCCTATTTAGAAAGGGGAAGAATGGGAGATACACATGAATAGTTTTAGCAAATATTTTACCACAGCCAGCATGGATTGCCAACTTTCCAGCCTCTAACAATAGTTTCCTTGCTACCACCCACGGAGTTTCTAAGTCACAGCTACATATTTTAGGTTTTCTGTCATAACTGTACTCCTGGGTACCAGTTTCTACATTAGTCAGAATGGACTGGGCTATGCTTGAGTAATAGTAACCCCAAGTCTCGGAGGTTTATTTTCTTTATTTTTATTTTTTTAAGATTTTATTTATTTATTCATAGAGACACAGAGAGAGAGGCAGAGACCCAGGCAGAGGGAGAAGCAGGCTCCATGCAGGGAGCCCAATGTGGGACTCGATCCCGGGGTCTCCAGGATCACACCCTGGGCTGAAGGTGGCGCTAAACTGCTGAGCCACCCGGGCTGCCCGTCTCAGAGGTTTAATACAAAGATTTCTTTTTTTTTTTTTTAATTTCAAGTTTTTATTTAAGTTCTAGTTAGTTAACATACATGGTAAATTTGGTTTCAGGTGTAGAATTTAGTGATTCATCACTAAACAGGGCTCAACAGCCAGGGCTCATCTTAACAAAGAGTATTTCTTACTTACACTACATGTTCTCCAAAAGTCAGTATCGGGGAGATGGAGAGAACTCCCCCGAGTCCACCAGGGACCCAGGTTTATGAAGCCCCACCATCTGGAAGCACCCGAGTCACCATGACAAGAAAAATAAGATGCTGAATCACAGTCCAGCTCTAAAGGCTTCCATCAGGAGTGACAAGGTGCAGTGGGTGAAGCGCATCACGTGGCCATGCCTACCTTCAAGGGAGTGAAGGAGCAGCTTTCAGGGCGTCACAAACCACTCAGAACTTCCTAGCTTAGACACCAGCTATTCCTTCAGCTCATAATTCTATGGGATGGCAGTTTGTATCAGGCTCAGCCTTGCATCAGGCTCTGCCAGGACACTTCTGCTGGCCTGGGCTGGCTCACCCAGGTGCCTGTGATCAGCCGGAGCCACGGAGCCATCAGCCCAGGTGTCCCTCGTCGTCACAGGCTAGCCCGGGCTTGTCCAATGGTTGCATCCGCAGAGTTCGAAGAGCAGCGACAGCCCCACTGTGTACAGGAGCACTTTTTAAGTTTCAGCGAGAGTCACGTTTGCTACAGTTCCAATGGCTGAGGCATTGTTGGGCTTGACCATTGGATGGTAAAATAGATTCTATCTCCTAACTAAAAGAGCTGAAAGACACATTGCCAGGGGGAAAGAAATAGTCTGTGGCCACTTTTGCGCATGGGAAAGTGCAATGCCACCCCGTTCCCCCAAGGAATGAGAAATAGAGATATCAATGAACAGAAGTAATGAATATAACTGGGGAAGAATTTCTGGGAGAGGGGAAAGAGCATGGCCATATGGGATGAAATACATAAATGGAGCCAACTTCAGAACTCAGCTTGACTTAGAAGAGCAAAGAATTTTCCATGGCAAGTACCCCAAGGTGTGTTATAATAATCCAATAACTTGATCTTAGCGTACGCTCAATAAACATAGAGATGGAGTCTAGCTGAATCACTCGTGTATTGTCAGCACCTAGTGCTGTTTGAGGCACTTAATTGGCACTTAATGTTTCTTTATTGATTTGACAAATATATGGGATATCTATAAAGCCAAGGGTAGGAAAAGGGTCATATCCAAGACGTTCCTCTACACCGAAAATCTAGTTAGCAACAAAGGAATTTCCCTCTAACAACAGATCCATGACAAGGAAATGTTAATGTTCTTTGGAAAGATGTTTTTGTTCTGTCATTTCCTACATGTATTATATCATTTATTTATTGCTTTGTAACAACCAGTCCATAACTCAGTGGCATAAAAGAGCTGTCACGTGTTACTGTTCAAAAGTCTACGAGTCAGACGGCCGGTTCTGCTGATCTGGATCGGATCTGCTGATCTTGGCTGGGATTGCTGATCCTGGAAGCTGCATGATCTGGGTGGCCTCACTCTGGTCTAGAATTTGGCTCCTTATTTGCTGGGGTGATGGGAATGCGGAGCCAAGTGTCCCATCTTTCAGAGGCCAGCTAGAGCTTATTTACATAGTGGCAGCCAGTGAAGCAGCAGACGGTGAGGACTAATGTGCAGCTGCTTTTCAAGACTCTGCTTGCATTGCTTGCTTGCCACTGTTCTGTTGGCCAAGGCACATCTCATGCTCAAGGACCAAATCTGAATAAGTGGACACTAACAAATAGCATGGGTATAGAAAGGTGTGAATAAATTGGGGTCATTACTAATAATTAACCACCATGAATATCCAAGTTCACTTTTTATCTACCTAAAACTGATATAGTTTGTTTGTTGTTGTTGTTTTTACAGAGGGAAGCACATAGAGGGAAGGCGCAGAGGGGGAGAGAGGATCTTTTTTTTTTTTTTTTTTTAAAGCATCTTTCTTTTGTTTTTTAATTTAAATTCAACTTGCCAACCTGTGGTATAACACCCAGTGCTCATCACATCACGTGCCCTCCTTAATGTCGGTCACCCAGTTACTCCATCCCCCAAGCCACCTCCCCTCCAGCAATCCTCAGTTTGTTTTCCAGAGTTAATTGTCTCTCATAGTTTGTCTTCCTCTCTAATTTTTCCCCATTTGAGAGAGAGAGAATCTTTTTTTTAAAGATTTATTTATTTATTCATGATAGACACACACACACACACACAGAGAGAGAGAGAGAGAGAGAGAGAGAGGCAGAGACACAGGCAGACTCCAGGCCAGGAGCCCGACGCGGGACTCGATCCCGGGTCTCCAGATCACGCCCTGGGCCAAAGGCAAGTGCCAAACTGCTGAGCCACCCAGGGATCCCGAGAGAGAGAGAGAGAGAGAGAGAGAGAATCTTAAGCAGTCTTCACACTCAGCAGAGCTGAGCCAGATGTGGACCTCAATCTCCTGACCCCATGATCATGACCTGAACCGAAATCAAGAGTTGGTGGCCTACCTAACCGAGCCACCCAGGCCTCCCAGCACGTCAACAGTTTTTATATAGTACCAAGTATTGATACAAACTGCCGGAGGGGCACCTGGGTGCCTCAGCGGTTGATCGTCTACCTTCGGCTCAGGCCATGACCCCGGGGTCCTGGGATCGAGTCCCGCATCGGGCTCCCTGCACGGAGCCTGCTTCTCCCTCTGCCTGTGTCTCTTATGAATAGATAAATAAAATCTGAAAAAAAAGTATAATCTGCTGGCAAAATTAATAGTTTCTTGACTTATGTGACCATTGGGCAGGCGATTCTTAATCAGGGTACATTTTCATAGAATATGATGTAAACATACAAATAAATTGGAGTAGTTAGAAATATTCATGTTTCCATAGCAGAGAAATATAAGATTTACAGAGGGGTATGACTAGAGTCATGTTGAGATACTAACCAAAAATGAAAGCTGTTCTTTTACTTAGCAGCAAAAAACCCCTGATATACTAGTAGGATTGTAAAATACCTACTCAATTATGGATTATCAACCTGTAAATACAAACATAATATACACTTTCTAATTTAATAAACTCTAAACACTTTTGTATGAATTCAATATCTATAATTATAAAGCATGAATATTCAATGCCTTAATTATAAAATGTTTCATAATTCTGAAAAGTCATTTTTTTAGTGAACTTTATTAGCTGCTTCAAAAATATCACAATTTACTATATTTCCTTTAGTTCTGAACTATAATGCAGTGCACTCATCAGAGATCTAAAAATCAAAGACAAATTTGATCAACCAGTTATTTAAGGCATGGAACATAGCCCCTTTCCAGAAAATTTCTAATCAGCCACATAATCATATTATGCTAAATTTTATGCAAGCATCTTAGACTCATCCGAGTTTATGAGCCAAACATTTCTCAGCATTCTTTTTCATATGAGAGTATGGACTCCAAGGACACCATCATCTCAGATATACATGTTGTGCATTTAATTTTAATATTTCAGGTAAATAATTAGAGATATCTAAAAATAGATGAATGATTTTGTCTTCTTGATGCATTTCCAGATGTGATCAACATCTCTTTTGCACATTTATAACTGTCAGGATAACCAATATGAAATTAGAATAGGCACATTTTCTAATTTTTTCAAACAAAGTCATACACCTTTGAGCTTGGCATCTCAATTTAATAGTATTTACCATCTACTTTCTCCTGTATCCAGGCAGATGATAATAGGAGCTATTTATCACTACTCTTTTTGTGTCTACTTGAAACCACTCCCCTAGCCTAACTCATTATTATCACTTTCATTTTCAGCCTTTTAATAATTTCAACGTATTATATGCTTAATATAATGGCAATTTGATCCAATTTAATCCAATTGCATAGTTTAGTATCAAAATCAAATGAAAAATGTCATCCATATCACCTAGACTATTATAGTTTTGAAAAAGTACAGGTCATATAGGTCAATTCCCTATTTTTGCAGATAGGGAAATTGAGGACCAGAAGCAATTTGTGTAGGTCACGCAGTTTATAAGTAGCAATACTCTACCTAAGGATCAGATTTCCTGCTTCCTAATCTTGACTCTTTTTACTATAATGATAGCCACCATTTTTTGAGCACTTATCTGCATTATTAATTCATTTAACCTTTACAATAACCCTGTGAAATAAGTACTGTTATTATTATTCCCATATCTCAGAGAAGGAATTATAAACAGGCTCAGTGAAGTTAACTTGTCCAATGTCACTTAGTTGGTTAGTGGTGGAACTGCAATTTCCAGCTCTGTCTTTCCAAATTTAACCACTGCTTTACATTGGCAAAGCAGAAAAGAAGGTTAATAAAGCTGCCTTGTAAGGAATCAGAAATTGAGAAACATAGGCTTTATCTGATTTTCATGAGGGACTACTATTGATTTGGAGGAAGGTAGTAACACAAACACAAAAGTATGGTCCCTCCGTATTTAATAGATCATTCAGGCAAACTAGGCTTTCTACGGGCCCCCATCTCACACTTCCATGCTGATCTGCTTTCATGAAGCTTGTTCAATACCTCCAAGCAAAATCATGATAACTCCTTTTTATGTTCTTGAAATATTTTATTTATACTTTTTCCCGTTGGTGTTAGCTCTTTCTTCCATGTATTATAATTACTTGTGCATGCATCTTATTGTTCTACTCTATCACCTTGTAGATTATGATGTCAAGGCCTAGTATTCATCATTTCTGTAAACCTGTTTTCTACACTTAGTTGGTACCAAAGAGACTTCTGTTGACTTGAAATGAAATGGTAACAAATTGGGATTTTTAGAAGAAAAAATGAGAGATATAAGACTTCTTTCACCCCCACACCACCACCATTCTCAAGCCCTACTCATAAATCCAAATTTATTTTTCATCCTTAATGTCAAGGCAGTAACAAAAGGAGATGGCATGATTGCATTTTACAGGGGTTATATTTGAAACCAAGAAGTTAACATTGTTTGGCATTTCTGCATGTTGAAACTCCTGGTACAGAATAAACCATAATGTTTTATATGAATAAATCTCATTACTTTACTTACTGGAATGACATAATGAACAGAAATATGAACAATTTATGAATTTGGAATTGTTTTTCCATGCTGTTGACAATAGATGAGATTTAGTTCTCAGTTTCAACATATGGAATATATTTATTTTGATATGAAAATAGTATAGAATACCAATATTTCATGAAGAGGCTAGGGCAGCCCAGGTGACTCGGCAGTTTAGTGCTGCCTTCAGCCCAGGGCCTGCCTGATCCTGGAGACCCCGGATCGAGTCCCACATTGGGCTCCCTGCATGGAGCCTGCTTCTCCCTCTGCCTGTGTCTCTGCCTCTCTCTTTCTCTCTCATGAATAAGTAAAAATCTTAAAAAAAAAAAAAAAAAGAGGCCAGCAGTACACCTCCAAAGTGATTCTAGTAGATTGAGGAAGTTTATTTTTAAATATTATCAGAAAAATATATTTAAACAGTGAATATGATAGTGGCCCATATTAATATCCACCTAGAGAATAGATGTGAAATAAGGGTAGAAAAGAAAGAAGCAGTTAAATTATACTATGATTTACCTTCATAAGGAAGAGATGGAATTAAAAATGTGTAGTTGGTATAGCTTTAGCACCTTTTAGCTTAGTACGTATGTCAAAATTCTATCATATTTGAAAATTTAAATTATAATATAAAATTTAAATTATAATTAATGATTACTTATGCAACTATGGAAGGTAAAGAATAGTCTAATATTATCCTGTTATAAGCTTTCAAATTGAATAGGCCAAATTGCCTGATCTTATTCTTATACACTAAAGTCATTAAGCCTTACATCAGAAACGTGAAAGAAAAAGAAATCTAAATACAAAACTCAGCAACTATTTTGAGTATCATTAGTTTCCATGATTTCCTTCTCCATTGTTCCCAGGAAATAGACTAACAAGGCAGAAGGTTGAGGTGGGAAATAGGGCTGAAAGCCCGGTATTAGTTGAAAGGTTGTGTGAAGAGCTGTGAGAACTACCTCCTCCTCTAGATTCCCTCGCCTCCAGGTGCAGTCAGGCTTTATTCCAACGCCTGCAAGAAATAGGAAATTTGTTCTTTGGAGAAATTGGACTGGAGAGATTATGGATTTGAGGAGACCAAGTATAGTAGAAGAGGGGTTAAAATTGCAAACTGAGCACAGATTACTAAGTAAAAGTTTGCTAAATTGCCCCCAACTTGCTCCTACAATACCCATAACCAGACTTGTACTTTTTCACAGGAAACTAAAGATCCTTCTCAAGAGAAATTCAAAAGTATAGGAAAGACTTACAGATGGAACATTTGAAAAATCTCCCCAATGAAAAACTGGCCTCCTGCCTTATCACATTTCAGTAAAGTCCACCAGTCATACAGCCCACCCATGTACACAGAGCATCCAATGAATGATTAAGGGTTTCGTTCATAAATATGCATTGGCTGCCAAGAGCCCTTAGACGTTTGAGGAAAATATCCAACTTGAAAGAGACCAAAACAAGCAGATAAAAGTAATTCAGGAAAAACAGAAAATTCAGGGAGTAGAAAAAAACTTTTTTTAAAAAAGATTTATTTATTTATTCATTCAGAGAGCTTTTTTTAAAGATTTATTTATTAGAAAAAAGCTTCAGATTACCAAACACCTCTTGTTAATTATAATTAACATCCTCAAAGAGATAAAAGAAGATATCGCATCAGTAAAACAAGAATTACTTTGAAACAAGATGCTATGGAAACAGAGAAATCAAGAAAAATCTCTTGGAAATTAAAAATATGTCAGAGGAAATTAGATGAAATTCAATGGAAGTGTTGAGATAGAATATTTCTTCAATGTTGCATTAAAACAGACAATAAGGGACGCCTGGGTGGCTCGGCCGGTTAGCGTCTGCCTTCGGCCCAGGGCATGATCCTGGGGTCCCTGCGTGGAGCCTGCTTCTCCCTCTGCCTGTGTCTCTGCCTCTCTCTGTGTGTGTCATGAATAAATAAGTAAAATCTTAAAAAAAAAATAAAACAGACAATAAGAGATAAGAAAATTTCAAGATCAATCCAGGAAGTTCAAGATCTGACCAACATGAGTTCCAGGAAGAGAGAATAGAGCAAACTGAGGGAAGGGTGTTATTAGAGAAATAATAAAAGAGAAGTTGAGCCTGTATATTGAGAGGTTTTACTCCAAGGCATATAATCATGAAATTTTAGGATCCCAGGAATAATGAGGAAATTAAGAAAACTTCTAGAGAGCAAAAGTAGACCATGTACAATGGATAAGAAACAGAATACTGTTGGACTTCTCAATAGAAGACAATGAAACCATATCTTTAAAATTAAAAATAACCTCCAACTTAGAATCCTAAAATCATCAGACTATCAGTCAATTATGGGATAGATTGGAGATTTTTCAGGTTTGCAAGGTCTCATAGCATTTATCTCTCATATGCTTCTGTTCAGGATGCTACTTGCATATGCTTCTTCATGACAAGGAAACAGGGACTCCAACAGAAGAGAGCAGTCAAGGGAATTCCTAAGATGAAGAAGGGCAGTCACAGAGGACAGCTGGCAGCCGAGCCTGAAAGCAAGTCCAGATGGAGGAATCTAAGGAAGAATTTCCTGGGAAAAAAATGGAGCAGAAATCATATAACAGGTTTGATTTATGAAAAATTGGAAATTGGAGTGCTGTTGGAGAGAGCAAAAAGAGCTAGTAGTAGGCCCATAGATGACTTGGGAAATAGAAAAGATGCTCAATGTCTGTCACTTTGCATTTTTATTTCTGTTTCTCCAATGTCTAAAATAGTGGCTGGCATGGAAGAGGATCTCAGTGAGTGCTTCCTCGGTAGATGGATAGGTGGATGGATGGGTGCTAAGAGTAAACAACTTTGTGCCTTCCTCTATCAGCACCCAACACAGTTGCTTGGACATAGACAAACCTCTGTGAGTGTTCACTGAATTTATGAATGCAGTTTGTTTACTCATTTGATAATCCCTTCACAATAGATTACTTTGTTTTGAATTCAGAAATTAAATTTAAATAGGTTTGATCAAGGAAGGGAATTTATTAAAATTCTAGAAAAATTCAAGATGGTAGCTTTAGTCAGTGGATCCAGGTACTCAAAAATAATCTGGGGCAGCCTGGGTGGCTCAGCAGTTTAGCGCCGCCTTCAGCCCAGAGCCTGATTCTGGAGACCCGGGATCGAGTCCCACGTCAGGCTCCCTGCATGGAGCCTGCTTCTCCCTCTGCCTGTGTCTCTGCCCCACTCTCTCTCTCTCATCTTTCATGAATAATTAAATAAAATCTTAAAAAATTAAAAAAATAAAAAATAATCTGCTTCTGCCCCTTCCCACTGCTTTCCTCTTGGTTGTCTTCATATTTAGATCAGCTCTCCCCAGATGCTGGCTAAGATGGCCATGAGTAGTTGTAGACTTAATCCACCAGATTACCAAACACCTCTTTTTTAGTAGTTCCCCCAAAATCTAGAGGTGATTCACAGTTGACCAACTGTTATCAATTTCCTGAGCCGATTATTATGGCCAAAGTAGTAAGATGTTCTGATTGGTTAGGCCTGGGTTACATGATGAATTCCAGCATTATGAGTCAACTTCACCCAAACCACATCCACTCAAAATCAGGGAGAGATGGTTCCTCGAAGGGATACCAGGGCCCTATTACCAGAAAAAGGGAATATAGATATCCAGACAGGCAACAACAAGTAGCTCCTTTACTGAAAAGAGATTTACCTGCTTTTACCCTGACCTCTATTAGACAAATATTCCTCAAATAAGCCTTTTGGAACAGAAATAGCATTTGAGAATGCTTGTTAAATGTGAGTTTATTTTTCCTTCTATCTCATCTGACCATTCTCATTTCTTGGCATGTAAATTGGGGACCAGCTCTGTTCAATAGAGATAGGATGTGAGACATAGTGCAAGCCACACGCACACTTTTAAATTTTCTGGTAGCCACATTTAATAAGTATAGGTGAAATGAATTTTAAGAGTATATTTTATTTAGTTCATTACATCTAAACAACATTGTTTCAACAGATAATCAACATACAGGGCATTAATGAGGTGTTTTATGTTCTTTTTCTGTCCTAAATTTTTGAAAAATCTATATGTATTTCACACTTGCAGCATGTTGCCATTCAGATTAGCCACAGTTCATAGTTACATGTGGATAGATGCTACCATACTGGGCAGGACATTTCTGGCCTGTGAAAGCTTTTATATTCTATTAAGTAGAGTCTTTATTCTCTCCCTCCCCCAGCGAATTTCCTCCCTCCTCTTTCCATTCTAGACATCTTTTTTTTTTTTTTTGAATCTAATCAAATAGTACAATGCCTCAAATAGGACAATGTTAATTTATTCACAGTCTTATGATTTGGAAAAGGGAATACAAAGAAGTGTTCACATATTTTCTACTTTTCAAGAAAAAGAGCTGAAATGACACAGCAAATCACACTGGTGCTTTCATTCAGCATGAGTCAAAGCAATATGAAACAGATGATCACGTCTTGATGACAATTATGGTTCTATTTGGCAGGAAGAAGTGCAAAAGGAATTTGGCCTGGTAGCTTTAAACAGCCGCCCCAATAGGTTCTACAAGGAATGGGGAGGGAGAGGAATCAAGCTGCCCACATGCAGCTAATGAAGCAGTCGCGTCACCCTGTTGGGGGAAACTCAGTTGCTAAGACAGGATGCCCCTTAGCACACCTCTGTTCCTCCAAGGGGTCTGTTTGCATTTACTCACTTTCAAGAATAAATCTTCAGATGTGCTCTTTATCCATTTAAAAAGCAGACTCTTCTATTACGAATCTCTTTTTATTTTATTTTATTTTATTTTATTTTATTTTATTATTTTTTATTATTACGAATCTCTTGATCTGTCTGAGGGGTTTCTTCAGGGGCATGTTAAAGCTTATGTAAAACTTAATGCCGAGAAAAAATAAATTTATATATAAAAAAAAACCAACTTAATGCTAAAGCAGCATTTTCTTCTAAAGCATTGTCGTAAAGTGCTCGAAGTTAAGATAGATTTTAAAAAATGAAATAAAATTAAAAGCCCTCCAAAATGTCAGCTACTTTGAAATGGGTTTCTCATGATTTTGTCCAAACAAAACTGCAAGATAGTTGACTCTTGAACAAGGCAGGTGTCAGGGGTGCTGATCCCCTTGCACAGTTGAAGATCCAAGCGTAACTTCTGGCTACCCAAAAACTTAATAAATAGCCTACTATTGACCTTACAGGTAGTAAGTTAAGTTTTGATGAACACGTAGTTTGTATATCTCATATACTGTATTTTTACAATAAAGAAAGCTAGAGAAAAGAATATGTTAGGAAAGCCATAAGGAAGAGAACCTGGATCTATAATACTGTAGTGCATTTTTTTTGTGCTGTATTTTAAAAATTCATGTTTAAGGAGACCCATGCATTCAGACCCATGTTGTTCAAGGGTCAACCGTGTATATAAAAATGTGACGGGGGGGGGGGGGGCTCAGTCAGTTAAGCATCTGACTCTTGATTTTGGCTCAGGTCATGACCTTAGGGTCATGAGACCGGCCCTACTTTGGGTCAGAGCTGGGAATAGAGCCTGCTTGGGATTCTCTCCTTCTCCTTCTGTCCATCATCCCCAGCCCTCCTCTGGGGGATTCCACTTTGCTCATTCAGTAGGATCGGAACTTATATACAGCTACAGAAATACTGCTTATTATTTACAGAAATGTCTTCAACAACTTGCATTTGGATAAACTGGGTGATTTGATTTTAAAATGTCAATATTTGAGATATGCACCTAATCATAAAATATCTTTTAGTCAGAAAGCAATAGCTCACACATAAGAATTCTATAAGCATTTTGGGCACCTAACATTTGTCAAGTGGTACTACACTAGGTGCTGGGTCTTCAGTGTGATAAGTCCAGGAATCTGCCCCTGTGATTAGGGCATATGCGTATAGTATGTATGTGCCGTATTTGTATACTTCCTTGTTCAAGATTTTATTTTTATAGAAAGAGAGAGAGAGAAATAACAAGAGAGAGAGGGAGCACAAGCAGAGAAGGAGGGAGGAACAAGCTCCCCACTGAGCCAGGAGCTCTATGCGGGGCTCAATCCCAGGACCTTGGGATCACGACTGAGCTAAAGGCAGACAGACGCTCAACTGACTGGGCCACCCAGGTGTCCACATACACTTCCCTTTTAGAGGTTACACCTTGATTTCCCCATGAAGACCGTTCTCCCTCCTATTTTCAGTTTATGTGCTTCCTATGGCGTTGAGTTCATCTCCTGTGAACAGGGACCCAGAACTGGCCACTCAGAACAGGGTGTTCCCCTGGCACAGTGATTGGCTCAGATACAGGCGACTACCTGCCCAAGGCCAATGGGACACAATGAGGTTTGGGAAGGCCCCCGCTCTCTGCACTGACTGTACTACAAGCACCGTGCAGTTCACTATTTTGGATTCAAGAGTGAAGCCAACACCAAGAAACAGAGCTCACCAAAGGAGAGAGGGAAGCCAAGCCCTGTAGTGAGCTCCATCTAAAGCCAATCACCTGGGACCATAGGATGAGAAGAGAGTAAACCAAATGGAGGCAATGAGTTGGAGAAGGGTGGGGGGCGTGTTGGAATTGAGAAAAGGAAAGAGGATTTCAGCCAGATAACGTAAGACTAAAAGCAGATAGAGCATGATGAATGGGGAAAATCTCAAACAATTAGTCTGGGGAAAAAAAATAAAGTGACGATAAGAGAGTTTATCCGAGAAGACACTGGAGAGAGTCAGCCTAGCTCCCCTGTCAAGGAACATCGCACCGGGGTTCAAGGATCATTGACATGGTCGTATTTTTATTTGAGACAGAACACTCTAGAGGCATTGCAGGCTGTGTTGGAGGGTACGAGAGGCAAGGAAAACATTTCGAAGACTTTACCACAATCTATTCAGGAGCTAATAAGATTTGGAAATAGACGGTGGGGAGAAGGCAAAGGGGAAATGCAATTCTTATTTTTTTATTTTATTCAGTTGGAGTTTAATTTTTTTTGTCCAAGTAACATATATATATGTGTGTGTGTGTGATTTCAGGGTAAACTAGTACTGAGTGGTTTTTGCTCTTCCTCAATCCTATTCCTATTCCCCAGAGCAAACTACTTTTAATTTTTAATTGTTAATATTAATATTTATTCTTGTGGTCAGTCAGGGCTGCCATGTTCAGTCGTACCCTGTAGAATTTGCAAGACTCTACGTGGCAGCCCTCAATCACCTCTACGTCTCTAAGTAATATGTATCCACCACTATTTCTTGATTTCAGTTTTAGATGCTATCAAACTACCCATTTCCCCCTCCTCCTACCTTTCATTACAGTTACACCACTATTTTTAATTTATGTTTTTAAATACATTTGAGGGACGCCTGGGTGGCTCAGCAGTTGAGCATCTCCATTTGGCCCAGGGCATGACGCTGGGGTCCTGGGATCGAGTCCCACATCGGGCTCCCTGCAGGGAGCCTGCTTCTCCCTCTGCCTGTGTCTCTGCCTCATTCTGTGTCTCTTGTGAATAAATAAATAAAATCTTAAAAAAACATTTTGATTATTATGGGCTGAAATATATTCTCTCCAAATTCATATGTTGAAGTCCTAACCCCCCTGTACACAATGTGACTGTATTTGGAGACAGGGTCCTTCAAGAGGTGATTAAGTCAAAATGACCAGCCCTGGTGTGCTTATAAGAGGAGGAAATTTAGGGGCGTCTGGGTGACTCAGTTGGTTAGGCATCTGCCTTTGGCTCAGGTCATGATCTCCGGGTTCTGGAATCCAGCCCGGCATCCAGCCCTGGTTCTCCCTCTCCTGCTCCCCCTGCCTGTGCTGTCTCTCTCTCTCTCTCTCTCTCTCTTTCTCTCCATCAAATAAATAAAATATTAAAAAAAAAGAAGAGGAAATTTGGACACAAAGAGCCGTTGGTAATATGCACAAAGAGAAAAGACCGTGTGAGGACAGAGTGAGAAGGTGGCCGTGTGCAAGCCGCGGAGACAGGAGTCAGAGTGCCATCAGCTCTGCCCGCCTCTTGATCTGGGGCTGCCAGCGCTGGAGCTAGGAGAAGGTATCTGTCGTTTAGACTACTCAGGCTGTGCTATTTGGCTACGGTAGCCCTAGCAGATTAATACAATGATTAAACTTTAAAATATATAACGTATAATGTCTGTCCTTCTCCGATTGACTTACTTCACTCAGCATCATACCCTCCAGTTCCATCCACGTTGAAGCAAATGGTGGGTATTTGTCATTTCTAATAGCTGAGGAATATTCCATTGTATACATAGACCACATCTTCTTTATCCATTCATCTTTCGATGGACACCGAGGCTCCTTCCATAGTTTGGCTATTGTGGCCATTGCTGCTATAAACATTGGGGTGCAGGTGTCCCAGCATTTCATTGCATCTGTATCTTTGGGGTAAATCCCCAGCAGTGCAATTGCTGGGTCGTAGGGCAGGTCTATTTTTAACTCTTTGAGGAACATCCACTCAGTTTTCCAGAGTGGCTGCACCAGTTCCCATTCCCACCAACATAATAAGAGGGTTCCCTTTTCTCCGCATCCTCTCCAACATTTGTGGTTTCCTGCCTTGTTAATTTTCCCCATTCTCACTGGGGTGAGGTGGGATCTCATTGTAGTTTGGATTTGTATTTCCCTGATGGCAAGTGATGCAGAGCATTTTCTCATGTGCATGTTGGCCATGTCTATGTCTTCCTCTGTGAGATTTCTGTTCATGTCTTTTGCCCATTTCATGACTGGATTGTTTGTTTCTTTGGTGTTGAGTTTAATAAGTTCTTCATAGATCTTGGAAACTAGCCCTTTATCTGATCTGTCATTTGCACATATCTTCTCCCATCTGTAGGTTGTCTTGTAGTTTTGTTGACTGTTTCTTTGGCTGTGCAGAAGCTTCTTATCTTGATGAAGTCCCAATAATTCATTTTTGCTTTTGTTTCTCTTGCCTTCATGGATGTATCTTGCAATAAGTTGCTGTGGATATAAAAATTAGTGAAATGGAATAAAGGGAAAGGAGAGAAAATGAGTGAAATATCAGTGAGGGTGACAAAACATGAGAGACCCCTAACTCTGGGAAATGAACAAGGGGTATTGGAAGGGGAGGTGGGCGGGGGGTTGGGATGACTGGTGATGGGCACTGAGGGGGATACTTGGCGGGATGAGCACTGGGTGTTATGCTATATGTTGGCAAATTGAACTCCAATAAAAAAAATTAAAAAAATAAACTATATAACGTACAGCTATTGCTTGTTTCATCATCATAGACAGTGGGCTTGATTCTCTATTTCTCAATATGGAGCCTCTTTGCTCCCTTCCCTTTGTATTTGCTCTTTCTGTCCCTTTCAGTTTCTACTTTCTTTCATTTGTATTTTTACATCAAGTTTGATGACATTTATAATCTATGTTGTGACCATATTGAAATCTTCTGTGCTTTACAGGTTGATCCTAAAAATCGATAATCAAAGTAAATTGTCTACATGTTGTGACGATGTTCACTTAATAGCTTAGAAGTTTATTTTTTGTTTTCCCTAAGTTTACTTCTCTCTTCCTCTCCTTCCCTCCCTGCTTCCACCTGTCTGTCTCTTGAACTGGACAGGTGTGTGGGTTTTCTGGGATGGAGTAGGCTTGGCTAGAGTTGTGGGTCAGGTTTACATGCACCCGCCTGTCTCACTCCGGGTCTGGGGCTGCTTGGGGGCCGGCTCATCACGAAGGTGGCAGAAGGGCGTGAGAGTGAGCAGGAAAGCACGTGACTCCTCTCCTATGTCACACTGGCTAACATGCCATCAGTCAAATCAAGTCACACAGTCAAGTCCGAAGTCAACGGGATGGGACATACAGTCCACCCCTTATGACCCTCGGCAAAATTGCAGGAGGGAAAGAAGCCTTTGGAGCCCATCGTACAATCTACCACAGGAGTCATGGCTGTGGCCAACTGCCAGAGCTTCCCCTGAATCATTGGCTTAATTCCTTCAGAGAGGAACACTACTGTTTTTGTTTTTCCGTGCAAATACCTGGTTTTGTTAAAGATCATATACATTAAAAAAAAGCTCACATATGTTGAATTATAAAACATCTAATGGTGCCTTACATACAGCAGGCCCTCAGTGAATCTTTGAATGAATAAATGAATGAATGAGTGAATAAGAAGTAACTAGTTGTTTTTTTCTTAAAGGAACACTTGGAAGGATAGGGAAGTTTAAAAACTATCTTTTTCTCTCACACATAATTGAGACAGTTTCAGAGTTATACATGAAAATGTACCTTCAGTGTAGTCACTCTTCTAATAACTGAAGCTGTTCAGTGAATATGTTTCATTTTCATCTTTAAAATACATGGAAAACTAGCTTAAATTTGTCTGCTTCTCTAAAAGAAACTACGATGATGTGGTATACTTTGCTTGAAAAATTTAGGATTTCCTGGGATAGCTACACTCAAATTCAAATGGAAAATATTTCATATTGTCAAAGTCCCAGAAAATAAATTTTTATCAACCATCTCACTTTAATAGAAAAAGGACAGGCCTGAAATTATATATATATATATATATATAAAACCCAGCCACAAAACCCAGACTTTTCTTAATCTTCCTTTTAAAGGTTTATTTATTTGAGAGAGAGATGGAGAGAGGGAGAGCAAGTGTGCACGTCCAAGCAGGGGGAGGGGTGGCGAGAAAGGGAGAGAATCTTCAGCAGACCCTGCTGAGCTTGGAGCCCCACCACGGGGTTCGATCGTGTGACCCTCGGATCATGACCTGAGCCCAGAGTTAATCGCTTAACCGACTGAGCCACTCAGGTGCCCTCCTCATTTTTGTAGGATCACATCTACAGCTTCAATCTAAGCCTGGATTTGAAAACATTCTAGAATTAGAATGTACTCACATATGGTTTTCTTTTCAAAAAAGTTAAGAACTAATTACCAACTAGTAAATTTTATTAAAAGTAACTTAACTTGATTCAGCTTTTTAGCAAAGATGGAAAACAGAAGAGTCATTTGGGCCAGCACCATGGATTCCATTCACAGAATGAATGAGGTCAACTGAATGGCTGCTTTAATAACCTTGGTGTGATTTCTTTCTGAATGTGTTCTTAGGATAAAATGATGAATTTGGTATTTCAGTAATCTCTGTAATAATGTTAATGGAATGGAAGTTTATACGGCAGTGGTTGAGTACCCACTCTAAGGTGTGGGGTTTGACTTCATCGTCTTGCTCTATCTAAATATTCTGTTTATCTGCAGATGGGAGACTAGTGTTATAGGACCCATAATTTCTATATTCATATCTTGTTCTGAATATCTCATTGCTCCTTTGGCCATTAATATCTTTGAATTTCAACCAATTATTATTTTTTCTCCCAGAGTGCCTATGACAGAGAAGGGGAAAGATCACACAGTTGGGTAAAGGAAATTCTAATTTTTTAGTTTGCAGAATTTTGGGGGGTGAATTTTTGTTTTGTTTTGTTCTGTTTTTGTCGTGGAATGTTTTGGGTGAAGAAGCATCTACTCTTGAGAGTTGAGATCGCAGGGTCAAGCTTGCTAAGGCTGTCTGGCAAAACACACGAGTCACAGTCGCACCTGATGGCTGTGTTTATTCTGCGCAGGGAGTTCTACGCGGTAGGGAGCAGGGACACTGCATAAAGTCCAACTTCTTTTTTTTTTTTTCTTAAAGATTTATTTATTTTTTCATGAGAGAGAGAGAGAGAGAGAGAGGCAGAGACACAGGCAGAGGGAGGAGCAGGCTCCACGCAGGGAGCCCGACGCGGGA
Source organism: Canis lupus familiaris (assembly GCF_011100685.1). Taxonomy (NCBI): domain Eukaryota; kingdom Metazoa; phylum Chordata; class Mammalia; order Carnivora; family Canidae; genus Canis; species Canis lupus. The sequence goes on along the minus strand of NC_049224.1, from coordinate 91,717,280 downwards.
CTCGACCCCGGGTCTCCAGGATCAGGCCCTGGGCTGCAGGCGGCGCTAAACCGCTGGGCCCCCCGGGCCGCCCTAAAGTCCAATTTCTAAGCGTAAAGACACGGTTCCTCGGTAGCTTTCGTGCGACCCGGTCAGCTCCACGACTGCGGTGTCCGCAGGGCTCCCTGAAGCCCCTGCAGCGCCCGCCCCAGAGCCGCGTCCCCCGACGGGCCCTGGGGAAACCGAGGCATCGCGTCCGCCCGGCCCACCACGGCGGCGGGGCCCGCTTCCTCGCTCCGTCGGGGTCTGGGTCTCGGCGTCGGCGGCACCTGCCAGGCCGGGAGCTGCGGGCTGGACGGCGCCGCCACCTGCAGGCCCCCCCGCGCCCAGCGACCCTTCCTGGAGGTGCGGCGTCCGGGGGGGCTCAGAGCCCGGGTGGGCGCGGGGGCGACTGGGGCGCGGGGGACTCTGTTGGCGAGGATGGGGGGGGCGGGCACAGGTGGGCGCAGAGGACGGGCTGGGGCGCGGGGGGCATCGGGGGCCTCGTCGGTGGGGGGCGCTGGGGATGGACTGGGGCGCTGGGGGGCCCGTCGGGGGCCTCTGTCCGCGGGGGGCGCTGGGGCCGGCGGGGCCGCGGGGTGCAGAGGACGGGCTGGGGCGCGGGGGGCATCGGGGGCCTCTGTCGATGGGGGGCGCTGGGGACGGACTGGGGCGCGGGTGTAGGGGCGTCGGGGGGCCTCTGTCAGCGGGGGGGGTGCAGAGGACGGACTGGGGCTCTGGGGGGCCCGTCGGGGGCCTCTGTCCGCGGGGGGCGCTGGGCGGGCGGGCACAGGTGGGCGCAGACGCCCCCGGCGGGGCCTCCTGCGGCGCCCGGGCCCCGACCCCCCGGCTGCAGGTGAAGAGGGCCGCGGCCGGCAGGCACAGGCGGGCACGGGGTGCGGGGGCGCTGAGGTCGCGAGGTGGGCTCCTGGGCCCCCGCCCGCCACCGAGGGCCCCGCGGCGAGGCTCTGAGGACAGACGGACCGACGGCCGTCCTGGAGAGCCCTGGTGATGGCTCAGCCGCATGCAAACGGGGACCTGAAGGCGAGGACTTGGCGGTGACGCTGGTTAAGGTGGAATCCGGGGGATCCCTGGGGGGCGCAGCGGTTTTGCACCTGCCTTTGGCCCAGGGCGCGATCCTGGAGACCCGGGATCGAACCCCACATCGGGCTCCCGGTGCATGGAGCCTGCTTCTCCCTCTGCCTGTGTCTCTGCCTCTCTCTCTCTCTATCATAAATAAATAAAATAATAATAATAATAATGTGGAATCCGCTGCGGGGGACGCCAAAGATCCCCAACCTAAAAGTTCCTGGGCTCACTGATTTTCTATTTCGTTGTGTCTTTTTCAGTGTAGCCTTTTCATATTGCTTCTAATTTCCTAGGACTTCTAGAATTCATTATTTTGCTGAGGTTCTCGTAGACTTACTGGGAATAAGCTCATAACTACGGCTCAACTTAGCATTATCGGCCGCTGAAAATTTACAGCAATTGTCACGTAGACACCTCATCACATAAGGACTTCATTTCCTCAGAAACCCGGTGTCCTAGGAGGCCCGATGATTCTCCCAGGACTGGAACCAGTCGCCAAAGTCTCTGATGCAAACCTGAAGGTGTATACACTGCGGTATTACCCAGCCATGAAAAAAGAAGGAAGCTTCTCATTCGGGCAACATGGATGGGCCTTGAGGGCATCATGCAAAGTGAGATGAATCAGCTGGGGAAAGACTAAGGCTGCCCCATCTCATATGTGGAATCTAAAAACAAATAAAAGTCCCATGCTCAGACATACAGAAAACAGACTGGTGGTCGCTAGAGGTGGGGATGAGGGGGGGTGAAGGGAGTCTAAAGGTAGAAACTCCCAGTTATAAAATAAGTCATTGGGGTGTAAGGTACAGCATGGTGGCTATAGTTAATAATACTGGACTGCATACTTAACAGTTGCCAAGAAAGTAGATCTTAAAAGTTCTCGTCATGAGAAATAATTCTCCAGCCACATGTGGTGATGGATGTTAACCAGGCTCACTGTGGGGATCAGTCCACAGCGCATGCCCGTGTGCGACCATTATGTTGTACACCTGAAACTAATACAATATGTCAATTTTTAGTTTAAAAAAATTTTTTTTTATTTATGATAGTCACACAGAGAGAGGGACAGAGGCAGAGGGAGAAGCAGGCTCCGTGCACCGGGAGCCCGACGTGGGATTCGATCCCGGGTCTCCAGGATTGCACCCTGGGCCAAAGGCAGGCACCAAACCACTGCGCCACCCAGGGATCCCTAAAATTTTTTGAATTAAAAAAACTTTTTTTAAAAGTTTAAAACACTTCAGTTTTAAAAAACGAGGATGGATTTGTGCTTGATATGTTCACACAAAGTTCCCCATCCCTCAGACTCCAGGGCTGGTTCAGTCATTCCAGGCAGGATATTGGGTACCAATGGAATTTGTGCTTACTGCACCCCTAGTTTTGTATCATCTAGTTTTGTATCATCACGCTCAGTCTAAGATGCAGCAAGAAAAATGGACTTAAAAAATAGTATAAACTGCCTATAAGCTTTAAATTCAGATTTTTTTTTCTGTGCTCTGATACTAGTAGGAAAAAATGGATTTGAAGCATTAGCAATTAAATAATAAGGATGAGGGGAGCCCAAGTGATGCAGTTGATTAAGTGTCCAGCTTTTGATTTTGGCTCAGGTCATGATCTCAGTGTCCTGTGATCAAGCCCCAGGTGGGGCTCTATGGTCAGCGGGGGGGGGGGGGGTCCCTTGAGTTTTTCTCTCCTCCTTCTGCCCCTCCCACTTGTGCTCTCTCTCTCTAAGATAAATAGATCTTAAAAAAAAAAATAAAAAGGAGGGGATCCCTGGGGGGCTCAGCAGTTTGGTGCCTGCTTTTGGCCCAGGGAGCGATCCTGGAGTCCTGGGGTCGAGTCCCACGTCGGGCTTCCTGCAGGGAGCCTGCTTCTCCCTTTGCCTGTGTCTCTGCCTCTCTCTCTCTCCCTCTCTCTCTATGTCTATCATAAATAAATAAATAAATAAATAAATAAATAAATAAATAAATCTTTAAAAAAAGGAATTAAACATAAACTTTGGTCAAGTTTATGGCCACAACATATTTTACAGTGAGACACACATACAGGACTCAAGGCTGGTCCCTATCACCATTTAGACCTCACTCAGTTTCACTTTCTCCAGAGACCTGGGAATCACTGAGTCATCCTGCCATCTCCATCATTCTCCTGTTGCTCTGTTTGCTTTTCTTCATAGCACTTCTCAGTGTTCGAAATTATTACATTATTTATTTGCTTATTGCTTGATTCCATACAGTAAAACTCAAGCTACATGCAGACAGGACCTTGTTTGTCTTCATAGCTGTATCCGCAGCACTTAGAACGTGGCATATAGTAACTGCTCAATAAATGCTAGAGAATGACCAGAATTCATGAATAAAACACTTCTACTGGCAGGAGCACTAAAAGGGTATTTACTCAAAGGTGGCCAAATGTTTTCTACATTACATGATGCTTCTGAGAAAATTATTGTGTTATATAAGCCACTTACATTTAATCCATTTAAAACATTACTATGTATAATTTCACATAATTATACCGTGAAGGAGAGCATGATTTTCTATTCCTTTCAAGTCCCAGCGATCATTTGTAGATTGTGCATCCATGAAGGCAGAAATTCCTTGTGATATACAGTAGGTATTCCTTGTAGCGTATCACATTTGCACATTGCACATAGTAAAGAACAGTAATTGTGTTATTAGTAGTAATTGTGATAATAGTTAATATTTATTAAGCACTTGCTACATGAAAGACACTGTTTTAAGTCTTTTTATAGATTATCTTATGTATATCTCACAAGGACTTTATAAGTTGTTCACAGTTACTCTATTTAGAGCCAGGATTGGAACCTAGAAAATCTAACTCCTGAATTTATCTTCATAACTTCATTTATACTCTACTCCAGGAATTTATGCTCAAGAAACAAGTCATTACTATGAAACAATTAAGCCAATTATTTGACATACAATGAATATTCAGTGACTGTTCTTCAAATCTCAAGTGCGTAAGTTATGCATCTCTGAAAGATTTTCGTTGTTAGAATTTTTTGAGGATTAAGATATGCCATTACATGTAAGATGATGACCAAGTCTTGGAAGACAATTCTAGAGTAATTTTCTCAAAAATGTCTTGCACAATGGAAAAAAATGACTAGAATGGGATATAGTTTCTTTTCTTAGAGTTTCTTTATTTGCAAGTAGCAGAAACCCACACAAAAATAGCTTAACATAAGGGGCAATTTATTTGAAATAAGCAAAAATATCTTGAAGAAATCCACATACACAAAGCAGAACCATGTTTTATATACCTAAAAGAGGGATTTGACAAATGATCAAAATTCACTCTTTCTTTTTCCTCCTCTGGAGCCACAAAGTCGATTATAATTTGCATACCTGCATCATTAATTCTCATTCCTGCTCCCTTTTTATTTTTTCTACTCTTCTGTGCACACGGTGATAGGGAGGAGGGGAAAAGATAGCTGATCAAAACCCAGAGAACTGCCGTCAGTACAGAAGCTCAGTACCTGCAGATAACTGAGGTGTGCTTCTTACTTATCTCAGGTCGTCAGTCACAAATTCTAAACAGGGAGAGCTCAGTAGTTCCCTCGTCTCAGTGCCAACCCTGGTCTAATTGACTGTGATTGGGTAACCGAGTTGACCCAGTGCAAAGGCCCAATACTTTAGCTGAAGTTGTATGGACTTGGAAGAGGTCCTCAGGGAACAGGAGCAGGAACTGAGCATATGTTTTAGAATTACACAACTTTCAAGGTGACAACTCTGGGGGAGATAGCCACTATGTAAAAGTATAAGGTCTTGAATGAAGAGTCATTATTTTGTAATATTAAAAACGGGAGAATTGTTATGATGGCATTCCAAATAAGAAAGTTCAACAAGGTAAACAATTAAAAAATTACAAATTAATCGATTCATTTTCCATATTACCAGGAATAATTATTGAGAAAAAGAAAAGAACTACAATTCACAAAGTTTATGAAAATAAACATAACAGTTATATTAACAAGAAAGTGTAAGGAGCATCTGTGTGGCTTGGTGGGTTAAGCATCTGCCTTCAGCTCAGATCATGATGTCAGGGTCCTGAGTTTGAGCCCTGCATCCACCTGTCTGCTCAGCAGCAAGCCTGCTCTTCCCTCTCCCTCTGTGATCTCTCTCTCTCTCTCTCAATCTTTTGCAAAAAAAAATAATAAAAATAATAAAATCTTTTAAAAGGTATAACATCTAGAGAACTACAAAACTCTGTTGAGAGATGATAAAAGAAATACATAGAGAGATATACCATATTCATAGATGAGATGGCTGTAGTAGACACGATTTGGTGAGGCACGCAGGTGAGCGATTAATTAAGCCTGGGCCAAATGTAGTATTTCATTTCCCATGTTAGGGTAGCTGATCCAACAGTTGAGTGCTTACGCCAAACTGGGATGGTCAGAAATCATCTCAGCATTAAGGAAGTTGAGCCTGGGAGAGTTACTCCACTGGTTTTCATGTCTTGAAGCTGAAAGAATAAATTTCAGACTGCTGACGGCCGTGTTTTCCACCACTTGGAGAAAACTCATGTGTAGTAGCAGAAAATGAAGTCCTGAGAGACAAGCAGTGACAACCCTTAAGGTCAGCGATGTCCTGAAGGTGTCAAGTTCCCAGTTCTAGTGGCTGAGCTCTACAGAGCTATTTTACTCCTTATTTTATTGCCTTTTTTTTTCATACTGTGTTACTTCAGTATCCTTGCAGTAAATCCACATCTTTGTTTTTATTTTTTTGTAACATTTATTGAATATCTAGCACATACAGAACAAGTCTCCTTATGCTCATAGACTTACATTCATTCTAATGGGTGGGAACAAGACGATAAATAAATAAATAAATAAATAAGAAAATACTAGGTAGAGATAAGGCTGTGATTAATATTAAAGGAGGTGATGGAATTGGAAGTGTGGAATGTCAGCAGAGGCCTCTCTGATGGGAAAATATTTAAGCCAAGGCCAAAAATGTTAGTTTATATATGTATTAGACACTTTGACCATATATCAGATACTGTTTAATATGATCTACAAATATGAACAACTACTTTGCACTGGATTTCTTTCACCAGCAATGGAGAGAGTTCAGATTAATACAAATGTCAACTTTTCCCAATTCGGTTCCAACCAAATTTCCAGTTTTGTCAAATTTAATTTTCAAGTTCTGAAAAAATATCTAACTGTAATAAAAATTCCAAAGAGGTTAGTTTTTAAAAATTTTGTGGGAACATAAAATATAAAAACAGCCAAAGTATGGAAAAAATAAAGTACAGGGACACCTGTCAATCACATACTAAATATAAATATAGTTAAAAATTATGGCATGGAGATGCTACAAGAATAGATAAGCTGATCGGTATTAAAGTATAAGTAGACTAGAAACAAAATCTAATTATATAAAGAAATAGATGCAATATGATGAGGCATGAAGAAACTACGTATCAGTGAGAGGAATTATTAAATAAATTAAGCTTGATGATTAGGAATAGCGGGAAGTAGAATTTGAAGATGACCCTCAAGATTCGTAGCTCCTGGTATGGACACACCTTCTCCCAGGTATTCAATCAAGTATGAATCTAGGTGCTGCTGTGAAGGGATTTGGCAGATGTAAATAAGTTCGCATATCAACTGGCTTTAAAAATAGGGAAATGATACGGGCGGGCCTGAACTAATTAGACAAGCTCTTTCTGGATAAGGGGTAAGGTCTTTCTGGAAAGAGGTTTGAAGTGTGAGAGGGATTGCACATGAGGGAGGTTCTCCTTTGCTGACTCCACATATGGGAAGGCTTCTGGAGCTAAGAGTGGCCCCCAGCAGACAGTAATTGGGGATTTCAGTCCTACAACCACAAAGACCAGAATTTGGCCAACAATGTGAAAAAATTTGGAAGCGGGTTGCAGCCAACACCTTGATTTTAGGTCTTTGGGACCCCGAACGAAGAGCTTTGTTAGGTTGTGATTAGACTTTGGACCTACAGACCTGTGAGCTAATAGGTGGATGTCGTTTCCGGCGGCTACGCTGTGGTAATGTGTCACGCAGCAATAGAAAACAGATATATTCTTGGAAAAATGAACATAGAGACTCAGCTCTTCGTAATCCCTGAAGATAAGCGCCACAGGTGTTCCTGCTTTCAAAGCAAAGAATGTAACCATAGAACTAACCTATCTCATCTCAGAATTTGAAGACATTTTACTTAATTTTTTAAATTATGTACTATTAGGTACAAAAAAAGGATTCATGCATTACTGGTGTAAGATTTGATACGTAGCCGTAGAATGAACGCTACTGCGCCCACCGCTAAATTTAAGAAATAGGATGTTACCAATACTGCTGAAACTATCCTTCTTTTAGGATGATTTCCTCCTTATTCTGGGCCTTTCCTTCTCTATCCCAACCAGGTAAATTCTACCGTCAGGCTTATGTCTATCCTTCTTTTGGTATATTAGTGATAAAGTCCATACATGTATATTTGCTAGATGACATCCTGTTCACTTTTGCTTGTTTATGAGCTTTATAAAATATCATACTCAATGTAGCCTTCTGTGGTCTGCCTTTTTCCCACTCAAGGTTGTTTTTAACATTTTATTCCTATTGTACATAGCTGTGATTCATTCTATTTTATGGGTACATAATAATCCAATGTGTCAACATATTATAATTTATCCAGCCTTCTGTTATTGGACATTTTTGTTAGATCCACTCTTTTTGCTCTCAGAAACAACACTTCCATGAATATTTTTAAACATGTTTCCTGGTTTCTCTAGGATATATACCTCGGAGTTAAATTGTTGGATTGTGGAGATGCGAATGATCAATTTTACAAGAGAATACCAAATTCTTTTCTAAAGTAATTGCACCAAATCGTAACCTCACTTAGCAGCATTCTTGTCAATGTTTATTATTATCTTTCCTAATTTGTGTTAATCTAGCAGGCATATCATACGCTTCATCGTGGCCTCAGTTCATATTTCTCTGTTATTAGTGCAGTTGAGGGCATTTTCGTGTTTATTGGACTATTAGCTTTCCTTTGTAGGGCAATGATTGTCCCATATGTTTTGGAAATTTTTATATTGAGTTGTTTTGGCTTTTTTCTTATTGATTCAGAGAAGTTCTTGATGTATCCTGGTAACTAATCCTTTTGTCAGTTATTTATGTTGCAGTTGTCCTCAATAGTTTGTGGGATTTTTTTGTCACTTTTTTTTATGGTGTCTTTTGATGAAAAGAAGTTCTTCATCTTATAGTAGAATTTATAAGTCTTTTCCTTAATAGTTTGCATCCCATTTAAGAAATCATTTGCTATCCCAAGGTCATAAGGCATTCTCCTATATTTTCCTTTAAAAGTTTTTAAATTTTTACCATCACATACGTGTTTTTAACCCATTAGAATTTGTTTTTTATATATGGCATAAGGTATGGATTTGATTTTACATTTATTTTTTTCCATGTGGACTACCAGCTGTCCCAGCATCATTTTTTGAAGATGTATTTATCTTCGAGAAAAAGCAGGGGGAGGAGCAGAAAGGGAGGCAGAGAATCTCCAGCAGACCCCAGTGAGCAAGGAGCCAACGTGGGGCTTGATCTCCCCACCCTGAGATCCTGAGCTGGGCCAAAACCAAGAGTTGGAGGCTTAACTGACCAAACTACCCAGGTGCCCCCGTATCATTTTTTGAAAAGCTGTTCTTCTAGTTACTTGTAGAGTTGTCTCTGCCAGATATTGAGATTCTATACGTGTGTGGCTCTGGTTTTGGGGCTCTAATTCTGTTCCACTGATCACTTTGTTAATCTTTGTGTTCATAAGACACTGTCTTAATTAAAATAACTTCATCATAAATCTTGATATTTGATAGGGCCATTCCCCACACGTTGTTTTTCTTCTCCAGATTGCTTGGGCCTTTGGCCATACAAAATTTAGAATCCAGGTGACGGGCACTGTGGAGGGCACTTGATGGGATGAGCCCTGGGTGTTCTACTGTATGTTGGCAAATCAAACTTCAATAGAAAAAATTAAAACCCCACAAAATTTAGAATCTGCTTTTTAAGTTCCTAGATTTAAGAAATCTGTTGGGATTGAGAAAAATTTCTTATTATAAAAATTTCAAGTGTGCATAAAGATAATGTATAATTAATCATTTCTATTGGAGAAGATTATTTTTGTAAGGGAGTGTGGAGTTTAAGTCTAGGAAGATAGTTTGCTAGGGCTGCAGAAACAAAGTACCACAAACCTGAGTGGCTTAAACTAATTGTCCAGCGTGGAGTCCAGGTGTCTAAGATCAAGGCGCTGGCAAGGCTGGTTTCTTCCAAAGGCTGTTCTATGCTTCTCTCCTAGCTGCAGGTGCTTTGCCGTCGATCTTGGGCATCCCTTGCGAACGGCGTCCTCCCCAGGTCTTCACAGGGTCTTCCTTCTGAATGTGTGTCTCTTTATGTAAGGTTCTTTCATGAGGACAATAGTCAAATTAGATCGTGGGCTGACCCCACTCTAGTATTATCTCATCTTAACTCATTATGTCACAGTGACCCTATTGCCAAGTAAGGTCACGTTATGAGGGATTGAGACTTTAACAGATGAGTTTGGGGGGATGTTTTTCAACCCGTAACAGGTAGTTTGAGACCTTGATGTAAAAGGCCTTGGAAAACATTGGAAAAGATTTTGCGTTATTCTGTGGGAAGCTGTTGAAAGCTTTTTTTTTTTTTTTTTTTTAACGCAGAAGTCATATGATTAAAGAGATACTTCAGGGAAAGAAAAGGATTTTATAGCAGTGTTTTATCAGAGAGTTGTGGTTGAAAGCTAACTTAAACTCAAAGGTCATTTGTTTTTTGGTGGTGGGGGGGGGGGGAGCGCACAGGTGGGAAGTCTGGAGAATCCGACTTGGAAAACAGGGGCCAAGTATACTGCAGGAGTCTAGACAGAAGGAATTCCCACCCAGAACTGTTACAATGTCTCACCTGGAATAATTAGATATGAACCTATTAGCGTCTTACGTGGCTACTATCTACAGCCCGAGAGGACGCATGTGCGGCTCTGTGTTGGGTCTTGGCGCTGCTCCTGGGTTGAAGGTCAGGTCGCCTTGAGTAAGAGTCTCATGATGAAGGAGAAGTAATTACCTAAAGAAAACCGGGGCGCTGCTGCCCAGGGAGCACGGGCCAGCAGAGATGCCGGAGCCTAGAGGCCGGGCTCAGAGAGACCTTGGAGACGCACCGCTCGGGGCGGCGGGAATCGGGCGCGGGCAGACTCCACGAGGAGGGTTTTCCAGCACCCAGACAGGTCCGGGCTGGGCTGGGCTACCAGGCCGGGAGGAGAACAGCAGCCACGTGCTCAGGTAGGAAAGCTGGTTTTGTAGGAAGTTGATGGGATCTATGTGATCCTTGGCTGCGCGGTGCCGAACACTCCTGATACTTTGGGAGGATCATGAGACAGGAAGGCAGGGCCCCAGCGGCACCGTGGGCGCGCGAGGGAGTGTTGGGGAGCAGGGCCTTCTGTGGGTGCGCGTCTGCAGGGACCGGCTGCGGGGTAACTTGTCATCTGGGGTGGGCGCCTCGGCCGCTCCGGGGAGCTCCGGTTCTTGAGGCCGCGGGTTCGGCCGGTGGATCATTCTGGGGGCAGCGGCGGCCCAGTGGCGGGTGGCTGCTGGGTGGTCCCGCGGGAGGCCGGCCTCCTGGGCGCCTCGTCTGGGGGGACCGGGCTGTCGCCGCCCCTAGTCCGAGGCCGGTCTCCAGGCGCCGTGGTCCTGGGCGCCCGCTCCGGAGCCTCCCGGTCCAGCCGTTCTCCACCTGTTGGGCTTTGTTCCCTTTCTGGGGAGACACGCATGATGCCACGCAGAGGCCACCGGAGCCCGCCGTGACCCGCCTTTCAGTCACGACCAGAGGAAGCGAGGAGCCAGATGGTCGCACGGATGCCTCGGGTCAGCCGGGTGCTGGGGCTGGGTGCTGGGGCTGGGTGCTGGGGGCTGGGTGCTAAGTGCTGGGGCTGGGTGCTGGGGATGGGGCTGGGTTCTGGGTGCTGGGGCAGGGTGCTGGGTGCTGGGTGCGAGCAAGGGGTCTGCTGAGGCAGAGCTGCTGCTCTAAGGGACCAGGCGAAGGCAGGAGTGAAAGGGCAGCCGCGGGGGCAGAGGCCCATGTCGTTGCGGAGCATGAAGAGGGTGAGGAGGTCGAGGGGTCAGGCCGGGTCAGGGGAGGGTAAGGCGGGGGCAGGGCTGCGCGGCCTCGCGGCACCTGCACCCTTGGTGCTGCTGATGGCGACCCGGGGACCCGAATGCACCGGGCGGCCCCTGGGACAGGCGCCCCCCGTGTCACCCGGGACAGGCGCCCTGGCCTGAGCCCCCACACGTGCTCCGTGGTCGTGGACGATGGTCCTGGCCCACACGAGGAGGCGGCCTGACCGCTCCCGCTGCTCCAGGGTTGCAGCCCATGGGCCACCGAGGCCACACCTGGGCCATGCACTGGCCCCCCAATGGCCGCACCTGGGCCACGTGCTGACCCCTCCCAGGGCTGCACCTGGGCTGTGTGCTGACCTCCCCCCCCCACGGCTGCACCTGGGCCGTGCTGCCCCCGGCGGCCGGGGCGCGCTCCCTCGTGCCGCCCCCTGCCCTTGCCCACCACCCGCTCCTCGCTGCCGCCCGCGGCCCCACTGCCGGGTGTTGGAGACCAGCTGTGATTATTTGCGATCTTCGGATCCACATGACTCCTTGTACCAGGAAGTTGATTGAGCTTTTGTAAAACGCGGAAACCTCTCGTCTCGCACATGATTTGGTTGTTTTGACTAAAAAAAAAAAGATGTTATGCGCTACTTTCAACACTTTCCCTAAAATATACCAGAAAATTGATAAAAATTGTTTATGCAATGATTTACATGGGTGTATATTTTTACATCTCTGAAAAATCTCTCTCATCTTTAATAACACATTTAAATTTTAAGCCTCCAAAGGGGGAAAGAAACCGTGGAGCGATCCCCCCACTCCCTGCATTGCGGCCTAGTGGGGCCTGGGCCGCGAACCGCCACAGTCTCAGCTCTACCTCTGCTCTCTCGCCTGCGAGTGGGAGTCACACCAGTCCCTGTGTCCTCAGGGCCTGCATGTGGGGTGGCGGTGACAGTGGCCCCTGGTCGGAGTCCAGTCCCTGCCCCGCAGGTGGCCCTGGCCTCGGTGTAGATGGGGAACCATGCCTGCTGGTCCTGGAGCATCGCTGGTTCTCGGCCTTCAAAGCCTGGTGGCTTTGTCCCCCTTGCACCAGCTGCTCCATCTTTGCATGGTGCCCACTTTCATCTTGGAAGGTTTTTTATTTACTTGAGAGAGAGAGAGAGAGAGAGAGAGAGAAGAAGGAAAACAGCTGCAGGCCGCGATCCCAGGACCCCAGGTCATGACCTGGGCTGAAGGCAGGTGCTCCACCGCCGAGCCCCCCAGGCGACCCCAGGGCTAATACTCTTGATACAACGACTCCAAAACTAAAAGCACCCAGGTCTCCTTTGAGGAATTGGAGCTAACCAAACTTTGGGTAAATTAAAAAAACCCTCCTCTGTATGCATAAGATCACTGTGGACATTTTTGAAAGGACGCAATTCATGTCTTTTAACATTTGGTTTCAAAAAGCTTTTAAAAATAGAAAACTCAGATTTTTTAAAAGAGATTTTATTTATTTATTCATGAGAGACACAGAGAGAGAGAGCGAGGCAGAGACACAGGCAGAGGGAGAAGCAGGGTCCATGCAGGGAGCCTGATGTGGGACTTGATCAGGGGACTCCTAGGTCACGCCCTGGACCAGAGGCAGGTGCTAAACCACTGAGCCACCCAGGGATCCTGAAAACTCAGATTTTTGAATTCTAAAATTCTTTGGGGATTCTTAGTTCCTCCTATGCTTGCAGAACTAGGTCACTGAGTAATGTTCAAGACTTTTGTTGTTGTGGTTCTTAAACTTTAAGAAATTATGCTGGCCTTGGGATGAGACTTGTATTTTTATGTAAAGAATCTGATAAAGATGGTAAATCGGTATTCACACAGTCTGAGGCAAGCAGGCCGTTGGAGAGCTTGGAGCTGGACTATCTCCTACAACTGAGCTGGTTAATTTTCCCAGAATGTCAGGAACCTGAGCAAATTTTAAAAGATTTTAAAGTTTCTACTTCCTTCTTGAACATCCCTCTCTAGTGGGAATTACTCAGACCATTGAATACAAGTAGGAGCGCCTGCAGGGCTAGTCAAGATTCTAGAGAATTGAAACCAAATATTTCCTAACCTTTACAGCAAAATAGGTTTTCTTTTGTTTCATTTACCGTGCCTATCAACATTTTTCAGAATGTGATCCACAAGACACGATTTCCTCGAAAAAAGGATTCTGTGTTCCGATATATTTGGGTGACTCCTGAGTGAAGCAAAACTGAAAAAATAATGTTTCAAACTGTAGCTCTTCTCTGAGTATTTAGGATAAAAAAATGTATGTATGTATTTATTTATTTATTTATTTATTTATTTATTTATTTATTTTCAACAAAGAAATATTTGTTAAGAACTCTCCGTGGGCCAGACACAGCACTAGCCTTTGGGGCATAACAGGGCCTCATTCCTGCCCTTTGGGGAGTAAGGGCTGTGAAAATCTCCTGTCAATCTGCAGGCAAATGTCAGGTATGTGGTTTCTCTTATTTTTTTTGACTCTAAGAATCTTTTCTTCTTTCGTTCTTTTTTCCTCCCTCCCTCTCTCTTTTCTGCTCTCCCTCCTTTCTTCTTCCTCTCCTTCCTTCCACCCCCGCCCGGCGCATCTCTGGGGACCATTTTTCTGATGAACTTGCTCTGGAAAACATATGACAATTTTTATTAATAGATTCTCTGGATATTACTTTTTTCCGTGTTTACCCTAAGAAGTCCAGATGCTAGAAACAAGGCCAGGATGACCCGATCGATGACCTCGCACGCACGTGTTCTCTGAGTGCACCTGGCCGTGGGGAGGTCAGCACCAGGACGACGGGGACGAGATGCCACACGAGTACTTTGAAGTAGTGAAGCCTTTCAATGGTGTCCTATCACCAGGGATACTGATGGAAAACATTTGTATTTCGAGCTTTTAAAATATTGATCATCAATTTGAGTTCTAATCCGAGAGATCCTGTGGGTGCCGTGTCTCTCTTCCGGGAGGTGGGAAGGTACCACCGGGAGACTACTTGGCACTCACACGATTAAAGGGCCCCGCGTACTTTTTCTTTGCGGAGAAGAAAGAACCGAGAAGGCAAAGGTTTGAGATGGTGAAGGTGAGGGATGGCGGGGGGGGGGGGGGGGGGGGGGGGCTGAGTCAGGAACACGACTGGGGCAGCTGAGCTATTTCCCACCTGAAGCCCAGTGTGCAGACTGACTTCAATCTGACACGTGTGTGAGACCTGCTGCCCATGGGGCCCCCCAACACTGTCAAGTGGGGGACGAGTTTAGGGGACTCTGATGCCATCAGAAGAGGACGCAGCCTTTGGTATTGTCGATCTAGAGCTGGTTTGAAACGAAGCCGCTTCATTTCCGCTGGGGGCCCATGACTTACGGCTACTGTCCTCTCAACTATGTACAAAGGCTCTGAAAGTTATGAAGGTGAATCGAACGGGATTTTGTCCTCAAAGAGCTAATGATTTGAATGGGATACAAGCGATGTACTTCTACCCAAGATAGGAAGTGGAAAATGGGGGGTGCCTGGCTGGCTTAGTGCAAAGAGCATGCGACTCTGATCACAGGGTCATGCGTTCGAGTCTCACATGGGGTGTGGCAATCACTTAAATGAATAGAACTTAAAGAAAAAAAAAGTAGAAAATGAATAAGGATCATGAGAGTGTTATGGAGTGCTATTTAACCCTATACTTTCAGTTTACAATTTCATTTGTTTGAAATAATGACGGCTCCTCATGAGCATCTGAAGACCATAGTGCAGCGAATCTAATTTCTTAAGAAAAACTATTTTATTGCCAAACACATCAAAGGTATATACATCTCCACTCTGGATGTATTTCTAGCAAGTTTTACATTTATTTGTTAAAATTAGGCATTAAACAGTTAATGCTATTTCTACTGATAACAACTTGAATAATTTGTATAGCACTTTTTAACTTTCAATCTGATTTTACACCGATTTTCTCATTTGTTTCTTGTAACAATTAGATGTGGCAAGATAGGCAATAGCATTTCTATTTGGCATTTCTATTTGAGAAAACTAAGACTCAAGGTCATTGGGTGATTTACCCAAGTTCAGCCAATGAGGTGGATTTGAAAATAAAGTCACAGTTTATTGGTTCCTACTTCTGTGCTGTTTTTTTTTATAGAGTGCGGTTTCCCAGCTCTTGGGCTTCACTGTCTTAGAAGCTACCTACCCATTGATTGCAAGAGATTAGTGAATCCAAATAGAACACAAATATTAGCTGCATACTAAAGAAATATATTCTCATACATATATTCGCTATTATTTCTCCAGCAGTTAAGATATTATGGTGACAGATATAATGTAATCTCATTTAAGAATGTAATTCATGGGATGCCCGGGTGGCCCAGTGGTTGAGCATCTGCCTTTGGCTCAGGGCGTGATCCTAGGGTCCTGGGATCGAGTCCCTGTGGGGAGCCTGCTTCTCCCTCTACCTGTGGCTCTGCCTCTCTCTGGGTCTCTCATGAATGATTAATTACAATCTTAAAAAAGAAAAAGAAAAAGAAGAAAAAGAACGTGATTCACATCTCTCTGTTTTATGAATTTTCTTCAACTATCATACGGAGTATCTTATTATTAATATTATTATTAACATGGAAAAGGAATACTTGCTGCCCTTTCCTCTAAAAGGAAAATAACCAACTATTTAAATAAAATGCAAATAGACTGAAAACAACACTGCAGAGAAACCTTTTTTTTTTTTTTTTATTCAAACTTCCTGCTGGTCAATGCTTTGGAAGCCTGTGGTTTCTTTGTAGCCCAAAGTGCTTATTTTTTAGTTTGCACCCAAAGGCCTGGAATTCTGGTATCAATACAGATGACCAAATTTTCCTTTTGATCAAGTGGTTGATGAGATAGGATACAGAAGTCTGTTTCTACCTTTATCTTTGCAATTGTTCTCATGAGGTATTATGATATTTGTGACTGGGTGATCCAGAAAACAAAAAAATGTATCTTATAATTTTACATCAGATTAAACAAAAAAGTGGTTCTGTTACTGTTATACGAAATGATAAAAATCTTTCCATTTAACTCCCCAGTAAAAAGAAGCAGCTTCTGAATTGGGTTTTTAAAAATCTGTGTTATCTCCAAAACAATGGTAGACCGCTGGGAAGGAAACCAAGCCAGAGAACGGTGAAATAGAAAAGGGGGCACATGGGGGGCTCAGCTGGTTAAGCATCTGCCTCTTGATTTCAGGTCAGGTCATGACCTCAGGGGCGTGAGACGGGGCCTCGTGGTGGGCTCCGCACAGCAGGGAGTCTGCTTCAGATTCTCTCTCCCTCTCCTGCTGCCCCTTCTCCTCCCCCCGGGAAAGAGAGAGAGTCACATCCACCCCGTTGGTTCCATCTTCTGCTCCACGTGTCTCTCGTTGCCTGGAAAGGAAGGGGCAGTAAGAGCCCTGGTGTACCCTGGACAGGCGCCCCCAGCAAACTGGCAACCGCGGCCTCTTATTCTCGCAGCCGTCAGGTACATCTAGAGACAGGTGAAGTGGGTCAGGGGTCCTTTTCCACCGCCTCACACTTGACTTTGACTCCCTGTATCAGCAATGGCACACAGCGTGGGAGTCTGTCCAAAGACTGGAGAGATAGCAGTATCTTCAAAATGTGTTAGATCGTATTCTCATTAATCTCTGTGTTTAGCCCTCTTATAAATCTTAGTGTTACAGGTAAGTGGTTGAAGCGAGTCTCGTCAAATATGCAAATGAGGGAGAATAATGATAAGAAAAAGTTATTTCTTGATGAATGTGTTCTATTTCTTAAGGGAGTAAAAAACAAATTTAATTAAAATGTTTTTTTTTGTAAAAATTAACATGAGATAAATTTTCCCAGTTTGTGTTCATTAGATCCATTTCTTTCACTCCATTTTTTGTTCTATCAATTTTATTTGTTTGTGTGTTGCCATTTCATACCTGTTAATCATTGGCTAATTTATTTAAAAAGATGAAAACGGTTGACTATATTAAATATTAAAAATTAGAGACGTCTCTCCTCATAAAATGGATGATGTACCGAGACTTCCACAGAAATTCTAAAAACATGCAAAACAATAGTTTATAATGATATTTATTTATTTCATTATTTTTAAATAAAGAAGAAATACAATGGGCTTTAAAAGATGATTAATGCGATCACATACATATACCCTAGCATCTTTTTAGGAATTTAAGAAGGCCAGAACTGGTTGATTATGTTTAGAACATTTTTGATATTGAAAGAAGAGATAAAGCAGCTGGGATAGTTTCAAGAATATAGT
Organism: Canis lupus familiaris; assembly: GCF_011100685.1. Taxonomy (NCBI): domain Eukaryota; kingdom Metazoa; phylum Chordata; class Mammalia; order Carnivora; family Canidae; genus Canis; species Canis lupus. Next base: position 91,699,765 of record NC_049224.1, on the reverse strand, counting down.
TGGAGTTTTTTTTTCAGGCTTTTAGATGACTTAAGTTGTTTTATATTTATGCAAAACTATGTACATTTTTAAATGTTTGTGCTGTGGTTGAGGGCAAACAACATTCAGTGTACTCTCGTAGTTCATGGCGGTTACTTCTACGAGGTCATGTGAATGCCGAAGCTTTGCTCCTAAGGGAAATACAGGATCCTGTGCCTGCGAGCCTCTGGTCACAATATTTTCATCAACTGATCAATACATAACCTTGCTTTTACTGTGTGTTTCCGCTTAAATTCACTTTATTTAATGTATATTCATGATTTATTAGCCAACTCATAGCCAACAGCCCTGTCCGTCATGCCTGAAGCTCGTCTAACGTCCATATTTTCTCCATAAGGGACATCGCAGCCTTCCTTCGCTCTGGAACACTACATGGCACTGCAGCAAGCACTACCCCCTAAGAAATGGCACAAAAATGAAAAAAATATGGTACTAAATAAACCATGAAACAGATGCTTGTTTAGGGCATGAAAGATGAAATAAGAAGGCAGTGTCTCGGGGACATGGGGTAGCTGAGTCGGATTAGTGTCCGACTTTGGCTCAGGTCTTGATCCCAGTGTCCTGGGATCCAGCCCCACATCAGGCACCCTTTTTAGTGGGGAGTCTGCTTCTCGCTCTCCCTCTGACCCTCCCCCCTGCTTGTGCTCTTGCTCATGCTCTTGCTCATGCTCTTGCTCATGCTGTCTCTCTCAAATGAATAAATAAAAAATTCTTAAAAAAAAAGGGGGAGTGTTCTCTCGTTTGCCCTCACTGGAAATATGCATATCAGACGACTCAAAATTTTCCAATCTGTGCCTGCCTGCAAATAACCATGAGCATCGATTTTAGGGTTACAAACAAATTTTAGCAGGGTGTCAAATTCGCAAATACAGAACCCAAGAATGATAAGAATGAACTGTATCTAGCTCACCTTTGCTTTGCTGGTAGCTACGATGCTGCCTCTGCCATATGGTAGGAACTCAAGGTGTACGTGTCGAATAAATGGAAGAGTGGCCCTTGGGTTTCCAATGACTCCCAATTGTATTGTCTTATACTGTGTATGCCCTAAGAAGTCTGTGTTATATTAAGTTCTTACGAGTGAACATTTTAGAATAATAAGAGTACTTGTTCGTTTAATCTCTTCCTCTTAGAATTTTGAAGATACTGTTCTCTAGAATCTAAAATTAGTGACAATTCTGATGCCAATCTAATTCTCAGCCCTGTGTGGCGAGTCTTTTAATATGATCTGAGCCAAAGGCAGATGCTTGACTGACTGAGCCACCCGGACGCCCTCTTTTGTGAATTTTAGAATTGACTTGTCAATTTCTGCAAAGATGGCTGCTGAGGTTTTTATAGGGATTGCGCCGAACGTGTGGATCAATGTGAGGAACATTACAATGGTAATAATATCAAGACTTCCAAATCCATAGAAATGTGTCTTTCTACTTGGTTAGACTCTTGTTTATTTGCTTTGAACAATGTTTTGCAGTTTTCAGTGTGTAAGTCTTGCACTTCTTTTGTTAAACATTTTTTTCCAGGTATTTTATTTATTCAGATGCTACTATACATGGAGTTATTTCTTTAACTTCATATTTGTATTGTTCAGGGCTAGTATATAGAAATAGAAGTGATTTTCGTAAACTGAGCTTGTGTTCTGCAACCTTGTTGAATGCATTTGTTAGATCTAGTAATGTGTGTGTGAGTGTGTGTGTGTGTGTGTGTGAGAGAGAGAGGACTTTCTGTATTCATGGCCATGTCATCTGTGAGTCAGATAATTTTACTTCTTTCTTTCCAATATGATACCTTTTATTTGTTTTTCTCGCCTAATGTCCTTGACTCAAACCTCCAGTACAATGTTGAATCTAAATGATGAGAATGCACATCTTTATCTTATTTCTGATCATAAGGGGAAAGACATTCAGTCTTTTACTATTAAGTATGATATTATTTCTCTTTGGGTTTTTTTTTTTTTTCAGAGTTCCACGGTCAGATTGCAGAGTTCCTCTCTATTCCTAGTTTGTTGAGTGTTTTATCCTAACTGGAGATCCAATTCTGTCAAATGCTTCTTCTACATCTGTCTAGATGACATGACTGACTCCCAATAAAAGCCTTGGATTCCAAAATCTGGATAAGCTTCTCTGATGGGCAATACTCAGTACACTTGTTGGGAAAGTTAAGCATGGTTCATGCGATCCCACTGGGGAAGACAACTGGAAGCTTGTCTCTCCTGGACTCTGCCCCATGTTTTTTTTTTTTTTTTCATTCCAGATTTTAACCTGCATTTCTTTCCATAATAAGATGTAATCATGAGTATATAACAGCTTTTCTGCGTTCTCCGGAGTCCCTCTAGTGAATCATGACTCAGAGAGTGGTCTTGAGGACCCTCCATGTAGCTGCTTTAAAATCTAAGTCTAATGTTCAGATTTGCTCAGAAACAGTTTCTACTAACTCGAGTGTGTGTGGGTGTGTGTGTGGCCGTACTTTCCTGTTTCTTTTAATGTCACAATTTCTTGCTGACAATTAGACATTTGAAATCATCAATGTGGTAATTCCGGAAACCAGATTTCCCCTTCCCCATGGCTTGCGTTGTTTATGTTTGTTGCAGAATTTTGTTGTTGTAGTGATTTTTCTGAACCAATTCTGTAAAGTCACTGTTTTGTTGCCGTGTGTGGCCACTGAAGTCTCCGCTCGGTTAGCTCACCAGCCCACTGAAGATTAGACAGGCATTTCCTCGAACGCTTTGAACCAATAATTCTCCCTGCCTTTGCCAAGGCGTTCTGTGCGCACACTTGGCACCGTTTCCACATTCGGGTGGTTGCAGCTCTGCCTCAACCTTCACTTCCTACTTCGCAGAGTCTCAAGCTTAGTCAAAGGTCAGAGATGAGGGCGTGCTCAGGTCTTTCCCGGCCATGCACGCAGCACTGCGTGTGCACTTTGCCTCTAGGTTTCCAGGAAACTCTGGGAGCTTTCAAAGCCTTCTATGGATGGCTCATCACTTAGTTTCAAAAAATTGTTTTTTTGAAGTTTTTTAGTTAGCTCCTTTTTTGCTGCAGCTGTTGGTCCTAACTCAGGAAGCTATAATATTAAATAATTGCCACAGATTTTTTTTCCAATAAGTTCCCCTTAGAAAAGGCTGTTTGCATTGATTGAACTTGAGTTAGGTCAAGTAAAGATAAGTCCTATGAGTGGGGGTTTCTAGGTGTTTTAAAATTATACCTGGGATTTAATTCATACAATTAACTGAACGATGACAGGTAGAGGCCAATGCCACCGAAACAAGTTTTTGCTTACATTTCTTTTTTTTTTTTACATTTGTTTTTATTTAAGTTCAGTTTGCCAACACATAACACCCAGTGCTCATCCCGTCACATGCCCTCCTCAGTGCCCATCCCCCGCTTACATTTCTTGGTAGAAGGGGACCCACCGCAGGGCGCAGAGCCACAGAGGAAACACCGGGTTTGGTCAGGTGGGAGCAGGGATTGGCCCAAGTACTGCAGTTGCAGGTCTGTTGGTTTTCAAGCCTGCTATGGGGCTCGGGAGGTTGGGCGGGCGTAGGGGAAGTTAGAGCCCCATGAAGCTAGCTGTTCCCACTGAACACCACGCAATTTTCTTTATTTTTATTTTTTTAAAAAAGATTTTATTTATTTATTCATGAGAGACAAAGAGAGGCACAGACACAGGCAGAGGGAGAAGCAGCTCCCTGCGGGGAGCCTGACGTGGGACTCGATCCTGGGACCCCGGGGTCATGCCCTGAGCCAAAGGCAGATGCTCAACCCCTGAGTCACCCAGGCATCCCAAATGTAGATTTTTAAACTCAGTTTTTCTTTCTTTCTTTCTTTCTTTCTTTCTTTCTTTCTTTCTTTCTTTCTTTCTTTCTTTCTTTCTTTCTTTTCTTTTCTTTTCTTTTCTTTTCTTCTTTTAGAGAGAAAGGGGAAAGTCAGAAGGAAAGGGAGAGAGAGAATCTCAAGCAGACCATGCCCAGCACGGTGCCTGATATGGGGCTCGCTCTCACAACCTTGAGATCATGACCTGAGCCAAAGTCAAGAGTCAGACACTTAACTGACTGACCACCCAGGTGCCCCTAAACTCAGTTTTTACAAAACATACTTTTTCTAAGAACTGCTAACAATGGGTGAAGCTCTATTTTATGACAGGTTTGGCTTTTTGATTTGTTGGAAAAAATAAATTAAGTGAGTATATAATCATTTGTTGAGTGCCTACTATATTGTTTTTATATATAATATTAATATTTGCTACATACACATGAAACAGAGATGAGGAACTCGAGGCCAAGAGGATAAATCATTTGACAAAAGTAGAAAAAATAAGTCAGAGAGTCTAGATTCAAACCTATGTCTTCAAGCTCTAAATCCATTGCTTTCTCCCTAGACTGATTCACTGATGTAGAAACTATCTATTAACGTCCTCTGTGCCAGGCTCGGTTTTATACAGCAGGGACACGGCAGTGAACAAAGCCAAAAAAAATCTTTATGTGCTGTTACATTCTAGTGTTGGCAGTACAAGAGACAAAAAAGAACAATAAATTAATAAGAGAAAGTATATGAGATGCCCAATTACATGGTGACTAGTGCCTGGAGAAAATGAAGCAGAGGAGATGGGGGTGCCGGAAGGGGTGTTGATGGTGGTGGAGTTAGCATTTTATTTTATCTATTTATATTTTAATCTATTTTTATACTTTATCTATTTATATTTATATTTTTTAGAGAGGGGGGAGAGAGAGAATCCCAAGTAGGCTCCACGCCCAGCACGGAGTCTGATGCGAGGCTCGGTCTCACGGCCTTGAGATCATGACCTGAGCTGAAATCAAGAGTTGGATGCGTAGCTGAGGCCCTCAGGGGCTCTGAGTTATTGTAAATAATGTGGTTAGGAAAGACTTCACTGAGAAAATGACACCTGATCTTCGATCATCTGGGGAGTATCTTGAGCAGAGGGGGCGCAAGTGTAAAGGCTCTGAGGCTACCGTAGATTTAATGTATTTGAGAAAAAGTGAGGATGCCAGTGTCATTGGAGTGGAAGAATCAAGGTGCAGGGTCGTGGATCGACGTCAGGCAGGTAAAGGAGAGGGAATTCAATAGTCCAGGCTTTGCAGGAGAAGTTAAGGACTTCGGCATTTACGAATGAACAGAGGAGCTTTTGGACCAGTTTGAGCAGAAGAATGAGGTGCTAAGATTTATATGTTAAGAGGATTCATGTGATTTATGTTTACTGAACCGATGTAGCTTGGAAGACCAAAAATTTAGTTTTTATCCGTCTTACGTTTGAGACGCCTGACATCTCCAGCAGAAATATTGAGCTGGCCCTTAAACAATCCAAGGGAGAGGTCGGAGCTGGAGATATAAATTTGGGAATTGTCAGCATATTGATGGTTTTTAAAGTAATATGTTTGCAGGAGAGGACCTCGGGGTGAGTGAAGATGGGAAAGAGGTCCAAGGATGGAAACCTGGGGCACCAAGAACCAGCAACGGAGACTGAGAAGGAGCATCCCACGAGGCAGGAAGACAACCAGGAGAATGAGGTGTCCTAGAAGCTGAGAGAAGCCAGTGCTGAGCAGAGGAGCAAAATGGTCCAGAACTGGTGTATGTGGAAGGGAGAGGAGAGACAGAAATATCCGCACATGTGTCCCTTTGTTTCAGCTAAAGAGAGTTTTCTTCCTCCCCAAACCTCTGTAAGTCCAGCCATGTGGTGACGTAAGGTGGTGGGCTGGGTTGGGTGCCATGGTTGACTTGTTTTTGGAATGTGCAATCCCCCTGTCCCTGCTCTGCCCCGATGACTGAAGATCCTGGCGAGGAAGATATCCGTGGGGATCTGTGCATTTGCTATGTCTGGCTTGTAGACGAGTAAACACAAATGCTGCTTTATCAATTTACAGTACAGTCGCTCTGTGGCCAAGAGCAGAGTTGGAGGTCTGCCTCTAATTGCCTTCAGGATAGAGGCCAGACTCTTCCGCTCACTGTATCAGTCTCCATCAGATGGCTTCCTTTGTTGCCATCCTCCCGCTTCTCTACCTGCCCCTATTTCTCCCCCCCCACCCCCCCAATGCCCCAGTCATCCTGGACTTCTTGCTCTTTTCTAGGCACATTCTGCTTTCCCATCGCTCTGCCATCACACGCGTGCTGTTCCTTATTCTTGCAATGCCCTTCCCTGCTTTTCTGCTCAGGAAGACATGACTGGTCCTTGGAAGCTCAGCACATTTGGAATTTCTACTGTGAAGTCTTTCTGATCCCCAGGCTGGGATATTTCTTTCTTTCTCTGCTTACTCATCTATGGAGTTTTCAAAATACATTGAATTATTTATATGCCTGACATTTCTCATGGGATTTTATGGTCTTCATAGTCAGGGATCTTACTAAGCTCAGTATTCCCTACTCTGTCTGGCACATAGTAGGCGTTTAATGATGAGAATAGGCAACCTAAACACTTTACGTTTGTCTTCGTGCTTAGTGCTTTTGTATTTTTTTTTTCCATTTTATCCTCAGAACAACTCTCTGAGGTAAGATCTGTTATTTTTCCATGCTTTAGGTGAAGAGGCTGAGACTCACAGTGGTTATGAGATTGCCAAAGGTTACACAGCCTAGATTTCAAATCTACTTGACTGTAGGAACTGAGCACTTAATTTCTGTTCTATACATGTTAACAATGGAGAAAGGAAGGAAGGGTTAGGAATGGAAGTTCTTTTTTTGGGGGGGAGTCCAAGGCTCCTGTATTTTCATCTTTCTTTAATTTCTAACCTAATGTACCTTGTATCTGCCATCTTTCTAAATGATTTTGTGACATCATTTCCCCTTTCACATGTAATATAATAGTTTGTTCATCCAGGAAATGTTCAGTAGGAGTCTGTGCACTAGGCATGCCTAGACAGGCAACCGCGGCCAGACCTGTGTCCAGGCAAAGCCTCCATGTCGTGAGGGCTGGTGCGGCAGCAGAGACGGGGAACCGTTGCAGAGGCGGGCCTGCCGTGCTGTGGAGGTCCCGGGGAATCCACCTCATTGTGCTCTCCTGTGAGTGATGCCCTCAGGGCGGATGGTAGGAAGAGCTAGGTCAGTAGATGGTCAGTTGTACGTATGTCAACTTGGCTGGGCTATGATCCCCACTTAGACAATCAGATACTCACCTGGGTGTTGCTGTGAAGATATTTCGTAGATGGTTAACATCTATAACCATTTGACTCTAAGTAAGACATTATCTTGAAAAATCTGGGTGGGCCTGACCCAACTCCTGAAAGTCCCCACAAGCAGAACTGGGGTTTACCGGAGGAAGAAGAGATTCCGTCTGTGGGCTGCAGTGTCAGCTCCCGGAGTGTCCAGCGAGCCCTTGCTCACAGCCCATCCGAAGGGCTTTGGACTTGCCTAGCCAGCCCCACCACGGTGTAAGCCAATTCCCCGCAAGAAATCTCTTTCTCTCTGTATCTCTATATATTCCTTTCTCTTTATATATCCTATTGGTTCTTTTTTCTGGCGGAACCCTGACTAATATAGTGAGCAGATCAGAAGAGTGTCGATAAGAGAAGTTAAACAGGAAAAAGAACCGAGTAAAGGGAAGAGAAGAATATGATAATATTCAAATAGATAATATGAAGAAAGGAGAAGGACTGGAATTAGAGGATTAGTTGTCATCCCTTAAGGCTCTGCTTAGGTTCCTCCCTATCCACACTGCCTTCCTTTGCCTCCGAGCCTGGGCAATTATTCTTCTTTTGTCTTGTCTGTCATCATCTATCAGGGCGAAGGTACTGTAATTACATCCTGGTACGTTGTGATCGCCCACCCTGCCTTCCCATGCCCTGGTGTGTAAGTGTTGGAACCTCAGAGTGTAGTTCATGGCTGTGTCCCTGGTACCTAGCTCAGTGCTTGACTCATATTAGGAGCTGAGTAAACATTTGTGGATAAGGGAATGAGAGTACACAGCCTTAGGTGCTTAGAGAGGCCCAGCCCAGGGCAGCCCAGGGCAGCCCAGGGACCAAAGAGAGTTTCTGGAAGAGGCAGCCTCTGAGAACCATCAGAGGGGAAACTCCAGCCAGTTGTCTTGGTTCTCTTTCCTTTATCCATTTACTGATGCCTTCAGGAGCACACAATTGGCTGGGTCCCCTTCTCTGCAGGACAGGCCCACCAACATACTGTTAGCTCCTCCAGGAAAGGCAGTCAGTGCTTCCTACTGGATGCTTCTTCACTGAAAGACCCATTAGCCACTTTGCCTCACAACTGGCACCTGCAGACGTTCTGACTTTGGTGCTGATTGCACAGACTTGGGTCATGTGAACAACCCTGAACCAATCAGTGACCAGGAGGGTAGACTATGCTGATGGAGCAGGGCTGGGCCATAAGTTCATGCTTTAGTAACCAGGGGATGTTTTAGGTCAACCCCATTGGTTTCACGTAGGGTGGGGTGCATGCTCCCAAAGGAATATGAGAAGGAGAGGAAATATTTGCTGAGCAGACAAAATCAAAACCTGATACTTGCATCAATAGGACATAAAGGCTTTCATCTGGAAACTTCTGAAGGCCACGCCTGTCCCTAAAGGTGGCTTTATCTCTTAAAGAACAAAACCTGCCTATTCCTGCCAGTATATGGAGTATTAATACTTGGTGTTTATTAAATATTTCTTTTCTTCACCTAAAAAAAAGGTATCTAGATATCTTGAGGGGCTTGTGGATATTTCCATCCTTACCAGACATTTTTCCCTGGGCTCCTTTCATCCTTCTCTTTTTTGGCACCAGAGTTTGAACCATCTCTGGGGCACACAGATGTGCTCCATGGTGTTCTCTCTTTGCAAGGCGAGAGGCAAAGTCTTCTCCCTGCAGGAAGCAGAGCAGAGTTTCTTCTAGAGGGAAAGCGTCCACTCTAGGGATGCTCTGAGAGGGTCCAGGCAGTGACTGCCTCCCGCAGACGGACTTTCCCCTCTGACAGGCTGAAATTATGACTCACTTCCCGGGAACTACATGGAATGGAGGATGCGAAACCCCTTCTTCCTTCTATTCCTTGGTGATCTGCGTCTTTTGAACTTACTTTATTGTGTCTGCTTCTTATCTCTTTGTTGGAAGCAAGAGGAAACAGGCACCTCATGCTTCTTTATTGAACAAAGAATACCTGCCCTTTGGCCCAGGACATTTCCAGCTCTTTTCATATAGCAATGCCACCACATATCGCATTTCTGATGGGCCTGTACATTTATATGGCACTCAGATATTCATTCCTACCACAAATACTCAGCTTCAGCTGGGAGGCTGGGAGCCGGTGAGACCACTCGGTGTCCTGTGCCAGGCTCTGGCCATATGGGAGCCCCTGACGGGTCAGCTTCCCGGCCAGGCTGCTTGTGGGCTGAAGGCTATTTCTTCACTGCTAGTCCTGAAGCAGTTGTCCAGGGCTCTGCTCTATGGCAAGGGATGAGGATGGGGACAGGATTGCTTCTCATCGTTCCTTCCACTGCCCGTGCTGCTTTGGGCTTGCCTGCCAGGGCTGCTGATTGTTGTTAGAAACCATTTCTCTCAATTGCGTGTATGTGTGTTTAAAGATTTTATTTATTTATTTGGGGGGGGGAGAGAGAGAGAGAGAGAGAGAGAGCGAACAAGCAGGGAGAGCAGCAGAGGAAGAGGATGAGGCTCCCGCTGAGCAGGGAGCCCGATGCGGGGCTCAATCCCAGGACGCCGAGATCACGACCTGAGCTGAAGGCAGATGCTTAACCGGCTGAGCCACCCAGGTGCCCCTCTCTCAGTTGTTGAAAGAACTAAAGTTGGTAGTAAAACATGAAAATATAATGGGAGAAATCTCTGATTCTAGGGCTGGGGCAAGAAATAATACAAGATGAGCCTGGTGCATCCTATTATAGCACCCAAAAGTAAGCAAGAGTCAACCCACACCCCCAAATACCCACATTGAAAGGTGCATGTCAAGAGGGACAAAGGAGGCCATGGATGGAGATGCCAGTGACCAAAGCTGGGCCACTTTATATCAAACTCATTTAGCTTTAATAATTTTAAGTAGTTTAATTAAAAAATAAAAAGTAGTATTTGATTATAACCCTAAGCATACAATAATGTCCACGAGTCTACACTGACATAGCTAAATGTCAAATAAATCAACAAGTGAGGAAGAAGAGACAAATCACCAACGCAGAAGACATCCAACTACGTCGTGCAGGTCCTCCACCCGAAAGAAGGGAAACATGACTCCTCAGTCTTTAGGTGTGGGCTGCAGACACTGGCTTCCTTGCAAAATACAGATAGCACAGAAAGGTGGAAGAGGAGTAACTTTATGGTGGGTAAAGCTGGCAAACTCTATTTCAGGCACTGATCAAGGTTGACATCCACAATAATTAGTCGCGTCGATGGTGTGCACCCTTGATAGGAGGTTGTGAAATCTCTGTAATCTTCCTCCCTCACACCCACAAGCCCAGCCTACACATGAGAAAAACATCAAACAAATGTTTGGGGCATCCTGTCCCCATCCTGGCCAGTACTACTCAAAACTGTCCAGGTCATCAAAAACGAGGAAAGTCTGAGAAGCTGTCACAGCCAAGACGAGGCTCAAGGGACATGACAGGTACGTGTATTGAGTGCGGTATCCTGGATGGGCTCCTGTAACAGCAGGAGTCCACTAGGTAAAAACTAGGGAAATCTTAATGAACTATTATTTAATAATAATTTACCAATATTGTCTTCGCAATTGTAACACACGAGTGGAAGATGTTAGTCATAGGGTACCCTGTGGGGTAGGGATGGTCTGTGGGAATACGGGAGTGTCGTACCATTTGCTCCATTTCTCTCTACATCTGAAATTGTTCCAAAAAATCTATTAAAAAAACGGAGGAGAAAAAGAAGAAGAAAGCGTAAGGGCCAGCTGTGGTGGGATAGGCGTGTAGTATTAAGTGTGTGTACACACGCACGCACACACACACACAGAGATCGGCGCCTTAGGACAATCTGGTAAAATGAAGGGTAAGATATTGTAAAATAATTATCATGTGTCACCTGCCTTTTACCTCCCACATCTTCCTAGTGGGTCTTTGGCCACACTGATTCTCATGGCCATGATCTCGTGGGGAGAGAGGCAGAGGGAGAGAAACAGGAGAGGAGGTGCCGGGTGCTGTACCTGCTTGGAATACTTTCCATCTTCTTGAAACCCACCTATTGTTTGGGATTCTGTTTATCATGGTTAAGGTAGTATGGAGAGAAGTGAGGGAGGGAGGAAGGAGCTCAGAGGCCAACCTCTTAGGATCTCCTAATCCTCACTCTTCAAATCCATAATTGCCTTAAATGGGGAAGAGAGCCTATACTTTGTTGAAGAAAAGCATCGTTCCATATGATACGTGTACCATGCCCTCTCGATGTATCAGTATGGTCCCGCAATGGTCCCCGGCCCTCAAGAATGTTAAACTGAATTACTGAAAAGAACAAAAGCTTGGCAAAATGGTAAAAAAATAAAATAAAATAAAATAAAATAAAATAAAATAAAATAAAATAAATAAATAAATAAATAAATAAATAAATAAATAAATAAAAAAGAAAGACAGACTTTCTGGAGTTTCAGTTCAGGGTCATCTGTGCCTAAAATGAGAGATAAGAGGAACTGAAGGGTTGTTAAAGAATGTGGCAACATCGCTCTGCATCAAGGAATCGCAAATCCGAACCACAGTGAGAGACCACCTCTATCCATCAGAAGGGCCCAGACTAACGACTCATGAAGCAACAAGTGTTGGCCAGGATGCGAGAAAGGGGAGCCCTCTCCCACTGTGGGTGGGCCCGTGGGCTGGTGCAGCCGCCCTGGAAAACCGTGCGGAGGCTCCTCAGGAAGCTACCGATAGAGCTGCCCTGCGACCGGCAGGTGCACTGCGGTGTATTTATCCAAAGGACACAAAAATACTGATTTTTAAAAAATACTGTATTTATTCATTCATGAGGGACACACAGAGAGAGGCAGAGACACAGGCAGAGGGAGAAGCAGGCTCCCTGTGGGGAGCCCGATGTGGGACGCGATCCTGAGACCCCGGGGTCAGCCCTGAGCTGAAGGCTGACGCTCCACCTCTGAGCCACCCAGGGATCCCCACGGATCCTGATTTGAAGGGGCATCTGCACCCCAATGTCCACAGCAGCAGTGTCCACAGTAACTGGTGCAACTGGAGGGTGCTAGGCTCAAGGAGGCAGGCAGGGAAAGGGCGTAGGATCTCACTCCTGTGTGCAATTTAAGAAATAAAAGAGATGAGCATGGGGGGAGGGAAGGAAAAATAAACAAAAGCAGGGAGGCAAAGCAGCAGGGGCTCTTCACTCTGGGGACCAAACTGAGGGCGGCTGGCGGGGAGGTGGGCTGGGGCTGGGTGCCTGGGGGGCGGCGCGAGCACAGCTGGGTGTCCCACGCAGCGGATGAACCGCTAGGTTCCACCCCCGAGACCAGGAATACACTACAGGTTAACTGAGTTGAACAAAAAAAAGAAAAAAGAAAGAAAGAAGGAAAAAATACATAACAGAAAAGAGTGAGTCGTTTGTAGTGACACATTTTCCGACCCAGGTCAGGACCCAGGGCTGGCGGGAGGGGCTCCACGGGGCGCAGGGAGCAGCGCGGGGTCAGGCTGCCTTGGGAGATCCGGCCGCGCGGTCCGCGGAGAGGCGGAGGCCGCCCCAGGTACACGGAGGCCGCCTCAGGTACGTGAGACCCGGCCCAGGTACGCGGGGACACGGCCCAGGTACGCGGAGACCCGCCTAGGTATGCGGGTACCCGCCCAGGTACGCGGAGACCAGCCCCAGGTACACGGGGACCCGGCCCAGGTACGCGGGGACCCGCCCAGGTACGCGGAGACCCGCCCAGGTACACGGAGACCCGCCCAGGTACGCGGGGACCCGCCCAGGTACGCGGGGACCCGGCCCAGGTACGCGGGGACCCGCCCAGGTACGCGGAGACCCGCCCAGGTACGCGGGGACCCGGCCCAGGTACGCGGAGACCCGCCCAGGTACGCGGGGACCCGGCCCAGGTACGCGGAGACCCGCCCAGGTACGCGGGGACCCGCCCAGGTACGCAGGGACCCGGCCCAGGTACGCGGAGACCCGCCCAGGTACGCGGAGACCCGCCCAGGTACGCAGGGACCCGGCCCAGGTACGCGGAGACCCGCCCAGGTACGCGGAGGCCGCCCCAGGTACGCGGAGACCCGCCCAGGTACACGGAGACCCGCCCAGGTACGCGGAGACCCGCCCAGGTACGCGGAGGCCGCCCCAGGTACGCGGAGGCCGCCCCAGGTACATGGAGGCCGCCCCAGGTACGCGGGGACCCGGCCCAGGTACGCGGGGACCCGCCCAGGTACGCGGAGACCCGCCCAGGTACGCGGAGGCCGCCCCAGGTACGCGGGGACCCGGCCCAGGTACGCGGGGACCCGCCCAGGTACGCGGAGACCCGGCCCAGGTACGTGGGGACCCGGCCCAGGTATGCGGAGACCCGGCCCAGGTACGTGGGGACCCGGCCCAGGTACGCGGGGACCCGGCCCAGGTACGCGGAGACCCGCCCAGGTACGCGGGGACCCGCCCAGGTACGCAGGGACACGGCCCAGGTACGCGGAGACCCGCCTAGGTATGCGGGTACCCGCCCAGGTACGCGGAGACCAGCCCCAGGTACACGGGGACCCGGCCCAGGTACGCGGGGACCCGCCCAGGTACGCAGGGACACGGCCCAGGTACGCGGAGACCCGCCTAGGTATGCGGGTACCCGCCCAGGTACGCGGAGACCAGCCCCAGGTACACGGGGACTCGGCCCAGGTACGCGGGGACCCGCCCAGGTACGCGGAGACCCGCCCAGGTACGCAGGGACCCGGCCCAGGTACGCGGAGACCCGCCCAGGTACGCGGAGGCCGCCCCAGGTACGCGGGGACCCGGCCCAGGTACGCGGGGACCCGCCCAGGTGCGCAGAGACCCGCCCAGGTACGCGGAGACCCGCCCAGGTACGCGGAGACCCGGCCCAGGTACGCGGGGACCCGGCCCAGGTACGCGGGGACCCGCCCAGGTACGCGGAGACCCGGCCCAGGTACGCGGGGACCCGGCCCAGGTACTCGGAGACCCGCCCAGGTACGCGGGGACCTGCCCAGGTACGCGGAGACCCGCCCAGGTACGCGGAGGCCGCCCCAGGTACGCGGAGACCCGCCCAGGTACACGGAGACCCGCCCAGGTACGCGGAGGCCGCCCCAGGTACGCGGAGACCCGCCCAGGTACACGGAGACCCGCCCAGGTACGCGGAGACCCGCCCAGGTACGCGGAGGCCGTCCCAGGTACGCGGGGACCCGCCCAGGTACACGGAGACCCGCCCAGGTACGCGGAGACCCGCCCAGGTACGCGGGGACCCGCCCAGGTACACGGAGGCCGCCTCCTGTGCGGGGCCTGGGGGTGTCCCGGGGGCCGGGCTGGTTCGGGGCGCGGCCGCACGTCGGGGACAGGCTAGGGGGCGGCCCGCAGGTGCCCCCGGGGCTCCCCTGGGTGACCTTCCTCCTCTTTTTCTTTCTCTTGAGGTTTTATTTGTTTACTCGTGAGACGCGCAGAGAAGCGCAGCCGCGGCAGGGGCCTGGGTGGGACGGGGACGGGGACGGGGACGGGGACGGGGACGGGGACGGGGCGCGGCCTGGGCCCGGGGTCGCTGCACCTGCCGGACCCCTGCGCAGCGCAGCCCACGGGGCCGGTGGGTCCCGAGTGTCCTGCGTCCGGCCGCCGCCCGAGGCCCCGCGCCCCGCGGCCGCCTGGAGCCGGGCGCACCCACGGCGCCCACTGCTCTTGCGCCTCGACTTACCCGGGAGGGGCCTGACCCGCCGCGAGGGTGCCGGGTGCTCTCCGCGTCCCGGGTGGGCCGGGCGGGAACCTCGAGCCCCGCGCCCTCGGCCCCGCGCCCCCCGGGCTGTTGTTCCGACAAGTCTGTTTGGTGGGAAGCGCCTGGCCCTGTCGGGGCGCGGGGGCCGCGGCTCGGGGCGCCGTCCTGCGTGTCTGCGGGGACACTGGCGGCTGGAAGAAACCCCAGAAGGATCCCAGAGGGGTCAGATGCTGTCCCAGCCCCGGCGGGTTCCTGGGTCGCAGGCCCCGACACACTCCCCCGTGGAGGAAGCCCCGGGGGCGCCGGCGCCAGCGCTGCTGAGGCTTCTCTCCGCAGGTGGGCCTTGTCCCCGCTGGCGCACCCGGCACCCGCCGCCCTCCTGCGCGCCCCCTCCATGGCCGTGTGCCCCCTCCAGGCTCCAGGCCCCCCCATGGGTCCCCCTCATGGGCGCCCCCCCTCCAAGCTCCCCCCATGGGTGCCCCCTCTCCAGGCTCCAGGTCCCCCTCCTGGGTGCCCCCTCCAGGCTCCAAGCTCCCCCCATGGGTGCCCCCTCCAGTCTCCAGGCCCTCTCCATGGCTATGTACTCCCCTTCCAGGCTCCAGGCCCGCCTCCTGGGCACCCCCTCCAGGTTCCAGGCCCCTCTCCATGGCCATGTGCCCCCCTCCAGGCTCCAGGCCCCCACAATGGGTGCCCCCCTCCATGGCTGGGTGCCCCCCTACAGGCTCCAGGCCCCCCTCCATGGCTGTGTGCCCCCTTCCAGGCTCCAGGCCCCCCCAATGGGCACCCCCCTCCATGGCCATGTGTCCCCCTCCAGGCTCCAGGCCCCCACAAGGGCAGCCCCTTCAGGCTCCAGGCCCCCTTCCTGGGTGCCCCCTCCAGGCTCCAGGCCCCCTCATGGGTCCCCCTCATGGGCGCCGCCCCTCCAGGCACCCCCATGGCTGCCCCCTCTCCAGGCCCCCCTCCATGGCCGTGTGCCCCCCTCCAGGCCCCCCCATGGGCGCTCCCCCTCCTGGCCGCCCCCTCCAGGCTCCAGGCCCCGGTGCCAGGGGCATGAGCTGGCGCCTGGCGGGGGAACCTGCTGCTCTCCGCAGCTGATCCTGCTCATCGGGTCTGCGAGGCTCCGCGGGGTTCTGCTCCGCAAAGGGACGCCGCTATCTAACGCGATCATCAAAATAACTTGTAAGAACAAGCGGACTTTTCACTCGGATCCTGTGTGTCAAGAGGCCGCCCGTCCAGTGCCAGTCCTCACCGGCCATCTGTTTGCCTTGACGATCATCTGCACCCCCAATAGGCGGGTTGCCTGGAGCAGTGGTTTTGCAGCCACTTCTAAATTTAGTGCTTTTCAAAGAAGTCAGCAAGGCTGGCCTCCAGGAAGTCCTGGCTTTGATGTGACATCTGGTTTTCAGGGAGTCTCTGTGTCGTGCCCAACTGGGGGGGGACCGGAGGGCGAGGGGCGTCTAGCGACTGGCCCAGGGTCGTGTCATTGGTTGATGACCTAACCTGCGTCACCTGCGGTTTCTGTCGGGGCTGAAAGTTCTAGCCCGTTTATTTCTATTCTGTGTGTCGTAGAGATACTGTAGGTGGGGACGGAGCCCCCCCCCCCAGAGGCCACAGACAGATAAACGTGAGCCTCCGTAAGACTAATTATTAATTTATTGATTTGCATCTATCTCTTTTTGCTGTTTCCGCTCTCTATTTTGAGAGGAAAAGACATTTCCCTGCATTATCTTCCCCTTAACTAGAAATCACTGAGCTGTGATTGCCTGCAAAAACCTCTCTACGAGTAAACGGATTTTTTTTTTCCTTTCAAGGGAAATGGCGGGTTAAATTGAATGGCTAACTCCCTGGATTTGAGGGTGACTGGAAGGCATCATTAACAGCCAACCTTTTTCCCTTCTCAATTGTTTTCTCCATTTTTCCCTCCTTTCTCCTCCCCTGGGCTGGAGATAACAGAGCTGTCAACACCTAATAGGCACGATTATATGGAAAGTTCAAGGTTATGATGCTTTTATTATAAAGGAAATTCTTTTTTGTTACTTTACCGGGTCAATAATCAATATGTGATTTTCATACCCTAATACTAATTATAACATAATATATTCAGTCTAATTGGTGCTTTTAGCTTTAAAGCTATTTTCACATTTATGGTTTAATTTAATCTCCTCAGGCTTTTATTATAAAATAATTTGCATATTATGTATGCTCAGGATTGTTTTCCCGTCACCTAAAAGACCACTCGAATTTTTTTGTACAGCCGAGCAGATCTTAATATCTTATAAATTAAGGAAATTAAAATTCTGATCTGGCAAACCGGGGTTTAAGTGTCAGTGCTGCTGGCTGCGCGACGCTGGCCCCACGGTCGCACCTTGGAGCTTCGCGTCCCCCCGGGCGATGCCCCGGCCCTGACCGCGAGGGGACTGAGGCTCCTGTGGAGCTGTTCGCCGGTGCACCTGCTGCGCGGGAAAGGTCAGGAATCAGGCCTCAGTTTCTTTCTTATTGGTTGTGTTTCTTCCACGAAGGAGACCAGCGTCCTGAGCTCGTTTGTCCTGTGCCCATTCCTGCCTGACTCTCGGAGGTTTTGTGAAAATCAGCCCCATGGGGGTGGGGGGCGGTGACGGGGTCTTGGAAATCTTAGAAGCCCGAATTACAGAATTAAATGAAATGCTGTGCGAGAGGCTTTTGCATCTGGCTGCACGAGGTCCACTCCTGCAGGTGGTGGCCCCCGAGTTCCCTTAAAGACGGTCCCTCTCTCCTCTCTTCTGCCTTGTCAGGAGTAGATCGTGGAACCCACGCGCCCCTTAGCCAAGGGCGGGGGGGGGGGGGACCCAAGCCGTTTCAGTCCTGCTCCCGCCCCTGGGATTTGCATCCCCGTGAAATAGCACAAGGGCAGGAAAATAGGTGAAGTGACCCGAGGCCCAGAGGTGACGCCTTCAGCGGGGTCGTGGACCAAGCCGAGGAGCCCAGAGCAGGCTCCGGAGCCTGGGGGCCTGGGTGCAAATGAAAAATTAAATGGGTTAGACCATGAAGCCGGTGTAAGATGTGAATGTTTCGAGCTGCTCACGGGGCAGTGCCCCCCCCACCCCGTCCCCCTGGAGACCCGGCGCCGCCTTAGCTGCTGCCCTTCCCCGGCGCCGGGCCTCGGACACCCGCCCTCGAAGGCTTGGGTCCTGCTGCCGCCACGTGGCCTCCAGCACGAACAGGGCTCGGAGGAACCTACCATGGCCCCCCCCCACCCCTTTCTTTCTTTAATAGATTTTTTTAGACCTAGATTAGCAAGCTCGGAGAAATCCCCTGGCTGAGCTCCCTCAGCACGCAAGCGGCGGTGCTTGGATCAGTGCCGGGCTGTCCCGACCACGCTCGTGGACCCTCTTCACTAGATCAGGGTCACGCTTAATTTGTCCTTATTCTTTTCTCTCTTTAAAACAACTCTGGGGCACGTCTGCCTTGGGCTCAGGCTGTGACCCCGGGGTCCGGGATCGAGTCCCGCGTCGGGTCCCCGCACGGAGCCTGCTTCTCCCTCTGCCTGGGTCTCGGCCTCTCTCTGCGTCTCTCACGGATAAATAAAATCTTCAGAAAAAAAAAAATAAATAAAACAACTCTACTTCCAGCTCCTTGTAACTGAAACTTGCCTATTCTCTTCAGCACATTATTTTTGCATTCAGTCTTCACTTCTGTCATTTGTTTTTCCTCCCACTGGGGAGACCAAGGCGGCTATACTTGGGTCCCACTGCCATTCGGGGACTCCATCAGGACCCTGCTTGTCCTTGCCCCATCCTCCTTTCTGCTAGTCATACTTGTGTATTTTTATTTTGAGAAATCTTATTAGTTGGTTCATTCATCGGTTGCTTCCTTCCTTCATAAATTCGATGAACCGTCACTCAGCGAGCACGTGCAATGCTCTAGGAGATCCTCTAGATGCTGGGGATGTGGCAGTGAGCAAGGCAAGGGCCTTTGCTGCAAGGGGCTACATCCCCAGCGGATTTATAGGCAGATAAATACAGTTTTAGCAGAATGTTGCTCATTGTTAAAACTATCAGGGGGGAGGGTTGGGAGGAGGAAGGGCCCTAATTCATTGAGTGTGTGGGGGAAACGACATTTCAGCAGAGACTTGAAGGATGCGAGTCGGCGGCGCTGTGGTTATCTGTGGGAGGGACAGTCACTGAGACGGGCATATGCTTGGAATGTTTGAGGAATAACAAAGAGGCCAGCAGGGCTGCAGGACAGTGAACAAGAACAGTGGGATCTGAGGGGCGGCAGGGACAGACCCCGTAGGGCTTTGACGTCATAGTAAGGATTCTGGACGGGGTGGCGGGAAGCACGAAATTCAGGAGCCCGTTTAGAACTGCTGCAGCTCAGACTGTTAATGTCTCCTCCCCAGCTGGTGCTCGGTGACTTCACACAGGTCCTTGAACCTTGACCAGCTACCGCTGGGTGAGAGGCAACTCTCGGGGGTCGGGAGGAGGAGGGGGGCACGGTCCCATTTATCTTTGGGAAGAGTCACTGGCTGTTCTGTGGGGAGCATTTGCAGGAGATCAAGGCTGGAAGCAGGGAGACCGGCGCGGAGGACCTGCCGCTTTGGTCCTGGGAGCGAGGGCGCTGAAGGGGGGGAGGCTCCGGGTGAAAAGTGAGGCGTGGAACGCATTTTGGAGATGGAGCGACCGCACACGCCGAAGAGCTCCCTGAAGAATGTGAGCAAAAGAAAGAAGTCAAGGGTGTCTCCAGATTCGGGCTCCGAGCAACTGGCTTACTGGAGGCACCGATCGCCATCACGGGGAAGACCCGGGAGTCGCAGATCGGGGTCGATCCCACGGTCAGTAGTTCGGATCTCTGTGTCCCGGGTAGAAAAGCAGACACAAAGAGGAGTTAATGACTGGGGAAAGGAACCATTGCTGGAAGGTCCTCCGAAGGGGAGGGCTGAACCGAGAAGTTGTCAGCTGCGGCTTTTGTTGGGCGTGAAGAGCTGGAGTTGGAACCCGAGGGTAGGTGTCAGCCTGGTAGACAGGACCCCGTCGCTTCTTTCTTCAAGTGTATACAGGGTTCGACCTAACAGCGAAACACACCCCTTCGTATAAGGAGCGGAAACAAACCTACAGACGACAAATAAGAACACTTGTCAGTACCTTTCTAAGCCTCGGCCCCACAGGGTAAGGCCTGGACCTCATCTTTAGCATCTAATGACGTATGACCTTAAAGCTCTGGTTCCGTATTTATTATTACGGACAGTATCACGATTCTCTCCAAAAATGAAGAATTCTCATTAACACCCAGAAGGAACAGATCCGACAATTACAGTCCTGGCAGCTCATTAGAAGCGAGCCCCTTTCCAACCTTAGGACTGTAGAGCGGGCCTCGCAGTGAACTTCTTCCGGGAGCCCCAGCTTCTGCGCGCAGTGTCTGGGTTTTCGAGTTACCAGCGTCTCTTGAATTTCTTCCCGGGCTGCCCCGCAGGCGCGGCGCAGAGACTCTGCCACACATTCCATCCCCGGGGTCTCATCATTTTTCTGTGAAACGAGGTAGACCAGTTGCCAGCCGCTTGACTCACAGTCCTGTAGTGAGGATTAATGAGTTAAAGTTCGTAAAATGTCTCCAGCTACTGAAAGGTGATAAACAGAAGGCATAATTATTGGTATTCTCCCATCTTTATTTAGACTTGAAAGGCTTTTCTAGTCACCTTTGAGATTTTGACATAAGCCAGCTCCTGTGGTGCATTTCATTGGTTTTACCTCCCTTCTGTTTGACATTTCTCTACCCTCATCCTATCACTGTGACTTTAAAGAGGGAATGTCAGCCTTAACCTTTCATGTCTCCGTCTGTTGAGATTTTGGGCTTGTCTCATTGTTATTTAGGACACTTTATTCTCTCATTTACAAGATTGTGCTCGCAGACCTATGCTATTAGCTACGTAACAGGGGAGCATAAAGGACAGCCTGTAGTCACATGTTTATTCTATATGGTGCCCGGTGAGTTCATAGGGCGGTTCAGTGATTAATCAACATTATTCATAAACACAGGCTTCCCGTGAGCTCTCCGTCTAAAAGTCTCATTACTAATTTAAAATAGAGTTCAAAACAAGTGTTTATTACTAATCTATTCAGCGCATTAACATATAGGTACTCTCCACCCCGGCTTTGACCGGAGAGCATCTAAAGAGAAGAGGGTTGAGAGGGGAAAAGTCTACGTAGCACTAGTGTGTCCACTATGATTTTGCCTTTGGGGTGCCGAAGTAGACGGTAACGCTTCTCCAGCCAGGCAAGTGCGGTTGCTCTCAGGAACATGCAAATAGACGGCTCTCACGTTTACCTTTTCACTTATTGCCGCTGTAAGGCAGATCTTTCCGCAGATTCGTGTTTCTCTTTTAAAACTTGCCTCTGCTGTAAAAGTGACTCACATTAGACCCGCCTGACTCTAACCATAAGTTATCTGGCTTCCCTTGAGCACTCATGGAGGCGGTGGAAAAATACCGTTAAAGAGCTAGTTTATGGGCCGCCCAGGTGGCTCGGTGGCTCCTTCAGCCCAGGGCGTGACCCCGGGGTCCCGGGATCGAGTCCCACGTCGGGCTCCCTGCAGGGAGCCTACTTCTCCCTCTGCCTGTGTCTCTGCCTCTCTCTCTCTCCTCTCTATGTATTTAAATAAATAATAAAAAATCTTAAAAAAAAGAGCTAGTTTATGTAAAGCTTTCTCTATAGTGAGGCTCAAGAGTTACATGTAAAATATGAAGCAGACAATTAGGGGCTCAAGTTGGCTCATTCCTGCATCTAATCAACAAACACAGTGTTTATTAGGATGCTTGGTGCTTAGGTGCATCTGACCCCTCAACTGAGATTCTTAGAGCAAATCACTTGAGCTTTCAAGCCCCCATTTCCTATCTGTAAAATGGGAATAATACACCTTATCTTGTTATGAGGACCTATCCTCGTTTTCTTTTGGTTGTAGGTTCCGGGGTCCCCTTATTCCTGTGCCTTTAACCCAGTCATTCGCTTATTCAGGACTAATAGGAATGGAGTCTCGAAGTTAAATTCTTAGAATCTTTTGCTTTTTACCCACTTTGATTCTCGACTTAATCTGTTTTCCTTCACTTACTGAGTTCCTGATCTTACTGTATCATCTACTGTTGTGGTTATAAGTAAAATCCTCAGCCTACGTTTAAGTTGTGGCTTCTATGATTTGACACTTGGCTTTTCTCTCTGTTGCCTCTGATGACATTGGTGTCGACAGAGCCTTGGTCAAGCCTTGTCTGGCCCTGACATCAATTTCTGCAGTTGACCTACTGGATTGGTGACTTGATTGGGCCTACTCTGCTCTGACGTGGGGGAAGTTTCACAGATATGGTCTCAGCCTCATTGGCAATGGAGCAGCAAGTGTTAGTGTGATCATCAAGGCTTTATTTAGATGGGGTTCAGGGCAAGACCTCGGGTCTAGGGAAAGAACTGGAATCCTATTGAGGACTTGTGGAGGAACCAGTCATATGGATTTCTTCCAAAGTGTTAAGAGAATATCATGGTTTGGGGGGCTTCTGAGAGACCAGGGCTTATTACAGCGCACTGAATACTAAACTCATAGACTAATTTACTGTCTCTGTGTTGGTTGTTGGGTCTTAGAGGGCTTGGAACGATGGCAAGTGGCTGTTAGACCACAGGTGGTAGTGTTAGAGCTCACTGCTGAGAGGGACCAGGAAAGGTAAGTATTAAGGTTTTGTAAACCCTAGATAATTACACAGATGAGGCTGTCATTATTCTTGACACAATGTGGCACATAACAGGTACTCAGTTGTATTGGTTGAATAATATCCATTGCTTTTCTTGCTTAGATTTACTGGTTTGTCAGTTGTTTTATTAGAAAAGGTGCTTGTGTCTGTTGTACATTCAAACCTTATTTCCAAAAGTGTTGCCTTTTCTCTCCAGAGAGTTCTGACAATGTGCCTGGTACTGATGGTGTAGTACCCCCCGCCTTTTTATTTTTCTTTAAAAAAAATTTTTTTTTAAGAAAGCGTATGTGGTTTTAAGAAACAAATCATAGAGGAAGGGAGGGAAAAATAAAATAAGATGAAATCAGAGAGGGAGGTAAACCGTAAGAGACTCTTCACTATAGGTACTGTCGTACCATTAAGGGCCAGTTCACATAAAGCCCCAGATACAGGGAGGCTCAAGAAATTATATGAATGTTTTTTTCTTGATTGAGGTATAAGTTACATGTAAAATTTGAATTAGAAAGTTGGGGGTTCAAGCTTTGGCTCACTCCTATGTCCAATCCAACACTTACAAAGTGTTTATTAATAGGTGTGGAACGGTCTACCACGCTGCCCAGTACTACCTAGCACCCAGTGAGTCCTTGGTTCATAGCAGTTTATTTAGTGTGTGGTGATTGAGTATAGAAGTGGGAGAAGCTGTGAATTCCTTTTGTCAGTAATCTTCATATGGTGTGTGCAAATAATAGCCTGGCCGTGGGTTAGGCCTTCCTGGGGAGGGGGGGGGGGGCAGTGATTTAATATATGTTAATTTCTAACTCACAAGCATTTTTTTTTTTTTTTTGAGAGTTAGAAATTAGAAACATAGCTGTAACTCTGTTTCCTAAGGCTGACTAGCTCCTTTGTTCCTTGACTGGGACATTTGTTTAAAAGTTGAACAATATTAATGAAAATGAGTATCATTAATCATTACTCAGATTTGATTAAGCAAGTATTGTGAATTGCTCAATGCCTTACTCTACTTATGCTTCTAAAATCCTTCGTGATTGTTGTTGGGCAAGTTACCTACCTTCTCTGAATCCCAGTGTCTTTTCCAACACAGGGCAAATGGTCCTGGTTACCCTTCAGGGTTCCAGGGAGAACTGCATGAAACCACGCAGTCTTTGGGTAAGTATTTCCTGGGTGCCTCCTGTGTGTCAGGCATCAAGCCAACTCCTGAGGGTACAGCCATGAAGCAGGTCTCACATGGTCCCTGCCTTCATGGAGATTACAGGCTAGGGAGGGGAACAGACATTAAATAATACAGATCGCTATTGACTTACAGTCGTGATGACTGCTACAGAGTAAAAAAAAAAAAAAAAACGGGGTGGGGGCTATAAGGGAGTATGTAGTTCAGGGAACCCGACCAGCAATGTGGAGTCAGGAAAGAAGTTTTCCTTGGGAAGGAGACATAGAAGCTAAGGCCTGAGAAGCTAAGACGAGAGAGGCAGGGAAGACCATTGTAGGGAGAGGAAATAACCTTCCGTGAGGGGAGTTATTGTCCTAACTCGGTGGTGGAATTTCAGTGAGCGAGACTCAGAGGGATGCATGTGAGCCTGGGGGATCACTAGGGACCCGATGATGCGGGGCTTTGTGGGCTAGGGTAAAGGATTTTTACTGACTTCATTTGGCATACTGCCCTCAAGGTTCATCTATGTGATGGCAAATGGCAGGATTTCCTTCCTTTTTGGGGGGCTGAAAAATATTCCATCTTATTATATACCACATTTTCTTTATTCATCAGTGGACACTTAGGTTGGACTTCAATAAAACTGGAAAACCAAAAGAACTTTGAGTCTGCCTTAAGGGTTATAGAGACTGTTGAGACATTTTACATAGATTTGAAGGATAGGAAATTTTATTTATTTATTTATTTATTTATTTATTTATTTATTTATTTATTTGATAGGAGATTTTTAATTGGCTGTGAAGGCAGTGTGGGAGAAAAGTGTAGAAAATGTGCAGAGTGGATGCAGGGAAATAATCAGGAGGCTACAGTAGTTGTTTGTCCAGGTGGGAAATGTTGGTGTTTGGGGCTGGGTAGGTGTGGAGTTGGAGGGCAGAGATGCGCTGGATGTGGTAGGCTAGGGAGGGGTTAAGAATAATGCCTAGATTTTCTGGTATGAGCCACTAAGTGAAAAGTGTTTAGTGGCATCTTCATTGAGAGGTGAGACCCTGGAGGAGGAAAAGGTTCGGGGTAGACTGAGAATACTAAATTCATGTTCAGGGATGTTCGGTTGGAGATGCCCATGAGACACCCCCATGGGAGCAGCAGGTGCTCAGGTGAGCACACAAAGGCTGAGAGCTCAGGAAAGAAGTCTGGATGGAGAAGAGATTTTGAGGTAGAAGGGATGCGGTTAAAGTCATGGAAAGGATGGGTGGCCTAGGGGAACGGTGCAGGGCAGGAAGAGGAGAGGACCTAGGACGAGGCTATGAGGAATACCAATATTTAAAGGTTAAATAGAGTAGGAGGGACAGGCCAAGCAACATAGCAAAGAACGGGTAGGGGGAAAAACCAAGATGGAAATTAAGCATGTGCTGTCACGAGACCAGGCAAAGGCGATTTTTAAAGACAAGAAGGCCTGAATGGGCGTGAGGGATATTTTCGGAGTGATGGAAATGTTCTAAAATTGGACTACAGTAGTGATTGCCTGATTCTGTAAAGTCACTAAAAAGAATTGAATTTTACACTTAAAATGGATGAATTTTGTGGGAAGGAAGTCGTACCTCACTAAGCCGCGGGGGAACCAACGAAGGCACAGTAACCATCGTGACAGTTGTAGAGGGATTGAGGCGACGAAGACTGAGGAGTATCTGTTTTGTTTTGTTTTGTTGGTGTTTTTTCATCAAAAGGAAGCCTTTGTTAGAAGGGTGAGGGGTGTTCGGAAGGTGTCCCCACCGTGGCTGGGGGACCAGGCGAGGGCTGACAGCTCTGCGGGCTCTGAGGACTACAGGTCACACGTACCGCATCGTGATTCCATCTTCCTAAAGCACGACACGCTCTCTCTTAGGACAGTGACTTCCGAAGCGGGTACGAGGAGGCGAATGAGCACTTAGAGACGCTAATTCCGTCTGATAACAAGAAAAATGACCTTTGCCAGTTTTTAATATGTGCATCGACAGAGGTGCTGTCCCGCGTCCCCGGGGGCTCCTCCTAAGCGCTCTGCGTCCGGGGAGGCGCGGTGGTTCCCGGGGCAGGGGCAGCCGTGTTGCCCTCGGCCTTGCTGACTTTCGGGGGGCAGGGGGCGCGTCCAGTTCCTGCTGGTAAGCACTGCCCCGCTTATGGCATCAGGCTTCCAGGAAATGCACTTAGGAAGAGCAGACGCGTTTCTTTCAAATGTTCCTGTGGGGATCCCCGGGTGGTTCAGGGGTTCAGCGCCTGCCTTCACCCAGGGCGCGATCCTGGAGACCCGGGATCGAGTCCCGTGTCGGGCTCCGGCACAGAGCCTGCTTCTCCCTCCTCCTGTGTCTCTGCCTCTCTCTCTCTTTCTCCCTATGTCTATCATAAATAAATACATCTTTAAAAGATAAAAAAAATAAAATCTTCCTGTGCTTAAACTGCATTATCAAAGAGAATATTAATAATTTAACTACAAAGAAGAAGAAAATATCCTGTCCCTTTCCAGGACAAGTCCTTTGTCAGTCCCATAACGGTATCACACAGGGATTCAACGTGACCCGAAGTTGGCAAAAGCGTTTGAAACAATTACAGTGACTTGGAATATGGCCTCATCCAGTGTTGTTACTAAATTTTGTCTCATTTTTCTTTCCTTTCCTTTTTTTTTTTTTAAGATTTTATTTATTTATTCCTGAGAGACACAGAGAGAGGCAGAGACACAGGCAGAGGGAGAAGCAGGCTCCATGCGGGGAGCCTGATATTTGAGACTTGATCCCGGGACCCTGGGGTCACGCCCTGGGCTGAAGGCGGCGCTAAACCGCGGAGCCCCCCGGGGATCCCCTTGTCCCATTTTTCTACTGTGAATGTGGTGCCTTTTGCAAACTGTATTTTCCAATTATAAAAATAGCTGCAAATCCATTAAAACCATGTAATGAAACACATCGAACTCCAATGCAACCTTTGAATGGCCACAGTGTCACAGAGTGTTGAGCCAAGGTTTTTAGGAAAACTAAGCATAATCAATACACTGTTTACATCAAAATTCATATCATTATTTTGTTGAGGGCACAGCAATGTAGTGAAGGATGCCGTCGCTTCCCGCCCGAGCTCCTGCCCTGGCCCGGGAGACACAGGTGCACCGTGAAGCCTGCTGTGCTGCCCTGTCCCTGGGTCCCACCCTCGCCTTGCCCTGCTGATCCCCCCGCTCTTGCCCCCCCCCCCATCCAGCCGGGGACCGAATCCTGAGGTCACTCCTGCTTAGGACACAGCAACGGTGGCCGTTGTAGCGACAGTTATCAGGCGCCCAGCCCTGACCGGAGGACTCGGAACTCACGGTGCGTAGAGAAATCTTGAAGATTGTGCGGAGGCACCAGCCCCAGAATCCCACTTTTAGGAATTAACCAAAAGGACATTTTAAGAGGAGCCCGCAAGATTTAGATTTAAAGATGCCGCGTTGCTGGGGTGCCGGGTGCTGCAGTCGGTTAAGCGTCGGACTCTTGTTTTCAGCTCAGGTGCTGATGTCGGTCGTGAGGTCGAGCCCCGCGTCAGGCTGCACACTCGGTGTGGACTCTGCTGGAGACTCTCTCTCCCTTGCCCTCTACCCCCCCAATACATAAATAAGTCTTAAAAAAAAAGATGCCACATTGCTGATAATCTACAGAAAATGGGAAACTATTTAATGCCCAGTAAACAGGGTTAAATCATGGTGCTTCTCACAATAGATGCTACCCAGCCATCGGGAGTAGTTGTCAGAGAACATTTCACCAGCAAGCTGTTTTTGATACATCACATTTAGTGAAAAAGACAAGATAAAAACATATGCTTGGATTCCATTATTAGGAAAAATGAATATGTATAGAAAAAAAAGACTGGAAGGATATGCATGGAAGCATTAGGAGTCTTTTGGTTGGCACATTGTGGATTTTTAATTTCTTTTCTGTGTTTACTTAGATTCCCTACATTTTCTAGAAGGAACATAGCACATGTGGCTTTTGTAATGAGGACAAATAAGTTATTGAAAAAAAAAAATTGACCCTCCCCCTTGACTTCCCCATCACTCCCATAGAAAAAGAGTTGAGGTGACTAGGAAGATAGGAGTTTTCAGTGAGACCATTACCGGCTGCAGATGGCCCGTCGCCCTGATGCTCAGGACCCTTCAGCTTCACCCAGGACCTCTTCCCGGAGCGGGAGGAAGGGCAGTGAGCACCTGTCTGTGCCGAGTATCCATCTAGGCTCTTTCTTGGGACACAGCAATAAACAATATGATGCCTGTGGCATTGGGAATTTTATATTCTAGTGAGCGAAGACAGTCAATTAATAAATAAACCAAGAAATAAATGATGTGTCAGATGATAGAAGGTCTATGGAAAAAAGATAGCAGGATAAGTAGATAGAGAATGATTAGGGCACGTGTGTGTGTGGACGCGTACGTGTGTGTACTCCGGGGCTACATTAGCGGAGACAGAAGGCAGCTCTGGTAAAGTTTGATCTGGGCCAAGACCTTGAAGTCTGGGCTGAGGAAGTCGTCCGTGCAAAGGTCCTGAGGCACAAGTGTGCCTGCCAGGTTTGAGCACAGGAGGGAGGTTGGTGGACTGGGGGCCGAGCAAAGGTGAAGAGCAACAGGACTAGGCCAGAGAGGGACGTGGAGGGCAGATCCCCGAGGGTCCTGCAGGTCATAGGCTGGCGGCGTCCACAGAAGCTGGTGGGGGAGCACTTGGAGCAGAGCAGGGACACGATGCTTTACGTCGTAAAAGGATCACCCTAGCGACTGTGGGGATAATGGGCTATGGGGTCACCAGGTGGATAGAGAGAGCCCAGTGTGGACCGTAGGGTCCCATCAAGAGATGGCAGTGAACCACCGTATGGCTCAGCGGTCCCACTTGTGGATGGACACGCGAGGGAAGCAAAGGCAGATCCCAGGTGCTTGTCCACCAGGGTTCACGGCGGCCTCGGCCACGGGAGCCCCAAGGTGGAAACAACCCAAACGTCTGTCAGCAGATGAATGGGAGACTCGACTCTAGGAGACACACCGAGGGTCGTGGGGGGGACGGGGTGACCGGGCGACGGGCACGAAGGAGGCCACGCGACGGGGTGATGGGGGGTGCTGGGTGCTCTACGCAGCCGATGAATCCTTGAAAACTCCACCTGGAACTAATGACGTGCTACGTGCTGACCAATTGAATGTAAATAATAAAACCAGATGAATAGATAACGTGCAGCACCTAGGAGAATCGGATTCCCGGGGAAAGTGGAGCAGAGGTTGCCGGGGCCTGGGTGGGGATGAGGCGCCCAAGCCACCGTGTAATGGGTGCAGAATTTCCGTTTGCGACAACGAAAAGGTTCTGGAAAAGGATAATAGTGATAGTTGCCCAGCACTGAGAAGGCCCCTTCGTCTGCAGAAATACCCACTTAAAAATCGTGACCATGGCAAATTTTATGAATATTTTACTTCAATTGGACCAAAAAAAAAAAAAAAAGATGCTAGTGGCTTGAACCAAGAGGCAGAGGAGGAGGTGGTGGAAGTGTTGGGTTTTGCACGTACTACGACTGTGGGCCAGGGGGATTTTCTGCTGGTTTGGGTTTACAGGTGGGGGCAGGAAGGGAGTCGGTGGTGCCGCCGCGGCCGTGGGCGGACGAGGTGAGGGGCTCGAGCTGCCCCGAGCCTGTCGGTGGCCGGTCCGGCAGGTCTTCCCTTTGGAGATCTGTAGGGTCTCGGCACAAAATGACAGGGTGGAGTGCGTTGTTTCAAATGCTTCGGTTACCTGGGCTGTGCGTCACGTGGTATTTGACCATATAGGACACAGGGACATAAACAAATACATGAATGAAATAGAGCGAGCCAGCTTCCAGGCGATGGAGCAGGAGACGTGGTGTGGGTGACGAGCCTCGAGGGGGACCTGCGGCCGTGTCGTCCGGGGCTGATCGCACCTGGAAATCAGGGCATTTTGTCCATTTGCTTTGATCGTGAGCTGGCCCTCGTTCATTTGCTGCTTCAGAGAAGGTTTAATGGGAGAGTCTCAGTCACCCTGATCCTCTTTACCTGACAAATTAGGGTAATACAGAACTCCAATCTGACCCAAGCTCCAAGTTGTTAAATACTTTAATTTTCATCTGTGTTTTGTGTCAGAAAATAATTTTAATATTAAAGGACAGCTGTAGACTGCTAATGACTTGAATACAGTTTGACTGTTTTCATGAAGTGCTCTGTGGGATGTCAGAATATTTAATTCAGGATGTTAAAAACATCCCAAAATGTCACAATAATTATATCACAGCAGGCAATTAAAACACTGGAAAATGCCAACTGACTAGAGAGTGTTCCTTGTTATTTAGGAAACTATTAAGAACCTGACATATAAAGTAAAAAATGCTGGTTCTAACTTTCGATTTAAAGAGAGAATCTCGTCACCAGACACGAAACTGACACTTGATGGAGTCGGGGGTCATGTTCAAAATGCAGCTCAAGGAGGGGCTAAGGAAGAGATCGCCACTTGATCTTCAACTTCATAATATCTATATTCACACATTATAAAAAACATTGTTTGGTTTTTCATATCATACCATATGTGCTGCAATATCCTCCATACAATGGCTGTGTTAATTATATCATATGTTGGCAGCCTTCGCGGATCTGGTTTTGCCATCCTAAATTATGGGCAGTGGAATTATTCCCTGGTTCTTTGCAAATTGTACTTCTGTTAATCCTAATGGATTAACAATGTAATGCCCAAGACCAGGGGCGGTGTTTGCTTAATCCCTGAGGATTAGAGCCTCATTCTCAGTGGGGACGTTTGGGCCTGACTATGATTAGCCAGAGGGGAATATATTTAGGCAGAGGAAGGTACAGAAAACAGCGTGTCCCAATGCACCTACAGACACGCGGTCATCTTGGGCGCAGGGGACGCGGAAGCCCTCGGAAGGACTGTGGGAGGGACGGAGAACCCACGGTTCACCTGAGGCTGCATTTTGGGAAACTGTGTCCAAGTGTGAAACGGGTGACCCCAAGGGTCGACATGCTGAGGGAAGACCAGTCAACATACATCATTAACGTAATAGCTTTCGGAGAGAGCAGGAATTATTACCACCAGCATTTGTTTTTTATTTTGGGAAATATGAAAAACAATTACCTCGCCTTCGAGAAGCCTCTGTGATTAAGTGAGGTAACGTCATAAAACCCCTGCCATGATTTGCCCAGAAGAGCAGTTGCTTGAGACGTTTTGATTTCTTCTTTCCTTTGTGAAAACAGGCATCAGCACAAAGAGCTGTGGTGTAGAGATGGCATTTGGGCTGAGGATTAAAGGATAAATTGGACAAGACAGAAGAAGGAGAAAATGCCTTGGAGTAATGTCCAAAGTCAGCGGTGGAGTTTAGTGTTTATGCCACTTTGGGGCCCTTTTTAAGGAAAATCATTGCAACATTATCAATACAGAAGAACAAAAGTAAATAAGAATGAAAAAAACCCACAACAAATTACACATTAAAAAAAAATCTGAGAAACACCACAAATATTCTAAAATTGTGAAAAATAAAGTGTTATTTTTATTAACTGTCCACCTGGCATACTGCTAGAGTGCCCTTTCTTCACTTGTTAGCTGCAGAGGTTTTGATCGTTTTTTTTTTCACGACTGATTTTATAATCTCTTTTTCAGAGAGAATAGGTTAATATTCAGCTGTTTCTTTTTGCATAGCAATCGAAATTTGAATTTTTAACATTGGAAATATTTTTTAGAAAAGTTTCCTTTTTAGAAAAGCTTCATGGCTCATTATTTATATGCTCTGTAACTGTTTAAGACTCTTGCCAAATTCAGGGAGACTTCGATTAAATTCCTTCCAAATATGAGCTGTAAGATTTCAGGGAATTTCACATTTTCTTGTTCAGGACTAATCGTCAGCAGCAGTAGAGTCAATGACACAGGTTAAACAGTTTGCCCTTGATGCCTGCTCTGCAGTGGAGTATTAAGAGTTAATAGGTAAGTATTACCTTGACTTAAGTATTTCATGTCGACTTAGCAAGAAATTTTCGTCTTTTCCCAGTTCGTGAATCAGTCCTCTTCACGAGTTGGATTATCATAATATTCAAGAGCTTATTCATTACTTCTCTTCACAATTTATTTCTTCCTCTTGATTAATCATTTCATTTGGTATGATCTGAAAGCTTTTTGTTACAATTTGTTCTTCAAGTTCAGAATCATTTCTATTGATTTCATTCCTTTACTGCTTCTGTTTCATATTTCATTATTTTAATATGAAATTTATCAGTTATTTAAAACATTGTTTAAAATTGATAAATCAAGATACCTGTTATATGCGTCTGAGTTAGGAGTCTGTCATTCCTTACGTGGTTTTTTTTTTTTTTTTTTTTGGAAATGTCTTTCCAAATGGCAATAAAATTTGTGCATTTAAGCTTAATCAAATATTCCCATTCTCATAAAAAAGAAAAAGAAAGAAAAAAGCCTTTCGTATGCTGAGATGGTTTGCAATAGGTTTCCCATATTTGGGAATAAAGGTCCACACCAAACCCAAACTAAATATCTAGTCAACTTGCTAGATCCCCAAATACTCTAGTCATTCCAGTCGTGAGGTTTGATGGCAGGAAAGAGTAGAATAGAGAGCTGTCTTTAAAAATGAGAGTGCAAGTATCTTTTGCAAAATTTTTGAAAATACATGACTGTAGGAATCCCTTGCTAGTGCCCCTCCCAGGGCCCTGGAAGGGTTTTGTGGAAGTGGGGACCTTGAAGCTGAAGCTTCATTAGCTTGAGTGTTGTGGTGCCTTCACCCAAACGTCTTAATTTAGCTGTTTATGGTTGGGCTCTGCTCACCCCTCCAGCTGGGTCGCTCATCCCTTCCTCTCCTTCGCTGTCTCGGCCTGAGCCTCATTCAGGGTCTTCAGTTCCTTGGTTCCGCCATCCTCTCTCCTCCTGCAGGGCATCCACTCGTGATGTCCTTCATCTGGCTGGATATTCATCCTCCACATGACCCTTAGAGTCTCTTAGATTTCTGACTCCCCACGTCTAAGGTAAAGATCTTCCATATTTCCTCTCGCAGGATAATAGATTAAAAACAGTAACAAAAACCCAGTCGATGCTAATTCCATGGTATAGCGTAAGAAGAACGGTAATTAAAAATCTACATTATAACCAATTAATCTGTCATGTGCTTCCTCACCTGTATCTGCCACCAGAGAGGTGAGCGCCGTGAGGGGAGGGACTCTTGTCTTTCTTCTCCACTCTAACTCCGTTTCTAGGCACAGTTCCGGGGATAGTCAGTAAATACTGGTTTAAATGTAGAAATGAGGGAGGTTGAGTATTCCGGGTTGAGGGAATAGTAGCAACAGAAAAGGGAGCTTAAAAGTCAGTATAAAATAGTATTTGGGAGTGTGAGCTCTGGACCCCCATGTCTGGCACTTGGATCCCAGTCCCATCAGCTGCTTGACCAGGGACAAGTTACCTCATGCCTCTGTGCCTCCATCCTATGAAACGAGGATGACCGTAGTACCGACCTCGTACAGACTCTGAAAACTAAGTAGATAAAGACACATGAAGTATTTAGAAAAGTGCCTAATACCTAATAGGCACCCAATAAATATTAGTTATTATGACCATTCATAGCTTAATCCAAGTCAGAAAGTTCATTTTATTTATTTATTTTATTTTATTTTATTATTTATTTATTTTATTTATTTATTTAATTTATTTATTTAGGAAAGTTCATTTTAAACTCCTCACCATTCAATGTTCACATCAGCCTGACGTTTAGGAGACATGAGGTCACTTTAGGCTGGTAATCCTCAGAGATCATCGGTTCATCCCCTCATTTTACAGAGGAGGTGCTTTAGTGCCCAGAACCTGGGACTAGAATCCAGAATCTTCCAGATCAAATGACAGCAGGGAGTTAAAAGCCAGAGGCTTTTAACCAGGCTCGGTGGTCCGTGGCTTACAGTGCTGTGGGACGTGGAGGCGGTAGTTGTGGTTTGCGGGGGCGGGGATGGTGTGCCCAGGCCTTTACCAGCCTGGCCCCCAAGGCCCTCCGAGAGCAGCAGAAAGGGTTACCGCAGATTCCTGATTTGGAGCTCAGTCCGCATTGGCTTTATTTGAACGTCTGCGTGGCTGATACAGTGAATGGAAAGCCAGCAATAGGCTTCGGGATTCTGGCTCTTACCCTCCAAGTCAAAGGGCTGCATTAACGAGCCCCCCTGAAGTGCCGAGAGCCACCAACCAGAGGAGGAAGTCTCTCTGGAGTTTGGCACAGGGGCCTATGGGGTCCTAGGAGACTGCGTATCTTGGATTTTAGAGCTCATGTGCTTGGAAGGATACCACACATACATAGTTAGAAAGAAGCATCCCCCCCCTCCCCCAGAATATTTGACTCCCGTGTCTGGCTTTAAAATTTATCCTAATTTACTGTAACTGTTTTGAATAGGGTTTGTCCAGTTTGATGTTGCTCAACCAAATAACAAGAGTCACTATTCATATGTCATTCTGTTAGGAAGACTACTTACCATTTCTGCTCAGAGCAATAGGACCTGATTTAAAAATACGGATTTGGTCCACTGGCTTCTGCGATTCTAACAATAATTGCGAAGGGCCCCATTTAACTCAGGGCTTTGAAAGATAAACAACTGGTTGAGAAACAGAATGGACAGTCAAGAATGAACTATGCCGTTTTGCTAAGCCCGTGTTAATATGCCGAGAACACTGCAAATACTATAAAGATAAATAGATTGGATCAGGACGGATCTGGGTCTGGATTTAACCTATCAAAGTGCTTGTTGGCAGGCGATGCTTTTTGTCAGAACGGGTAGCAGACTGTCTCTTATTTCATTTCAGCTCTGTGCATTTAAGTAAAATATACTCAAAAATATATACCGGGGCACCTGGGTGGCTCAGTAGGTTAAGCATCTGACTCTTGATTTTTGGCTCAGGTCATGATCTCAGGGTCTTGAGATCGAGCCCCAAGTCCAGCTCCATGCTCAGTGGGGAGTCGGCTGGAGATTCTCTCTCCCCGTCCCCTTCCCCCTTCTCTGGCCCATGCACATGCTCTTTCTCTCTCTAAAATAAATAAATCTTTAAAAAGTATATGTATTAAATACCTACTAGGCGATGGAAGCTGTGGTGTGCTCATTGGAGTGGATGTAAGGGTCACTAGGGTGTGGTTCTTATCTTCAAGCATCTTGCTTCTGAAGGGGGCTGGTGGAGGTCGCAGGATCTCAGCCACATAGGGATTATTTCTTTGGAGTTTTGGTTTTGTTTTGTTTTCAAATTTCCCTTTTATTTCCACATTGATTCATCCACGGATATCCTCCACTGGTGTAATTGCTTCTTGGTATTGGAATGTTTTTTCTCAGTATAGAGCAACCGTAATTGGTTAGAGTTCAGTCTTTGACCATCCAGTGGAATCGAGCTACTTTTTATCTATCGCATTAGCTATTTCCATTCTGACTTGCTATTGCACAAACCTCAGCAATGCAGGAAATGACAAGTGCCAAAGAGAAAAGACCTTTTGACTAATTTTTTTTGTGTGTGTGTGTGTGTATGGGGGGGGGGAGGGTGCATCTTACGATTGCTGAAGTGGGAAGAGGTGTATAGTCCACCCTGGTTTGGAGCAGTAAAGAAAACACACACTCTCAAGGCTGGGTATTACCTAGGAGACCGTGCTCTGCGGTTCGAAGTCGTTTCCTTTAGGCGCGTATCCTGTGTCCTACAAGCAGTTAAACTCCCTCTAAAATAGATACCATGTGAAATTAAGAGCTGTGAAAAAGTGTGGTGCTGTTAGGCCTTTCCTGTTTGGGCTCACGTGCTCGCTATGTGAGTCACAGCTAAATAAATGTGTGTGGAGGCTGATTGGTGGCTTACGAAGACTGGGTCATTGATGTGGCTCACCTACACTCTTAAGTACCTCTGCGCATGTGTACCTTAGGGCTACGTGTGCATACCATGTGCACATTTAAATCTTGTGTTTTTCTTTTATGACATTTTTTTTTTTTTTTTTTTTTTTTTTTTTTTTTTTACCATGTAGACAGAGCTTTTATATCATTCTTTTCTGGTCTACCTGAAATAAGCAGCAGAAATAGGACTGATTAGGTGTGTGTCTCCTTAGAATCTCTTGCCCTTTCTTTCAGCAATAACTTCTAAGTTTTGCGTGGGGCACCATGCCTTTCCCCGGACGGGACTGTGTGGACCGGATGGGACTCCACCCATCACTTTATGGCTGTGTCTTGTCAAAAGCCTAAGACAATCCCATCTCCAGTGATTGTTCAGAGTAGGCAAGGGACTGACATGGACCCATTGGAAGGAATCCTAGATTTTGAGGGAGAGACATGGGAAACAGATCCTCTTTTCTTGTAGACTGGGTGTTTGGGGGAGGTGGGGCTGGAGCTGCTTATCGCCTCCTGGAGTTTCAAACGAAAGCCAAGAGAGCAGAAGGCAATGCCAGATAAGGATTAAAAAAAAGAAACTCTGTGCTGGCAACGCCACTCAGGTAGGTGAGCGCCTCCACGAAGCCACACCCCAAAGTCAGCCTTACCTTTGGACTTAGTCAAGTAAAAACGTTTCTCTGCTCAAGCCTGTTTGGTTTGGGTTTTCAGTCCTGCCTGGTAAAGCTCTGTAGGTGAATAAGCTATGGTTTCGGTTTTCAAGGCCCACGATTTCCTAATCTAGAAAATGAAGGGACTTTTCAAGTCTGTTATGGCTCTAGTCGTGATTCCTTCTTGAAATTCTTAAGGGTCTTCTCAAAGCACGCTGAGGGGTGATGCATGTTCTGTGGTGTCAATTTGAGTTTACTCTTGGGTGTGGTGTTTCTTTCCGTTTGGCAAATGGTTGATATTCCCAAGGCTAATAAAATCTAGGAAAGATTTATTGAAACCCAAGATTTTGATTCAGAAATAGCTATGATGTCATCCTTTGAAACATTAATAAAAACGTAGAAGAACTCAGAAGTCCGCATGAGCAAGGTTCTATCCGTCTGATGGGCATCTGTGCACTAAGTCCATGTGTTATGTTGGTACGAAATAATTTGTACTTTAGCATTTAAACGTAGCTCCGTCCACGATGACCAAGGTGGCTTCAAAAATTCAGCCGTGAAGATTATGGTGCTTTATTGTAGTGTTAAGCAGAAATAATATATATTTTTGAAAGTATTATTCTAGACATTGTGCAGAGAAAAACATGTTCTTCCCTGGTTGGATGTATAGGAAATAGACCGGTTGTTACAAGTGTGACATTAGATGCTGAACTGAAAAAGGGCTGAATGATGGGGCAAGGGACACTGTAACACCATACCTCTCCTCACAGAAGAGAGCTGACCCTTCACGATTGCCAGGTGGGGATGCTGAACAGAGAGGGGCAAACTGCCAGTTGCTTTATGGCCATCCTTGGTGAGTGTGAGATTTTATTATATTTGATAAAATGGCCTGAATATCCTATTTAAACTCTCATGACAAACATTTGGGAGTGGTTTCGAGAAAGCAGGTTTTTTTTACAGTGCCCTGAACACACCAGGGTGTTCCCTATTTCCACGCTTTTGGCGACGTGGCTCTGAAATGTCCAAATGTCATTTTCAGACCTGTTCTGAAATGTCATTCTTTGCATTCTTTGCCCAGTGGGTCCCTCATAACTTGCAAGAAACAGTGCGTGCGTTTGTTTCTCCTGGCTCCTCCTGCAGGCCTTGGGCTGCCCTGTCCGTGGCCCGGCCACTGCTGGCCCGTCCGTGTGTTTATGGTGGAGGCCGTCAGGGCTCCCCGGCACCCTCCGGCACCCTCCGGCACCCTCCGCCGTCTCTGCCGCGGGCCTGGAGGAGCGCACACCCTGGGGCCCCTGAGCGGGCCTCCCCTGTGCCCACGGCGGCTCCCATTCCCAACGCCTGCTGATGACCGGGCGGTGCATAGGGTTGTCACCCAACCCTTGGCTCTGCTGGTGCGTGTCACCCTCTCGACCCGTGGGTGCGGAAACCGAGGCCCCGCGCGGCCACCGAGCTGCCCAGGGTGGGATGCCCCAGTGAGCGGCAGCGCGGGGGTTCAGTGGGTGCGCGTCCCTCTAAATAATCCCCCAACTTTCCTTTAAGAGTCATTTAAAATTTTTTCTAAAATGCTTCCTTTTAAACATTCCCTGACCATTCCCTTGAGGGCTCTGTTTCCTGCTAGATTTGTGCTACCTGC
Source organism: Canis lupus familiaris (assembly GCF_011100685.1). Taxonomy (NCBI): domain Eukaryota; kingdom Metazoa; phylum Chordata; class Mammalia; order Carnivora; family Canidae; genus Canis; species Canis lupus. The sequence continues at coordinate 91,661,968 of NC_049224.1, read as the reverse complement.
TTCCGTCTGCAAAATCAAATAAGCCACTTTGTGCAGCTCCTTCCTCAGGAAATCTGGAAAACGGAGCTGTTCTTTCTAGGAACACTGGCCATTCATCTCTGGCCGCGGCGCTCCACTTCCCGTTTAACCCCTGCGGCCCCCCTTGGGCTGCGGACCCCGGCACACGCAGCCCCAAAGCACGGCGGCCTTGCAAGGGGGGGCTCGACAAAGAAGCTTTTTTCAGTAATTGAAGCCAAACGTTTTGAGGAAAACGGTCTAATTCTCGCTCGGCTCTGCCAGCGGAGGTCCGGCCCACACCTGCTCGCTCGCCCCGCGCGCCCCAGCCCGCCGGCTGCCTGCACCTGCGAATTCGGGGGGCTGCACCGGGCCTCGGCAGCAGAGGAGCGAGCCAATCCGGGGGGTGCGCCTGGGGGTACACGGACCTGTGCCCCAACCCCCACCCCGTAACCGTTGGTTCCCTTTTTGGTGAGAATTGTTATTTATTTATTTATTTATTTTTGGTTTTCTGATTTTTTTTTTCAGGGGAGAGAGCATGTCAAGCAGTCTCCCTGCCGAGCGCAGATCCCAGCACAGGGCTCGACCTCACAACCCCGGGATCACGACCTGAGCGGAAATCAAGGGTCGGGTGCTTACCTGATGGAGCCACCCAGGCCCTGCCTTTTATTCTGCCAAAAAATATATTTCTTAAAAGCGATTGTAGCATGGGTACAAGGCAGATCATTTTCTTAATGCCTCAGCTTGGCAAAAGGAAAATGTCTTAGAAATCCCGATTTCATTCACCTTGATTTTTTTTTAAGATTTTATTTATTTATTACTGAGAGACCCACAGAGACACAGAGAGAGGCAGAGACCCAGGCCGAGGGAGAAGCAGGCTCCCTGCGGGGAGCCCGACGTGGGACTCGATCCTGGGACCCCGGGGTCACGGCCTGGGCCGAAGGCAGGTGCTAACCCGCTGGGCCCCCTGGGTTGCCCCCACCTTGATTTTTAAACAGATCGTAGGAGGCCGTGAAATTCCAGGGCCCCGGCACAGTCCCCCGCCCCTTTGCCCGGGCTCTGGGCCATCCATAAGGAACCCGCGCGAGGAGCAGGAGGGAAGGCTACTGCGCTCACGGCGCTCTCCTGGGCGCAGCCTGTGTCACCTGCGGGCTTTTCCCTCCCTCGGGGTCAGGACAGGGGAGGGCGTCGCTAGCGGCTCTGAGGTCCCGGCCAGGGCCTGGGTCGCCGGGGGCCAAGGACGGTGGGGACACCCTTGTCCTTCAGCAGGACGGACGGGGCCAGCCTGGGGGCTCAGCTGCCTGAAAGCAGACTCAGGGCTTGGAGCCCGGGGAAGGCGCTGGAGGCTAAGAAGCGCGTCAGGAGATCGAGCCTCATACTTCCTGAGAGCTTTGCATGCGCTGGGCGCAGTTTTAAGTGTCCTGCACGTGTGACCCGACGGCCCTTCCAGTTCCAGAGGCGCTCAAGGTCTGTCAGCATCGTCTTCACTCCCGGCGGAGGACGGGCCGCGGCGTCGGGGCTCGGAGCATCTGGGGGGGCTCCCCGCCCTCCTCGGCCTTGCCTGTCCCGCAGCAGGTGCCTGGGGGGGGCTCCCCGCCCTCCTCGGCCTTGCCTGTCCCGCAGCAGGTGCCTGGGGGGGCGCGGCGCCCGGTGACCCCAGGACACGCACTGCGAGTGGCCCATCACCTGTGGCCGGAGGGACATCAAGGCCGACGAGCAGGGTGCTCAGGCAGCAGGCGCTCAGTTTTCTCCGACCACAGAGATATTAGGAAAAGATATTTATAGCTGACCTTTCAAGATTAATAACACTTGTGGAAGAGAAACCGTGGTAGTCAACATGATTAAAAAAAATCCTGAGCACTGAAGGAAAGAATTATTTTACTGTTTGTAGTACAGTTTGTTACATTTATTAAAAATTTAATAAAATGCATGTGCCCATCTATCACACTTAAAGGACTGCTAATAATGCAAATCATTCCACTTTGCTTCTTTAAAATTGAATGACTCCCAGTTATTTTGATGTTTTCTTAAAAATATGTGCATTTATCCCATAATTTGAGGAAGTAAAATTCTGTAACAATCAGTTAATTGGAAACTCAAAAACGAATCTTTTAGGCACATTAAAATGAACTGCTAAGGCATTCATGATTTTAAATGTTAGGAAATAAAAATAGAAAAAACATAAGAAATTTACATGTTCCTTTTTCTTAACTTTTGATCTTCCCCGTCCTTCCTTTTGACTCTGTGTTCGATTGACAGTCTCATGTTTACATATCACATGTCTCGTGAAGATCTTCCTGGCTTATCTTTTTGTACGAAAAAGGCAAGGATTGGGAGGATCCATTTTGTCATCAAATAAATGCATTCTCGTGGAGGCGGCTTCAGTTCAAAATCTTTACACTGTAAGTAATGAAATGTTCTGTGCTTTTGCTGTACAGTGAACCCCGCGCCCCCCCCCCCGCCTTTCTAAATGGGGGTAACGTGAGTTTTGGAGACAGGTGAGGGTGAGGGCAGAGGCGGACAGGACACAGTGTGAGTTAACACTGTGGGAATATTTGTTCAAGTATGTGATGCTCCTGGTGGAAATAAAAAGGTCATTATAAATTAAGCTGGAAAACAATTTAAAATAGTTTTGTGAATATAAAAGCATTTACTTAATAGAAACACCTCAACCTTTTTATTTTATTTTATTTTTAACCTTTTGATTTTTAATTTAATTTTAATATTTAAAATTTTATCTGAATTCAATTGATTAGCATATAATGTAATATTGGTTTCAGAGGTAGAGGTCAGTGATTCATCAGTCTTATATAATACCCGGTGCTCGTCCCATCACCCGGGAGCCCCATCCTCCCACCCCTGCCCCTCCAGTGACCCTCAGAGGGAGGGTATGATGCTTAGTGCAATAAGTCAGTCGGAGAAGGACAATAATCATATGGTCTCAGCCACATGGGGAATATAAGAAATCGTGAAAGGGACCATAAGGGAAGGAGGGGAAGTGAGCGGGAAAAATCAGAGACGGAGATAAACCACGAGAGACTCCTAACTCTGGGAAACAAAGAAAGGGCTGCAGAAGGGAAGGTGGGTGGGGGTACGGGGTGACTGGGTGACGGGCACTGAGGAGGGAGCTTGATGGGACGAGAACTGGCTGTTACACTGTATGCTGGCAAATTGAATTTAAATTATATATACATACACACATAAAAGAGTCTCTCATGGTTTGTCTCCCTCAACCTTTCTTTTTAAAACTGTAAATTATTATAAAAGGATTTTTTAAATTTTTTTTATTTTTTAAATTTATGATAGTCACACAGAGAGAGAGAGAGAGAGAGAGAGAGAGAGAGAGAGACAGAGAGCAGAGACACAGGCAGAGGGAGAAGCAGGCTCCATGCAGGGAGCCCGAAGTGGGACTCGATTCCGGGACCCCGGGGTCACGCCCTGAGCCGGAGGCGGACGCTCAACTGCTGAGCCACCTGGGTGCCCCTTATAAAAGGATTTCAAAAAGATTTATATAAAATAATCACCATTAACACACCAAATAGCCATCTTATTTATGCATATTCCTTTAAAGTCTGTTCATGTAGTATAATAAAAGTTTTCAATTTTATATTATTTTAAAACTTTGAAATGACATTACATTTACTCCATTATTATCATTACTAAAGTCTGCATAGCTCCTTAATTTGGTTAGTCACTACTTATTTAACCATTTCCTTGTTCTTTTGATAATTAGGTTTTTGTTCATTTGTTTTGCTTTTCTAGAAATGGCAACTACACATTCTTAGTTTTCTATTTTGTTCAACTGTCCTCATAGTTTTCTTCGTATTTGTGTATCCTACTCTTACCTTAGAAAGTATGGTCTCAATAATCATAATTAATAATATAAGTCTAATATGCCTACATAAGTTTTTGCTGTGGGGAGATTGTTTTTTGTTTTTTTGTTTTTTCTTTTTGACAAATTTTCTTTCCTCCCTATTCTCATGACACAGTTCTATGAATTATTAATGCCCAACTTAAATATCTTTTTGCTGAGGTTTTCATTGATATTTTCTAGCCTGGGTTGTTACTCCATCCTTTATACATTAATTCTTTGTAGCAGAGAGTACATTGTAATGCAGTTATGTTTAATTTCAAAAATATACTGTTCTTATGACCCTGTGTTGTAAGGTGTGTTGAGGACAAGCCCCGAGTGTATTTTGTACATATATCCTAACTTCACAGAACAATTTTGGGCAAATTCAGTGTTGATTAAATAATTGAATGGATTAAATAAAAAAGTTTACCAGGACGTAGATGGGTGGAAGAAGAAATAAAGCATTGTTTTAGAGGAGCTCAGGGCAAGGAGAGCCCCATTAGGGGCTAGCAGAGGAGAAGGGGAAGGGCAGGAAACCTGTTTCTATTGAGCTTTGTTATGTACCCGGCGCTGTGCCAGGTACTTTACATACCTGGTATCATTTAACCCAGAGAACAACCCTTGAAGCAGGTTGTCACTCTCATCCTGCATACTGCAGATAAAAAAAAATATAATGTTCAGAGAGACTGAGTAATTACAAAAGTTAAGAAGTGCCCGAGCTGGAGGAGAAAGCGGAGAAGGGGCTTTTCACCAGAATTCAGAAGAGGGCTGGATGGGTCGATACCACCAGGCACATGCACAAACAGATAGGAATGATCAGCTTGTGTTTACAGGTGACTGAGGCCAACCTGGCCATCCGGGAGAGTTTGAAAGGGGGTGGGAGGATGATAATCTGTGTTCACAGTGTCATATACTTTGAGAATCATTAAGTCATTAAGGCCTCTGACAGAGTAGAAGGGATTAAGGTTCTGCTGAGGGGTGTGCCTCGATCAGTAATGGTTACAACTCGGTTGGCCTGGGCGACCCCTGATACCCGAGGCAGGTCATGTTTTCACTATGGTTCTGCTACCAGATGGTTATGCTTGAGCCTATAGGAATTACCTTACATTGCCAAGAGCCTTTGGGAATGCCCAGGTGAGAGTTGTCTTAGGAAACAAAAGTGGGAGTTCATCTAAGGAGAATAGTTCAGGATAGAAAGAAGGTTCTGCTACTTGAAGGGTTACATTAGAAATAAAAATGCAACTTATCTAACTCGACACCCAAGAAACTAACAATCCAATCATGAAATGGGCAGAAGACATGAACAGACATTTCTCCACAGAAGACCTAGACACGGCCACCGAGCACACGGGAAAAGGCTCCGCATCACCTGCCACCAGGGAAATACAGATCAAACCCACACTGAGATCCCACCTCACTCCAGGGAGAATGGGGAAAATTAACAGGGCAGGAAACCACAAATGTTGGCGAGGATGTAGACAAAGGGGAGCCCTCCTGCACTGTTGGTGGGAATGTGACCTGGTGCAGCCACTCTGGGAAAGTGTGTGGAGGTTCCTCAAAGAGTTAAAACTAGACCTGCCCTATGACCCAGCAATTGCACTGCTGGGGATTTACCCCAAAGATACAGATGCAGTGAAACGCCGGGACACCTGCACCCCGATGTTTCTAGCAGCAATGGCCACGATAGTCAAACTGTGGAAGGAGCCTCGGTGTCCATCGAAAGATGAATGGATAGAGAAGATGTGGTTTATGTACACAATGGAATATTCCTCAGCCATTAGAAACGACAAATACCCACCATTTGCTTCGATGTGGATGGAACTGGAGGGTATGATGCTGAGTGAAGTAAGTCAATCAGAGAAGGACAAACATCATATGGTCTCACTCATACATGGAATATAAGAAATAGTGAAAGGGATTAAAGGGGAAAGGAGAGAAAATGAGGAAAAATTAGAGAGGGAGACAAAACACGAGAGACTCCTGATTGGGAAACGAACAAGGGGTGGTGGAAGGGGAGGTGGGCGGGGGTGGGGGTGACTGGGTGACGGGCACTGAGGGGGCACTTGACGGGATGAGCACTGGGAGTTACACTATATGTTGGCAAATTGAATTTAAATAAAAAATATAAAAAATAAAAATGCATTATTTAAAAGGGAAAAGGGAATTAACAAAAGTTAATGCAGTTCCGATTTTCTTCTCCCTAGGAACACTTGTAAAATGAAATACAACTTTTAGGGACGGAGATAACTTTGTCCATTTAGCTATTTATAACAAAAATACCATAGATCAAGTGACTTAACAACAACAGAGGTCTATTTCTCACAGTTCTTGAGGCCGGAAGTCCCTGACCATTGTGCCGTGAGACGTGGTGTCTGGTAGGACCTGCGTCCTGGTTCATAGACAACCATCGTCCTGCTGTGTCCTCCCGGACAGGAGGGGCAGGGGAATTCTGTGGGGCATCCTTTATAAATGCCCTGTCCTCGCGACGACTCGCCTCCCAAGGGCCCTACCTCGTTATTCCATCACAGTGAACGTTGGGGGGAACACAAACAGCCTATAGTAGGTGGTTATGGGCGCCCTTTACCTTTGTGCTTTTGGATCCTCACCAGCACTACCAACAACACGGCCCTGCTCATACACAGCAGTGCTCACCGGTGGTTACGTGGAGCAGCATAAGGCCCAGTTCCTGTTCTTGAAGAGGTAATAGGATGTATAGGGGAAGCAGTAAGGAGACTAACATTTGCTCAGCGCTTCCTGAGTGCCGTCCACTTAGAGCAAGTATATCACCCGAGTAAGGACTTAAAAATACTGTCTTGAGCCCTTACAATGGCACAGGAGTTGTTTTAGGAAAAGGAGAGTCTTTGTCTAGAAAGTGGGACTTGGGGGACTGGTCTGGAAGAAGGCTGTGTTTAGGGAGATGGCAAAAGTGAAAGTTAAAAATATGGGGATGTGAGAGTCAGTAGTGCCTCACACAGATCACCCCCGAAATGACATATACAGGTGAACCCCAGATCCCTTGCTCATATGTGCTTACACGCAAACATCTAGGCAGGTAGGGCCAGGGAATGGGGTTCTGCTCTAACTCGGAGAGGTGAAAGTCATAGTTTAGGGCATCCCTTAAATATATAAAAGCTGTTCAGAAAGTGCTGGGAGAGCCAGAACATCATAGGCCTACTACACATAGAAATCTTTTTTGAATCTATTTCTATCTTTTTTTTTTTTTCATTATGAAGACTCATGAAAAATAGTGCCCGGAGGCCGCTTTGCACAGAAGTATTGGCTGTGCACTGCACAACTTGTCAGCCTGTGCCATTCATATAGACTCTGAGATGAATGGTTCCCCTGGAGTTGTGCAAATTGGGAGCCCTCAGGGCACTCCTTGCATTTAAATATTAATAAGAAAAAGCATTATTGAGTGCCTGGCACGATTCAGGCACTGTCCTACTGAGGGATGTGGGACAGTCCAGAGCATGGAGTTTGAAGTCTGATCATCCTGGGTTTGAATTCCATGTCTGCTACGTATGTCGTGTGGCACGAACAGGTTATTTGAACTCTTAGAATCTTACTTTCTTCGTCTGTACAATGGAGGTGCCTATATTTAACTCATGAAGTTGTTCTACGTGCCCAGCCCAGGGTGTGCATGTGTGAAATGACAGCTGTAATTATGATTCACCAACATTATCTGATTTAATCCTCATTACAATCTTCTACTTTAGCTCTTACTCATGGAGAAACTGGTTCAGAGAACACAGCACTGATCCAAGACAGCTGTGGGGTGGCCGAGCGGGGATTTACCCTCATGCTTGGGAGCATGGACTCATTCTACACAGACATGTTGATTTTTTACCTTTTTCCAAGGATGAATCTTCAATCTAAAGTCCTTTTCCTGAGCCTCTCTTGCCATGTCCAACATAAATATTAATGCAGTTACCATCTGCCGCTGTGTAAAAACACTTGGTCAAATCTATTTTAGCAAATGAAGCAAAATTGCCTTTTGTTTGGTTCAGTGTGTGTGTGTGTGTGTGTGTATTGCTTTCTTTTGATTATCCAGTCCATTTTTGAAGTGGAGTCTTGGTTACCTAGGGAACTGGCATACAGCACCAGCAAATCTTTTCTTTTTTTTTTTTTTTAATGAGAGTTCAGAGTTGTTAAAATTGTTGGCTGAATTTCAACTGGTGACCTCTTTATTGACTGGCAAGTAATATAGTTTTGCTTTTTTTTATATAAAAATGAAAGCAAGGGTGGGAGAAAATTAAAGGAGTTGATGGGAGTTAGTGAACAATAAGAATTTTTAAGTTGCAGACATTCTGCTTGTAGTTGGAAGCTTCCTAATCAATAGCTTTATTTCAGGTTGTATAATTGACACATAATTCTTACCACTTTGGGACATGTTTTATATATTTTTAAATGAGAATAAATTTCACATGCCATGTTCTGGAAGATATGTAGCCATTAATGGTTTTAAGTTCCTCTCTGGAGTGGCGCTATAATAAAGTCTGAGATTACTTTTTTTTTTTTCAGAAAAGGGTGGAGAAGGGGTGGGGTGGGGAGGGAAGGGGCAGAGAGAGAGAGAGAGAGAGAGAGACTTAAGCAGGCTCCATGCCCAGGGTGGAGCCCAAGGGGGCTCCATCTCACAGCCCTGAGATCATGACCTGAGCCAAAATCAAGAGTCAGATGCTAAGCCACCCAGGTGCCCCTCTCTTTCTTTTTAAAGAAGCCTGGGCTTAGTTCAAGGATTCAAAATTCTTACAATGTACGAACTATAATTACTAAAGTACTTGAAATTAAAAATGAGATAATTGCCCAGACACCCCTCTTCCGCCTCCAGGACTGCTTTTAAAGACAAGGCCAGAGCAGAGATACCCAACCTGAAGTGACGCAGGGTTTGAGGAACTAACGGCATGAGTCAAAGCAACGTGTGTGAAGAATCTGAGGCTCTTTGGCCAAGGAGTGTACCGTGAGTGCCGGTCTGGACTGTAGGGTTTGGAAATATAGGAATGAAGAATGAAAAGTCTGGAGCCAGGTGGAGATTCAAAGTTTATGAACCCGAATTGCAAATGAATGAGGGGAAGTTGGATAATGTTTGTGTTTTACTTTCATGGTGGTGGGTTGGTGAGTCTGCGTTGGGAGGCCAGTGTTGGGGCAAACGTCCTCGCAGAGCATGTGTTTTTATTTTTCTTTGTTTTCTTATCTTGTATATCAATAGGAATTAAGCTTGGCCACGAGGGAATTATTAGTCTGGTTTCCTAAAAGAGCCTGAGAATGTGGGGTCAACACCAGGTGTGTTAAATAGTCTAGGGTTGAGGTTGGAATTGAGAGCCAAGCGGATAATTACCAAAGTGTTGCCCGGGCAGAGAATCAGTTATGTGTTGGGAATCAGAGACCCCGAAACAGAGGAAGCAAATGGGAATAAAAGGCAGGCGGTGCCCTGAAGTGTTGGATGTAGCCACAGGGGCATTTCCTAAAGTGCCTGTGGCTTGGTCTATTAGAGCCAGACAGGAAGTCCTTAGGGGCACTCAACCAGGTCAGACTACTTTGGATCTTGAAGGGTGGCTAGGACCTAAGGGGGTAACATAAGGGAGAGAGCTTTCTCTGGAAATGTGCCCAGGGTGGGCCAACGTGGGAAGAGTAGTTGACATGTTTCATAGATCTTTTGAACCTATTCCCCTCAGCTGTGTGACACCAACGTTATGCCACGTAAGATTCACTTTTGGAGTTCATCAGGCCCCATTACCTTAGCAAATATTGGGAAAATAAAGCCAGCAGTTGGCTAGCTCATGAGTTAGGGGGTTAGCCATGAACGTTGTCCTGACGAGTCTCCCTCACGCTCACAATTCTGTTACACTCTGATTGGTGGTAAAGGATCAGAACCATGTGGCCTTGGCCTGTCCCGTATAGACATTCAGGCTGAAAGATGAAGGGCCTTCCAGCGACTTCACTGGAGGACAGAATATTTTCAACCCGAAAGAGGCAGTGGCAGTCAGGTATGGCGTCTAGACCGAGCAATGCAGAAGAGAGAAGGAGTGCAAGGACCAGTGGTTAGAAGAGAAGGGCAGGATGAGCTTCTGGGAACCAGGTACCAGAACAGGGAGGCCTGGGGGGCGCGTAGAGAAGCGCGGGATGAGCACGTTGGGAGCGTGTGAGTGGGCGGCAGTCCACACACGGGAAGGAAGAGAACCGTCTCAGAGGTGCCAGGTGGACCCTGGCCAGTCGGGCCCAGGGCAGGTGGGTGGACCGGCTTTTGGTGGGAGAGGGGCTGGTGGGCAAAACTAAAGACCCGGGTGGTTCATGTTGATATAATACCTACCCTGTTTCGTGTTGAGCAGAACCTCTTTTTTTTTTTTAATTTTATTTATGATAGGCACACAGTTGAGAGAGAGAGAGAGAGAGGCAGAGACACAGGCAGAGGGAGAAGCAGGCTCCATGCACCGGGAACCCGATGTGGGATTCGATCCCGGGTCTCCAGGATCGCGCCCTGGGCCAAAGGCAGACGCTAAACCGCTGCGCCACCCAGGGATCCCAGCAGAACCTCTTATAAGTAGAACATGTTATTCTCAAGCATGTGCCTTTTAAAAATTCCCGGCTCCGGCTGAGAATTCCAGTAGGCTAGTGAAAGACTTCAGTGTCGTCGGGCTCTGCCACGCTCCTGTCCCCCGGCTTAATGCCCAGAGGGCGCAGTCTCCTAAGTTGGGCCTACCTCTATCCTTCTTTTCCTGATACCAGTGAAAGGGCTTTGGGTGCTAACTTGTGTTTAGAAATGAAGGATCTTTGATGTAATGGAGTTGCGTGTGTAAGTGTAGACAAGCTGCTTACTCTTCAGAACACTTCACTTTCCAAGTGGAGAAAGGTATACATTTATTTTTTATTTTTTTTAAGGTATATGTTTAATGACAAATTTATACAAATAAGTCACTCCATATACACTTGCTGGTATGTGAATATACAATGCTTTTAGAAACAAATAACAATGGACTAAAATGTTTATATGGACGTGTAAATTTTTCACACTTGAAAAATAGGACCAAGGACATTAAATTATTCTTAGAGGCCCCTTTTCAAAAGAATTGACTTTAGACTATTTTTTTTTTCCCTTCAACAGACTGTAATTCATTGTTATGGAAAAGACTAGGAAAATCTACATCTTTGTCCCCATAACACCATAACAGGTGCGAAGGCTAATGGTCTGTGTTGGAGGACAGTTTTAAAGCTGTTCAGAGTGAATTGTTGGTGCATTATAAAACTTTTGGGACCACTGAGTATTAGATTTAAAAGAGCAGGCATGTACAGTCTTCAAGTAAATGGTTTATAATCTAGTCATAATTGCGTATGGTATTATTTGATAATCTAAGAAGTAATGGCACGGGGGGGGGGGCATAAAAATGCATCTTTGAATAAGATGCCAAGGAGAGAAAGCCTTGGCATTATTGGCTCTAATTTTTGTGTTTTTTACTGTTTCTGAGTGACACTGGAAATCCCTGAAACGTAATCCTTTGCCATTTTGCTGAGGCACATATAGCATATTTTAGTCATAGAATTTATGTTAATAACTTTGTAAATAATTTCGTTTATGTCCCTATGGAATCCTTATACATTGGAAAACAGTTGAAATTTTCCAATTACACTTCATTTTTATGGGAGAAATTATATGTTGTCACATTTTAAAACATTTCTCATGAATGTTAAGGGTCTATCATATGAATAAAGGTAATGTGAAACATGTTTCCGTGTGTAATGGGAATTCGAAGAGGAAATGGAACCTGAAAATTACAAATTGTTGGAGTACATGCCTAAGTGGCCAGGGAGTGGGGATAAAGAAGTTATATGACTTCTCAGCTATTGCTTTTGTGTTTAATTCCTAAGGAACAAAAACTATTCCAGGGAGATAGGAAGGCCAAAACCACAGGTCAGGTTCAAAGACCAAGACATAGATTAAGGGCAGTTGGCAGCCAAGAGCGTGGAGGACACAGTGTGGAGGACAGGGGTCAAAGAATGGGCAGAGGTTCATAGTAGCAAATGGAAGCAATGTAAAAAAAAAGGGGGGGGGGAGAAGATTGCATGTTGGCCAAATTGCTTGGAACAGAGATATCCAGCTTTTGTAGGAGGTTGTTGTCTAACTCTTTCTGAATACTGCCTTAGAAATGCGACCTTCTGTTTTGGAGTAGTTCTCGTTTTTGAAAAGTTCCCTTATGTATTGAACACCAATCTGTATTTTAATTTTATCCATTGGTATTAGGTAATTTCCAGATACCTCACAATTCCTCTTTTTAATAAATATTTAGTTGAGGACCTGCCACGTTCTAGGCACTTCTGTTGTTGCCAGGCATACAGTGTTAACACGGCAGACAAGATCTAAAGACTTGGAACTTCTATTTTAGTCAGGACAACACAAAGTATGCAAGTAAAGAGTGAACACAAACAAAAAATAAGAGAGAGTAACAAGCAGCACGGAGAGAATGAAATAAGGTGACTTGAGGTGGAGCGACGGGGTGGGGGGGTGGTCAAGGGAAGATTTCCCTGCGATGGTAATTTGCAAACTGCAGACTGGAGGCAGCAGGAGGGAGAGGTGATCTAACTTTAGGGAACAGCTGTGCAAAGACTGAAGGTTCTCCAGAGCGTCTGTGTAGTAGAAGAGCGTACGCAAGGCTTTCATGGCTAGAGTGTAGTATGTGAGGGAGACAGTCGCCCAAGATGGGGATGGAACGAAAAGCAAGGGGAAGGTTATCTAGGGCTTTGTGAGCAAGGAAAGAAGTTGGTTTTGATTTTAATTGTGTGTCAAGTCATTAGAAGTTTTAAACAGGGTCAAGAGGCTGTGCTATGGGCATTAGAAAAGGGCCACGGTGGTTGATGTGTAGCAATGGATGGTGGGGAGGCAAGAATGGGAGTGAGGTGACATCCAGGGCGGCTATAGCAATACTTCTGGTGGAGGATGATGGTAGGTTTAATTGGGAGGGTGGTGATGGAGAGGAAGAGAAGTAAACCTATTAAAGATAGTGTTGGAGGACTTGGTGGATAGATTAGGTATTAAATACAAGGAAAGCGGCGCCTGGGTGGCTTAGTTAAGCACCTGACTCGATCTCAGCTCAGGTCTTGATCCTCAGGGTTGTGAGTTCAGGCCTCGAGTTGGGCTCCATGCTGAGTGTGGAACCTACTTCAAAAAAACAAAACAAAACAAAACAAAACAACATTAAATACAGAGAAAGAGAGGAATCAAGTACAGCACTTTGATCTTTGCCTTGCACAGCAGACGCACGGTGCTTTTGTTCCTGAGAAAGGAATCCATGTTGTTATTTTCCCTCTGTGTTAAAATATTAAAAGTAATAAGGGTTACAAATGTATTTAATCTATGAGATAAAGGGCAATTAGAAAGGAATAATTTTGCCATTATAGAGTTTATTCTATTTTTGTTAGAGTCTAAAACATACATCTATCCTCAATTTAATCATCTAAAAATTTAGATTCGTTTTAGAATTCTAAAGTGATTGTTTGAGACAAGACGTTTATAGAATGCATTGGTATTTTTTTTTTCATAGTTAAGCTCTCATAGGTGGTATTTCACCAGGAAAAATTTACATATTTTAGAATGTTTTAAAATACAGTAAAAATTTATGAAAAAATAAGGTAACAAAAGAAAAATATCCTGGGCAAATATTTCAATAGATAATACCGATGAAGGGCTAAAATCCTTAATTTCTAAGGATTCTTACAAATAGGAAAAATGTAAAAACCCTGACAAGCGCCCTATTAGGAAAATGAGCATAGAACCCGAACAGGCAATTCACAAGAGATCAGTAGCTTCAGAGAAAGCTCAGCCAGTCTAACAGGCAAGTCCTATAATATTTACAATAACAACGAGAAATAATATTGTAGTGGAGAAGAACATCAACTCTGGAGCTAGAATGCTTGAGCTTGAAGGCCTAATTCTGAAACTTAACTGAGTAATTCTCCTGAATTTTCTTCTTGGGAAAGTAACTTAATCTTTCTTTGCTTCAGTTCCGACCCCTAAAATGGGGGACACAGTAATACCTGTGTCATTGGTTGATATATGTACCGTGTGTTTCAGTGGTTGATAACATGGGGAAATTGCTTAGAACAGTTCCTGGGATATAATAATTACTCTGTGAGTTTTATAAATTCCTCCTTCCTTCTTTCTTACTGTTTAGTGTCTCATTATTGTTAAATGTTTATAAAATGATGATACCTCCTATTGGCTAGTGGAGGAAATGGATATTTTCATATATCGTAGATGAGAGTATAAGCTGGTCCATTATTTATGGAAAGAAGTTTTTCAATATGTCTCAAAACTTTTAAATAAATTTATTAAGGCAATTTTACTTCTGAGACTTCAGCTAATGATTTATGTTCACAGCAGAGTGACTTGCATTGGTCAAGAGTTAGCAACAACTTAATTTCTGCGGACAGAGGTGGTTTGAAATATACATTTAATTTCACTTGGTCTCATTAAAACTGCAGTAAAAATATTATTTTTTTATTAAGGTAAAATTTGTATACATAGAAATACACAGATGTTAAGTGTCCAGTTTGATGAGTTTTGAGAACGGTATATACGTGTGTTACCAAGCTCCCAATTGGGAACATTGCCATCCCCCGAGAATTCTCCTGTTCCGTTCTACAGTATTTCAGACTTTTCTATTACCAGAGATTAGTTTTGCTGGTTCTTGGACTTCATATAAATAGAATCATACAGCATGCATTCTTCTGTGTCTGGCTTCTTTCATTCACTGTAATTCCGAAAAGCCTTCCATGCTGTCATTATATTAACACTTACTCTTCTCTATTCCTATATTTTCTACCCCTTTATTGCTGAGTAGTGTTTCATTTTTTGAATGTACTACACTTATTTTCCTTATGATGTATTTTGGTTGTTTTTGACTACCGTGAATAAAGCTGTTATGAACATTTTTGTGCGAGACTTGTCATATGTTTCCATTTCTCTCGGGTAAATATGCAGTGAAATTGCTGGGTCATAGGGTAAGCGTATGTTTAATGTTGTAATGCTCTGCTAAATACTTTTATAAAGTGATAACACCATTTTATACTTTCACCAGCCTGTATGTTGTCTACTGTATGTTGCTCCATTTCTCTTCTAACATTTGGTTGTCAGAATTTAAAATTTAAGCTATTCTCCTAGGTGTGAGGTGATATCTAACTGTAGTTTTAATCTATATCTCTTTGCTGTCTGGCGATGTTGAGCACCTTTTAATGTGCTTATTGGCCATTCGCACATCTCCATTAGTGAAACATCTATTCAGAACTTTTGCCTAAGGTTGTAAAGATATTCTGAATTTTCTTCTGGATGCCTTATGGTTTAGTGCGTACACGTAGGCCCGTGATCCATCTCAAATTAATTTTTGTGTATGATGTGAGGTAAAGGTACAGGTTCATATTTTCCAAAATTCTTTCTAGTTGTTCCAGCTCAACTTACTGAAAAGGCTTTTTCTCCATTGATATCTTGGTGTCTTTCTTGAAAATCAGTCAACTGTACACATGCAGGTTTTTTTTTCTGAATTCTCTAGTATGATACAATGATGTATTTACCCTTTCCCATGCTAGAGCTACCCCGTTTCAATGACTATAACTTTACACTACGTCCTGAAATCAGATAATTTGATTGGTTCACTCTTGCTTTTTAAAATTGTCTTGACTATTCTAGATCCTTTGAATTTCCATGTAAATTTTAGAATCAGCTTTTCATTTGCTCCCTAAAAACCCAGAGATATACTTGCACAAACACATACATCCAAGGGCGTTCATTGTTCAGTTCGATGCAGAAATTGTAAACAATCTGTATGTTGACCAAAAAGAAACTGGCACTGTATAGCACGTTACATCCACACAGTGGGATTTTATGCAGCTATTAAGGAATAAGTGCTAATGTGGGCATTCTACAAAATGAGTTATTAAGTGAAAAATCAAAATGCAGAACAGGGAATAGTGCATGTTCCTATTTATTTTAAAAATAAGGATATAGGCATAATATATGCTTTCTATATATATGTATGAAATTTATTGGTTCATGGAACTGAAAAGTTAGAGTTGAGTTGATCTCAAACAATACTAGGTCCAGGGGCTCACAGGATGTATTAGATGTTGCCCCTCGCTCTGTAGCTGGGCGCCACTTTTTTCTTTTTGGCTTTATTGTCAGATGTCTTCTATGCCATTGGAGCTCCAGGCTCCCATGGTTATCATAGTGCATAGAAGACGTTGTCTATCTCAGTGTTCCTTCATCAAGTCTGGTTTGAGGTGCCTGTCCATCCTCTGGATCCGTCACTGTGAATGGGGGGATGAAGTGCCTTACCTGGCCGAGTGGGTCACTCACTCAGTCCTGTAACTAAAGGAGGGAAGGGCACCATGGGGAAGGAGCTGTTTGATGAAAGACATGATATGCAAATTAAAGCCCACGTGCCCATGTAGGGAGTGACCTTAATGGCACCTTTCCTGTTCATGCGTAAGAATGATGCTTTTTCTATAAAAATTCCCTAAAATTGTGTCCCTGCATCTCAAGAAATTCTTTTATGTTTTACCTCTCGCTTCCCAGTTGGGCACTGTCAGCCGTTTTCAGTTTCCTTGGTTTCCAGCTTTGAGCCCTTTTCTGTTTCTCCCATTTAGCCTCTTCCATTTGGACTGATGACCTGCTTGTGCTGTCTGCCAGGGACTGCTTTTGGTGTCCGTCTTTGACCTTGACCATCAGATTATATGGTTTGGTTTAATGCACTACAGCCTTTGGGAAAATACGTTCTGTTCCCCATGATTAATGTTGAGTTCAGCCTCTGGGCTTCCCTGTGCCTAGAGGGGGATCAGACAAAATTATCTGAAATTTTGTTCTGGTCACTTTTATTAGTCCTTAATGGATTGGCTGGAAGGACTGCTTTCATGCCTGTATTCTCCTGCCAGGTACTATCGATTCATAAAAAGTTGCAAGGGTGGACACTAAACTGGATACAGCACCTGATTTTCTCCTTGTTTCCAGTTAAGAACTAGGTGATATTGCTGTGCGATCATAGATTATAAAGAATTATTCTGTAAGTTCTAACTGTTTTATATTTAAAATCAATCTGGTCGTTAGCACTCTGTTTCTGAATAGACAGTTTCTTTGTTGTTGAATAATATATACATTTGGAATAGGTTTGGATTAAAACTGTTCTAATGTGCTTATCACTATCTATCTAGAGGGAAGGGCAAGATGGTGAGATAAGGATGTATTAAGATGAAAATTAGTTGAGAGGTGATAATAATAATAGTGAGATAAAAGGATAAAATTGTATATTTGAACGAGTTTTAAAAACACGTTAAATAAGTTGAGCCACTATCCAGATTACGACAGCCAGGTAGGTATAAGCGGCTCAGAGAGCAAAAGCTTCTAATTATAGAAATATATCTACTCAAATAATGCATTGCTAATTTTGAAATAAATTAGGATGCAGAGAGAGAGACTGCTTTGGTTTTGACTTCACAGATAAATTACCAGATATAATAACTGAATTGTTTGGCACTTACTCATTATTAATCAGTCAGGGCAATATATTCTTTAGTTATATTTATGTTTAGCTTTTATATGAAGACAATCCATACATCATACAACTGAGACCAGCCCCTGCAGGTATCCCCCAATCCCATCTTTAGGACTCAGGCAGGCCACACTCAAATATGCAAGCCTGTCCCACTAATATTTGGACTGATCATGTACTCAGGCCATCCTTTTTTCAGTTTGTGATTTAGGCTTCCTAGCACACTGGGATATCCCACTGGCCTACTTAAAATTTATATTATTTGTCTAATTTTGTTTATTGCAAAAAAAAAAAAGAAAATAGGTAGAAATGTAAAGAATGATATAAAGACCAATTGTAATCCTATCTATGCAAAAAAATGTCAAATAATTCCTAACATTTTACTGTATTTAATCAAATCTAAGACAGCATTCTTAAACTGGTTTTTTATCACTTATTTAATCACCAAGAAAGAAGAAATGCTGTCAACTTACCTATGACATATAATAGTCCCCCATTATCTTGAGAGATACATTTCAAGACTCCCAGTGGATGCCTAAAACCATGGCTAATACCAAACCCTCTATATACTATGTTTTTTTTCTTATACATTCAAACATGTGACAAAGTTAAATTTATACATTGGGCACAGTAAGGGATCAACAACAGTAACTGCTAATAAAATAGAACAATTATAAAAATATAGTGTATACTGTAAGAAAACTTAGGTGAATGTGGTCTTTCTGTCTCTCCAAAAATGTTATTGTCCGGAACCCACCCTTATTCTTATGATGATGTGATGATAGAATGCCTGTGTGATGAGATGAAGGGAGGTGCATGAAGTGGGCAGGCTCTGTAACGTAGAGTCAGGCTACTGTTGACCCGATGACACGTCAGATGGAGGATCTTCCGCTTTCTGACTGCGTTTGACTGTGGCTAACTCAAACTACAGAAAGCAAAGCCACAATAAGGAGGGACTACTATGCTCCTATTTATTTTGTATGAAAAATCCTATGCTCATTGGGAAAGTTCTTTTTAGACTTGTTATGATATAGACTATTCATCACGGATGGATTTAGAACATATCAAAAAAGGAAGATACGGGAAAAACAAAATGGTTAAAGTATTTCCAAAACCTCTTTATATTCAGAGTCCAACCTGCCGTGTTACTTTTTTTTTTTTAAAAAAAGATTTTATTTATTTATTCATAGAGACACAGGGAGAGAATGAGAGGCAGAGACACAGGCAGAGGGAGAAGCAGGCTCCATGCAGCGAGCCCGACGCGGGACTCGATCCAGGGTCCCCAGGATCACGCCCTGGGCTGCAGGCAGCGCTAAACCGCTGCACCACCAGGGCTGCCCCTGTGTTACTTTTTGATTTCAGAGTTGTCAGTATCTGTGTTTTTCCTAGTGCTTTCAACCTCTGTGCTGTCAAAAACATTGATGATGCAGCATCGCTTAAATGAGTGCTCTCGTATTGTCTCCCAGATTTTCATCCAAGCTCATCCAGAAGTCCTCCCTTCTTTCTTCCTTAGTGTTGGAAGTGTCCTCTCTCCAGTGTTAGGTGGGCACATAGTCAGCGGCCCAGTTAGAGGTGTTTCTGAGCCTCTCTGGTAGTAGCGTGGGGCTGTGGTCTAAGTGTCTCCGTCCTCGCAAAATTCATGTTGCAGTTCTAACCCCCCCAACTGATGCCAGTTGTTGTCAGTAGGTAGGGCCTTTGGGAGGAAAAATGAGGTCTTGAGGGTGGAGCTCTCATGAATGTGATTAGTGCCCTTCTCGAAGAGATCCCGCATTGTTCCTTAACCCTCTGCCACATGAGGATCCAAGGAGAATTCTGCAGCCCGGGAGAGGGCTCTCGCTCAGCCATGCAGGCACCATGATCCCGTACTGCCAGCCTCCAGCACGGTGAGAAATGATCTCCTTCTCCTCCTCCTCCTCCTCCTCCTCCTCCTCCTCCTCCTTCTTCTTCTTCTCTTTTTTTTTTTGCTGTTTTTAAGCCACCCAGCCTGTAGTATTTCGTTATACAGCCCAGAGCTGATTAAGACCCCTGGTATGACTGTGTTCTGACCAGTGGGACAGGAGAAGCAGTGTGTGCAGCTTACAGGTCACATCCTTAAAAGGAAGCTGCATTCCTTTCAGGTTCTCTTTCCACCCCTTCTGTGGGATGGGATGCAGACATGGGCTAGTGAGCCACCTTTAACGACGTAGAGGTGATAGTCCAGGCTTGGCGGGACAACTGGATAGTAAGATCTGGATCTTTGGATTACTTTGTAGAGCTGAAGTGCTGCTGTTTTCAGAAGGAAAAATAAGCCTATTTGGTTTAAACCACTGCTACTGTCAGAGCAGCCAAATTAATATCCATATCATATATACTGTTTATTGAAATTCCTTTTCAAATTTAATATCTTATTGAAACATGCTTTTATATATCATTAAATATTTCATTTGCCATTAAATATCTTACTGGCTACAGAATGTGCAGGGTAGATGCATCATTATTTATTTAACTAAGCTATCATTGGGCATTTAGGTTCCAATTTTTCTAAGTTATAAATAATACTGGAATAAAAAAATCTATTGCTTTATATATATGTATATACACATTTTAAAATTTATCTGTATTATATATATTTATGTACATACAAGTATGCATGCACACTGAAAACACATCTATGTATGTGTACGTATATAAGTCTTTGCCTTGTTTCCCTAAATAAATTCCCGTAAGTGGAATTACTTGGTCTAAGGCCTTTCACATTTTTAAGCTTTTAAGATTAATTATCAAGTTGATTGCCAATATGTCTGCACTAATTTACCATACCACTAGGAATACGTGTAGGTCTTAAGAGTTCAGTTGTGTAAGTTTTACCGATTGTGTACACACACACAGAGTATAAAATATTTCCTTTATGCAGAAAGGTATATTTGATCCCTTCCCTTAATCTCTGCCTTACAGAAGCAACTATTGTTTTGATTTCGGATCGTGCCTATTGTTGGACTTCATATAGATGGAATCGTACCATAGATATTCTTTTGTTTCTAGCTTCTTTGCTTTCATTTTTGAGACGCACCCATGTTGCAAATATCAGTAGTGGTCAGTTGTGTGAAGTTACTTCATTTAAAATAAATGCTCTTCAGTTGATAAATAATTGTGTTATTTCCAGTTTGGAGCTACTATGAATATGACTTTTTTGTGGACATACATTTTTCATTTAGTTCTTCTTGGGTAAATACCTAAGAGGGGAGTTGCTGGGTCATAGGGAAGAGCCTATTTAACTTTTAAAGAAACTGACAAGTAATTCTCAAAAATGGCTGTATAGCTTTGTGTTCCCATCAGCAACATATGAGAGTTCTGGATGCTTCTCATTGTGGCAAATATTTGGTATTGTCAGCCTTGGAGATTTTAGTTATTCTATCATTCTGGAATGGAAATGTTCATTTGTTTTTCTTTTGACTAATGATGTTGAACTTTGTATATGTTTATTGGTGACTCGTGGATCTTCTGTAAAGGATTTAAGTCTTTTGTCCATTTTTAAAAATTGAGTTTTCTTTTTATTATTGATTTTTAGAAATCTTTATATATTCTCTATACAAGTCCATCAGATGCGTGTGTTGTGGATTTTTTCTTCCAAGTTTGGCTTTCTAATCTGAAACTTTCACTAGGATGAAGTACAATATATCAGTTTTTTTTGTTTTATGCGTAGTTTTTTTTTTTTGTGTGTGTGTGTATTGTAAGAAATTTTTGCCTACCACAAGGTTACAAAGACATTTTCCTATGTTTACTTTTAGAAACTTTATAGTTCTAGTTTTTCTAATACAGTTTATGATTCATCTCAAAATAACTCCATTATTGAAGTGAGGTAGGGTTCAAATTCATTTATTTTACATTTTTTATATCAAGTTTTCCAACACATTGGTTAAAATAACTCTTTTAGTTTTTTTTTTTTTTGCCAATATGATAAGAACAAATGGTATTTTATATTGTTTTATACCCTGATGAAATCTTGACAGTGAATTTTTTCCTGAGTTTGCATGTTTCCTACAACTTTGAGTCAGAGCTTTTCTTTTTTTTTATTTTTTTTTTTTAATTTTTATTTATTTATGATAGTCACCAAGAGAGAGGGAGAGAGGCAGAGACACAGGCAGAGGGAGAAGCAGGCTCCATGCACCGGGAGCCCGATGTGGGATTCGATCCCGGGTCTCCAGGATCGCGCCCTGGGCCAAAGGCAGGCGCCAAACCGCTGCGCCACCCAGGGATCCCGAGTCAGAGCTTTTCTAATAGCCAACCCCAAAGGACTAACTTTTTGAATTCAGAAAAGAATCTCATTTTCTCTCTTTCTTGTTAAGAGAAGTGAAATTACCATAGCAGGAGTAATAGAGTGACATCCATGTCAATCATGATTTGAAAATACCTAGGAGAATTATTGGCAACTATCAATCTGTTTTAAATTAGTAAGGATTTAGACTGACTCATGAAACATTAAGATGGCCATATTTGTTTGATGTTCCTCAATTGGAAGAGATTGAATTGTTCAGCATAGGTTGACACATAGGAAAAGATTAATTATACCAAATATTTAGAATAGTATCTGTAAAGCATGAGCTGTGCTTCCCAGGGAAATAAATGATACCTGTTTTAAATATATTTCATATAAAGAACAGAGGATACATTTCAAGGAAGAAGGTTATGCTGACAAGTTAAAACCAAGTTACTTTGGTGATTTTGCCCTTAGATTTCTGTGACCTGCAAAAAAGAGGAGCCATATACCTGATGTCAAAATCTGAGTTTCTAAGAAAAGGGTCTTATCTCCACTGAACTTTCGGGGATTATGCTGTACATAGATGGGCTAGAGCTCAAGCCCATTCACATTCACATTCATTTTGGAGGGCTAATGTCTGAGAAAAGTGACTAGCTAGGCAGCGATAATAATTCCGAGAGAGAGTGCATTTACATTTTTCTAATAATACAATTCATGTAATTCTTTATGCCACATAAATCTTTTCTGCACACTTTTGGATATATGGCTTCCATATGCTCTAAAAAAGCTATAAAATGAGCTCAATATTCTTTTCTTTGGTATTTTTCTATCAGTGAACTTCTTCTCGTGACCTCTGGTAATGATGTTGTGTTGTTTAGAGTTAGAACTCTCAACGATTTTTCCTCCATTCGCCTCTTCTTTGCTGACAAATGATAAGGATTTCTATTTAACTGTCTAAAAATATTTCTCACGTATATTTTATTGTAAATTTACATTTTCTAACTCACCACATCTTAATTTCTCATTTTCTGTTTGGTAACTAAAAAATAAGGCAAGGCTTCAACACAAAGGCCCGTAATTGATGCTAGACAAGCATTGTCATAATTTCCCCCAAGGAGCTCCGTTTTGTTAACTCTTTAAAATTGCTGAGCACGTTTTTCCTCAGGGATTTAGCATTTAATTTTTCCCCAGTACTTTTATGCTGCTAAAAACTATTTTATGTATTGAATAGAGTCCTAGTAATATCTGTGACAGCAGTCCTGTCAAAACACTTTTAAAGAAGTATGCTCACTCATTATGGAAAATATGAAAGCCTCTGTCCCTTCAAAAATACATGTTTTGCTTTGGAAGCTAAGCAAAACAACTTAAATTTTGGAACACTACTGGGAGCAATCTTCAGAGAAACCATGTTAGTTTTCTAATTAGAGAATCCAAGGCAGTGTTACAGGAACCAGTCTAGACAACACCGCTTTATCTAAGACAGTTCTAATAACACCTTCTAAAAGGTTCTTTGTAAGAGTGAAATTTTTATTTTTCAGCATTGCCCTAACCTTGTATCGGCAGCTTAAAGAATTGCAGTGCCTTAAATGGAAGCCATTGAAGATCCAAATGCTCTGAGTTGATCCTTTCTGACAGAGGAGAAAGGCCAATAAGCCAACCCCAAATGGTGTAATCAGGAGCAGTGCATAATTAAAAGCCATCTGCATGTCTTGTGTGTCCCTCTCTGTATATAAAATAGGGCCAGCACTATGTGAGTACTTAAAAGCTCCTTTGAAAAATTTCAAATCCTTATTGAGACATTTACCCTACAGTGTGGAGGATAAGACAGACCAAAGTATTCATGACCAGCCCCCTCCTTCTTATTTTTTCATGTGTGAGTGATTTATAACCGAGTCAACATAATGCCATACTACCACACTAGAAATGTTTATTGTAGGTTTAAAAATATTCTATAGTTCATGAGAAGTTAAGTGGTAAGGCTAAGAAAATAACGTTGTTGTGTGTCTTCATCAAGATTATAGCCCAGAATTTTTTCTGAATTCTAATGGAGGTTGTGCTCTCCTCCCACAAACAAATGCTCGTTGCTAAGTCCTCAGATTCAGAACCTTTATTTTTTCTTTTTTAGGATGAACTTGACTTCTAAGCAGATACTTAATATGTTTTCTTTAGTGGAAGTAAGTAACTGGTAACTGGTATGTTTTCTTTAGTGGAGCCTATTCATGAGTCCTTGCAGTAGGTTTGTCATAAGTAAGTGAGGCTCCATGTAGTCCCATAGTGATATCCTGGTTTAAGAGAACATATGTGTTTAGCCAGTAATTTTAGAAGACTGGTTCATCCTACACAGATTGTCAGTACCATCCAAGAACATATTTTCTTGTTTCGTTCCTCTGGTATGGGGTGTTATAGAAGGGAATCTGAATTGTTAGAGGGAAAATTGGTCCTGATGCCTTCAGAAGTCACTTCCAACTCTTAGAGTCTATGATTTTATGAGTTTTAGTTTCAGAATATTGTATTTCAATGGTCAGTGAAAGTGTGTAGAGTTATTATATAGATTGATATGAGTGTTCAAAGATCTGGAATTTTATTTTTTTCAAGATTTTATTTATTTATTCATGAGAGACACAGGCAGAGGGAGAAGCAGGCTCCCTGCAGGGACCCCAATGTGGGATTCAATCCCAGAATCCCAGGATCATGATCTGAGCCAAAAGCAGATGCTCAAGCACTGATCCACCCAGGCGCCCAAAGATCTGGAATTTTAAAAAAAAGTTTGCATTTAAATTTTAAGAAAAAATGATTTTGTTTCCTACATGTCATATCTGTAGGATTTATACCACTATTCTGTACTATTTCCCATGACACAGATTCCTTTGTTTTGAGATTTCAAGCCTACCTTCTCAAAGATTCAATTTAAAACTTTCTAAATGTAATTAGTATGTTCAGGTTGGGATTCAATGGTTGATATTTCCAATAACAACAATTCCAAATTCGTACAAGTCCTTATATTAGTCAAGTGTCTGTCCAATCTTTCCTTAGAGCCTCTCTATTGATAAACCCCATAATCCAGAGGGATTAATTGGTGTCTAACTTGTCATATCTGTTCTTACCACCTGCAGCCAGAACTTAGTCCTCCCCACTCTTTTGAGGTCAGAGGACTTGTGTGGCTCTTCCTGTTGTTGCAATAAAAACCCAAGACTTCACAGAGCCGCCTGGTCTCTGTGTGGTTTTCTGTGGCCAAGAGACTGTACCCAAAGTGTTCAGGCCTCTCTGGACCTCAGAGTCTTTGGCCAGTTGCTTTTATCTCTAAAGAAAGGAAGAAGTTTTTCTGTCTTCTTGTCTTTAGATTCTGTTTTCTGGCTCAGGATTAATCCTGATGCATCCTTGGCAAGGAATTCCTCATCTCCCACCTTGGGAGTATGGTCTAGCTTCAACAGACCTGACAAAATAATTAGTAACTAACCTGATACGAATATCAGGATTATGTGGTCATTTTTATTGTCAACTTCTTGTGCATGGACAGGTAATGAAGGGACTTACTGAATTGGTATTTACATGGAACTTATGAGGAAGAAAATGCAAATGTATTAATTTCTCTTTTATCTTTTTATTTAAGATTATATTTTCTAAATATTTAAAGTTCTAATTTCCCCAATTTTTATGATGGCCAGTAATGACTACCAATCCTAGAGCACTCTTTATTTAACACGGATTATCTTAAATTGCACTCAGGAGAGAACAAGCACAGGCTTGGAGCTTATTCAGCAATAGTTTTGTGATTCTGTTTATTGAAATGATATAAATGTGGTATCACATTTTATTAATTCCACAAATGTTTATTTCATGTCTACAATGTGTCATCACAGTTTTAGATTCTCTGGAGACCATGAAGCGTATGAGACAAATCTGAGTTAAATTGTTTACATTTGAAAACCAGGGAATAAAGTGGTCATAAAATTTAATCACCATCAAGAATCAAGAAATTAATAATAATTAATAACATAATTGGTTTATTAACAACATTATTTTCAAGGATAAAATCCTATGAAAACATGAATGAAATTCACAGTTGTTTCAAAACTATAAAATTAATATGACAAGGAACACTTACTGCTTTTCAGAAGAAAAAAAAGTAAATTTTTCAGAGAATTTCCACTTTTTGCTTTTCTCCTTGCTATGGAAAAAGGTTGCTGCCTTGCATTATTATTATTATTATTATTATTATTATTATTTTAATTTTTACCAAGCTGTAGTCTGAAAACAAGCCTCTCATCAAAAGAGCTAAAATGTCTAATTGCAGTAGTTGAAACCAAGTAGGCAAAGTCTATGGATTTATTTAAGTGGTGTTGTACATACTTGGAAGGTGTGGTTTCAAGGATGTTGATATTGAAATAAAATTTAATTGCTGATTTCACTTACATCCACGACTGCTGATTCTGAGGGATTAACTCTCATTTCAAAAGTGGATGTCTGTTGCTTTTTAAATCATGTCTTAAAATGTGTTAGAGATTTCATTTGACTTGTCATTACCACTAGAAATGACAGAGAACTAACTTTTTATTTTTTTTTTAAGTCACATGGTACTTTGTGCTAGACAGTTGCCTTGCAATCTTTCATCTGATTTTCAAACTCTAGGGGAAGTTTGAAACTTCTACCCATTCGTCCACATACCCAACAATCGTTTATGAGATGCTTACTATGTTACTAAACATAATGATGGTGATAATAGCAGTGAGGCATACTTTGTGAATACAGAGAGAAGTCTTTGCCAATGATTCAAGTGATTGGAAAGGGAAGGCTGTTCTGGATTTAACATATCACCGATTCTAGAATCCTTCTTGATCCTAACCTCTAGGGAACTGTTGGAAAAGGCAGGGGTAGAGGCAATTATTGGGAGTTTGGTTGCCATTTCCCAGGATGCTTGGGGTAAGTGTCTATGCCAGGTGGTAATCAGCATCAGGGAACAGGTCCCTTTGCATGGGCTGATGATATTGTTTGGTAGTGGTAAATGGGATTGTTGCTGGGGACAGAGAAAGCAGCACTTGTCACCAAGGGACTACTTAGAAGGAATACTGAGATTCACAGGGTAGGACTCGAAATGTGTTAATTTGGGTATTAAAAGATTGACATCACTGTGTACCTCAGGGTAATAAGGCTGGACAAATGGTTTACATAAATATGAAGAAAGTGAGGCCTTGAAAAATCATACAGGTGATAAGCAAAGACACTGGAATTCAAACTCAGGTTTGTACTACTTCCTTGCAAAACTTTTAATCATTTGTAGACACTTACCTAAAATGCTTTCCTGGAATTTGCCTTTACTACTGCATGAAAAAAAATCTATATAAAGTAGAGCATTTTTTATAACAGCAAAATGCTTTGGTAAATAATGAGAAAGCCATTTGAAGTTGTACTCTGACTCTATGTCCTTTGTTCAAATTGTATTATTCACATATTCGGAGACAGAGTGTCTCTGTGACTTAATTATGATGAGTATAATAATTGTAAGTAGGTGGTTATATTATGCCAGAGGAGATAATTAAATGGGGAATTGCATGATTAGCTGAGCTTTTAGTACATGCATTATCCTTATGAAATATGATATTATGATTCTACTATACAGGGCTCAGATAAAAAATATTTACAGAGTCAACACTTCAGATGTGCAGAGGGCATTAGAAATACATTAGATATAGATGGGATCCCCGAGATATCATTAAAATACTTTGGAAATTTTACAAGCATAAATCCAGGGCATTGACTTCCTTTTTGACCAGTAGTTTTATTGTCAGGAGGATTGGCAATTCTTCCTGCACCTATAATTTCAGCAGAAATAAATTAATCATTGAAGTGGGTGTGACGGGAGCATGGTGGCAGCTTAGTTGTAAATCTTTGCACTTTTCTTGGAAATCACATATAAGGAGAATAGAAAAAACCCTCAATTAGATTCTCAGCAAAGCTAGAAATCAGAAAGTGCTCGCAAGCTCTCAGTTACATGAAACTGTGGCCCAAGCAAATGAAGTCAGCATTAACTGCATAGCAATGATGGGGCTTTGGAGGCTGAAGATGGGATGAAGAATGAGGGAACGTGGAAGGGGCCCAGTAGTCACACATCTTGGAAATAAGAAGCAGATGTTCACTCCCAGGAGGAGCAGATCCCTCTCTGAATGGGAAGTGCTGTACGCCGGACTGAGGTACAACAGGTGCAATTGCCAAGGAAGGTGGAAAAAGACGTTGCAGAAAGTATCTGGGGAAATCAAGAGGTGATTGAATTGTCTTAGAAAATTCCATGTCCCAAAAGGGAGCGAACAATTGGGAAGGCAGGAGGTATGACTCTTGGTATCAGAGACAAGTAGAGGAACTGAGGGAAATCGCAGTTAGGAGTGGGAGTGCTTCGGAACCAGGGTGGGACCAAGAGACAAAGCGTGTGTGGCTTACACTGTAAGTGTCCACTACGGTAGCAGTACCAGAGGGAGCTCTGACCGAGAAATACGGAAAACTGCCCCCTGACTCTCTTGCTAATAACTGGTCTGGGGAAATCCAACTTATTTAAATATGAATGACAAAAACGAGTTGAAGACAGCATTCAGACAAAAATGTTATAAGAAAAACGTGCAACAGAACACCCAAACTCCCTTATATAGAGAGTTCGTAAGGAAATGCTGCATGAAGCGAATGAAAATTATAATCTGACATTGCAATCTGGATAAAAAACATCACTCTAGCAATTGCAGCTGCGGATTAACACCATGAAGCAGAAACACAAGAGATCAGGGAAGAAGTGAGCAGTCAACAGAAGGCGTCGGCAAGACTGTTGGAGCATTTGAAGTGGGAAGGGGTAGAAACCGGGAAAGAGAAGAAAAAGAAAAATGGTAATTTAGAAGTGAAGACTAAATTACGAGGAATACAACAGGGAACAGACATCTTGGGAAGGGACATAGAATAAAGAAATGAGAAAAACAAGCAGATGAGACTTAAAGAGATACAATGATGAGAGAAAAGACGGAGACAGAAGAGACAAAGGAAACACGATGTGTGCGTAATTGCAGCTTATGAAGGGAAAGCCCCCAAATGGTATAATCGAACAATTATATAAGAATATATTTTATGAACACTCTCCTGAAAAAAAATAAGGAAGTTTGAAAAGCCATCTTAGTTTGGGCTTCTATAAGAAATTATCACAGACTGAGTGGCTTAAACAACAAACCTTTATTTCCCATAGTTGCAGCGGCTGGGAAGTCCGGGCCCGGGTGCTGGCAGATGTGGTGTCTGGTGAGGGCTCCCTTCCTCCTCCGCAGGTGGCCGTCTCCTCCTTGTACCCTTATGTGGTGGACAGCAGACAGGCCTCGCTGGGGCCCCTTTCACAAAGGCGCTAAACCCAACCACCAGGGCGCTACTCTGTTGACCCTAATTACGTCCCGAAGGCCCGACTTCCTTAAATTACCACACTAAAGCTCAAGAATTCAACTTACTAATTTTGTGGGGACACAAACATGTAGTCCATGAAGGGGTGCATCATGTTCCATGGAAAAATGACCTGGAGTGGCCAGTGCCAAGATAGCGGGGTGGCCTGTCAATACGAGAGAAGGACTATTGGATAGACGGTTTAAAAGATTGTCATTGACCAGAAGAAAGCCAGGCAGGTATCAGCTTCTCCAGGGTAGCACCGAATTTCAGATGACAGTGGAACAGCACCTGCAAGTTACTCAGGGAAAAATGTGCAATCAAGACTGTCTCTCGGGGGCACCTTGGAGGCTCATTCACTTAGTCATCTGCCTTCAGCTCAGGTCATGATCCTGGGGTCCCGGGATGGAGCCCTGCATTGGGCTCCCTGCTCAGTGGGGAACCTGCTTCCCCCTCTCCCCCTGCTAGTGCTATCTCTATTGCTATCTTTGTGTGTCTCTCTCATAAATAAATAAATAAATAAATAAACAAATAAATAAAAACTTTAAAAAAGGCTGTCTTCCAAGTATATAGTTCTGAGTATGCCAAAGTTTAGGGTATATTGTTCATACAGCTCTTCTTAAGAGAACTTACTATAGAGCAAACTCTACTAAGAGGTGATAGAGCAAGCTTCAGCAAAAATAAATAGTGAACATTGGATATATTTAATTACAGTTTTGAGATAAAATCATGGGTAGGATAAGGGTGTCAGTGTAGCATGTTCATATTATATGCTCTGGCTATATAAAAATGTAGTCCCAGAAATGTTTGAGAAGAGACTTGAAACTACTATCTTTTTTTTTTCTTTTCCTCTTGAGAGAGACAGAATGAGATGACAGGGAGGGGCAGAGGCAGAGGGAGAGGGAGAGGGAGAGGGAGAGGGAGAATCTGAAGCAGGCTCCACACCCAGCTCAGAGTCTGATGTGGGGTTTGATCTCAGGACCCTGAGATCCTGACCTGAGACAAAATGAAAAGTTGGATGCTTAACCAACTAAGCTACGTGGGTGCCCCCTGAGACTACTATCTTTCAAAAGGCTCACTTGGAAGGTTGATTAATGGCTGGCATTTGGGATTTTCACGAGTGTTTCCACCATTCAGAAGTGATAAAGAGTGGCTTTTGGTGTCTAAATTGTTCATGCAAACATGGTTTATGCTAAACATCTGCTTTCCTTCTGGAATTTTGGTAGGTGCTGGCCAGAGGCACCTGTATGACTAGCTCCGCGTAAAAATCTCGGGCACTGAGTCCGTAGTGAGCTCTCCTGGTGGACAGTATTTTACATGTGACGTTGCAACTTGTGGCTGAAGAAATTCTGCACCTCCTGTGTGACTCCTCTGGGAGAGGACTCGTGTAAGCTTGTGCCTGGTGTTCTCCACGCCTCACTCCCTGTGCCGTTTCCCTTTGCTGATTTTGTTTGTATCTTTCACTGTAATAAATCATAGTTTAAGGACAATTGTATGCTGTGTCCTAGGAGTTTGCCTAGTGAATCATTGACCTGGGGTGGCACTGAAGATTTCCAACATTGACTAAGGGTAACCATTGTAACAAAATACAAATCTTCCAAAAATATCTGAAGTATTTAAAGAAAAGAGACCACTTAGTGAGAACTTCTTTTTATCCATCCTTCTACCCTATAACATGACAGTACTAAAACCAAAATTATTGTAAATAAAGTAATTGTTATAGAGCTTAACTTACCTATTAAAAGAAAAAAAGGTCTTGGATCATTAAACAAAACACTTAAAGAAATTCAGAGATGTTAAAAGTATGAACAAACTTATACAGACAAATGAAAACAACAACAACAAAAAAGAAGCAAGTGAGGTTTGGAGCCTAAAATATAGGACCTCAAAATATCTAGTCCCAAAGTCATTACATGAAATTAGAAAAATCAGTTAGCGATGAAACTAGAACAGTTACATCATGTTGAAGGATAAAATTCACAATGAAGATGCAGTTGTCATTATTTTTGCAGGAAATTATACAACTTTGTGAAGGAGAAAATAGAGGCAGTTAATAAAAAGTAGACAAAGACACAGCAGTAGTAGAAAGCTTTCAGTCATCTCTCTAGTGTAGGATCAAGAGGACAAAAATAAGTAGGCAGATGACTATACAATATGATCGTAAAGTAGTATAGTATGGTAGATATCAAACTCTGATACAGTGAAAATAGAGAACATATTCTTTTGAAATGTTTTTGAAACTGTCATAAAATTGCCTCCGTATATATTAGGCCATGATTCCAAAAAGAAGGAAAAAATGAAACAGCATTATTACAACATTGTAAAACTAGAAATTAATGGCAAAAGCACAAATGCACCTTGAAAAAGGTGAAATGTTTTTTTACAGTTGTAATAAAGACTTGAAGAAAAAGGCAAGGTGAGCAGAGCATGCAGACTATCTTGACAAAGTATGAAAATACTGTATACGTGGATCCTAGGGATTAACCATGCTTGAAGGAAAATGTGGAGCCTTAAATATTTATAACAGTAAGAAGAAACAATAAAAATATGACATTAGAAAAAAAAAATATGACATTAGAGATAGAAAAAGAAGAACAAGGTTAACCAAAGGAAAGCCCAAGGAAAGGATTAATGAAGATAAAAACAGAGTGGAAGGAGTTAGGAATAGAACTAAAAAATAAAATAAAAATTTGGTGATTTGAAAAAAAAAATTGATTAAGAATAAAAGGGAAGGGGACGCCTGGGTGGCTCAGCGGTTGAGCGCCTGCCTTCAGCCCAGGGCCTGATCCTGGGGTCTCAGGGTCAAGTCCCACATTGGGCTCCCTGCATGGAGCCTGCTTCTCCCTCTGCCTGTGTCTCTGCCTCTCTCTCTCTCTGTGACTCTCATGAATAAATAAATAAAATTTCTAAAAGAAAAAAAAAGAATAAAAGGGAAGAAAGTACATATATACAAGAGAAATGACAAGAAGGGAAAAACAAAGCAAAAAAGAGGAAACTAAAACATTATAGAAAGTTATTTTGTGCAACATTGCCTATGGAAATAAACTTTAAAGCTTGAATGAAATAATTTTCTAAGAAAATATGATGTAGACACATAACATACGTCAAATATGACAAAACTGACCTGGAAGAGAAAGAAAATCCCACAGACCAATTTCCATAGGGAAAGAAGGAGAGAACTAGAGAAGGCCCGGCTCCCCGAGTCCGCGCTCCTGGCCCTTCTCAAGTGTTCTCTGCTCCGGGGGTGGGGTGGGGGTGGAGGGCCCCGTGGCCTCATTTGCCTGCTGTCCTCTGCTGCTGGGACCACCGGGGGGAGGGGGGCAGGGCAGTAGACGCCCCGCTTGCTTCTGGGTGCTGCTGTGCCTGTGTGTACCCCAGGAGGGGTGGGGAGCCCCACCCGTCTGCTTCCAGTGGGATCGTCTCCTGGGGTCTTTATTGTTCCCTCGAGGCCTGAGCCTCCATGGCCAAGCCCTGCTCCCAGCTCCCATCCTAAGTCCCCGTCCTCCCCTTTGTTGCTCTGTCCCTAAGAGTAGGATCTGTGCCTCTGTGTGCTCTTCTAGCTCCTTCAGCTTTTTGAAACCCGTGCGATCCATTCCTTACAGTAAATTCCATCTGTTGAAATACACTGTGTGTTTCCTGCCTCCTGGCTTAACCTCTCGGTGCCTCAGTTTCCTTAGATGTAAAACGGAGATGACAATGATATAATCATGATGATAACGATAAAAGCACTTAACCTCATTAGGTTGTTGTGAAGAGTAAGCGAGTTTAATATATGTAACAACGGGTCTGCTGAAGAGTGAACCCTATGAAGACCCTCACTGCTCTCAGAAAGGTTCACTCGCCCGCCCTCCGCAAAAACAAAGCACTTGGTTCAGACAGAGTTATTGGAAACTTTTACGAAAACCTTCAAGTTCTTAGTTACTTTATCTATTCTAGAGCACAGAGAAGAAGGAAGCTTCCAAATCAGTTCTTGTGATTCAAGTGTAACGCTGGTAACAAAGAGTCATCTAAAAAAATTTATAAAAAAGAATAAAACGGTCTCACTTTACAAAGAAAAGCAGAAAAATCCTAAGTGAGGCATCAGCAAAGAAAACTTGGTAGAACATTGAAGAATGGTACATCATGAATATATGTACTTATCAGACATGAAAAAGCCTTCCTAGGAAATCCAGTGACATGAATCTTCATATTAATAGCTTGAGTAGGTGTTTACTGTCGGAGGCCCCAGGGCTCAGTGTGTGGCCTCTCCCCTCGGGTTGCCTTCACTCCCTTGGTCGGCCCACCTTCTCTTGACTTTGTGTGCTACCCATCAGTGATTTTTGTGTGGCCCTCAAGGTAAGAATGATTTTTTCACTTTTAAAAGTTTGTACAAAACCACCCAACCATACAAAGAACCCCCCAAAAGAGAGAAATAGTGACTCACAACGCCTACACTGTGTACTTACCGGGTATTTTTCTTTAAAAGAAAAGATCGTACTGTCCCTTAGATACAATATATCGGCATTTGTTACTGGTCCGACTTTTAGAAACATTCTCATTTACGTACAAAGAACACAAGCCCTAAGTGTACTACCCCACGAATGCCATACACCGACCGCACCCGTTTAACCAGCACCAGCTCAAGAGACAGCGTGTCCCTCGGGTCCCGGGCACCACCTGGCAAGGAATGGCCTGGCCTTGATATTTCGAATGCTCCCCTCCTGGTCACCCCACGGCCGTCTTGAGAGAACAGGTTTTAAACTTGCCTCTCAGTCTTTGCTGCTCCTTCCACTCTAATTAATCCCCAGCCCGCCAGACGAGAAAATAGTTTAACCTTATCATTAGCTTGTCCTATTTCTTCTTAACAACCTGAAGATGGTAACAGAGCAGAGAATCGAAAACTCTCAAGCCGAGCGACGTGAACCTCGCCCAACAGCATCGTGTAGGACGCAGTGTAGTTGTTCCCTAAACGGGCAGGACATGACGCCGAGCGATGACAGGGTACTTCACTCTAAATAGATCAGAGGGAGGATGCTGTGGGTCTTCAAGGTAGCGGATACACAGCCTGATGCCAAAGTTGCTATGGAAACTATTGGATGGTAGAAGAAAACAGTCGCATAAAATTTGTATAATTCATGGATTTCTGAGAATTTTCAGCCTTAAGTTCATAATACACGTAACTTCTTACCCAGCGGGGCAGGTATCTGTTTGGTAAACATCTTTTTCATCTCCACGTGCTAAAATTCTTCTATTGATTGAATTAGTCTGAAAAGCCTACCAGAATTATCACAACTCTATTTCGAAGGCCTAAAATTGTCGACTGTACCTGTTTTTTGACAAAGTGGACTCATGTACATATTCTTATTTAAAGAATCAGTAAAATCACATGAATAATTTAATCATATGAAGATGTTGTTTAGCCCTTTAGAATTTTTTTTTTATATTTACTTATTCATGAGAGACACACAGAGAGAGGCAGAGACCCAGGCAGAGGGAGAAGCAGGCTCCATGCAGGGAGCCCGACATGGGACTTGATCCCAGGACCCCAGGATCAGGCCCTGGGCTGAAGGCACTCAAATGCTGAGCCTCCCAGGTGTCCCAGCCCTTTAGAAATTTAACAGGGGTAAGTGATCTGTGGGAAAACAAGAAGACCAATGACTTAGAAACCAATACATTATTACAATATGAAGTTTGGATTCCAGGGTGGATCTGAACCCAATTTGGAAGAGATGCTGGGAGTCGTCGTCATAGGCCACAGATATTTTCACCATCCTCTTCAAAAGGAAAAGAAACGCTGACTTCATTAATGAAGCAATCATGCCTTCGAAGCCTTGTTTCCAGCGTGCTCTCAGGTACTGGGGAGTCAGAGCATAGGAGCAGAATCGCCGCTCTGGTGAGGCTTACATTGCAGCGGCGGTGGACGGATGCTGCCGGCGGAATGAGCTGGAGTGACCAACGCTGCCATCAGAACCAGTAGAGGGGCCTCTTGTTTCACTAGGGGGTGGTCAGGGAACTAGGGTCTCTTCAGGATGTTAGGTTTGATCTGAATCGTAGGTGGCAAGAAGGAGGCAGGTGGGTGAAGAATTGGGAAACAGCACCCAAGCAGAGGAAAAGCTGAAGGGAAGTCTCTAGAACGTGGATGGGTTTATTTCTCTCCCCCAAGAACTGGAAGCTGCTTTTAGGACCTAGTACCCACCCCATATCTGAGTGAAGTGCAGAGATCGCTGTGTGGTTTGGCATTTGGAGTGTGGCACGAAGAGGAGAGAATTTTGCCTCTTTGTCGACTCCCTTGTCTGTAGCCCAGGCCTCGATGCTTCCCGGTGGCCTCCCCCGCCATCAGGCGACTCAGGAGCTCGGAGCCCTGCTCAGCAGGTGCTGGGCTTTTCCTTACCTGTTGTTTCTTTTCTGTTCCCTCCTCCTTCTTGCCTGCTTGCCTTCCTTTCTTTCTGTCCTCCCTTCCTCCCCAAACCCTCCCCCTCTCCCTCCCTCCCTCCCTCCCTCCCTCCCTCCCTCCCTTCCTTCCTGCCTTCCTGCCTTCCTGCCTTCCTGCCTTCCTGCCTTCCTTCCTTCCTTCCTTCCACGAACATCTATGAAACACCCAGGGTGTGTGTACACGACAAAGGCACAATAAAAGAAGTTTCACGGGAACAGATTCATCAGTTGGAGTTCACCAAGAACAGGTGGTCCCTGTCCAAGAAATTCAGACGCACAGCTTGCTTCAGCCTTGGCTGATTTTCTGAGGCAGAATTTAAAAGTTCCAGATTCCCAAATTTCAAAACACAATAACCTCTTCTGTTTGTTGCACTTATTATAGCAAATGTCTCTCATTTGTGAGATCAACATTTTTGGCATGTGCGTTTTGAGGTGGGAGTGTGGGGGAAAGTGTTATGCCAACAGTCAGGGGGAAAGGAAACTTTGTTCTCTATGCTTGAAAATAATGACTAATTCCTTTGCATCAGGGTTGGCCTTTGGGATATTGATTTTGAAAACCTAACTCGTTTGTGGGGGGGGGGAAGCAGACAGACATGCAAATGAAGCCATAAAAAAGTGCAAAGTAGACAATGTGCTAAGGATGAACATTAAGACCTGTCATCGCGTGCAGCTCATCTACAGAGGACAGTATTTTGGAGCATCTTAATGAGTGGGCTGGGAAGAATTACTTTTCCATTTTTGCCTCCTCCGGACTTCAGAATCTTACAGTTGTTCATGGAGTCAACATCATTTGGATATTATTATTGTTGCTCCTATTGTTTGAGCAGGGTCTGAGGACGTCCTTTACCGAGAACCCTTATGAAGGTAATTAAAAGGTTACGAGTGAATCCACACTAGCAAGTGAGAACCATGTGCAGCTTATTTTCTATGTATGAGACTTAACCGTAATTACATTTCAGTTCATTATAGGTAATGACTAGAAATGATGCTCCTGTCTCTTCTGCAACCCTTGGCCCTCTGCATTGTCAAAGGAAAGGTCCCTGTTCTGGGCTGACTAGGATTCTCTCTTCCTTTAGATTCTGTGGATCCACATCCTGCACCAGTTGGTCATGGAAAGGCTGTTTCATGGTATGGGTTGGGTATGGGTGTGGGTGTGGGTATGGGTATGGGTGTGAGTATGGGAATGGGTGATGTTACGTGTCCGCTGGACGGGGCTACGTGGTGCTGAGGTAGCTGGCAAAACATTATTCCTGAGTGTGTCTGGGCGATTAGCATTTGGTTCAGAAGACAGTAAAGAAGATTCACCTTCATGAATGTTGGTAGGTATTACCCAACCTGTTGCGGGTCCAAATAGAACAGACGGGTGGGGGGAGGGTAAACTGGAGCGGGGGGCCCATGTTCTCCCCTCAGACGTGAGAACTCCCAGTTCCTGGTCGTTGGGACTCGGGGATCTACCCGGATTCTCTTTGGACTTGGACTGAATCATGCCGCTGGCTTTGCTAGTTGCCCGGCTTGCCGACAGCAGCCTGCGTCAGCCGTGGGAGCCAGTTCCCGTAATAAATCCGCACACCTCACGCCCCCCTGGTTCCGTCCGTCTGAAGAACCCTGACCGAGGGCAGCGGCTGGGTTAGGACCAACCTGGGGACTTCTCAGTCTTCGCTTTCTCAGCCGTTGGCTGTGAAGCTCTGCTGCGGTCTGAGCCTGCGTGTCCCCCAAATCTGTATTTTGAAATTCTAAGGTCCGAGGTGATTGTTAGGAGGCCTGGTGGCCTTTGGGAGGCAATTAGGTCGGGGGGGCCCTTAGGAGGGGGATCAGTGCCTTCGCACGAGGGACCTCAGCCCCTCACCGTCCGCCTGCCACGGGGGGATGTGAGGAGAGGGCTGCAGGCGGGGAAGAGGGGTCTCCCCGGGACCGGCCGAGCGGGCACCTTGGTTCTGGACTCGCAGCCCCCCTTACTGTGGGAAGGGCGCAGCTGCTGTTGCTCCTGAGCACCCGGGGCGTGGCACTTTGCTCCCGCGGCCTGGCCTGATGGGCTAAGACGTCTGTCTGTAGTGTCCCCCGTCCAGGTTATTGTTCAGCCCAGCTCCCCCGCCCCGAAGTCCGGGTACCAGCTCCCCCAGACATCTACCAGGTCTGCAGGGTTTCGAGTCCGAAGCGGAGTGGTGGCCGTGCCCCCTGCCTTGTGTATCTGGGGCCTGTCCCTCCAGCTGCGCGGGCGGCAGCACCGGCGTCCTGCTCGGCTCGTCCCCTCCTCGGAACTCGGGGTGCCGGCTGCGGGCTGACCTTCAGGCCCTCGGCGTGGAGGAGGCGCCCAGGGACCCCGGCCTTCTGCGGGGCGACGGGCCAGGGCGCCATGGACGAGGGACTGGCCTTGTGTCCTGGGCTCCCCGGCCTCCCGGCCTTCGGGAAGTGGCCTGACCCTCGTTAGGTGGCCAGCCGCCTGCCTGGGCCGCGACAGTGGCCACCGCGCTCTTGCTCTTCCTCGGGGTTCTCAGAGCTGCCGCGTGGGGCTGTGTCCTTGCCCCCAGCTCCCCCACACTCGGCACCGGGGGAGGATTAATCATCCCGACCCTGTGTGTGTGTGTGCGTGTGTGCATGTGTGCACGCATGTTGGCGCATGTGTGCGTGCGTTCATGTGTGTGCTGTGCATGTGTCATATGAGTACGCACATGTGCATATGTGTGTACGCATGCGCATGTGTGTGCGTGTATGTGCGTGCACGTGTGTGTGAACCGAGAAGCAAGTCCCCCTGGTAATCTTCCTGGACCCTGCTGTCCTTCCCAGTCCTACTGCCTCTGGCCATGGGAGCCTACAGGCTCTGGCCTGCGCGTGCCCCCTGCCCCCCCTCCGTCCCTGCTGTTCCCCATGCTCGGGCCGCAGCAGACTTTTCTTAGTTCCTGGATCCGACGTACCCCTCCTGTCCCAGGCCGTCGTCCGCGCTGTCCCTGAGAAGCTCCTCTGCTGCGATGGACCCTCTCCCCTGCCAGAGCAGCCCCCCTCGTGCTAGCGGATTCCGACTGTTTCTAAGGTCCCTGTCAACGCCTCCACCGCGGACCTGATGGCCTCGACCCGCCGTCCACACCGGACCTGCTTACACAGATTCTCTGCACTTGGTAGGATGTTAACTAATTCAACTCCCAGATTTCAGTGGTTTGACTCAACGTTTTCCTATGTGGTTTCCTAGGGCTGATGTGGCGAAGTACCAAAGCTGGGTGGCTTAAAACAACAGACATTTATAGTCTCAAAGCTCTGGAGGCTCAAAACCTTAAATCGAGGTGTCAGGTACTCTCCCTGGAGGAGGAATCCTTCTTTGTGCTTTCCAGTCTCCGGCATTTGCCCGTAATCTGTGGTGTTCCTTGACTCGTGCATGCATCACTCCATTCCGGATCCGCTTACCTCCCAAGTGTGTCTTCACGTTGTCTTTTCTGGGTGTGTCTCTGTGTCCAAACTCCTCCTTCTTTAGAAGGACACCAGTCATCCTGGATTGGGGCTCGGTCTACTGACCTCGTTTTAAAACTGATTACTTTTCTAAAGACCTATTTCCAAATGAGGCCACAGTCCTGGGAGTTGTGACCTCAACGTGATTCAACCCATGATACTTATACAGTGTAGATGTTTTTGGCCATTGGGCACCCTCCCTACCCATGGTGATTAGGCACCAGACTCCTCCCACTTTATGGCTTCACTGTCCCTCACACTTTGGTATCATCCACATCCAGCTGATGGTGAAAGAAGGAAGAGATGATGCTTGGGTGGCTCAGTTGGTTAAGCCTCTGCCTTCAGCTCCAGTTGTGATCCCAGGGTCCTGCAATCGAGCCCCACATCAGGCTCTCTGCTCAGTGGGGAGCCTGCTTCTCCCTCTGCCTCCTTCTCTCTCTCTGTCTTTCATAAATAAATAATTTTTTTTTTTTAAGGAAGGAAGAGAGAGTGTGGAGAAGGACAGTACCTCACTCCCACCTTGGCCCAGCGGTGGCACATGTTCCTTCTCCTCACACACGAATGGGGAAGACTTGTTCGAAGGCCCCACCTTGATGCAAGGGGAGATGGGAAATGTAGTCCGCTGGGTATGGCTGCTTAAGCCACCTGTGATGAAGAGCTGGAATTTCTATTTACAACCCATCACAGACCAACGACTTTTTTTAAAAAATAATCAAAATGTATTTAAAAATGAATTTGAAAACATACAAAACACGGGATCTATTTTCTATTCTTAAAACAAAGCAGACATAAAAGTATTTTACCAAAAGTTCGAAGTTGATAATTTGTAGGTGGTCACTAACGGGGTTTGCAGGCGAGTAGCCACAGTCTGCGTGGCGGTGCCTTACGCTGTGGGAGGGAGCCGTGCGGTTGGCTGGGGCTGCCACGACCAGAGCAACCGCGACTGGGTGGCTTAAACAACTTTTATTTCTTAAAATTCTGGAGGCTAAGAAGTCCAAGACCAAGGTGCTGGCAGGTTTGACTTGGTGAGGGCCCTCTTCCTGGCCTGCAGACAGCCGCTCCTCCCTGTGTCCTCATATAGGGATGACAAAGTGAGTTCTGGTCTCTACCTCTTCTTGAGGATGCTAAGCCCATCGTGGGGCTCTACGCTCATGGCCTCATCGGAACCTCATTGCCTCCTAAAGGCCCAGACTCCTGATACCATAACACTGGGGGTTAGAGCCTCAATGTGAATTTTGTTTTGAGGAGGGACACAGGACTGTAACATGTGTTACGTAGTTAACCGTCTCTGGCCTCACGGTGACAGCCTCACCTTCGCCTTCATACTTCAAGTCTTCGCTTAGCGTTTGTCTTTCCAGTGTGTTCCCCGAGTCTAAGCTCGGTGAGGGCAGAGACCACGCTTGTCTTGTTTGCGGCTGTGCCCTCAGCAGTCGACTGAGTGCTTGGCATAAAGTTGGAGATTAACAAATACTTGTCAAAATTCTATTTCTGGTCCGCACCTGGAATAATCTCGAAGAAAATATGTTCACAACCGAAAATTTGTGACATTAATTCATTTAACAGAAGCTCTGTTATTTTCTTCTGCCTTTTTAATATTTTGCTTACGTCTTGTTTATCAAACACTTATGTTCTAAATTTGTATGGTGCAGAAAAGAATGATTTCCTTGGAACAGTGGGCAGAACGAAACGACGAGCAGCGGTCAGGCTGGGTCGCTGGCTTGGGTTGGGCAGGAAGGGTGGCGGCGTCATCGGAACGCTGCACGTGAGAGGAGTAATTTTATTAGCAACATAAGAATATTTTGCTCAAGAAATAAATGTTGAGAAATAAAGAGAAGGCCCAGCTAGTGGCCATAGCCAGTAAGAAGTCTTGTAGAAAGAGAAAGAAAAATTATAGGTAATAGATGCTGGAAACATGTAGCCGTGGAGAACGGAATGTCGCTGAATCCTGTAAGGGATGTATTTAGGGAGGATTCTGAATGCCAAATTCAGAAGTGGCCCCATTAGTCAAGCAAGAATCTAATAAAAGACTTGAGCAGGATTATTTGCAACATATTTCTCCAGCGGCTGGAAATATTATTGTTCTTTGGCAGGGAGCTTGGGAGGGCTTTCTCCTAATTTTGTATCTCAGAGTCTTCAGGAGTCCGGGTGCTCCAGGCAGAAAGGCGTGTGTGCTTAACACGCGCGTGTCGCACGAGCAGCGAGCGCTTATTGGGAGGGTACTTCTCTCAGGTGCTGAGCCATGTGCTCCCTACGCCTTGCCCACTTTCCCCCTACAACAGCTCTGCCAGGTAGATTCCGTGGTTTTCTCCATTCCACAGGTGAGAGAACTGACTTGGTAACAGGTAAAGTGATTTACCCAAACCCCCGAGCTTGTAAGTGAGGGATATATACCCAATTATTAATAACTTCTTATATTAATACCAAATTCAGTCATCCAAAAGTCAGTCTTTTCCCCAAGGACGAATCACCATAAATCTCTTTTAGTTTTAGGAAAAAAAAAAAGTCATTTTCTGCGAGCCTATCTTTTTCTTACTGAAATTCTATGTTACGCTACGTGATGTGATGCTGTGTTGTCTTATACCATATTGTGTTATCAATTTGGGGCGACAAAGATTTTTTCTTAACCGAGAGCTGTACGGATGCGGCATCACACCGAATCTTCAAAGCTGATATAATTCAGAGTCAGAGGAACGAGAGAACGTGTGGGGATTTAGATTAACATTACCCAGGATTTCGCAGGCAACCCACTGCTTTCATATATTTCCCTCAGGAGAAGCTCTTGAGCTACAGAGAAAAATGTTAAACTCCAGTGACAATAAGCCAGCAAAATAGTGTGTTAAAAGCATGTTTATTGAGGGTGCCATTCTGATGAAGCAGAAGTTATTGCTGCAAGAAAGGACTTGCCAGCATCTGCCAGTGACTCAATTTCTTCTAGGAGTTAATGTGTTTTAAGCTGGTGTGTTTCTGTTGTGTATTATTTGAGTTTCCTGTTTAGCCGTCTCAGTGATTTAGAATGGTGTGGCCTTCCTTTCCTCCTTTAAAGTGACAATCAACTGAGGCTGTGTGTTCCTTCCCTTCCTTTCTTCTGTATCCTCTGATTTGTGACAGATGCGTGCCCCATTAGCTTGGCAGGCGTCCTAGGAAGGGAGCCTGGAAGGTACCTTGTGTGGCCCATTGTCTGGGATACAGTAAACCACGATACAATGCTGTGTGCCCTCCAAGTACTAAGTATAACATGCTCTGGACTCACAGATGAGGAAATTAGCTTTATTCACACGGGTGAGGAGGAGGAAAACGTTACCCTGGGTTTTCTTGAACGCACCATCCTAGTGGCTCTACGAAGGCAAAGCTTACATGTACTTGTTTACTGTATTGCCCAGAGCTTATGACCACTATTGAAATACAACAAGCGCCAAATAATATGTTTGTTGAATGAATGAATAAAAGGACGAGTGGTTGAGAAACCATTGTGGCAGAGTGGAAAAACGAAAGACTTTGGAATTGAAAATTCTAGGTTTGTTTCCTTCCCGCCTGTGAGCACCAGCTGTGTAGTCTTGGTGAAGTCCCTTAACCTGAAAAAATGGAGAAAGTAAAACAAATGCTCAAATACCATTGTGAATATTAAATGAAGTAAAATACGTCCAAATACAAAAAAACGTTAGGCCATTAGTACATTTTAGGGATTTCTTTTGACACGGAATTTATAAAATAAATAATTTATTTTATTTAATAACGTGCCTTTAAACATCCTCCATTTTTACAATGGTTCTTTGAAATATGTCTTAGGGTTAATTTCTAATTACCATTAGAAGAAATCTTTGAAGCAGAAATAAACCTAGTTGCCACCCATTGTTATATAGTAATATATATATATATATATATATATATATATATATAGAATATATATATGTATGAATAGAATACAATATATATGTAGAATATAAAAAATATAAAATATTTTATAAATATAAAAATATATAAAAATATTTCCTCTCCTAAGGACAAGATAGTCTTCCTTTTTTGCTCTACATAGGCAATTTAAACTCATCTAGAAATCTGTAGTTCTTTTTTTCCTTTTCTTATTTTTTAAGTAGGCTCCACACCCAGCATGGAGCTCAGTGTGGGGCCCAAACTGACAGTGCTGAGGTCATGACCTGGACTGACATCAAGAGTTGGACACCCAACCTACTGAGCCACCCAGGTGCCCCTGAAAATGTTTAGTATTTTCTAAATCCAGATATTGATACTTTCCCCTGTAGTTTACTGTGTTTATTTGAAAGCACATGTTTAGTGAATCTAACGTTATAATATCTGAAATTAGACTTTCAGAGACCCAGGGAGCTGTCACAAGTTATTTGGTCTTTTCCATGGTTCAAGACCTAGTGTTCATGAACACTTTCTCTTTTATAAACCCTAAGACCAAGCATTGGGTTTTCTGGCAGTTAACAAAATGCAATTTGACAAGCAAATTTAAGGAAAAGAATTCCATTCTTTACTGTCATTCCTAAAACACATTAAGACGTTTCAGACATACAGTGCGGTAGGCATTAAGGTGGCCTCGAGGTTTCCACTCTTGTTTTATGTGATCTCTTTTCCCTTTGAGTGTGAAGGAGACCTGTGAATATGATGGGATATCATTCCCATGAGTAGGAGACTAATCAGTTGACTTTGAATTAATCAAAGAGGAGTTGTCCTGGCTGGGCCTGGCGTAATCAGATGAACCTTTAGAAGAATAGAAGTGGTGGCCTGGAAGAAAGCAAATTTACCCATGTTGTGAACTGACTATAGGGTACGAGGCAAGGGACTGTGACCCCCAGCCACTGACGGCTAGCAAGAAAGGGAGGACTTTTTCAGTCCTACAACCACAAGCTGTTGGATTCAGTCAACACTGAATGAGTGAGGGAGCTTGGGAAAGGCACGCATGCTCCATGAGAACTGTAGCACAGCTAACAACTCTTTTGTAGCTTTGTGAGATACTGAACCACAGGATCCAGGTTACTTGTGACTCTTGATGCAAGAAAACTGTGAGATAACAAATTTGTGTTGTTTCCAAGTTTGTCGTAGTAGAAAAACTAATAATACACTTGTGTTTTTTTTATACTGATTAGAATTCCTTCTCCTCCTCTCTGCTCTTCTCTCATCTCTACAAGCTCACTC
The DNA here is from genome assembly GCF_011100685.1 of Canis lupus familiaris. Lineage (NCBI taxonomy): Eukaryota > Metazoa > Chordata > Mammalia > Carnivora > Canidae > Canis > Canis lupus. Next base: position 91,617,954 of record NC_049224.1, on the reverse strand, counting down.
AACTCATTCTTCAATTCTCTAAAAATGTATTCCTATGAGTCAGGTCCAGCCCGATCAGCTTAATTAGGCTTTCTCTCCTTCCAACACCCATTCAGCATTTTATCAGGAAGATCAACTTAGCTTTCCTTTCAGTAGGAAAGACTCTTCTCTCAAGAAGTGAGGAGGAGGGCTAGGCAGGCACTCTCTGGAAACTCTCGCACCTGAAGAGAGAGTGGGGCAGTCTGTGAATCTGCCTTTGTTACAGTTTTTGTGCTGACACATGCACACTTAATCAGAAATACGCATGCGTGATGAGGCTTAACCATTTCCCTTAGACTCGGGAGAGAAAACAGAACCTATTTAGCCCATCAGATTTTTCCTTCCACACTTAAGATTAGCTTGAGTGGGTAGAGAGAGAGAGAGAGAGAGAGAGACAGTGGACCTAGGGTTCTGCCTTTATTGGGGTTGAGGGTGAAGGGCCTATGGTTTCATGGGTTTGCTCCTTATTGGTGAATTTAAAACATAAGAGTGGGAATTAAGGCCCAGGAAGGGAAACACAGGATCATTTAAGGCGCTAGTTGTCTAAGTCACTCAGGGCTCCCTAAAGCGGGAACTTCATGGGTGGGGTGGCCTGGCTCTGTATCTAGTTGTGTAGCTGGCAACTTATTATTAGAGATGGTTGCCTTTGAAATGGATGCCTCGACAGTGAAAAACTTAACATCAGGCACTTGCGTCACAACTTATCATTGGTTTAGTTGTCTGTTTTATCTACTGGATTGTGGTTCCTGCAACGTGAGGATTTGGCTTGATATTTCTCTGAATCCCTAGTTTCTGGAAAGAGCCTAATACATAACAGGCACCCAGTTGAACTTTGCTGAACAAATAAATGTGGGTAATGTCTGATGGTTGTGGGAGGATGGAAGGGAATGGTGGGAAGGTAAAGCTAAACAGAACTGGGAATTAGGACTTGGAAAGAAACTTGAGATGGTTTCCACAGCTCTCATTGGTTACATAGTTGGTTAGTGACATTTCCAGAATATGAATATGTTGGCTGACTCAGTCTCTGCTTTTACCGTACCAATGTAGCTGCAACTATATTTGAATCAGGACGTATTTAGGAGGGACAGCTCAAGGGGAGGTGACAAATAGGAGCAGGAGACAAGGCAGAATGTGTGTATATATGTAAGAGCCTGTGTGTGTGTGTACCTGGGATACTGTGATTTATAATACTATACATTTGGTTTTCCTCTTGGTTCCTGGCACAGAGCTTCTAGAACCCTTGGAATTTCCTAAATGCTAAGAGCAAGGAAAGTGTCTATTTAAATCCATAACAAGCCCCTTAGAGCTACACCTGTTTATGTTAATGAGGTGATTTTTGGAAAGCCCTTAAGGATGGCGGCTCATTGTTAGGGGAACCAACCACATAATATTAGAGGGTTGGAACTTCCAAACCCAACCCTTGACCTCTGGGGAGTGGTGTGGGGCTGGAGGTTGAATTAATCACCAATAGCCAATGGTTTAATCAGCCATGACTATAAAACTGAAGCCTCCATAAAATCCCTGAAGAATGGGGCTCAGAGAGATTTCATGTGGGTGCTGGGAGGTTGGTGCTCTTGGACAGGACATGGAAACTCTGTCATGTCCCCCATATTTGGTCCTATATATCTTTTTTCCTATCTGGCTGTTTCTGAATTGTATCCTTTTATAATAAATTGGTGATCTAATGAGTAAGCTGTTTTCCCTGAGTTCTGTGAGCTGCTCTTGCAAATTACTGAACCTAAGGAGGGGGATAGGTCGTGAGAACCTCTGATTTATAGTCCATGAGTGGTAACCCCAGGTAGCAACCTGGATTCTCAACCAGCCTGAAGAGAGGGGGCAGCCTTGTAGGAATGAGCCCTTGTGGGATCTGACACTATTTCCAGGTTGTGTCAGGATTGAAATGACAGGACATTCAGCTGGTATTGGAGAAATGGTTGGGATGGGGGGACCCCCCACCCCCCGCCTCAGGGTGATGTCAGAAGTATTGGGAGGAGAGCATGGAAAAAGAGTTTTCCCTTTCAGTGTCCATACAGTGGGTTTTGGTAGGATACTTTAATGAACCTAATTCTTCACTGGTTGCATATACCCATGCCCACTGTCATATGGCCTCACAGTTTATCCCATTAAAGAAACAGAGTGTATTTCCTTACTCTTTATTTTGGGCTCAAACACATGTTTTTGCCAGCGGAATAGCAGGCATGATGTGACCAAAAAGCCTGCATGATTGAGCTTGCTCCTTATTACCAGGAACGGGATGATAGATCAGTGGAGCAGAGACTAGTTGCTATGGTTGAGCCCAGTCTCGGATCTGCTGACCCCTTGACCCTTCAGATGGGTGAGTGAGCCGAGGTGGGAGCAGTAAAATGGCTCACCTGAGCTAAATCCTTATTATTTCTACATTGCTGATAGGGGATTATTGCTAGAAATAGGTAGTATAGATGATAGGGAGTGATGTCAGCAGTATTTTCTTGAAAAGGAGTTGTGGGAGTTCAGGGTTACATTTCAGTGGTAGAGCAAAGCCAGCGAAATGCCACATTTGCATGTTAGACTTGAGTGGTGTCCTCATGACACACATTTTAGCTTCAGATGGCAATATTTTATTCCAAAAGTGATTATTTTTATTTTAAAAAGACCAGGAGTCTTGAAATGGCACATTTCTTACCTATGTTATGAAGGCTAGATACGGATAAGTGGGAAATAAGAGAAATAGGCGGCTAATTATTAATTACTGCTGTGTAGTTGAAAAGTTAGAGGAAAATCTACTTTCTCAAAAGATGAACTCAATGTTATTTTTAATATTTGTACAATACAGGGCATTTGCTTTTTGGGGAGAGATACCACTTCACTTCACGAACACATTTGCCTGTATAATTAGAGAGAGAACTCACCACCGCCAACAATACATTGACTTTCAATCATGGCAGGAAAGTGAAATGCTCTTGGCTGGAAGTTTTTCAAATTCATTTTGATTTAAATCCAGAGGCTCAGTGCTACGCCGCCGACTCTCCTCTCACCCTTCTTTCCATCAGCCAGGTCCTCTGCCTCTATCATCCTTAGAGCTCTTCTTTTTCTGTGATTTCTTTGCCTCTGGCTAGGAATTTCCTTCTATCACCTTCAGTCCTTCAGTATCGTCACTTTTTTTTTTTTTTTTTTTTTTAGGGAGAGAGAGGCAGGGGAGAAGGAGAGGGAGAATCTTAAGCAGGCTTCTTGCCCAGTGCTAAACCTGATGTGGGGCTTGAGCTCACGACCCTGAGATCATGACCTGAGCCAAAATCAAAAGTCAGACGCCAACCAGGAGCCCCAGTATTATCACATTCTTATGTCTCTTACTCATGACTCTTCCCATGTCTTTTTTATTCTATGAAATATACCAAGTCTGGGGAGCAAGGGCAAGGATCCCCAACCATCGGGGGAGATATCATACTCTTTAGCAAGGAGACCCCAAACCACAGAGGCCCAAGCAAGAGTAAGTTTTTTTCTCTGTCACTTAATGTTCCAGAGGGAGGGATTAGTCCAAGACAGGAAGATGACTCTGCCTCACAAGGTCGGTCAGTTTAGTCACGCTGCCCCACTGTTGAGGGGGGTGTTGGCCACATCTGCAGTTTTAAAGCTGGTATTTTATGGCCACGTTTATGTTCCAGTTTCTGGGAAGAGGAAAAGAGAGACGCAAAGGGCAGATGATTCCCATTTAACGAAGTGATATAAAAGCTGCACACATCACTCCTGTTTATATTCCATTGGTGGGAACTTTGCCATTTTTAGCTGCAAAGGAATCTGGGAAATATAATCGCTGGTTAGTTGGTTACACACCATGCCAAACCTTGTTGTGAGGATGGAATATTACAGGGAAGAAAGAGAGGCTCGACATTAGGGTCACCTAGCAGGTTCCGTCACAAGCAGTTACTCTTGATTTCCCTAGACGTACACGTGTTTATTACACGCATGTTTTTGTGTAACAGTAAGACTCCTTGGGGGATCCGAGGAGTAAGCCCTACACAGGTGCTACTGGTATCCTACAAGGGACTACGGGGGAGGGATAGGAAATGCCGTAGAGATCTTCCCGTGTGGGCTGTAAGGTCTGGTGCTGGACCCATGAGCTATGCAGTGAACTGTCCTGCCGACTTCTTCAACTGAACCTGCCAACCAACTACTTACAATGAAAAAAATGAACACATTGTCAAGCTAATATATAGGAAAAATTAGAGAATGTATTTTTCTTCCTTCAGATATTTGTCAAATATTGCTTTGACAAAAAAAGTTTACAGATTTATCAGAGCATATTAATACATGTATTCTTATCTCTAATCCTGTGCCACTAAATACTAAAGCATCCTTAATGTGTTTTCTCCTTAAATAGTTGCAATGATAAGGTCCCGAATAATTTTCTAATTTATATGGAAATGGTTTTTTGGGCAGAAGGATTTTAAAGGGGTGGACTCTTCCTATTTCATTCCATTTCATCTGTTTCTTTCCTTTTCCATTCCATTTAATTCCATGCTACAGTTTCTTCTCCTTCCTTCCTTCCTTCCTTCCTTCCTTCCTTCCTTCCTTCCTTCCTTCCTTCCTTCCTTCCTTCCTTCCTATTATAATAATCAAGGTTCAGTTAGGAAGCAGAAAACATTCCATTATTTATTATTAAAAGATTTATTGAAGTATAATTGATTTACGGTAAACTGTGCATATTTAATGTGTAAAATGTGATGTTTTGACATATGCATCCACCTGCAAAACCATCCCTCTAATCAAGATAATGAACACCTTCGTCACCTCCAACAGCGTCGTTGCGTACCTTCCTAAAGCTCCCTCTCTCCTCACACCTACTCAGTGCCTCCTTCTCAGGCAACTGCGGATCTGGTTCTTGTCGTTGTGGATCAGTTTGCATTTCCTAAAATTTTGTATAAATGAAATAGTGCAATATGAGTTACTTTTTTCCATCTTATTCTTTTTGAAATTTGTTTATGAAAAAAAAAAGAAATTTGTTTATGAGAGAGAGTGGGAATCCACGAGCAGGGGAGGGGCACAAGGAGAGGGGAAGGGAGAGGGAGAGGAGGAGAACCTCAGGCAGACACCCCTCTGATCGCGGAGCCCAGCACGGGGCTCAACTTCACAACGGAAGGTCACGCCCTGAGCCAAAACGAGGAGTTGGGCCCTCACCCGACGGAGCCCCCCGGGCACCCCTTCTCTGTCTTCTCATACGTCATATGTATTTCGAGAGTCAGCTGTGCTGGGGCGTGTATCAGCAGGTAATTCCTTTCTGCTGAATACTAGTTCTTGTGTAGATGTACCACAGTTTATTCCATCACTGGTTCAGGGACATTTGGGTTGTTTCCTGTTTCGGGCTGTTATAAAGAGAGCTTCTGGGCGCCTTCATGCGTAAGGTCCTTGAATGGATATACGCTTTCGTGTCTTTTGAGTAAATACCCAGGCCGGAGTGACTGGGTTATATGGCAGGCACCCATTCCGATTTTTAAGAAACTGCAAAACCTGTTTCCAAAGTGATTGTGCCATTTTCCATTTCCAGCAGCCGCGAGTGAGAGCTCTGGCTCCTTTACCCTCTCACCAGTGCTTGCCACTGCCAGTCGTTCTTACCTTACACTTTTCTAACAGGCATCGAGTGGTATCTCATCGTGGATACGGGGACTAATGTGGTTAGACTCGCACTGGCTTCTTGGTCACTCGTATATGTTCTTTGGTAAAGGGTCTGTTGTTTTGGTCCATTTTTTAAACTGGGTTTTTGTTTTCTTATTATTGGGCTTTTAGATTTCTTTATATATTCTAGATAACTTCCTTTATCAGATACATGACTTGCAAACATTTCCTCTCATTTTGTTATTTGTCTTACCATTCTTTTAACAGGGCCTTTCAAGGAGCAGAAGTTTTAAGTTCTGTCGGGGTCCAACTTAACGGTTCTTTCTTTTATCAACTGTGATTCTGATACTATATCTGAGAAACCTTTGCCCAACCAAAGTTTCCAAAGATTTTCTCCTGGAAGTTTTATAGTTTTAGGTTTACAAATGTGATCCATTTTTTTTTCATTTTGAATTAATGTTTAGATACGGATATTTAATTATTCCAGCAGCGTTTGTTGAACAGAATATCCTTTCTCTACTGACTTGAATTTGTATCTGTGTTGCAATGGGTCTATTTCTTTATTCTTTCCATTGTTCTCTTTGTCTTTATGTCAATAGCCTACTGTCTTGATTACTGTGGCTTTATAATATGTTATGGAATCAAACAATGTTGGCTTTCCAACTTTGTGCTTCTTTTTCAAAGTTGTTTTGACTGTTTTGAGTCATTTGCATTTTTACTTGAATTTTAGAATCAGCTTGTTAAATTTCTACAAAAAAAGTCTGTTTGGATTTTGATTGTGATTGCATTGAATCTATAGACTAGCTTAGGGAGAATTAAAATGTTAACAAAATCTGTTTGTCTCCATGTTTTCTTATTTCATTGATTTCTACTCTGATCTTTGATATTTTTTCTTTTCTGCAAATTACTTCGGATTTGATTTGTTCTTTTCTGGTTTCTTAATGTGCAAAGTTTATTTATTTGAGTACCTTCCTTTTTTTTTTTTTAAGATAGGCATTTAGTACTATAAATGTCTCCTTAATTACTACTTTCGTGGCATTCCCTAAACTTTGATATATTATGTTATCATTTTCATTCAGTTCAGTTCAAAATACTTTCTAATTTCCCTTTTGAGGTCTTTGATCCATGGGTTATTAGAAGTGTGTTATTTATATTTTAAATATTTAGACATTCTTGAGAAATGTTTTTGTTCTTGAGTTTTAATGAAATTCCACTGTAGTCAGAGAAGAGATTCTTATATTTGTTGAAAAATTTTAATGAACCCAAAATAAGACATATCTATATGCATTTGAAAAAAAAGTTGTGTGGAGTGCTCTACAAATGTCAATTAATGTCACATTAGTTGAAAGTGCTGCCTAAATCTGCATCCGTACTGATTTTCTGTTCAGTCATTCTATCCATTATTGCTATGGACTGAATTTTGTTCCCCACAAATTCGTATGTTGAAGCCCTAAACTTCTTGTGTATTTGGAAATGGGCCTTTGGAGGTAATTAGGTTTGGATGACATGAGAGTGGGGCTCACATGATGAGATTAGTGACCTTATAACAAGAGACAATAGAGAGCTCTCTGTCTCTCTACCATGTGAGGACACAGCTAGAAGGTCGTATCTGCAAATAGGAAGGGAGCTCTCACCAGGATCCAACTACACTGATGCGTGGATCTTGTGCTTCCAGCCTCCAGAACTATGAAAAAATAATTTCTGTTGTTTAAACTACCTAGTCTATGGTATTTTGTTATAGCAGCCCACGCTGACAAAGACAGTTACTGAGAGAGGGATACTGAAATGTCTGATCAAAGTTAGCCTTTTTTTCTTTCTTTCTTTCTTTCTTTCTTTCTTTCTTTCTTTCTTTCTTTCTTTCTTTCTTTTTTCTTTCTTTCTTTCTTTCTTTCTTTCTTTCTTTCTTTCTTTCTTTCTTTTTTCTCTTTCTTTCTTTCTTTCTTTCTTTCTTTCTTTCTTTTCTTTCTTCTTTCTTTCTCAGTTTCTTATGTTTTGGTGTTCTATTGGTGGGTGAATATAGCTAAATTTAAAAGCTAGCTTGTAGAGCAAAACAGAAACAATTCTTTGTGACTTTGGGCAGGCAGAGTAACAATTACTTAGGATACAAAAATCATGAATCAGAAAAGGAAAAAAAAGCTGATAATTTGGAATTTATCAATATTAAAATCTATTCTTTGAAAGACACAGAAAAATGAAAGGGGAAGCCATATACTGGGAGATAATATTCCAATACATAAATTTGATAAAGAACTTGCATCCAGAATATATAAAGAACCCTATAACTCAACAATAGAGGATATATCACACAAGTAATAGGAGGACAAAACAGGCACTTTACAAAAGAAGATAAACGACCAGCCAATTAACATAACAAGGTACTAAAAATTGTTAGTCATTAGGAAGTACAAATGAAACCATAATGAAATACCCCTACACACCAAGTGGAATAACTAAAATTGAAAGACTGATCACACCAGTACCGGCAAGGATGTGGAGGATCTAGAAATCGAAAACATTGCTGATGAGCATATAAAATGGTACGACCCCTTTCAAAAACAGTTTGACTTTTTTTTTTTTATATAAATCTAAACATTACATCTGCTTTATGACTCACCAAGCGCACTATGAGGTATTTACCCACGAGAAAGGAAAACATATGTGCATTCAATTACTTGTACATAAATGTCAAAGCAATGTCACTCATAATATCCCCAAACTAGCAGCAACTCTATAGGTGAGTAGATAGAAACTATGTTACATCTATACAAAAAAAAGTTTACCAGCAATACAAAAAATTACTGATTCTTACAATCACATGAATGAATCCTAAAGATACTATGTTGAAAAAATGAAGCCAGACACAAAAAAGTACATCCTGCATGGTTTCAACTTAAAATCCTTGTAAAGGCAAAACTAGAGAACACATCATTTCTTTTGTGGGACCTTGCATGTGGAGAGGTATTGATGGCAGAGGAGCACTACGGTGCATTTTGGGATGATGAAGATTATTTGTATTTTAATTAGAATGATGATTACATTAGTACATGTTAAAACTATACAATTAAAATAGCAACTTTTTTTGTGTAAAATAAACCTCAATGAAGTTGATTAGAAAGAAAAATTAGAGTAGGCTTTTAGAATTAATTTGAAACTCTGACCTCAGTACGGGGGTGCGAGTTGCCTGGTCCTGGTGTCCCTGGGGCGGCAGGACGAGGCTGCTTCTCCCAGCGGGGGAGACACCCGCTGCTCTTCCCGAAGGGCCCTGCCAGAGGCGAGGAGGCCTGGCTACAGTGCAGTTCCCCTAGGGCTCGGGAACAGGCGGCTACAGGAAGCACTCAAGGACCAACAGTTGCTCTCGCCCTCCTCTAGCCTCCCGTTCTCCTCCCGCTCGTGGACTCCAAAGCAGAAGTTTGGTTTCTCGGTTCCAGCCTCACACAGTAAGTGAGCAGAGTGGGTTTGGAGCTGAGAAACGATGGCTTCATAACTGGCACGCTGGTCGGCGAAATAATTTCTATGATCCTAAAGAATTCACTATATATGGCCTAATTCACCTACTATATTTAAAACATTACATTTTTGTTCATCATTAACTGATACTCGAATAATAAGTATTTACTGAATAGCTAGCAAAAACCACCGATCAGGACAAGGCAGATTTATACCCGTTATAAGTTACTTCACTGAGTATAAATAAGGACTCTTTCACTGAGGTTTATGATTTGCAGTGGGTTACTGAGATATATTGTAAAATCGATGTCAGTGAATATCATTATAAATAGTGTTCTCAAGAGATACATCACGTGTATCAAGATACATCAAGATACGTGATGTATCTCTTGAGAAGGGGGCACGCGTGTTATTTTCCAAGTTCGTGTCTTCTATGAATGGCAGGCACGTTTGTGATATACTAATGACCCTAAAAATGCCGCATCAAGGTTTTACCAGGTCACAATCTCGTCGCCCAAAGATAATGGCTTCTTCTAAAGATTTGCAACTACAGCAGAGACATTGGAATTTGTTAGAAACGAAACAAAACGTAATTATAGAGGACACACTGATGGTTACCAGAGGGGAGATGGGTAGAGGATGGGTTAAGTAGGTGATGGGGGTGAAGAAGTCCACTTGTCACGATGAGCGCTGGGTGATGTGTGGACTTATTGAATCCCTGTATGGAACACCTGAAACTGGTATAACTAGTATAACTAACATAACTCTCTGTGTTAATTAACTGGAATCAAAATAAAAATCCAAAAACCAAACCAAACCAAACCTGGTACACCTACTTATATGCCAAGCAGCGTGATAAGCTTTCCAGGATGGATAAGGGGTAAGGACAGCATTTGTCTTCAAGGAGCTTACGGTTTTGTAGGGAAGATAGAAGCTGCTGTAACAAAAAATTAAGATGAGATTTTGCTGTTCTAGGGGTATGGAAACAACATGCTGAGGGTGGTCAGAAGGAGGATAAGTCATTTTCAGACGGTGTTTGGAGAAAGTTCTTTGGGGAAGTGGTATTTCAATTGGTGACCTCTAACTCTTATTTCAAGGGTCCTCTGAAGGGCCTCATTTTGGGAAGGCATCTTTGATCCCCAAAGCAAATGGGTGTTTCTTCTATTGTGTTTCCATAAAAGTCATGCCTAATGCGTGTTGAACACTTAGCATGGGCCAGAGGGGCACTGCCTAAAGCTCCAGTGTAGGTATGGTTGGAATCCTATGAAGTTGATCCAATTACCCCCCATTGTACCCAGGAGGCCAGGAGGATAAATAACTTGCTTTATTGGTAGTCAAAGTGCCCCAGAATCCTATCCAGATGATCTGACTCTAGAGCCTGCGAACCGACCTCGCACATCTGACTGCATTTTCAATAAAGTCTACTTATATCTTCATTAAAGAACTTCACTATGTGGTTATTATTGGTGTGTAGACCTGTCTCCTTTGGGTCAACTTTGTAAGATATTATTCAACTTTGTAGCTACAGTCTCGAGCTCAGGGTTTAGGCCTAATAGTCCCTCAAGGAGTGTTTTCTGAGTGGACGAATATGGTTGCTTCCATTGTGCCTAGTGCTGTAGAAGTGAATACAAAGTGATTCCACCCAGGACACTCAAGAGACCCGGGGAGCATACGCTGCACTCAGTGTTCAACCAGACAACGGAAATCATTAAATATTTAGAACAGAGGAAATTTAACGCAGAGAATTGGTTTCACGGGTTTTGGAGGGGCTAGGAAATCAAAGGATGATGTGGGAACCTTGAGATTAGTGATGGCAGGAAGCCATGACTGCCCCTGGGCGGAAGAGACACTGGAAGAGGTGGAGACTGAAACCTGCCAGACCTGTGCAGAGGGGCCTGTGCTGCTAGAGATGCAGCCTGAGGCAGAGAGGGGGTGAGGTCTACCCTGCTTCTGTCTTCTAATCTCTTTCCATCCCTTTGCACCGGCTTTCACAGGTGCCTGCAAACTCAGCCCACAGGAGTCAGTGTCCATGTGATGCAGAGCAGAGCAGGTGGGAGCAGGGTGGTGGTAAGGAGATCCGGGGCCTAACAAGTCCAGGAATGGCACGAGGCAGTGCGTTTTGGCATCACCATGTGTGTTGAAACTTGTGATATGCTAAAAAAATGGTCTCTCAAGAGGTGGAGTCCTTCTCTGGACTTGAATCTGGGCTACTTAGGGCCTGGATTTGGCCAAAGGGAGAGAAAAAAATACAACCCAAGCAGAGGAACAAAAAGTGTACATGCATTGGGAATTGTCCTCTCTCTCTGTGCACCGAAGCCCGAGGAGCTGCGAAGGAGCCTGAGCTAACCTGGATAATGGGAAGCCACCGTAGGTAAGAACGCTGGCACTCCAGCCTGCCCCCACGGAGCAGGTAGCTGACTGCGGTCACATCCGGGAGGCCTAGCGGAGATCTGTTGAGCTCCGCCCAAATCTCTGACCTGCGGTTTGATCAACTCCATACATGGTTCTTATTTGAAGCCATCAAGTTTTGGGGTAGTTTTTTTTTAAGTTTATTTATTTATTTGAGAGAGAGAGTGTGAGAGCAAGAGAGATCACAGAGGGAGACAAAGAAGCAGACGTGACGCTGAGCTGGGAACCCGAAGTGGGGCTCGATCCCAGGACCCCGAGATCATGACCTGAGCGGAAGGCAGACACTTAACCAACTGAGCCCCCCCAGCGCCTCTTGGGGTAGCTTGTTATGCAGCCATGATAACTGATAATCTACCTCTGCTGCTTAAAAGCTGTGTGACTTTGTGTAAATCTTTTAATTTCTAAGCATTTTCTTTCTTTGTGACACGGGGATGATGATAACACATCATAGAACAGTTGAGAAGATTTAATGAAGTGATGCTTGTAAACGGAGCCGCAGTGCCAGGCCCAGGTAAGAACTCAGCAAACTGTAGCCATTAGGATGACATTTTCAGGTCTTTCTTTTTCTTTTTCTTTTTTTTTTTTTTTTTTTTTTTGCCTGTCTGCTTTGTCCCATTGTTGACTCTCTCTGTGTGGAAAAATGATGAGGAGGTTATTGCTTAGCAGGGCAGATTGACACAAATGTTTTATTAAGAAGCTGCCTTAATTTTCTTGCTGGCATGAGGCAAATGAAGAAGGCAGATAATTTGTTAATTAGGATTTAAAAGGTGCATACTGCTCTCTTTGGCACTGGTCTCCGCGTAACCCGCCAAGCTGAAGCTCTGGAGTAGAGGACGGTCACCGGGGGCGGCTCGACACAGTGGTCACCCGGCGTGCGCATTCGGGGCAGAGGCGTTGTGGGGGGGACTGGGTCCAAAAGCACAGGATGATAAATTGCTGAAACCCGCCCTTTCACACAAACTCCACGTGCGCTGCCGTGTTCCAGCTGCTCGATGGCTGTTCTGTGACTTCACGAGTTGCCAGTTTCTCTCTAGAGGAGGGTTGACGGACTGTGATGCAACCCATTGGTGTGACCTGACGGGGGGTCTCGGTTGTTGCCACCACTGCTGAGGCGCCTTTGCTGGGGATGTGGGGGGGCGGCCGCTGCTCTTAGGGCAGGTGAACTGTCAGCTCAGAGCGAGACTCAGGGAGCTTCACAAAAGAAGCAGGAACTGGCCCAGAATGTCACACGGAGGAGCCAACAATTAAACTGCAGCGTGTGTTTGACAGGACAAGGTGTCTTCGCCGGAGACAAAGGGAAGCGGATGGAAGCGAATTGCAGGGAGATGACCCGACCTTAAAGCCTCCCGTTGGTTGAAGCTCGTGTCTTTGAATCTCTGGGCGAGAGGAGGCTGGGAGAGGAGCTCGGGGCGGCCGGGAAGGTGGGAGAGCCCCGGAAACGCGGAGGTCGGGTCCCAAGTCATCGTGCCGCTGACCTGGGGCTAGTGGGTACAGGTGCTCCCGGTCGATATTCAGGCCTTATTTACTCAAATGGCACAAACGGTCGGTACGTGTTCTCAGGCAGCGTGGGGCGGCGGCTCGGCCCGGTCAGCTCGGCCCGGTCAGCTCCCCGGCTGGCTGTGGGGCTGGCTGTGGGGCTGGCTGTGGGGCTGGCTGTGGGGCTCCAGGAAAGCGCTGCGCCTCTCCCCACGCGTGTGCGCCGCAGGGCAACTGCTCGTGCTTCTCAGGCTCGGTTTCTGGATAAAAGGAGATAAAGCATTGAAAGCGCTTAGAACAGGGCGTGGGAAGTACTAAGCACCCCGCAAATGGTAACCATTTGAGAAAATTTGGAAAAGACAGCGTTAATGATAAGAGAAAAATGCCACCTGTCACTCAGAAAGCGATCACCTCTAATCTTTTGATGTATCTCCGTTTGGAGTTCATGTGTCTGATTTACTTATTTTTTAAGTTTTAAAGATTAAGTTCAGAATTTTAATTCCGGCATAGTCACCCTACAGTGCTGGATTTGTCCCGGTTGGACAATACTGGGATTCAGCGATTCCGTGCCCATCCTGGGAAGTGGCCCTCTGATCCCCATCCCCTGTCACCCCCCCCCCCCCCCCCCGCCTCCCCTCGGTGAGCAGCAGCACTGTGTTCTCTGTGGCTAAGAGTCTGTCCTTCGGCTGGGCTCTCCCTCTCTTTTCCTTTGTGCATTTGTTTCGAGTCTTGAATTCCGCCCGTGAGTGAGGTCCCGCGGTATTCGTGTTCCTGTGGCTTATGTCACTCAGCGTCCGTCCTACCTGTACCTCCAGTCCCATCATTGCAAAGGGCACGATTTCATTCTTCTTTGTGGCTGAGTGACACTCCGCTGTGCACACGCGCCACACCTCCCTTGTCCCTTCACCTCTCGTGGCCGCTTGGGCCGCTTCCCGGCTTGGCTCTTGCGCATACTGCTGCGGTAAACAGGGGCGCACTGTCCCTTGGAATTGCATTTTTTTGGGGGGAGTAAATACTGTGATTTTTTGGGGGGTAAATACCCAGTAATGTGATTACTGGATCTCAGGGTAGGGTATTTTTGTGGGGCTCATGTCTTTTAAAAAGGACGCTGGTGAACTCAGGGAAGCCCAGAGAAGGCTGGTGTCTCTATTGCTTAGGAAATTTCTTTAGGGAGAAGATGGAAAATAAGATCAGTTAATTAAAATGACAACTATATATAGAGAGAGGGAAGGAGGGAGGAGGGAGGGAGGGAGAGCGAGCAAGCGAGGGAGCAGGTAGGGTTTTAAAAGAAGAGTAAAAATTCCAAAGATGCACTGGTTTTGGAGAATACTGTCCACGAGCTCCCAGGAAAGCTGCTCTCGAGCATCTGGCGTATCGCAGAATTTGGAGAGTTCGATACTGTCCAGCGCGGGTGAGAGCGTGGGAAAGGATGTGTCGGGACACTCAGGAGAGTGCGGCCTGGTGTGGCCTCTCGGGAGGCTGTTGCGCAGTGTGTGTCACACGCGGCCGTGCACAGGTCCTTACGCGCGGCGGCCTCACGCTTGAGGCTTTGCAACAGGCCTGCCCCCGAGTGCCCGCGGCCGCTCCGCCACGGAAGGCGCCCCAGCAGCCCGACCCTGCTCAAGACCGGGCCGTAGCGCCGGGCAATGGTGCTGCCCTGCCCTCTGGTCCTACAGGGAAGGGAGAGCAGCGGGAACACCAGAAGCCATTAAAGGACAAAAGCCAGTAGCAGGAAAATATGCATTTTGTCATAATGTGTGTGTTAGAAATAAAAAACGAAATTGTGAATTTCTGTCAATAGCCTGTGAAATTGTGTAGGAAAACAATGACTGAAGAGGTGCACCCCACGTTGCCCCCCTTCCTTCCCAGCCGGGCGGGGCGGAGTTGGACAAGCCTTCCCAGGGAGGGTTCCCTGGGTCTCTATGGTTTGAATTATTTATGAAGAGAAGGCAGTCATGTATTTTTTTGTATCATTATTAATAAATTGGAAAGATAAACAGCTTACACAAACTTTGGTGTAAATTCGTAGGATTTTTAAAGAGGAGAATGGCACTTTTGACTGCTAGGACATGTTTCCAGGCACGTGCCTAATTATTAAAGCATCGTAAAACATCAGTACAATTTGGCAAGTTCGCTTATGAATGCAAAGAAAAACACCCAAATGTAAAATCGATCTTTCAGTTCTGATTCAGACATTCTACTCTATTTTCATTAAAAAGTCAAAAAAAATTTTTTTTTTTGTTTAAAGGATTAGAATCCCTGGCTTGCTTAAGTTTTCTCAGGGGGAATGTTTTCCAGACTTTAATGACGGTTCTTTAGAGGTGAGCAGGTGGTGAGTTCTTCCCTGAGGAGTGAGCAGTAGGGTCGTGGGTCCTTTCTGGTCGGGCTCTTGCCTTTGCTCATCTGGTTTGTCAGTTTCTCCCAGGAATTCCTAGGAATCCACTCTCCCAGTGATTCTTCCCCCCCATCTTTATTGAGATATGATTGGCACCTGACAGTGTGTAAGCTTAAGGTGTACAACATGTTGATCCGATACACTTATACACTGCAAAACGATTACCGCCACAGCATTCACTAACATCTGGGCACGTAATTACCATTTCTTCTTTGTGGTGAGGAACTTAAGATCTGCCCTTAGCCGATTATAACACGGCTTTATTATACCATTAGATAGCAGGGAATAACAATACGGTGTTATTAGCCATAATGACGATGGTAAACCCTAGATTCCTTTAATTTATTCATCTTAGAACTTTTACTTTTACATCGACGTCTCCCCCTTTCCCTTACCCAACAGCCCTCAGTAACCACCATTCTGATCTATGTTTCTATGAGTTTGCCTCTTTTTAGATTCCACATATGATTGAGATCACATAGTATTTGTTTTTCTCTCCCTGGCTTACTTCACTTGGCATGATGCCCTCAAGTTCCATCCATGTTGTAGCAAATGATAGGATATCGTTTTTGCTTGTGGCTGAGTCGTATTCCATTACACACACACACACACACACACAGACACCACGTCTTTATCCACTCATCCACCAATGGACCCTTCGATGGTTTCCATATCTTGGCTACTGTTAATAATGCTACAAAGCACATGGGGGTGCAGGTATCTCTTTGCAATATGTACCAAAAGTGGGATTTCTGGATCATATAGCACTTCTATCTTTTAATTTTTTGAGGAAACTTAGACCAGAGGTTCTCAAAGTGTGGCCGCATAGTATAGGATCTGCTTCACCTGGGCCTGTATGAGAAATGCAAATTCTCTGTCTTTTCCTCAGAAGGGACTTAAATGCACGGTGAAATGTGAGAGCCACTGTCCTACATAGTAAGTCCTTTGAAAGCAGGAGCCTCTGCATTGCCAGGACCCTTGCCCAGGCCTTAGGATATGATAAGTGCTGTGTTTCTCCAGTGAATGAGCAAATCTGGGAGATATGGATGTAGCAAGAGAGGTGTTTGTAAGCTACACAGGTCAATATGATGAATAATCAACCAGAGGGTACTGATGAGTACCTACTATATTGGGAGATAAAAATCGGGCAGTAAGATCTCTGCTTTCATGAACTGTACCATCTACCTGGAAGAGAGAAATGAATAGGGGTAGATATTTAGAGGCCAGTGCAAGTGCTAATTTTCTTGTCTCTGATACTAAGTTTAGAAAAGTAGGATTTTTTTTTTTGATGGGCTGAATCTGAATAGTTAATTCTTTGGCCAACTTAATGATTTATAGATTTTTAGAGTGTTACATATTGCCTTTAGGAAGTCAATGAAGGTTAGATAAAAGCAATACATTTTTATTTATTTAAAGTCAATTTGCCAACATGTACTATAACACCCAGTGGTCATCCCATCAAGTGCCTCCCTCAGTACCCATCCCCCAGTTACCCCATCCCTCCACCTACCTCCCCTTCTACTACTGCTTGTTTGTTTCCCAGAATTAGGAATCCCTCATATTTTGTCACCCTCTATTTTTTCCCCACTCAGTTTCCCTCCTTCCCTTATAGTCTCTTTCACTATTTCTTATATTCTTCGTAGGAATGAGACCATATAATGTTTGTCCTTCTCCGACTGACTTACTTCACTCAGCATCATACCCTCCAGTTCCATCCACGTCGAAGCAAATGGTGGGGATCTGTCGTTTCTAATGGCTGAGGAATATTCCATTGTATACATAGACCACATCTTCTTTATCCATCATCTGTCGATGGACACCAAGGCTCCTTCCACAGTTTGGCTATTGTGGCCATGGCTGCTCTAAACATCGGGGTGCAGGTGTCCCGGCGTTTCATTGCATCTGTATCTTTGGGGTAAATCCCCAACAGTGCAATTGCTGGGTCATAGGGCAGGTCTAGTTTTAACTCTTTGAGGAACCTCCACACAGTTTTCCAGAGTGGCTGCACCAGTTCACATTCCCACCAACAGTGCAGGAGGGCTCCCCTTTGTCCACATCCTCTCCAA
This sequence comes from Canis lupus familiaris, assembly GCF_011100685.1. NCBI lineage: Eukaryota > Metazoa > Chordata > Mammalia > Carnivora > Canidae > Canis > Canis lupus. Next base: position 91,600,554 of record NC_049224.1, on the reverse strand, counting down.
CATTTGTGGTTTCCTGCCCTGTTAATTTTCCCCATTCTCCCTGGTGTGAGGTGGGATCTCATTGTGGTTTTGATTTGTATTTCCCTGATGATGAGTGCAACATTTTTTCATGTGCTTAAAGAAACACATTTTAAACACTAATTTGACCATGTCATTCTCCTGCTTCAAGCGTTTTGGAAGTTATAGACCTACTTAAATAGCAATTCAGAGCATTAGAATTTAAAGATATAAACTTCCCCTCAATTATTCATTTCTTTATATAATATATATGCATATATATATACACACATATATAAATTTACCTTGTATGAGGCAGATCATAATTTTCCAAATGTGAATAATAGTTCTCAAAGTGCTGAACTTAAAAAATGTAAATGCTTTGTAATAAAATCCTTCTTTGCCTCAAGTGAAATTGCTCACCCATATAATCAGCCCCATTATGTACTGAAGATTTGGTGGTTAATTAATAGATTTCAATCATAAGGTCAAATGGGATAGCTGATGCTGCAGAGTTGGTTTCCTGGATCAAAGGATCTAGTTTTGCTATCTGTCGAGATCAAAGAAATGGAAAATTGCCAGATATCTAGTTCATTTTGTGTTGGGTGGACAGGGCTAGGGATGGGCAAAAGAGCTGAGCTTTAAAGGGCAGGATGATTTCAAAGACCGAAATAACACGGGGGGATGAACTCCATGTCCCGAGGAAGAGCCCTGATTAATCAAGGCCAGATGGAGCTGGAGTGGCAGACGAAGAGGACCAATTCTCTGAGGCCGTGGGACAGCCCAGGGTCCTGCTGGGAGGTGGCCTGGAGGACATTTACCAAATCATTATACTTTGGAAAGCAGTTCTTTATCAGAAAAAGTCTTTAGTGTGCTGCTGAAACATACAGACCCAGTGTAAGATGGGGTGAGTGGATCAGGGGAATCTTCCTAATCTCAGATTGGGCCCTTTTAACTGTCATTTAGTGTTAGTGTCTAGAAAACCTAGGTTTAGATGTGACTAGAGATGGAGAATCCAGGACTATCTTTAGGTGGAGCAGTGGGTCAGAAATCCCAGACTGTTCAGGATTCCAGGCTGTGATCTCCTCTAGTGCAGGGTCTGTGTCCACCTTATATTTCCATCCAGGGGTCTACCCTGCACCCAACTAGTGAGGGTCCCTGAAAGCTGTTGAGTGGCTGCATCTCTTGTTTTTCTCTTGCTCATCAGATGAGGCCCCTCCTGAGTGAACTCTCCCCACAGCTGGAAGGAGCAACAAGACGGCCTGAGAAAAGGCACTTGTTTCTGTGGAGATACTTACATCCTGGAGTCACATCTTTAAAATTTAATAACAAACACCTGACCATCAGGGCAACAGGTTGTAAAGACCTTTAAAGGGTTCTTTTGTTTTTTTACAAATATGGCTTCTTGTGATGTGCACATTGATTTCTTTAACATCTATTAAGGTTATTAGAAACTATTTGTAAAAAATGTTAAGAAAAGTTGGGAAAAAATCCTGACCAGATCATGTAAGTTTTCCCCCTACCCCCCCAAAATATTCAGATAGTAACTTGGAGTGTGGGAGTGGGGGCGAATGGGAGGAGTGTGGGGGAGAAAGAATCATCCACGAAGACACTAAGATATTCAAAGAAAATGTCAAACACAAAGTTGTCTCTGTCTCTCATTCACGCGCACACACCATCCTTGAATGATATAGGGTGGGGGGAATCTGAACAGGCTTGAATCGGGTAGGACATTTGCCCTTGCCTCTTCTAGCCTTAACTCCTCATTTTTCTCTCTGTCCTTTTCTCCATCAGAAAGACCAGACTGATGAGGCCTGAGGCTACAGAAAAAGCTTAAACTTCCTATAATAGACTATATTTCTTGTGCCATCTCAGTACAGGTGAGCTTAAAGAACTGCCTTCTCCTCCAATCTGTCCTCTACGTGTCCTTCTTCAGGACCCAACTCATATGTCACCTCCCCTGGAAGCCTTCACTTTTTTTTTTGGCAGGGTCTCCCTTCTGGGCACATTGTATTGAAATGATATGTCTTCATGTTTATCTCCATGATTAGGCTGTGAGTCTGTAAAGACAGCACTCTCTGATTTACTGTCTCCTCTCCAGTGACAAGTAAGGATCTGACCTATAGAAAGTGCTCAGTAAACAGAATGACTAAACTACTCATACCTTGAAGTATCTGCATTGGGAACCATGAATTTTCAAACTTTGGCTTTGGAAGGGGCTCCCCAAGGACAGAATGAAAGATCCATGAAATTTTAAGATCTTGTCATTATTTCTGAGCTATGTTTTGAGCCTAACAATTGAGTGGAGATCAGACTAGTTTAAAGAGCTCTGTGAAAGGGTTGAACAACTCCAAAAGAATACTAAAGAAGCGATTCTAATACTGCATGCAGAGAAGGCTTCACCACTGGCTGGTGCCCCATTATCTTGGGTTAGTTCAGTAAGTAAGAAATTGAATGACTTAGATTCATACCATCCTTTATTGCTTATGAGCCCTTTCCCTAGGTGATTTCACCTGATACTCCTAAAACACTGCAGTAGGTATGGATTTGTATTCCTATTTTAGAGTAAAAAGTGAGAGTTAGAGACGGTAAATGACTTCCCATAGTCCGGTGCTTTTTTCATTCCTTTCTGGCTCTGAAGAGATGCCATCTTGTTATCCACCTGAGCAGGGCCACCGAATAGCTTCTATGTTGAATAAGAATTGACATTTATCAGGTTGCCATAGTTGTGCCAGATGCTGGGTTAAGCACTGTGCATTGATTCATTTAATGCTCATGAAATGCACTATTATATCTATTTCATAGGTATGGAAACCAAGGGATAGAGAAGTTAATTAACTCCACAATCACATAGCTCCTAAATGGCAGTGCTTGATTTAGAATTCAGGTGGTCCGACTTTAGAGAACAGATTCTTAACCACTCTAATACATCGCTCTGCAAGAATACAGATCCTGAAATTAGACCACCGAGGCTAGAATACTGGCTGCTACTCTTGCTAACCGGGTAAACTTGGCCAAGAAATGTAATCTCTCAAAGCCTCAATTTTCTGATTTATAAAATGAGATTAAAAATAAAGCTAGGAATAAAAGAATGAAGTATGCCACAGTGCCTGGCACATAGTAAATGTTCCACACATGTTAGCTGTTATTTTGGCAATAGATATTCTGTTATCCATCCCTAGATGACTTGATTGTAGGCAGTGATAGGAAGTCAGTCCTGGAACTTTGAGAGTTTGACTAATGAAATCACAGTATAACAGATGAAAACAGAGCCGTGTAATGCACTCTAAAGAAACAGTGATTCCCAGCCCACCAAAACCTGGACATAATTTAATTGGTAGGATGCCAACGAGTATGAAGATGGTAGAGCAAAGATGAGCATGGAAAAAACAGACAAACAAACAAAAAACCCAACCAAAACCCCCAACAGTTTAGAGATGCAGCATTTGTGTGGAGGCATTCAAGCACTGTCCAGAGGAGAAGAGGACTTAACCTGGCTATCTGCTCCTGTCTGAGTGCTTGGGGTTTATCAATTCAAGAGTAAGTATGACTGCATAAAACAGGAATCTGACTCCCGTAATTAACCTGATAGAATATTTAATTTTCTCTTGGATTAAGTCTAATGATAGATCATCTGGACTGCTTCCACCGGATATCCTGTCTCCTTCCACGTTTCCACTCTGCTGTCCTTGGCTGTCATCCTCATGCCTTCCTCTTAGTAATAGGATGGCTGCTCATCTTCTTCTATCCCCTGTCTGTATTCAGGTAAGAAGAAGGCAGAGGGCATAAGAAAGAAGGAGTGGCATCTATATTTAGAAAGGAAAAATTTTCCAAAACTTCCAAACAGACTTTGGCTTATATGTCATTGACCAAAATGGCGCCATGGGGAGCTGTTAAAAAGGAAGAAGCCTGGGAAGTAGATATCGAGTATGCGGTTGTGCAGCGGTATTCTCTCCCTAGATCCACTCTCCAACCTTTGCCATCCTTTCTGCCCTGGAAGCTGATCTGTATGGATTGCATCATTGAGTTCCTGGGGCTTTGGCTTCCAGTTTGGTTTGGCCCATGGGAGCACAGACAGGAGGCTGGAGGGAATGAAGAAGGGAGGTCATGGTGTATTTCCTCAGCTCTCTCCTTGAAGGATAAACTAGAGGTAGCTATGTTCTTGACCGAACATCACAACTCTTCAAAGATGGTCCTCTATATAAACTTTTTTTCTGGGTCCCAGTCGTTGTTCCTTTCCCAATCTCTTAGGCTTATGGAGTTGTAACAGCCTCAGGATCGTGCACTTTCTCTAGGCCATACCCACAATTTTGTAAATAGTTCTTTTATTAAATCCTCTTTAAATCATCCTAATTTGTATGTATGCCATGAACTTCCTGATAGAGACTGACTGAGAATAACCATCAGTGTCTGCTACCCAAGCCATATTTCTATGGTAGAAATGCATTAAAGTCTTATGGTGAGGCCCATCATTTATGTCGGCAGTAGTTGCTGAGCTTCAATCTACCAGAGCACAATGCTGATAAAAACCCAATTCCTTTTCCTCAAGGAGCTCACAGTTATTTAAACATTTACTTCCCCCAACTCACTTCCCTTGCTCAGTTTTCAAGCCTATCAAGTCAATTCTGAATTAGTTTGGCTTTCTGTGTAGCTTTCTTACACGGATCAAATTCACTATCCTTGTTATCCCAAGATCCAATCGATTACTAATTATATTCTTATTGAAAATGAAGACACATAGAATGGAGACATATAGACTGGAATAGTGGCTGAGAGATGGATTTCAGAGTCCGATGGATGAGCATTCAAAACTTACCAGATGTATAACCTTGGGAAAGTTATCTTGTGTAAACTTGGGCAAGGTCCCTGTGGACCCGAGGAGCCTTCCCTGTTGATGGGGCTAAATTGCATTTCCTTTCTCTGCTGTGAAGACTGAAGGTGTTCATGTCCACACAGCTCTTAGCTCACTGACTGGTTCAATAAATAAATGGCAGGTATTCTAGTTTATCTATTGCTTTCTTCTAGTACGGTACAAGCTGTCCTAAAATGACTGGTCATCTCTTGAGAGATGAACCGTTGAGTTTCTTGATCTATAAAACTTATGAACAGACCCCGGTGTATGATGACTTCGCCTAGTAAATGTTACAGAGGAAGACTCTCCCTGCACAGCCTGCAAGTTAGTTTCAATGCCCTGCTTTGCTTGAGAGAATATATAGTGAGACTCTGGTCAAGGCAGGGAGAGGATTTAGGAGTTGCAGAGTCTGTCCTGCTAAGACCTTGATTAGTTACGGCTGTTTTGAAAGAATCTAGAAAGATCCTAGATTCTTAATCACATAATTAAAAAGCAGGAAATAATTCCCCAAATCTCTTATCATTCAATAAAGGGTTAGTGTCCAAAATATATAAAGAACTTATAAAACTCAGCACTCCCCAAACAAATTATCCAATTAAAAATTAGGCAGAAGAGGGGCTCCTGGATGGCTCAGGCAATTAAGCATCTGCTTTTGGCTCAGGTTATGATCTCGAGTTGGGGTCCTGGGATGGAGCCCCAGGCTGGCTCTCTACCTAGTGGGGAGTCTGCTTCTCACTCTCCCTCTGCCCTTCCCCTGCTTATTCTTTCTCTCTCTCTCAAATAAATAAAATCTTTTAAAAAATGGGTAGAAGACATGAATAGAAGCTTTTCCAAAGATGACAAATAGGTGGCCAACACACACATGAAAAGATGCTCAATATCACTGTTCATCAGGGAAATACAAATCAAAACTACAATGAGATATTACTTCACATCTGTCATAATGGCTAAAATCAGCAATGCAAGAAACAGGTGTTGGAGAGGATGTGGAGAAAGGGGGACCCTCTTGCACTGCTGGTGGGAATGCACACTGATGCAGCCACTCTGGGAAACAGTGTGGAGGTTCCTCATACCCTAGGACCCAGCAATTGCACTACTAGGTATTTATCCAAAGAATATAAGATTACTAATTCAAAGCTTAGTTTTCAAAGCTCAATGCTTATAGAAGCATTCTCTACAGAAGCTGAATTATGGAACCAGCCCAAGTGTTCATCAACTGATGAACAGAGAAAGAAGAGGTGGTATGCATATACCAGCAATGGAATATTACTCAGCCATCAAAAAAGAATGAAATCCTGCCATTTGCAATGATATGGATGGAGCTGGAGGGTATCATGCTAAGCAGAATAAGTCAGAGAAAGACAAATACCATATGATTTTGCTCATATGTGGAATTTAAGAAATAAAACAAATGAGCAAAGGGGAAAAAAAGAGGGAGGCTAACCAAGGAACTGACTCTTAACTATAGAGAACAAACTGTTGGTTACCAGAGGGGAGGTGGGTGGGGGGATGGGTTAAATAGGTGATAGGGCTGAAGGAGGGCACATGTGATGGGCACCGGGTGTTAAACAGAAGTACTGAATCCCTATATTGTACACCTGAAACTAATATTACACTGTGTTAACTAACTGGAATAGAAATAAAAATTAAAAAAAAGAAACCCCAGAATAAACAACATTATACTACTACTCTCCAATGTGGTTTTGATGATATATTGTTTTTAACTTAATAAGACCTTAAGATTCCAGAGCCCATTACAATTTTCAGAATGTTTTTTACTTGGATGATCTATTTGATCCTTATAGTAACAATGTGAGGTGGTTATGATTATATTTATTGCTCTATTGTAGATTCAGCTTAGCTCAATGCCACTGAACATTTATTGAGCACCTACTGTGTGCCTGATATTCTTCTAGGTTCTGGGGTTTAACTCCCTTCACATGTAAATTAAGAGCATCCAAATGAGAACAACCAAAGTTTTTTTTTTTTTTTTTTTCTTGTTGTTGTTGTTGTAATCCAGAGCTCGCTATAGCGAAGGGTCAGCACCATCACTTGTGTTTGGTAGAACTCAGTGGCAGGCAGGGGAGTGGGAAGGCCTTACAGTGAGGAAAGCAGGTTTTAGCTATGCCCTGATCAGAGACTGTTGTCTTGGGGAAGCTGGAGGTGGACCATCTAGATGCAACGCAAGCTATGTTATTGGTTGATAGAGCATCATTGGCTTTTTCTGGTTGGTCCCAACTTGGAAGTGGGGCAAAAATTGGGGAAGCTGTCAGTTGTTGACCAAGTCTTGGCTGTTGCGGGCAGATTGCTGCAGAGGTTGTGGTTTGATTTCTTGGGCTGGTTGCTGCTGAAGTTGTGGGTCAGAATTCTGTCTGGCTGTTGTCTGTATAGTCAGCAACTCGGTAGGGTGGGTGACAAAATGGTAACAATATGGAGCATGGATTTTAGAGTCAGACAGATGAACATTCACATGAACTCCCCAGATGTGTAACCTCAGGCAAATTGCATAATCTGTGGACCTGAGTAGCCTTACTTGAGGCTACTTACGTGTCTGAGGGGATGAAAAAACTTCTTTAACCAACTTCTCTGGAATCATGAAACAAGTGAAGAGCTGAAGTTGAATCTGGGTTTTCCAGCTCTGTCCAGTGCTCTTCCTGTTGATGGCTTTGGAGTTTATAACTCACTTTGGGGAAGAAGTGGGCACAGATCTTTCTTTTGGTAAAATCGTAGGACACTTCTGAGCACGAGTAATTTCCTCTTGCATCTTCTGTGTTGCTGCAGATGGTGATCCTGAAACATCTTCCTTATTTGCCCTTAGAGTTTGACAAGAGAAACTTGGTCCAATAGCAGAGATGCTACAGAGCCCAGAATCATGTCTCCAACTTAGTAGCTGTGGCCTCCTTTTAGAGGCTATGTGACTATTTTTTGTGTTCCTTGAGATTTCCACCATTATTTGGTAACTCCCCAGACAGACACTCATTTCCTTTGTGGTTTTAACAGGTGCTTCACGTTTTACTCTACACCTCAGCTCCCTTGGCCATCTTTGGAAAGTTTGACAACTGTTCTGAGCACTCTTCCAATATTATGGCTTCACATATTCTCTCTTCATTTGTTATTTCACTAAGCAAAATTAACTAGGCAATGACTGGGTGGCAGGGAGTGTTGTAGGTGCGGGGAATACAGAAGGGAAAAGATTGTACATGTGAAAGTATATACAGCTCGCCAGGGAACCTTGTGAAAATGTGGATTCTGACTCAGTACGTCAGAGTATACCTACGGAGTCTGTTTCCAGTGAGTTCCGAGGAGATGCTACAGCTTTCAAGACCACAAATTGAGAAGGGTGGAGCTAGACAGCGTATGTGAAGCATCTAGCACACAGGGCTGCTGGTCACAGATGTCAGCTGTTAAATATATACCTAGTGAGCTGAGGGGAACCTTTCAGATTCTCATCGGATTATTGAGGTTGGATAATTAAATGATGCTGTCAATAGGGAGAACAGTTTAATAAAAGGCATTATGAGGTTTACTCACAGGTAAACATACTACTCCTTTTTTTTTTTTTTTTAAGATTTGAAAATGTAAATAACGCACTGAAAAAGCCCTTTGACAAAATGAGACCAATCTTTTAGAGAGATTGGATGGTACAGTAGAGAGAATGATCATTGCTGGAGCCACACAGCTTGGGGCTAGAAATGTGCTCTGTTCTTTTCCAACTGTGTGTACTAAGAAAATCCTAGTTCTTCCATCCGCATGTAGTGGATAATTTTATGGTCAAATGTGCAAATATGAAACTAGCTTTGTTCCCCTAATAACTGAACTAAGCTTATCTTTTAAGCTTCTCTGTTTCCTTAAGAGCAGAAAATGTAGTCATACCAAAACTTGGTAGACTCAAGCACATTTCCCTCAGTCCCTTTTATTTTATTTATTTATTAAAAGATTTTATTTATTTATTCACAGGAGACAGAGAGAGAGAGAGAGAGAGAGAGAGAGAGAGAGGCAGAGACACAGGCAGAGGGAGAAGCAGGCTCCATGCAGGGAGCCCCACATGGGACTTGATCCCGGGGCCCCAGGATCAGGCCCTGGGCTAAAGGCAGTGCTAAACCAATGGGCCACCCAGGCTGCCCTCCCTCAGTCCCTTTTAGATAAAATTTACTCGATTCAAGATTGCTCCCCTGCTCCTTCTTTTTCCATTCTTTTCCGAGATGTCTCAGCTCTGGAGAGTTCATGTGTGGTCCACTTGTTGATGGGAGGAAGCCTTTACTTCTCATTCCTGAGCTTTCTCATTTCTGTGTTGCTGCCTGGTGCTCTTCAACCTTGTCTATTTGCTCCTTGTCAATCTCTTTCTAGGCCTTATCTGCTGCTAAATTATCTACAGCAACAGTGTTTCTGGTCTCTGCGTCCTTGCAGACCATTTTGCATTCTTGTCTGCTGATCAGTCTCCCTATAGCCCACCTGACCAATCCTCAGGTACTTCTGGATTTTTCTTGGGGGCATGGAAAACATTTAAAAACTCATGTTTCTCAAGGATGTTTCTTACCTATATTTTATGTAATTATTCAATTAATATCAAGTGTCTCCTATGTAACAAGCATGGTGCTAGACACTGGCACCAAATTCTTAACCCTAACATAGTGCTTAGTTTACAATAGGTGCTTGAAAAAAGTTTACTGAACAAATGGATATCTCTTGACTTGAAAAACTTGTTAATGAGAGATTCCTAACTCTGGGAAACGAACTAGGGGTGGTGGAAGGGGAGGTGGGCAGGGGGTGGGGGTGACTGGGTGACGGACACTGAGGGGGGCACTTGATGGGATGAGCACTGGGTGTTATGCTATATGTTGGCAAATTGAACTCCAATAAAAAAAGAAATAAAAAAAAAGAAGAAATGGAAATATTTGGATAGATCAATGTTTCCCACTATAACAGTCATTCATGAAAATAAGTAGAAATGTTCCAGAATACTTTATTGAATACAATCTAATCTCCCCAGGGGTGAATGAAAATGACCTTTAATATCACAGGGCATGGAAGATACACCTTTAGAATGTACGTGATGTTGTAGAGATGTCAGACTACTGGCAGCATGTTCCGTAGCGCTCATGGGTGGTATCATTGATTTACTTATAGATTCCTGATTTACTTAAACCTTCACTGTGTCATTAATCCTAATACCTGATTATTCATTACTAGGGCAGTCCCTTACTACAGCTCATTTCCTGTTGTATCTTCCCTTCCTGGGCTGCAGGAGTTCTTGTGTGTGCACTTTATGATTTAATAGCGTTACTGATGGCATCAGACACATTTATAAATATGGAACGTGTGTAATTGTGCTGTTCTGACATCTCTGTCCTTTGTTATTCTTGAGTCTTGGAGGCTTTTTGGGGTAGGGGTTGAAGCTACTTTAGTTTTCTTTGCCTAAACGTGGCCTTTTGACTCTACTATGACTTGATCGTAGATACTTGATATTGGGGGATGTGATGGTTTAGGAAGAGGGCTTCACTTGGCAGGGACTTACAGGTTGCCTCTGCTCAGGAAACACCTAAACCGACATGGGGCTGATAAAAATCAGCTGTGTCTAGCCCTTAGCTGGAGGTAAGCAAAAGGATCCCTGAGATAGCCACTACCAACAATCAGTCCTTATTCCTTCTTATTTTTATTACTTTTTAAAAAGGGAGAGCATGTGCGCCACCCTGAGATCATGACCGGAGCCAAAAACGAGAGTCAGGTGCACCCAGGTGCCCCAAGTCTTATTCCTTCTAATTTTCTTCCCTCTACTAGCTTTTTGAAATTTGGTGTCTTTTTGTTGAGGAAAATAAAGGGCTTGCACAATAGGATTTATTTGTTTCTATTCTGTAGCTGATGTCATAAACTTTCTCCTCTTAAGTCTTCCAAGCCATTAGCTTTTTAGAGTTCAAATCCCCTTTTCTTTCTCTAAAGTCTAGCTTGAATAGACAACTTCAGCTTTCAAACTATTTTCCCAGCTCTGAATTATATTTTTTAAAGATTATTTATTTATTTATTTATTTATTTATTTATTTATTTATGATAGACATAGAGAGAGAGAGGGAGGCAGAGACACAGGAGGAGGGAGAAGCAGGCTCCATGCCTGGAGCCCTACGATCTCGGGACTCCAGGATCGCGCCCTGGGCCAAAGGCAGGCGCTAAACCACTGAGCCACCCAGGGATCCCCTTCAGCTCTGAATTAAAGCAAAACAAATCAAAACCAACAATCCATCCAGAGACTCCTTTGCCTTCCTGGCTGTTCTCTGTATTTGCCCTCCCTGCAAAGTGATGAAATTCCTCTTGCAAAAGCTGATGGATCACAGGGTAATAGGAAGACTAAAGCAAAGAGCAACCTGTCACTTTCCCAGAATTTTATCACCCCCTGTGTAAAAGGGGAAAGCATCATGACATAGCTGGACGTGGAACAGAGATGATCTTCTCCATCAGGAGCATTGGCTCTTCTTGTGCCCCCAGAAATGTACCACAAAGTGTGGAGACAAAAAGGGATAAAGATGGCAGATATAGAAATACAAGTGGGCCATCAATTTTACTGACTGTTTTAAAACATCAACTGTTTAAAACATTATGTTTTTATATTAAAATGAGTATTTCATATGAATATATGTACGCAGAACTCAAAATTTTCTTTGGATTTCAATGTAGCACCCATAATTAAAGCATCCAGCTCGTCGAGGACAACTTAAGCCTCTCTGCGTGGCCCTTGAGGGTACCTGTTGGTGCTTTTCTGTCATTAGGTATAGGCAGTAGGTGCCTTCCAGAAATGCTTGCTTAGGGGAAGTATTCTAAGCTGCTTGGCTGCGTATTAAGACTTAATTCTCCCCTTCGTCTCAAATGAAATCTTCAATCTTTATCAAATGGCTAAAGCCCAATCTTTCTAAGAGAGGGAGCTGGCTGTGCTACAAGAATTCATGTTTCCATCCTCCCAAGTCCCATCTGTGCCCCTGATGTCACCTGGAGAGATGGCTTTTATAAGAGCAAAGCAGGGACAGGCCAAGGACAAAACATGGATGAGTCAGTCCGAAGCCATCAGTAGGGGGCAAGGCCTCTTCCCTGCCTTCTCACATTGTTCCCGTTAATGGGGGTTGTTTATTTTAATGTTCCTTTCCTGTGCTTTTAAACGCTGCTTTCTGAAATGGCAAAAGCTTCCAAGACCTTTAGAAATTCTGCATGGTTACCTATCTCTGAGCGCTTTTGAGGTTGAACCCTGAGGCATTTGCTTCTCTCTCCAGGATTATATGGATAATTTTAAGGTTATTTCTAATGGGCCATGGCTGAGAAGAAACAGGAAAAAAATAATTTGTCATGTAGTTCCCTTCCCCCTACTCAACATACACACACACATGCATACATGCTGCAAATGGAAAACATGTTCGAAATAGAGGCAGACTCATTATCCAGGTTGGACTGGGGCCAAGATATTGGTCATTGGATTCTCTCTCTTCCCTCCCCAGTTTCTTTTCCTCTCCCTTCTGTCATCTTTCCCCAACCATCAGGTGGGTGGGTGGGTTGCTGGCTGGCTGCTGGTTGGCAAACAGAAATAGTTTAGGAGCAAGTGTTCTTGGGGTATGTTCACTGAAGGATGAACCAGAGCAACAAAATCATTTTTCTCTCGATGTTCAGCCAATTTACATCCAAGGAGAGCAGGTGGGGAGATGTAATTCGTAAAGGACTGCAGAAATTAAAATCTGAGTAGGTGATAGTAAGCTTTTCCAAAGTGAAATGATAGAATGTAGATATTAAATAATCTTGAAGAAATAGGAGTGGGATGGGAAGGGTTTTACTCAAAGAGGAGTCTATAAGGGATGTACATATCCATCTCCGCAGACAAGTCACTTTATTCTGAGGGGTCTAAGAATGAATGTGAGTGCCTTATAAGAGAGCGGATTCTGTCGTGAAGTAGGAAAGTGGGCAACTAAAATCCGTAAGGTTGAACACATCAGAAGTTGAGCAACTCCGGTGAGCCAGGTGTGTTTAATGACCTAGCCTTTTCCTGGCTGGCGAGGTGTCCTACATGAGCCCCAGCGCATTGTTGGTACGAGGAAACCGCTCGCGCATTAATTCAGTCATCAGAGATACGCCCAGTGAGTGCTACAATTTGTAATCTGGGTTTCAGAGCTGCAGTCTGTTGATGTGCAGACAGTTTAAGAGGATTTGTTCAATAAGCAGAGATTTGTCTTGCAACAAAACTGTCTGGGCCACCTACAGAAGAAAGCAAGCTAAACTCTGGCAGAGTCTCCTCTGAAGCACTGTGGTGACGGGCTGCCCGGACGAAGCATTCCACACACGTTGCTGGCTCCTTTTGGACCACTGGGTCCCTTTGCTCTAGCCAGACTGGTCTCACCACCAAAAGCACCTGTCTGCCTGATTTCAGGCAGTGTGTCTTGGCTGATGCTCTTCCTTTCATCTAAAAAGGCTTTTTCTTCTCCTTGGCCTATCCGGGTACATAATTATTCTCTGGGAGTCTTCCTCTGGATGCACATCATCCAAAACTCCTTCATCCCGTGATGACAACCTCCCGGCTGGGAGGAAAGGATCTTAAAGATTATCTACTGGAATCAGTAGTCATTGCAGTGTCGTAGGAAAGGCACATCTTTTGGAGCATGAGCTCCACTTGGTAACAGTTGCTATATATTTTAGGCCGTGCATTTAGTAATTATAGCCACTATTTCATTTCTTTCTCATAGCAATCCGATAGGAGAAGAGCGAGGCACAGAAAGATTCAATAACTTGCCAGGGCTGAACATTGAGTAAGTAGTTGATTTGGAATTATATCCCACATCTCTCTGACTCCCATGCCCAATGCATACTGTTGCTACGATCGCTCTGGCCTGGGCAAGTTTTTTGCATTTCTGGGGCCTTCCAGGCCATACCTATCAGTCATGCATAGGGATTAGAGATGATGCATATTAAACACCCCATACAACGCCTGACAATATTGCTTCCTAAATGGTAATTAGGTTGTTATTAGTAATCACGTGGTTGTTTCATTCCTTGCTATTCAGAGTTTGGTCTGTGGACCAGAACATCACCTGGGAGCTTATTAGAAATGTAGAATCTCGGCCTGGCCTCAGACCTCCCGGATCAGAGTCTTCGTTTTTACAAGATTCCCAAGTGAGCTGTCTGCATTTTAAAGTCTGAGAAACACCGGCCTTACCTTACGCTTGCATACCCACTGAGAATGAAACCTGTTACCTTTTTATTTTTGTTTACTCTGTAAATATTTTCACACTTACAGAAATATGACAAAAATAGTACAAAGAACTCTGGTTCCTTTTAGTGAAGAATTAGGTATGTAGAAATTAAGATCCACGTGCCAGGTATGCTCAAAACCACAGGACTCCTTCCAACATATTTGTGACTCACTTCTCTGATGGTGAAAAACCTGGCTCCATTATCCTCAATATGTTTATGGGTTTGCTCGTTCCCTTTGTATGTCATCAATTGCCTGATCTGCCCGTCTTCCCATTTGACGGTCTTCCTGGTGTGGGTCCCAACCCCCACCTGCTCACCACTCAGCCTGGTCGCCTATTTTTTTATTTCCTTTGGTGGCTCCTTCTAACCTAGAACAGCTCTTACTGGGAAGGTTTTTTTCCTTCTACTGAACTAGAGCCATACTCTTACAGCTTCTTCGCCTCTCTCTTCCTATGTAGGGCTATGAAGTCTAAGTGTGCGTAGGTGGCGTGTAATATGGTTGGAAAGAGCATGGCCTGGAGACATTGTTCTATGCTTGTTCCCTGTGAGAACTGTTCCCGTTGTATCATCTCCCCTTGCCTCAGTTTTTACATTTGCAAAGCCAGGGACAACGTATATGCCTGTAGGTAATTGGGGAGCAAACGAGACAGGAATATAATGACTTAGCACAGTGCCCATCCTTACAGAAGGCAAAATAAAATGAGTTTCTCCCATCCCTTCTTCCCTCCCTCCCTTCCTTTCCTTCTTTCCTTATTTTATTTAATAGAACATTGGCTAAATGCCTAATCTGTGTTGCATAGCAATAAACACAATGGACATGGCTCCTTCTCTTACAGGGATTATAGGATGGAGGATGAATAGATGCATTTTTAAAATTACCTAAATATATAATTAGAGGTTGTGGTGAGTTATATGCTGTAAGTGCTGGGACACAGGAGTGAGCTAGACAGAGATGGCCCGGCTCTCATGGAGCTTATATGTTAGGGGTTGTGAGAAACAGGAAACAAGAAACAAATAAATAAATGCATAAGGTGATGTCAGATAATGACGAGGGCCGTGAAGAAGCACACACAGAATGATGTAACTATGAGAGGGCCGGGGAGACTCTTTGGACGGAGCGGTTGCAGGAGGCCTCTCTGATGAGGTGGCCCTTCGATGAGCCCCGAGAGGCAAGGAGTCTACTACGTGAAGAAACGAGGAAGCATGTCCCAGGGGAAGGGAACAGCTGGACGAATGGATTTGTGTGCTCGAGGAGCAGAAAGAAGGCCTATGTGACCAGACCTCAGTGAGCAAGGGGTGGACGGTGCGAGATGGAGCTGGAGGGGAGGTGCAGCCAGGTCACGCAGAGCCTTGGAGCTCACCTAGGCTGTCGTGTGCCATGCCTCTAGAGAGAAGGGCTTAGTTTCCATGTGCGTAAAAGGGGGAGAAGGCTGATATTCTCCACGCTGACTTCACGGGGTTTGTTACGAATGTAAATCAAGATAAAATATAAAAATTTTGTACAGCACAAAGTGATTGCTTTTGTCACGTCTACTAGACGTTTGCTAAGACTCTTGGTGAGTGAAGAGACAAAAGAAAAAGATAACAAAGGTATGAGAGTTGGCCAGCTATGCAATCTGCTTTTCTCATCCCCAAAAGCAAAGAACAAGAGGCACTTAAAAAAAGGACAACAAATTTGAGATCACGAGGGAAGAAGCTTTTTTAGCAGAGACATGATGAATCTTTAGACCACATTTTCAGGGAGGCAGGTAGATAGCATTTAAATGGCTTGGCAAAAACACTTTTCTTTAAAATGTACAAGTAAAAAGGTTAACAATTTGAATGCATCTTGACATTTTCGAGTGTCAGCCCAGGGCTATTTTCTTCCTCGCTCTGGAGCATCATCTTTCACATACGCTTGAGATCGCGATTTCCTGGGCTGGACCACGCACCGCGGAGTGGAGGCTGAGCAGGAACGCTGGGGAGAGCAGCGACTGGGCCATATCTACCCCCCTGCCCCCGCTCTCCCTCCTTCCTCTTACCCCCGCACCCCATGTTGCCGTGGCCTGCTTACCCTGCGGATCCTGGTGGTCGCGGACTGGAGCCTGTCTACACAGGCTGCAAAAGCACGGGCTGCGCTGAAGAGGTTCTGCGTTCCGCAGGCGACTCCATAGGTGTGTAAGGAGCTTGGAAAGCGGCACATCCAGTGATCGTGGCGAGTCTGTGGTTTTAGGGAAAACTGGGAGGAAGGAAGGCATATCTTTCCTGATTTGATTCCCTTATTATCGTGTTTTTCAACAGTGCAATGCTAGGTGTCTTCGATTTAGTCTTCCATCCCCCGTTCCTCTGCCTTTCCCTCCTCTGTGCCTGGGTCACAAGGGCCAGCTCCGCAACAAAAACACATTTTTGTCTTGCGTGAGGATTAGTATTCATATGTGTCATACACGCCGACGGGTGCACATGGATTCATCATTTGCATTTAACAAATGCACTTTGAGAGCCTAGTAGTGTGTGTCAGGTTTGGGGGGAATATGGCAGTCAATAAAGCAGGTGAGGGCCTTGCCCTTTAGGAGCTTCTATCTCAGCTATTACCTCTTCCCTCCCAGGGAGCAATAAAACAAAGTGAAGCAAAACAAAGCAAGAACACAGAGATATTAGGGTTTTAAAGAAATTTTATTTATGATAAGGGAAGGGACCCCAGTAGTTGCAAGTGGTGGCTAAAGTGTAAAGATTAAATGCTCACATCCTGGAGGCCAGACTGCCTGGGCTCATGTCCAGGATCCATCACTTACAAGCCGCGTGACCTTGGACAATTTACTTAACCCTTTTGTGCTTCTGTTTCCTTGGGAAGATGGCGGCATCAGGGCCCCAGCAGGGAACTGTGAGGATTGATGGCGCCTGCCATCTGGAAGCCGTCCATAGCACTTGTGTTTTAAGCTCACGAACAATGATTACGTGGCTGATGGCCACGCCGCCTTCCCGCAGAGTTGTAAACACCTCACTCCAAGCCCTCCCAACATTATGGGTAGGCCCTGTTGTCGCCCTGCTTATATCAGTGATGAAGACATGAGGACGCAAGAAGGTGAGGTGACTTGCCCAAACTCGCACAGCTTCCGTGTGTCCAAATTGGGCTTTGAGCCAGGGCCGTGTCGGTTCAGTCTGTTCTCTTCATCGCTCTGCGCTCTCGAGACGCTGGGCCTTAGCTCAGTGCATACAGGCTTTGCATTATTTGTGCCGTTCCCTTTGCAGGAAATGTCAGAAAGCTTAAAACAAAATTAGTAGCATGGCCTTGGTGTTTTCAGTGGTGACCTCCCTATGACCTTCCCCCTTTCTTCCCAGAGCAGACATGCCGGGACCCCCACTGAGGGTTTCAGAAGCTCCGGGATCCATGTTTGGCAAAGAAAGGATTTGTTGGTTTTTCTCCCTCTCTCCATGGGATGGTTTCATGTCTCTGCGATGGTGTCTTCTGATCATTGAGTGTGAATTCGTGAATTCTGGGCCTCTCACCTCCTTGGATGAAACGGACAAAGTAATTTTCATCTTGTACTGTGTGGACGGTCTCCTTGCTCCTGCCACACGCACAGGCCTTTCGTGACCTTATTGCCCTTCATCGGACCTTTGCATTTCCTATTACCTCCAAGGGTGTTTGTCTTTGGAGGTAAAGTGACGCGAGCTGAATGCATTATACATAAAAGTGAAGATGCCCCACTGGCTTATGTTGCAGCTTTATGGCATTTTTCACGTTATCTATTCAATTCTTAGTATAGTCTCATTTATACACTTTTTGACCGCTGCCGTGCATTCAGCAAATACTGCTATTGGGTTGTCTGTATCTGTCACAATGCCCAGATCTGTTTCCTGTGAGGTGGCAATTAGCTTAGATTTTTCCGTATATGAGAGCATTCTACAGTCTCGTCTCCAAAGTTGTCCTATCAACACAGTAATGTGAAAGATGAACACATTTAATTAATAGAAAGCTATTCATTTGTTCCCCAGGCTGTCCATTCAAAAGGGAGATAAGCTTTTTGCAGGATATAACTCTAATCACAGGATGAGAATTTTAGTGGCATTTCTTTATAGTGTATACAATAAGTGTGGCATTGCAATTCGAGATGGTATTATTCCATAAAGCAGCTCCATAATGATACACTACGACGGGATCACATAGTCTCTCAGTCCTATGCATGCGATGGATTACACAAGGTCAGACGTACTCCAAGTCACAGTACGCAAGAATGCCCACACGCCTGTACGTGCACCTGTGCAGTGCCGCTGACCCCAACTCAGGAGAACGGGGGGTTTTTTCTTTTCCTCCTGCTTGTGGATCTTTACTGATTACCCATATCATTGTTTCTCAGTGGCTGTGACCCTCTTTGGACTGTCCTTCCTTCTCTCTCCTGGTAGAGATCCTTTCCCTCCTGGAGCCCAGGCCGGTTTCTGTGACCTCCACAAAGCCTCCCCTGATTACTCTAGGCCACCCTGTTCTCTTCCTTGTTTCTATTCACGTGGGATTCGTGGTCAGTAACACACCCTTGGACATTACGGTTAGTATCTAACTGCTCTAGGTGAACTGTGTTGCCCCGTTAAGGTTAGGGATCCGAGAGGAACTCTGATGAGATGCATCTAACCGTGCCTGGAGGAGTGTAGGTCTTCAAAAGTTTTAGTTGCTTCCAATGTGGAATGCCAAAATCTTTTATATTCTTCCTAGACATCTAATACAATACCGGGGCCGGACTCGATTTCAATGACGATTTCCTGGTGGGACGCGGAGATAAGTAAGGACAATAGCTTGTGGACAAGAGCAGGCTTAACAACATTGGAACACGTTTAGCACGACATAATTGGTTTTTCTTAGAAAAGAAACTTTTTTTTTTTTTTTCCATCAATGTAGTTTCCGTGAAGCAACATGCGCACGAGTAGCCTTTGCGGGTGTTTAGAAAACATTTGGCTCTGAGGAGCTCTCAGAAAGTTGGCTTGAAGTCGGCATTGCTTCTGGGTTATCCTCGGCAGGGGAATCTGATGAATGCAAAGGGCCGGCCAACTCAAGGGCTGGGAAGCCCAGTGTAGAGGGGAGCGTGTGGATTTCTGCCCTGGTGTAAGCTCGGTGCCCCCCGGGGGTCAGAGTAGCGCCTGGCCCTAGAAGGGACTCAACGAGTTATTTACTGGATTAGTGTAGATCTAGCTCGCGAACACTGATGTCGAGCAAGTTTTGTGATTCCTTAGTCTGTTGATCACAAATATTCGTGCCAGACAACATTTCTGGAAGGAATTACATCAGCATAATGCAAAGCCCAAGACGGTCTTTGAATAACCAGCTGGCCGCAGTTTTGGTGTTAAGCACTGACATGCCCTACAGATTACTTTAGGTGGCCAAATAATTCACTTTCCCAGTTTCAGTACCAGTTAGAAACTTGATTAAAATGTGTCAGAACCGAGACCTGTCTCTCCCTATCTGCTGCTGATTGCTGTTTATTGCTCACATAATTTACCATTTTGCCTAGAGAGAAGGCTTAGAATGTGGGGAAGCTTGTAACAGGTGTAGTGTATGTTCTTGTTTTTCCTAGTAGCAGATGGTGCTGAAAGAAGATCATCTCTGTGGGGCCATTACAGGATAATGCACAGAAATAAATAAGCACAATGATAGGTCTCAGCAAAGACAGCCGGGTTTCAGGATCGGTCCCACATTTGGAAATGATACATAGACCACGAGCAGATTTATCTATAAGCTCAGAAGGGCCTGTTTAAAACTCCAGCTCCTCCTTTTTTATTTTTATTTTATTTTCCTCCATATAAAAATTTCCTCCACATATCAAACCAACTGGCGTCTCACTTGAATTATAGGTAGTGTATTGAAAAGGATCTAAAGAGAGTGAAGTTCTTTGCAATAATGCTTTGTACTAACAGGATAAAAGGAAAGGGATAATTTTCCTGGGCGTCCTCCCCCAGCCCCCACCAATTTCTGTTTTTAGTTTAATGGGTTTGATGGGACCTGGTCTTTGATCTTGGCCTCTTAAAAACCAAGGGAGCAAAGGAAGGTTAATTCCACCAATTCCGCCCTAATGCACCTGTGCTCTTTGCCTGACGGACACCGTGTGAATATAACGTGACCTGGTGTTGGGCTGAGGATGTCATTATATTTTCCTCTGTGCAAAGGCACTTTTCATCTTTCCTGAAAAAAGTGAGCCCCTGCGTGTATCGTAATACACGTGTATGTATTCATCTGTACGTGCTTCCAGACATACATGTGCGCACGTGTGCATCCATGTGTTTTCCCAGCAGATATACTCTTACTCGTATCCGAATACGTGTCTAGATGTGGCAATGCCCGGGCATGGTTTCGGCAGGACGTAGGCTCATCTTTCCCCCTCTCTTTGTCTAGATTTTATTTCCTAATATCCCAGCCTCAGCGGTATTTGAAGAATACTGTTCCCTTGGCCTAATGCAATTTTTTCCACATGATGTATTCTTAGTCTGTCCCTCATCCTCCCTTCGCCTGCTGACACTACCGTTTAGTCCATTTGGGGCTAAAATGCACTGAAAGCAAATACGCACGATTTTAACATTCTGGCCGATTCTTGTTCATTAGCAAGAGATTCCGTCGAGCAGGTTGGTTAAACGGCCTTCACCCCTTTTAAGGAAAAAGGGCAAAGAGCTCTGTTATGTCTTTGACAAAGGAGGTGGTGCATGGGTACGGGCTCATAGACCTCGCCCGGAGCGTCGAGTGCATAGTGCGTGTGCCTCTGCATGTGGGTTTGTGCGTGTAACTGCGCATCCACAGCTAGATTCATTTTTCTTCTTTTTTCTCAGCACTGTAATTATTGTTGCTTCCTGAAATCCCGTTATACGTCTAGATCTGAGACCTGAAAAGCGTGTCCTTTACTCTATTAAATAAGAAATCACATTTAACGTTGAGTATTTGAAATGTGGCTTCTGTGTGGCTGGCTGACCCCTGCAGGACGTGGGCACTGGAGCCGGGGCTCAGCCCTGCTGTGCCTGGTCCGCGGGCCCCTGTGGGGGGACTCTCGATTGCCTGCTCTACCTGCACCCCTGGAGCTGAGAGAGGTGCGCGTGACAAAGAAGAAAAACAGGCCGTCTTTGTGACGTCATGGGCATCTGCCCCTAGATTTCTGCATGTGACATAGATGGCAACAAGAATTGAAAGAGCAAGTAGAAGAGAGATCGCTCTTGGACTGGGATTGTTCAGCCTACATGATCCCTTCAGTTGCAGCTCACCCTGGCACACTAGGGTGTGCATGTGCACACCAGGTGCGTGTGCGGGTGGTGCGGGGCGAGAGGGGCTCCGAAATCGGCTAAATCTGAAGAGATCTTGCCATCGCCCTGTAGCCCCAGTGCGGCTAAATATCCTCAGAGCAGCCACGACGGTATAAACAAAGTGAACGCAGTTATTATTATTGCTATTATTATTTTGTCAAGCCCTTGTGTCTAATAGTCATGAACACCTAGGGAGAGTTATTGTCATGCTGATTCTATAGATTCAACTTCTTAAATGAAAACATTACTTCCACGACTGAGAATCCCACGAAAGAAATCAACACTTTGGTTGGACAACTCAATATGAATTCCTTTTATTGTTTACCATGTCTAATTAGCCTTAGCCTCATTTCATGGGCAATATTTAATTATTGGTATTTTAAATTTATCTTTTTTTAATATTACCATCTTACCTCGAGTGCAATTATCCATTCCTGTCTAGTAGGAATAAATCTGTTGAGAAGTTACTGCAAGACAAACATTGCTTAGAAACCATAATTTTTCTATTGTATTTGTCTAGTTAATAAAGGGAGGCATTTTATTTTCCCCTGGTGACCACTTGTACTTTGTTCAGTAATTAAGGAAGTGGGCTGCCGCTCCTATGTTTTAGCCTTTCTGTAACCTCTGCAGGTTTGGCGGGGACGCCAGAGCCAGCCGTGCGACGGTGCTGGGTCCTTACAGGAGGGCCTGCGACGAAAGCAGAGAGGATTCTCGTAGTAACACCTTGAATCGGTACCAGTAGTTTGACCAGCGGCCAGTCCGTCGAGTATATTCCATCTGACAGTAATCGGTGGGCCTCACTCCACGTGTGTGCTTCAGAGTTTTCAGAAACAGCTCTTGAGCTACAGTAAAATAAATTAAAGAATGCGTGTCATCTCTGTATAGATATTTTTCAAGATTTTCTTTATTTGAGAGAGGGAGAGAGAACACGAGCTGGGGGGAGGGCCCGCGGGAGAGGGAGCGCAGGCTCCCCAGGAGCAGGGGCCCTGCACTGCGCCCCGTCCTGGGACTCCGGGGTCATGGCCTGAGCGGGAGGCATATGCTTAGGCACCTGAGCCCCCAGGCGCCCCTCCGTGTGTCTGTGTGTGCACTCGCTCACAGGAGCAGCTGCATCTCTGCTGTCAGATGAGGGTTTGAATCCTCTCCTTTTAATTAGCTGCATGATGGTGAGCAGGTCCCTTGACCTCCTGAAACCTGTTCCCTCACCTGTGGGGTGGCAGTGACTGTAGTGCTTGCTCCTTTGTCTGCGAGGCACCGCGTGCAAGGCGCTTGTTTGGGGCTAACCACAGACCCAGGAGTTCGCTAACTGCTGGAATGATCACCTGCGCTAAAGTGTATTTACATCTAGGCTATTTCAGACCAGGAGGTTATAACGCTGAGTTTTAGATGAAATCAGTGAAATCATTTCACTTCCTCTCTTTCCACTTTACCAACACAAAGAGCAGCTACAAGCAGTCCTTGTGAGGTGCACTTACTTGCCTTGTTCCCTTCATGCTTCCAGTCTCCACCCACGTTTCCTCTTTCTGGAGGCTTCTCCTCACTCCCCTTTCTCCTGCTGGGACCCCTTATTCTGTGTGGCACATGCGCTCTGAACCCATCTCCGCGAAGGCACCGTCGTTATAGTGTATTATAATCATTGGTTTCCATGTCTTCCTCTCCAGAAAGTCAACTTCATGTCTCGCTTGTCATCCTCATTGTTTTAGGCATATGTGGTCGTGGCAAGAGGCCAAAAAAGGTTTCTTAAATAAGTGAAACATAAAGTACTATTCTTTATGAATGCAAATATTGATCTTCTTTCAGTGGTGGTGTCCTTTCTTATATTGTTTTTACCCTTATGTTATCTTTAACCATGGTTTATTTTTTTATTTTGTATTTTTAAAGACTTTATTTATTCATGAGAGACAGAGAGAGAGAGGCAGAGACACAGGCAGAGGGAGAGGCAGGCTCCATGCAGGGAGCCCGACGTGGGACTCGATCCCAGGACCCCAGGATCATGCCCTGGGCTGCAGGCAGACGCTCAGCGGCTGAGCCACCCGGGGATCCCATGTTTCTGTTTTTTATTCAAGTAGCCTTCAGAACTTCTCACATGTTCCTTTAAAATGTTGTGTCTTGTGGCCTTCAGGAGGATTACGTGTCGTGTCATTGGCTCCCCAGGATCCCACATTGGGTAGCAGTGTTTTTGGAAACCACTACATTTTTAACTGTTTCAGTATGTTGATGTTCCAATTGTTGTCTTTTTAAAGGGAAAGAGACTAGAGGAAATGACAGGGAAGTGAGGTGTCATCCAGGACAGATTGATTGGCCACTTCCCCAGGGCAGGGGAGCCAGAACTGCCCCCCCAACCTCCAGCTGCACCCCTCCCTGGGCCCACTCCAGCAGAGGCACAGGCACCTGTGAAGCCAGAGGGGCCCGAGGGGTGCTGTGCAGGCTCGGGGAGGCACCCACAGCACAGGACGCCCCTCAGGGCGCACCTGCTTCTGTGGCTCCTGACAACCTCGGATTTCTCTGCGCGGTGGTGTCGAGTTGGGGTCCCGGGGCAACTTGCTGGAGCCTCACCCAGGCCGGCCGAGAACAGCCTTCCGGAGCCTCTGCTGTCAGGGGGAGGCCAGGGGCCGGAACAGGCCGCGTGGGGTCAGCAGGTGGGGCCGGGGTGCTGCCGGACCGAGGACCAGCGTGTTCGGAGTAAATCAGCAAAATGGAATATTCTCTCTTCTGCCACAATGGGCACTAAGCCTGCAGCGTGTCCGTGTCCGTGTGTGTGTGTGTGTGTGTGTGTGTGTCTACATCTGAGTGCGTGTGTCATGACCTGTCGTCTCAGGCGTGGATACATGCAGGCACTTAGTCTACGGGCTCGGCACACATCCGTGCACAGTTAATGCCACTTACCAGGAATCAGGGGTCTGTGCTCTTATCGGCGTTTCAGCCTCTTACACGTAAGCCCTTAGAAGTTTTCCGATTTTCACCCTTCAAACAAACTAAAAAAAGAAACCGGAGGGAGATATCAAGTATTACACGAGAGTGGGAAATGTTTGATCTCGGCCACCCCTCAATTTTTTCCTGGCTGTTTGGCTGCTTTGCCTGTGGTAGTAAATAAGTAGATAAATCTTTTCTTTAAAAAAAATTTTTATAGGGGCGCCGGGGTGGCTCAGTGGTTGAATGTCCGCCTTGGGCTCAGGTCATGATCCCAAGTCCCGGGATCGAGTCCTGCGTCGTACTCCCCGCAGGGAGCCTGCTTCTCCCTCTGCCTGTGTCTCTGCCTCTCTCTGTGTCTCTCATCAATCAATCAATAAAATCTTAAAAAATAATAATTTCATGTTATGTTTCTTTATATACTTATATTAATAAAAATCAATTTCTACTCTTTTCACTAAATAACTACTGAATGAATATTTAAAGAATATTGGTTGGAAGGGGCACCAAACCATTAGCCAGCGTGCGGAGTCTAATTGTGTGGCTGTTGGATGCAGTCAGGAAGCGTCTTGGGCCCCTTGGGCATCTGGGCCTCTCAAAAGTTTCTTATCTTCTTCATAAAGAGCCTCTCCACCCACACACAGTGGCCCAAGCCCTAAAGTTGAGCGTAGATTTTGATTACTTCCCTTCAACTCACCATGTGTAACGAGCAATTGTCAAGCGCTTCCAAATCCACTTCCCGCAGATGTCTGAGTTCCATCCCTGTTCCCCCTTTCCCTTTCTTATTTACTAGCCTAGCTCGAGACCTCCTCATCCTTCCCCTGATTCACTGTATACACACCCGGCCTTGTCTCTCTGCGGCTGATTTTGTTCCCGGTTCATTCTCGGTGATGAGTCAGCATGCGATCTACTAATTCTACCCCAAAGTATTTAACCAAAAAGAAATAAAGCATAGGAACCATTGTACAAGACTGTTTCTAGCATCTTTATTCCCGGTAGTCTGGACTTAAGGAAGGCCAGGGGTACACCAGCAGGTGCGTAAACACGTTAGCACAGCAATGCAGTGGAGTACTTTACAGCAACTACGATGTGCACGATCACATACAGTGACCCCAAAACTAATATGCTGACTGATTCAATTTACAGAAAGTTCTAGAACAGGCAAAACTGACCTACAGTGTTAGAAATCATCTGGAGGGAGCTGTTGGCCAGAAAGGGGCACGAGGGAGATTTTCCGGGGTGCCGGGAGTGCTTCACATCTTGGTTGGAGCAGTGGTTACGTGGATGCATACGTTGATCGAAAATCACAGAAATGAATACGAAAATCCCATGCATTTTATCTTATGGAAATTATGTGTAGACACACCCAGGAGCTGTTGATGAGCTAAGCCTACCTCGTCTGGGGCACAGGCGCTGTCCCACACCCTCACCTCTTTACGTTTAATTTAGCTCCACGTAAAAGTGTGACCAGAGAAGATGGCATTTCAGTTCATATCTTACAATATGTTGGTATCACTATATGTTAATAAATTAGAATTGAAATAAAAATTTGAAGAAAAAAAGGAATATGTTGGTATAACATTTGTAAAATACAATCTGACCCCATGACTGCCACTTACTGTCCCTGCCCCTCCAGCCTCCCGACCCTCTTACTTCTCTTACAGGGTCCCTCCCCCACACCCAGGAGCAGAGCTGGCACTTGTGAAAGAATTAACGTCAGGACACATGAGTGTGCAAATGACCCGCATACAGCCTCGGGGTGGGGACGGCGCAAAGGTCTGCGGCTTTGCTGGGGGTGCCTGCTGCCTGGCCCCTTCTCCCCAGCACGTGGATGCTGTCCATCGTGGGGGGATCGGCTGGAGTGGAGGCTTCGGGGTGGGCAGCATTTCATGGTCAACACTGGGGCATGCTGTTTTTCCTGCTCACACTCTCGCCCCCCGCCCATGCTCTGATATCTGCTACCCCCTTTCCTGATTCTTAATTTCTTTATTTTTTATTTTTATTTATTTTTATTTTATTTCATTTTTTATTTTTTATTTAATTAGTTTATTTTTTGATTCTTAATTTCTTATGACCAACTCTGCCCTCGTTCGATTTGGATGGCTGCTTCGTGGGCACGGTGGGTCTTCGCTTCAAAGACATCGGAACGCTCTGTGTCCGTATAATGTCTTCATATACACTTAAGTTTCTTTTATTTCGTGTTTCACCAAATTCTGCACATACCTGTAAACTTGTATTATTATAGGTATTTTCCTGTCCTGAATTTTCAAGCTAATTCCTTACTTAAAAAAACATCATACATGATGCTTCTTGGTTATTCAGTATAGAATGTTTTTCCTTCACAAAGGGCCTGCAGGGTCATTTTTCTTCTTTTTCTTTTTCTTTTTCTTTTTCTTTTTCTTTTTTTTTTCCTTCCTTCCTTGCTTTTTTTTTTTTTTTTTTTTAGTGTATGTGTTAGCGTGCTGTGGATGCCCAAGCGTCCGGAAGGGCCTAGAGTCTTACTTACACAATGTGGTCCTAACTAGGCAATTAGTAGGTCTCTGTTCCTACTAACATATGGAACTAAGACAAGAGAGCTATTTTTTTAACCATAGGTAGGCCCCTAATGAATGTGCACATTGACCTATCTGAAAGTTCAAAAGGAAAACTAATGCTAACTGATGAGCTATCTCAACTGCGGGGAGAAAGAGACACGGTTGACGTGAGTTTTATGTAATTTGTGTAACTTTGATTATTTGCACTTTAGATTTCTGAAATAACCCACCACGAACAGTAGTTAAAAACAGCCAATCTGGGATCCCTGGGTGGTGCAGCGGTTTGGCTCCTGCCTTTGGCCCAGGGCGCGATCCTGGAGACCCGGGATCGAATCCCACGTCGGGCTCCCTGCATGGAGCCTGCTTCTCCCTCTGCCTATGTCTCTGCCTCTCTCTCTCTCTCTCTCTCTCTCTCTCTCTCTCTGTGTGTGACTATCATAAAAAAAAAAACCACACACAAAAAAACAAAAAACAGCCAATCTTTCCCAGAGAAAATGTATTTCCTAGTTGGTGAAAAGCCCCGCTACATTCCTAACACATTATGGGTGACAGCTGTGTGGCAGCCAAACCTGTGAAATGTTTACTAGGTAACGCGTACTCTGGAAATTAGCCGCGGGTAACGATGACGACCCCGCTGCTATTTTACTTTCATACAGGTGGCATCGGTGACTATTGAATTAAGAGCTGAAAGGGCAATGCCCTGTGCTTAGCGATGAGGTTGCTGTCGTGCCTGTACTTGGCATGTCCTCAGGTAATGTTCATTCACCTCCGTCCTGAACGAAGCACAGGAAGCATAAAGGTGAGTGGGGCATGGCCCATACGCTCCGAGAGCTTACGACTCGGGTGTCGGAAAGAAGAAGAAGGTGCAGGTAATTACAAGACGGGGAGAGCGCGGAAGCACCCTGGGAGCCGTTGAGTTGTGGGCAAGCTCCGAACCCTGCGAGACCCGTGCGTTTGGGAGGAGTGGGGAGGCTTCCTAGGCGGCGGCCTTACCTGGAGGTCTAGCAAAACCGGGGCAGGTCTTTGCCAGGGGCAGAAGGGCGCCAAGAGATGGGAGGGCATTTCAGGCACAGGGAATCGTCTGAATCAGGTGTGAAAAAGGACACTTTGTGGGGTAGAGTTGGCAGCTCGGGGCATGTGCACTTGGCTGGAGTAAGAGACACGTGGGGGAGAAATGGGAGAAACACCTGAAATTATAGGTTTGTTCCCTGATGGTGAAGGAGCTTGGCCATGTCGTTAGGGATTTAGGGCTTGTCCTGTGGATGTCATCGCTGGATGTGCCTACACGAAGCGGTGACAGGATCCATCATGCTTCAGGAAGTTCCCTCGGGTTGTGTGTGCAGGTCTCCTATTGATGTTGGGGTCAAGTCCCAAATCCTTAATGGGACCCATAAGTTCTGGCGTGATGGTGACGTCTCCCTTAACTGTCCTCCCAGTGTCTACTGTCGCCAGGGCCCCCCTCCCTTCGGGTCCACTTGGGCTCACTTGGCCTGGGGGAGGGTGTCAAACTGCTGGCCGCGTCGCCCCCTGCCCCCATAGCCACTTGATCCCCACTGCTGCTTTCACAGCTCAGCTAACTGCCCCCCCTCAGGGAGGACATCTCGGCCACCAACCCTCTCTTCCTTTGCTTTGTATTTATCACTTATCCCAACGGTGGAATTATTTGGGAGAAAACTGAGGCTCAAAGAAGTACTCGTCCCAGAGTAAATAGAAACATTTCCTGCGTTGGGTTGATGTTGTGCAGTGATTTCCTGGGTGTGCTGCTTGGGGAGGACGACACCAGTACATCCCTGGTATAGTAACCGGCCGCTCTATGAAGATGCGTCGTTTTCACGGTCGCATGAATGTGATCTTCATATCCCGCTTGACCTCATGACACTCCTGGGAAATGTGTAGAGCAGGTGCTCCCCAGTTTTGCAGATAGTGCCCCTGGGGGCAGAGAGGCGGCTGACCCGGGGCATGGCTACGTAAGTGACAAACGGGGACGTTAGTTTATAGGTCCTGACTTTGAATCCTGTTCCTTGGGATTGCGTGATTTTTTTTTTCCTCTCAAAGAGCATATCACGAAGAGAAATTAATAGAAGTGCAAAAACTGCTGTGTAATGTGTAGCTTGAACATCCAATATTCCATTAACGTGTGGGGGAAATGGCAGGAGAACAGAGAACCTACCTGGGGGAGAGAATGGAGTCAGGTTAGGGCATTGACTCACTTCCAACTTGTTAGAGAGCGACATTTCTTTAAGTCAATTTGAAAAATTGGCCAGGAAAAAGTATTTAAATCCTGCCTAAATGACCTCAATTTCTATTCCAATAAATTACTGGTCTTCGTTGCAATTAGTCATCCAGCTTGTCAACCATATGAGCAGAGGATTTATTTTCTGTTTCAGGCAGTTCTGTCGAGCAGATGGGCGGGCTGCCGTGTTAGAACCTGGCTGGGCTTCCAGGTAGAGTGTGAGTGGGTGTGTGTGAGTGTGAGTGTGTGTGTGGAGGGAAGGAAGGCAGAGGCTGGGTTTACCATTTTGAGCAATTTTCTTCTGGATCGGCCAGCTCCAGGTTGATGTGCCCGCTTTGTTCTCAAAGTTAGTGTTGGGTGCACGGCTGGGGGTTGGGAGGCTTCGTCCCGCTGGAGGCCAGGGAGCGTTGGCGGCAGGCCCAGGAAGCCCAGGCGGTGATGCTCAGCTCAGCGGCAAGGAGGGCTCGGGAGCGGGGGCCGCTGGCAGGTGCTGTGGCCTGAGTGGGGCGGGGGGCTGCAGGTCAGGGCCTGGGGACAGAGGAAGAGGACCGGGGGCCGCGCTGCTTGCCCACGGGGTCTCCAGGGGCTCGCAGGCCTCCTGCTTGCGGGTTGCTGCCAACACCTCAAGTCCAGCTCCTCCAGCTCGTCCCACGACCCTGCTGGTGCCTGCGCGTCGGCAGCTGGGTTTCCGTGGGGAGCACACCAGGCCAAGTTCCTAGGACGCAGGACCTGTCAGCTTTGTGTTTCTTGTATGTCAAGCATCGAGGCCAAAGCCTGGAGCATTTTGTTTTTTAAACATCTCATTTATTCATTTGAGAGAGAGAGAGAGCGAGAGAGAGCAGGAGCCGGGGGCAGGAGGGCAGGGGCAGAGGGAGAGGGAGCAGCAGACTTCCTGCAGAGCGGGGAGCCCCGTGCGGGACTCGATCCCAGGGCCCGGAGATCCTGACCTGGGCCCAAGGCAGACGCTTCACCCACTGAGCCCCCCAGACATCCTGAGCCTGGAGCATGTTTGACGCATAATAAATATCTGTTGGTTATGTTATTAGGATTATGTTTCCTGGAGTTAAACTATCTATGTTGAAACCCGCTCCCCCATTGACTGTCCTTGTGACTTGGGGGACAGTTTTCGACTTCTGTGTGCCCGTTTCTTGTGAGTGCCACAATAGGGACTCTTTCCTGTGATCGTTGTAGGGATTAGTGATGATAATAACAAAAATAGCTGCCAGGATTGAGCAGTGACTGTATACCCAGGCACTATTTTAAACTTTCCTTATATTAAATTATTTAATCCTCAGCAAAACCCTGTGAAGTGACACTATTTTAATTGTCATATTTCAGATGACTCCATTAATTTTTGGAAAGACAATTACTAAGAGGTGGAAAAGGGATCGAAGCCCAGGCAATTTGGCTCCGAACCTGTGCTTTTACATGTGCTTAGGATATAGTAATCACTGAATAAATGTCAGCCATTATTATTATTGTTAACCGTGTAACATTACGAATGGATATACTGTAAATCCTGTTATTTTCCCAAAGATGTCAACTGTGAAGCAGGCAGCTTCATACTGGATTCCAGAAAAAGCAAGAGAAAATTCACGCTCGTGTAGAAGATACAGTTGACCCTTGAACAGCCCAAGGGTTAGGGGCACTGAGCCCGCCTCACTCCCAGGCTCAAAGTGGCATATGACTTTGAACTCCCCAAAACTTAATTACCAATAGCCTCCTGTTGACCAGAAGCCTTACTGATAGCAAATCGTTGATTGACATGTATTTTGCATGCTGTCTGTATTGGACGGTGTAGTCTTACAATAAACTATAGAAAAGAAAATGTTATTAAGAAAATCATAAGGAAGAGAAAATACATCTACGGTACTATATTATTGAAAAAAAAGCATGTATTGGCGAACCCACGCAGTTCAAGCCTGCGTTGTTCAAGGGTCAGTTGTAATTTGAACACGCAGTCCTTTTGTTGCAGAGGGAGCAATTAAAATACATACAAATAAATGTATTTTATTTAATTTGATCATTAAATTTTATTGAAGATGTAGCATGTGCTACATTATACTGGCAACCGACATCTGTTAAAACAAGCTTCCAGAACGCCAGTTTGGCTTAGGTAATTCTGTGAAAGAGGTTCAATATCTGTGTTCTGGATAATTCCCCAATAAAAATATCTTGGCAAATTACAACACACAGGCTTTCAAATTTGCTTTTGAATAGTTAAAACCGAACTGCAAATTTTCAAATGTCAAGGGAATACAGTGTTTTTTTTGTTCTATTCTTTGCAATGTGCATTATGCACATGTATATACTTATCAATATTTACCAAGCTGCAATATTTTTTGAGAACAGGTAATATATTTTCTTAATTTTTTTCTCACTACCCTTATGCCAAAACCTTGCATTTTGGAGGGAATAAAAAATTTATACCACTCATAGATAATCTTGGTTATCTCATGCATATATGGGTTTTATATTTCATGCCCAGGGAAATTGTTTTTCCTGGAGTTAGATCATGATGTTGAGTAAGTGTGTATACCTGTCAGCTATGGTTTATAAGAGAATACAGCTCTGTTCAAATGGAAGATTTGTGTTTAGACTTTCTATAAGGGCAGTGGGTATACCAAGTGGAGGCACTTGGAGAACAATAGGACTTTAGGGCTTAAAAGAACATTGGGACCCTGTAGTCCAGTTTCTTCCTTTTATAGTTGAAGAAACCGAAGACCAGGGAGTGTAAATGGTTTGTCTAAACTCACACCACTGATTTTAAAATCATTCTTCTTCTTTTTTTTACAAAAAAGATTTATCTATTTGAGAGACAAAGAGAATGAGAGGGAGAGAAAGAGAGACAGAGAGACAGAGAGACAGAGAGACAGAGAATGCTTGTGCAGGGGGAGGGACAGAGAGGATGAATCCCAAGCAGACTCCCCACTGAGCACAGAGCCCACATGTGGGAGTGGGCTGGACCTCATGACCCTGAGACCATGACCTGAGCCAAAATCAGAATCAGATGCTTAAAAGACTCATGGGCTGCCCAGGTGCCCCCAAATAATTCTTCTTCTTTTTTTTTTATTTATTATTTATGATAGTCACAGAGAGAGAGAGAGAGAGAGAGAGAGAGAGAGAGACAGGCAGAGACATAGGCAGAGGGAGAAGCAGGCTCCATGCACTGGGAGCCCAACATGGAATTCGATCCGGGGTCTCCAGGATCGCGCCCTGGGCCAAAGGCAGGAGCCAAACCGCTGCGCCACCCAGGGATCCCTCATTCTTCTTTTAATGCTTTGTCAGAGGGAAGAGGTAATATGCTCTAGGAGTTTTGCCTTCCTGTATAAAAGGTAGAACTTGGAAAATCTAAATGAATGGATAGTGAAAGTGTCCATTTTGAGACTGTCTCAAAAACAAATGCATTTAGCAAAATCTTCATGAGTCTTTTAACTGAATTTGTTAATAAGAGTCTATGGTGAGTAGAGTTATATATCTTTTAGTTTTACTTAAAATAATAAATTTCCCTGGTTAATATAGCACATTAATTATAGAAATTGGTAACATTCAAAACCATGAAAATAAAATAAGTTACTATTTTATCACTCTTAGACAACTGTTGTTAACTTATGGATTTTTGGTTTCTATCTTTTATGTAATATATATATGAGAATATATGTATAAAATAGTTATATATTGAATAATTTACATATACATATATGTTACATATTAATATATATCCATACAAAACAATATTGTATATTTTTGTGTATATAGTTAACATTTGCTTAATTGGGGTCATAGGAAACATTATTTTTTTTCATATGAAACATTATTTTAGAATTAAAAAATGTCTTGGGGAATGTTCTATCTTTCCTTCATCTTTGTCTGAGTTTGTTTAACTTTAGAATTATTTCACCATTTGGTAAAACTCACTTTGGGCATAATAGTTTTTGAGAGGTGGATTTCTAACTACTAACTCACTTTCCTAA
The DNA here is from genome assembly GCF_011100685.1 of Canis lupus familiaris. Lineage (NCBI taxonomy): Eukaryota > Metazoa > Chordata > Mammalia > Carnivora > Canidae > Canis > Canis lupus. Next base: position 91,567,587 of record NC_049224.1, on the reverse strand, counting down.
AAGTAGACACTTATTCAGTATTTCTATTTTGTTGAGTCATATTTGATGTGTGATAGTTTTCAAATATATTGGTATAAATTTGTTCATGATACTCTATTTTTGTCTCTAGTGTTGTCCCATTTTCATTCCTAATGTCTTTTTTTTTTGCCCCATTCATCTTATTTATTTTTGGAACAAACTTGTCAGATGAAGGTCAGTTTTACTAGATGTTTTGGAGAACCAGCGCTGGTGGACATGGACATATGCCACCCAGATCCTTCTTTTAGGAAATCCTTTTTTGCTCCATCTTCCTGGAGCACAGTGTTCAGCCTCCAGCTGTCAGTGCTTTCAGGTGTGCCTCCGCTGCAGAGAACCCCTGGGTCCCTTATCCCCGGGCAGCTCATGTATACTGACTGAGGCTGGGGTATGAAGACCAGCTATTTTGGTTCAGTGTGGGGCAATTTTAAGGGCTCTGTTCAGATTCTAAGCTCCTTGTAGGTTCGGCTGAGGTTCCTGGGTTTGTGTTGCCCATGAACGTTCCCCCTCTGCTTCCTTTCCCTCTTTTCCACAGGTGTCAGCCCCAAGAACACTTCTTAATAAGCATCCTGAACCCTAACCTCTGTCTCAGGATCAGCTTTTTGAAGAACCCAAACTTCAGCAGTTCATGCCAGGAACAGGCCAAGAAAGCCAGCAATAAGATGGGGTTTGGGAGTTGTATCGTGTACTGCTCAGTGGGCCGTGAGGATCCCATCACTTGGTGGCGGGAGGAACACAGTCTCTGGTTATCCAGTTGTGAACACTTCCACTGGTGGGGATTTGGGGTATTTTGCTAGAAGCCAGTGTACTAGCTAGTGTGAAGGATTAGGTATTTGTAAAACATGGTGGAAATTATAAGTGAAAAGACAAAGGGATTGCATAGCTATTACTATGCTCTGTTGAAGCTCTAGGAAAAGATAATGAAAGATCGAAGACGAATAATAGGCAGTTGAAAGCCAAATGTAAAAGCCTTAGGGCCTCTTTGAGAGCCAGTAAAGAGGATTGCCTCTGTTGTGAGAGGAGGTGAGAGAAAGCTGAGGACCAGGTTTATGACTTAATTAAAGAGTATTTGAGCTCCGGAAAGTAGTTAAACTTCCAGTGAAGGCATGTGTGCTTCACCAAGGTCAAGACCCCAATTAGGAAAGAATGAGACCCTGACACTTGGAATGGGGATCTTTGGGTTAATTCCCTGAAACATCTGAGTGTGCATAAGTAGGATATCCTCCTCATTAGGCTCTGCCTCACCGCTTCCTCTTGGCCATATAACAAGGCTAAAGTTGCCATATAATTCAAATGGAAATATACCAAACCCAATAAAGAAAGGGACCATACTCCAAGGAACTCTACGACCTAACCAGATACATACTAGTAGAAACCAGGGAAGAATATGTGAGACTGTGTTCCAAGGGTGCTTGATCAAGAGAGTCAGAAATTAAAATTGGATAAGGGAGAGTTTATTGATTTTAGAACCCTCTCCTGGGACACAAGATCAAACACTCTGGCAAGGACCCCAGGAGATGGTCTAATGTTCCTACTATGTATGGTTTCTTCTGAAAGTATGGACAAAAGTAATGGTTCTCACTAAATGAGGCCAGAACACCACTAAATAAATATTGACAACCTTATAAAAAGGTGTTTTGTGGACACAGAAGCTGACGTGCATAGAGGAAAGACAATGAGGTGGAGATTGGAGTTATATTACCGCAAAGCAAAGAGTGGGACTTATCAGAAGCTGGAAGAGGCAGGGAAAGATCCTTTCCCTACAGGTTTCAGAGGGAGCTTGGCTCTGCTGATCCCTTATTTTGGACTTCTAGCTGCTAGAAAGTGAGACAATACATTTCTATTGTTGTAAGTCACATAGTTTGTGGTACTTCTTTATGGCAGCCTAAGAAACTAAAATAGGCAGTGTCAACAAGAGGTTGTATGAATAGAGCTTCTGGAGTAAGAATATCTGTATTTGAATCCTGGCCCTATAACCTATTAGTTTCTTTTACATAAACAATCTGTACAACGTCTCTCTGGGTCTTGGTTTCCTCATCTGTAGTATCTGCATTACAAGGTAGTACTCAGTAATAAATGAGTTAGTGCCTGTAAGGCACTTAAAACAGTGCTTCACATACAGTAAACAATATATAAAATAAATTTTAACATTATTTTTTCTGAATTACTCTAAAATTTGGTGGAATTTCAATCAAAATCTCCAGCAGATTTTTTTTTTAGTAATAAAATTGACAAGCTTACTTCATTTTTAAATTTTTCTTTTCTTTCTTTCTTTTTTTTTGTTTTTGTTTTGAGAGTGCGTGTGGGTGGTTGTGGAGAGAGAGCAGAAGGGGAGAGACAGAGAATCCCTAGCAGGTTCCACACCAGAGCAGTGCCCAATGCAGAGCTTGACCTCATGACCCTGAGATCATGACCTGAACCAAAATCAAGAGTCGGACGCTTAGCAGACTGAGCCACCCAGGTGCCCTGACAAACATATTTTAATGAATTTAGAAATAGGTAAGACAAGAGAAAAGATGGTTTTGGAAATGCAGAGGGGTATTTTCCCTACCTGATACCCATAATTATTGCAAAGCTTTAGTATACCAGGGGGCATTATATTGGTATTTAGAGCAATAGCACAATGAAAGATAAGAACAAATTTTGGTACAGATTCACATATATGGTGAACTTTATATATGAAAACATATTAGTCTATCCTGGGATGAGGATAGACTGCTCCATAAATGCTTCTGGGACAAAGGGATCTCATATGGAAAAACAATTGATGATTTCTTTACATCACAAAAAGTTACAAGTGGGTTAAGATATAAATGTGTAGGAAGACATTTTTAGAAATTGTTTGTAATCTCTCTGTCTTTCTCTCAAATAAATAAGTAAAATCTTAAAAAAAAAAAAAGAGTGGCTCAGTCAGTTGAGCATCTGAGTCTTGATTCCTGGCTCAGGTCATGATCTCAGGCTCCTGAGATGGAGCCCTGCATCAGGCTCCAAGCTGAGCATGGAGTCAGCTTGAGATTTTCTCTCTCTCTCTCCAATAAATAAATAAAATCTTTTTTTAAGAAGAACTTATTTGTAAGAAATGATAGCATAATATCTTTATGGCTTCAGGATCTTGCATAATATTCCAAACACAAAAAATTAAGTAAAAGGTTGATAAATTCAGACATAAAAAGTAAGATTAAAGTATTATGAAACCATAAAAAAGCAAAACTAGAAGCCACAAATTGGGAAAGGATATTTTAACATATAAAATAGGCAAGGTATTAAAAATCCATATTCACAAATAACAAAAGAACTTGTAAAAAGCAATGAGTAAAACCAGACAATAGAAAAAAGAGCAAAAGACTGCAAGTGTAATTTCACAGAATAGGAAACAAGAATGACTCTTAAATCTGTGAAAAGATGTTAAGCCTCATTAGTAATCAAAGAAATGAAAGTTAAAAGCATAACTAGATGACATATTTTATAGCTAACAGTTGGCAATAAAAAATGTGTGACAATAAGGATTATTGATGAGGATGTAAAAGACTAAGCATTTTTAGTTCTTGTAGGTGGGAATATAAATTTATACAACCGCTTTGGAAAACAATTTGGGATTATGTCATGTGGTTTAAGACAAGGGCAGTAGACAGACTCTGGTGGCTCCCAACGATCCCTGCCTCGTGGTATTTGCATTTCCGTGTAACCTCCGCCCCCTGAGTGTGGGCAGGAGCTGTGACGTGTTTCAGTGGAATATGGCAAAAGTGAAGTGGTGTCCCTCCTGTAAGTAGACTACGCACAATTCAGACCCCGGCTTGCTGGAAGATGCCCTCGCTCGTTGGCTTCAACGATGCAGCTGCCACGTGGTGAGTCACCCCATGCTGGCACCCACCTGAATAAGCAGCTAAGGGTGAGGCTAGTGAGGAACTGAGGCCATCGGTTCAATAGCCCACAACTACTTGGACCTCAAAAAGCACATGAGCTTGGAAACATATTCTTCCCCCTTTGAACAGTTCAAGGAGACCTCAACCCTAGCTCATAGCTTGGCTGCAGCCTGTGAAAGGCCCTCCAAGGCCAGGGTCAAGCTCAGCTGCATTGGGACTCCTGCTGCAGAAACTCTGGGAGATGGTACGTGTGCATCTTTTTACGTTGCTGAGTTTGTGGTAACGTTGCTACACAGTGATGGATAAGATAGATAACTAATGTAACAGATCTCCCGTGACTGGCCCAGTCCACTCAGAATTACAAACCCCCAAGAAACTCTTATGCGTCCCTAGTAGGCAGGTACAGGAAGTTTATGTGAGGGTATCATTAGTAAAAACAAATCTGTAAACATTTATGTAAGAGTCCATGCATAGGATGACAAGTAAATACGTTTTAATGCACGTATGCACGGGAACAGTGAAAAGCAGCAAAGTAAATGAATGACAACTGCGTACACGAACCTGATGAAATGCTCACAGTGTTGACCAAGACACACAAATATTGGAGAATACAGACAGAAGGGTTCCATTTACAGCCCAAACCGTGTGATGCTACGCCATGTAGCATTTTGTAATGTACGTGTTTGTGAAAGGGAATTATAAATGTAAAATTGAGTAGTTACTTTGGTAGAAATATTGTGGGAATTTGTATTTTTAGGAATTAGAGTAGGGTAGTGCACATAGTTGGCTAATAAGCTATTGGTAGCATTCTGTTTCTTTTTTTTTTAAATAAGATTGTAGTTGACAATCTTATTTAAAGATGGTTTAAAGATGGTTTGTATATTTATATTTTGTACATTAATGTATATTTCATTTGTGTTTTTTTGGTCTCTGTGAAATACTGCACAATAAAAATTGATCCAAGACGGTTTCTATCCCCCCAAAAAAATTGTATAGAGAGCTACATTATGGTGGGCCCTTCATTTGACTTAACTGAAAAATGTAGCCCTAAAGACTTAAAAAATTCACAAATTTTTGGCTGACCTATCGAGTATTTCACTGGTAGTAGATATCTTTATGTTTTGGTCTAGAGATTGGGCTTGGGAACATATAATCTCTGACTTCTGTGGGTTTGTTTTTTGGTTTTGTTTTTGAGTTACTCATAGTTTTCTGAAATCATTATCAAAGGACAAAATGAGGGAATACGATATATGTCTAGTAGGAATTCAAGGTAGACAGAACTGGAAAGAGGTCATACTGAAGAGATAGTGGTTGAGGATTTTCCAGACTTGGAAGACATGAATCCTCAGATTCAGTAAATACCAAAAAAAAAAAAAAAAGAAAAAAAAAATCCCAATCGGGTTAAATAAGACTCAGTCTTGCATAATGAAATGGTAGATTAAATACCAGAGGAAAAAATTATCTGAAAAGCAACCAGAGAGAAAAATCAGATTCCTCATAAAGGAAATATTAGAATGAGAGTTGTTTCTTGGTAGCAGCAACAGAAATTGGAAGGCTGCAGAGTATCTTCTCCCAGGAGAGCCTTCCAGATTCCTGGGGAAGAGGACATTTCATATTATCAGTTTAATAATGAATGGAAGTCCATGTTTCTACCACAAGAAGAAACTTCTGGTAGAAAACTCTGGGATGAATTAAGACCCAGAAAGTGCTTGTATGACATTTATGACCTATTATTTAAAATTATTAGAGCAGTATATTAGTTTCCTATTGCTGTTATAACAAGTTACCACAAATGTAGTGGCTTTAGACAACACGCATTTATTACCTCGTAGTTCTGGGGGACAGAGGTCTGCAATAGGTTTTACTGGGTTAAATTCAAGGTGTTGGCAGGCTCGTGTCCGTGCGGAGCCTCTGAGGCAATGTTTCCTGCTCTCTCCACTTCTAGAGGCTGCCTGCACTTCTAGGGCCATGGCCTCTTCCTCTGTCTTAAAAGCTGGCAGTGGCTGCTTCAGAGTTTCTCATGCCCTATTGCTCTGAACTCCTTTTCTGTCGTCAAATCTCAGGCTGTCTCCCTTTTATAGGGACACGGTTTTCTTTTTTTTTTTTTTCCTGGATCTACCTGGATAATCTAGGATTATGTCATATGTCAAAATCCTTAATCACATCTGCAAAGACTCTTTTACCATTTAAAGTAGCGTGTTTGCAGGTCCCAGGATTCAGACACCGACCTCCCTGGAGGACCATTATTCAGCCTATAAGTAGAAAGGAACATTCAAGATCATTCCTGTCTAACACTGTTATAATGTGAAGAGTGCTAGATCAGCAGGGAACCTGGGCGCCCTTGTTTAGCTTTGTCACTAACAACCAGGGTGACCTAAAGCAGGTCCCTTTACTTCTCTGGGCCTCCCATTCTTCTTTCTTTCCTTCATACATTAATTCAAGAAACATTTCCTGAGTATTCCCTACAAGCCAGGTGCTACTGTAGGTTCTCCAAAATGGCCTATTTTTGTAAAGAATAAACACTATGCTTACAGCATCTAGTAAGATTCCTGGCCTTAGAGTGAGAACTTAATAAATGGAAACCATTTTTATCAATAATATTGTAGGTAGAATAGAAAACCAAGATACTTAATTGCAACTACGTCTTTAGAAGCTGAGTTCGGGAGAGTATTAGCACAATTCGGTTACCAAGTATTTGTGCGCTGCCTACCATGTGTGTTGTGCTGTGCATCCACGATACAAAGATGAGTAAGCCCTTGCCCCTGCTCCTGAACGTGATGTCTGGACATGAGTAACTCTGTGCAGGGGACACTGCCCTGGACTCGGTGGTAGAAGCACAGAGGGAGGGCTCTAGGAGTGCAGAGATGAAACTATAGAAACAGCATCCTAGCCTGACCCCAAAGGTAGGATTCTTACCCTTACAAAATGAATAGTCTCAAAAAAGGCCAGTCAGGCGGGGGGATGTGGGGGGACTCCACGTTCTCCTTGTCTTTTTGCTCTTCCTACCCATCTCCTTCAGCTCTCTCATTACTCCTGTGTTGGGGAATTATTCTTGTACTGTTCCCCTCCTGCAGGGAGGTCATGCTGCCCTTTGAGATTTAGATTCAAGTGACTGCTGCCCTGTTTTTGTTCCCTAGGAAGTCCTGTTCTCTCCCACAGGGTTTTTCTAGTACCTTTGGCTCTGACCTCTTTCTTCCGCTGAACTCTGTGTTACTTTTGTCTCACATTCCATGGTGGTCTTTCTCTTCTCCTCTGTGACACGCTGCGTATGAACTTGTTTTTGTTCTTTTTCAATGGATTTTCTCTAAACTTCAAGACATTTGTGCTTGAAATTGATGGCAGTTTGGGGAAGGGAAGAGACTTTAGTCTGTAGCATTACAAAAAAAAAAAATCAAAATGGGCTATTTTGAGTACTTTGGCAAGTTTAGATATAGGGACTTCTCATTGGTTTATTCAATGACCAGTTGCTATTCATGTTGTCCTGCTCTCCCTTCTCTGATTTTTACTACCAGTTAAATTTCTATTTCCAAGGCAGAAAAGATTAGCATTCCCTTAGTGTCCCTTTCCAACTCTTTCTCTCAAGGTCTCCCCTCCTCTAGGTAAGCTTTATCAGAACACTTTCCTAATCAGATAGTTCTCTCCCTAAGAGAAACCTGGAAGCAGCCACTCATTCATCAACATTAACTCAAACGTCACCTCTTCTGGTAAATCTTCTTTTATCTTCCTAGACAATTACCACCCCCTTCCTTTGTGTGCCCATAGCCCAGAGCACTTGTAATACCATGATTATTTGCTTTCGTTTCTGTTTTTCTTACTTGTGAGCAACATGAGGGAGAGACCAAATCATCATCATCATCGTCGTCGTCGTCGTCTTCTTCTTCTTCTTCTTCTTCTTCTTCTTCTTCTTCTTCTTATTATTATTATTATTATTTTTGTAAAACCAAAGTTCTTTATGCCTAGTCCAGAGTGAAATCCAGCTAATGATTGTTGAATGAGTGCATGCCTGTGGATCAAGGGAGTACCTTAACACTAAATTAGGGCCTGCAGAATCGTCCTGATTCCTTTTCTCAAAACTCAGAGTTCGGCAAATTTATGGCTGACCTATTAGGAAGTCTTGCCTATTCCTATTACCCTTTAGGTCCGTTTGTATTTTCTTTTTCTTTTTCCTTTTTTTTTAAAGGTTATTTATTTATTTATTATTTATTCATGAGAGACAGAGGGAGAGAGAGAGAGGCAGAGACACAGGCAGAGCGAGAAGCAGGCTCCATGCAGGGAGCCCAACGTGGGACCCGATCTCGGGTCTCCAGGACCATGCGTCGGGCTGAAGGCAGGTGCTAAACCACTGAGCCACCCAGAGATCCCTGTATTTCTTTAATAAACTGATGTGTCGGTATTGTTATATGTGTTACCTCCCACCATCCTTAAAACAACCCAGTTATGAGGATGTTTCTATCCCTGTTTTAAAGACATCAGAGTTGAGGCTAAGTAACTTCCTCACCATCATGTAAGTACAGAATGGTAGATGAGGATTCAAACTCAAGCTTGTGTCTAAAGCTCAGGTTCATTCCCCAGCATCACATTCTCTACCCGCCTGGACTCTGCAACTTCAGTGTGATCACTTGACTTCCTTTGGGGAGTAGTCTGGGGAATGAAGAGGCTCAGTTATACCACCAGAGGGTTGGCGCCATGAGGTTCAAGAATTCTTTATGACTACTGCTGTCAGGATGGTTGGTGACCACTTTGAATGAAGGCCAGGCTGCCGGCCACTTCTTGAGTTAGCAGGACATGGTTTTTTCCTAACATAACACAGCAAGCCTGGTCGTTTGAAGTGGTCCTGGGGTCTATCTTTATAGCCTTCCTTCTGTCTGCCTTGCCTATAACTTCCTACTCTCACTTGCCATTAAAATATTTTAGACATCCCATAGTGGCTGGTGCCATACTGGGTCTTACCTATCTGGAGGGTATTGGCAGCCTTTTTCACTGGCAGTGCTCCTGCGGTATAGATTGTACTGGAGTGGGTCTTAACTAATATTTCTTGGTGTTAGTGAAATTATTTGATTGAATAATTAGAAATGCACTATTGGAAGATTAACCTGGCAGCCTTGAAAGGATGGATAAGAATGGGGAGAGATAGGAGGTAGACAACCAATTAGAACATTAAAGCTGTGGGGAGGGAAGGGACCGGAGCCTGAACTGTAGTGGGGACATGAAGTAAAAGGCAAATGCAAGAGCCACTGGGGACATAACTGGGGTGGTAGTTGAGGCAGTTCCAGTCCCTAAGCATACACAAGTCAGGGTATTGGTACTTCCTTATAACTCTTTGCCTTGGTCTTGAGCTTGATGGAGCATAACTCTAATTTAAACAAGTATTTGTTGAGTGTATGCTATTATGCCAGGCTTTCTGTTAGAGGTTAAGAGAGTTGCCCTCAAACACCTTACAGGGTAGTAAGTGGTATAGGTAGAGTGGTGAACTGCGGCTCACTTGAGCTGTGGGAATTGGGTGAAAGTTTTATGTAATTCTTGGTAGTTGAGATGGATTGAACAGATGGATGTGGCTTTTAACAAGTGGTGATATGAGAGGAGAGAGAAGGTATTCCAGAAGGAAAGAGATCATATGGGGGCAAAAGAGGTACCAAATTTGAAGAAACAGTGTCTGTAGGAGATAAAACTGGAATGTAGGCTTCCCCCATATTTGTAGAGTGAGGAATTTTATTCCACTTAAAGAGAGCCATTGAAGGGTTTCATGCTAAGTGACATAGTATGAGCTGTATTTTGGGAAGAATGGACTCTGGCAACCATCAAGTGATGTGCTATTAGTAAAGGGATATTAAACTTGGGAGGCAGTACATGGGGTGGGGTGGGGGGCTGGGCCTAACTATTTTATTCAATAGTTGAACAACCTTAGGTCATTTAGTCTTTCTGAATTAAGATTTCTTCACCTGGTGCCTGGGTGGCTCAGTCGGTTAAGTGTCTGACTCTTGATTTAGGCTCAGGTCACGATCTCAGGGTTGTGAGATCGAGCCCCATGCCAGGCTCTGCACTGGGCGTGCAGCGTACTTAAGATTCCCTCTCTCCCTCTGCCTCTCTCTGACCCCACCCCCCCGCCCCCCGAAAAAAAGATTTCCTCATCAACAAGAGCAGATAATGCTGAGTTCCTCAGAGGTTATTGTGAGTCCCTAATGAGAAGTGGGTGAAAAGATTTAATATCCAAATAAGACCAAATCATGTTATTGTTAAAGATGGCAATGGATTCAAAAAGGAACAGGTATGAGCTTTAGAGAATATAATCACTGAGGTGATAAATAAGGAGAGCTGAAGTGGCAGTGAAGGAAATGGAAGAAAATGGTTTAAAAATAATCATTAACATCTCCGGACTACTAACTAAAAGCTGTTCTTCCAGGTATTTTGTACATTAACCCAACAACCCCATGAGGTGGGAACTATTACTATCTTTAAAGAAAGGTTAAAAATCTTGCCCAAGTTCAATCTGTTGCAGAGGCTCGGATGTGAACCTGGACAGATTGACTTGAACCGAGGTGGGCGGACTCTAGAGCTTTTGTTTTCACTGCAATGTTGTAGAGGAAGGTCTTGTTAGCACGGAATTTCTGTGTTAGTTTTGTAGCTAATGCTCTTACAGGTAAGGAAATATTGTAAATGCTTCAGGGTATGGATCTATGAGCAGAGCGTTTGGATTTACATTCCAGTTCAACTAGTTTGCTTAGGATCAAAGGTGCTTGGTTTTTCCACCTACAAAGTGGGGATTCATTAAGTACTTAGCCCCTAGAATTGTTGTGACAGTGACTGGAGGTAATCTGGTAAAGCTCTGGACATAAAATTGCCCCGTCAATTTTAGCCGTAATTATTTCTGTAGTCTGAACCTCTTGTTCCAAGTGTCAAGCCATTCAAGGTCATGCATCCTTGACTGACCTTTCCGTTGTCGTGATGTGCACCGGTTCCGCAGTATCCGTAGGAGCCGAGTTTCACGGAGAGCTGCGTTTTCCAACACAAGCCCCACACTGCTTTAGAAGCACTGTTGCCTTTGATTTATTGTGTGACTTTCTGTCATGCACTTAACCTTTGTGGGTTTCAGGTAGCTCCTCTAGGAAATGTTGCTTACTCTTCTGCAGAAAACTCAGTTTGCTGGAATGGAGTCAATGTGGCTTAACCCTAGAGGAGAACAGTGTCAAAAGGGTTATGAAAGTGGTTGGAGACTTTGATTCCAACCAAGAGGGAAATGACAGATGGCTTGGTCTCTTTCACTTAGGGCTTCAGGCCTACGGGGGAAAACGATACTGGTTACGAGAAAAGACAGACTTGAATAGGGAAAAGAGGCTTTGGAATCATGCTAGCTTAGCACTTACTTGGTAAGCCTGTGACTTGATCCCTTTGGGCCTCAGTTTCCCTTTTTCTTAACATCATAAGAGTAATGATAACCTCATAAAGTTACCGTGAGGAATAAAGGAGATAAGGGGGAATGGGTCTGAAAGAGAGTAGATATTTAGTAAGTTCTATAATGGATCTCCTATTTAGGCTTTTAAATGAGGAAGGAAAATACCTGGTGATTATCACTGTGTTTCCTCACAGTTCCTGAATGACTCCAAATGCTACAAGTTTGTCCACTGAAATGGGAGACAAGCATGAAAGACAAGTTGGAGAGTCATTCCTGTTCAGTGGTACCTGGAACCAATGAGGCCATTCATCTTAATTTTGATGGAGAAAAAGTAATTTTGCAGAGATAGAGCAATTACCTTGTTAGTCAAGTGGCCAGACCTGGGACCACTACACGGGGGCACGCTGGCAGCACCGGTCTTCTGATGTGATACGATAGGAGTTCATAGCATCACCTGGGAAGTGTTGTTACTGAAAATGTTTGTCGAATTGAATGTAATGAAATTTCCAATTTGCAAGGAATGTAGAGGATAGAAGGTCGAGATAAGTGAGCCTATAAGGAAACAATCCAGACTGTGCAACATTCTGTAAGACAGTTGGTCTGGTCTCTTTAAAAAGTCAATGTCATGAGAAAAGGCAGAGAGAGTGTTCTAGAGTAAGAGATCACAGAGATATAATGAGTAAATGCAAGGTATAGATCGAGACAGGGTCCTCCACTGGAAAATGAGAGAAAACAAGCCTAAAATACATTTTGGACAATTGGTAGGTGAAATTCGAATATTTACAAATTATATGTTGGGGGAAAAAAGGCTTGGCATTCCACCTTCTTGCTCCCCTCCCACCCCTCTCTTCTCTTACCTCCCCACCTCCACCCCTGTGATTTGAATCAGTCATTTATTTGGTCTGTGACGGGGCCCAGGCCTCAATGTCCTGTAAGAATTCCTCAGGTGGACTTTAATGACAACCACAGCCCTAAAATAACTTGGACCCGTGCACCAGGAGGTCCGTACAAGACAGTTCATGGCAGCACCGCTTATAATACGCAAAATGGAAACCGCCCACGTGCCCATCAACAGGAGAACAGATGAATTGTCCTTTTTATAACAAAAGAAAATGATTGCTTTAATGCCTGTGAATGCCTGGTAGTTAACTTTTTGGTCTCCTTAGGTTGAATTCCCAGTTTCCATTAAATGTGTGCTCTTCCAACCCCAGCATTGGTTGTATATTATAATAAGGACATTCCCAGACATTGCTGTAAGAGTTGACCTCCACCCTTCATTTCCGTAGGTTTCACTCACTGATGATCAGCTCCTCCAGAGTGAATTTTGCCATTCTGCTCATGTATGTGACTCCCATCTTCCAGTTTGTGGTTACTGGAGAATAGGAACTAGCTTGCTTCTTTAAAAGCCATGTGCAGTAGCCTGACTAGAATTTAAGATTTTATGACTTATTCTATTAGTCCATGTGATATTATCCCATCTGAATTTAGCTAACTGAGCTAATGCATAATTAGCATTTCTTTCCACTCATACCTTTGCTTCCCTAATGAGTTGAGAATTATGTTTTCACAGTGTGTGCTGGAAAGGGAGACATGTCTGGGATGACTTTCTGAGCGTCTGTTTCCTCTCTCTTCCCTGTAAGCTCCCACGTTGCGATTTTTGATATCATTTAAAAAATGTTCTTGTGGCCAGTGGAAATATAATTATTTAAAAAACCTATCAGGTTTGCAGTTCCTCATAAACCCAAGTTCCAGCATTCTGACCTTTGCTAGCGACTTAATTAACTGGGCCTCTCCCCGTGAAAGTAACAGTGTTGTTTTATTTCTTACTGTTGAGATGTGTTAATGATTCATCAGCAGGGTATTAATGTTCATTTTCATCCAACAAGGACTGAAGATACACCTTTCACAGTTTATTAATTTTAAGGTTCCCTGGATCAGAATAATCTTTGAGGGTTAGAAGCCTCTTAAAAATTGTAATGTGCTTACTTGGTTTATGATAATTGGAGCCCATGTTTGTTTTGACAAAGGGAGGTATATTAGTCCACAAAAGGATGATGCTGTGTGATCAAGGTGAACTCCTTTCTGAGCCTCCAAGGTAGTTCCTGATTATGTCACTAATTAGACATTTAAGATTCAGGTGCGTTTACCTCTATTTGAAAAGTATAGGTGGTGAGAACCTTTGGATTTCATTTTTAAAATAGATTTTAAAACAAAAAATCTCATTATTTCAGGTGATAATATTCTGGCCCAAAAGAGAAGTAAATATGGAAACCAAGAGGTCTTCATTTTCCAGAGCTTTTTCATTTTCTAGGATTTTTCAGAGCACAGTGCCAACACTGTTCAGCTAGTGGGTGTGTCACTTAGCTTTAGCTTTATAATAAATCATCTCAACATTTAGTGGTTTATTTACTTATTTGTTTTTTAAAAAAGATTTTATTTATTCATGAGAGATACACACAGAGAGGCAGAGACACAGGCAGAGGGAGAAGCAGGCTCCCTGCAGGGAGCCCGATGTGGGACTCGATCTTGGGGCTCCAGAATCATGCCCTGAGCTGAAGGCAGACACTCAGCCGCTGAGCCACCCAGGTGCCCTACATTTAGTGGTTTAAAATGGCAATTGTTTCTTCAATTCACAATTGTGTCAGTCAGCAATTTGGACTGGGCTCAGCTGGGCGATTCAACTTGGAGTTCACTCATGTGTCATTGGTCAGTTAATAGGTTAGCTGGGAGCTGGTTGGTGCAGGAGAGACCTCAGGTATGATGCTCTCTGCTGTCTGTGTTTTCCACATATCCCGGGAGTCTAGCTTGGGCTTCCTCACATGATGGTGACAGTGGGCCCAAGGGCATCCAGAGAGGGCAGGCTCCAGGACACACGTGGTTTTCAGGTCTCTTCCTTTATCATGTGTTTGGTTGTCCTAATGGCCAAAGTAAGTCCCATGGTCAAGCTCAGAATGAGTGTGTGTGTGGAGGGAGCTACCAAGAACAGAGATACAGTGAGATGTGAACAGGTCAGAGCTACTATTGTTAGTAAGGCACCAGAGTGATCTTGGAGAGAGATTATTTGTCTACCTTATTGTAGACTAACATTTTACCCAGTGGATTGTAAGGAATAGGTTCAAGGGAATGTGTCTACATGATTTTGAAAGAGGAGTTCTGGGGTTCAATACATTGGGGCGATGTTGGGTTAAGCAAAGTGAAAGAAAGAGGTTTCTTTATTGTAGGACTTGATAGTTATTAATATGTGAAGTGTCACTGTGACTCTTCCAGAGTAGATGCAGAATTTCCATAGCTTGACTATTTCCTCCCATCTGCCACAGATCTTCTTTAGAGATGCGTGCTCTTTAAAACACATTAAAAATGCTGTGTAGACAAATTACGAGCTCCGTGATTAACCTTTTGTTTTTCAGTTCTTGCTTTTGACAAAGGCCCTAAGCTATATAATCTTAGCGTGCTCACTACATTTTCCTTCTTTCTTTTTAAAGTCTTTGTTTAAATTCCAGTGAGTTAACATGCAGTGTAGTATTAGTTTCAGGTGATAATATAGTGATTCAACACCTCCATGTAACACCTGGCACTCATCCTAAGGGTGCTCCTTCATCCCCATCAATATTTAACCCATCCCCCACCCACCTTCCTTCTGGTAACCATCAGTTGGTTCTCTATATTATTTCTTGGTTTTCCTCTCTCTCTCTCTCTTTCCCTTTGCTCATTTGTTTTGAGTGAAATCAGATGGTATTTGTCTTTCTCTGACTTATTTTGCTTAGCATGATAGCCGTTAGTTCTCTCCATGATGTTACAAAGGGCAAGATCTCATTCTTTTTTTTTTTTTTTTGATCTCATTCTTTTTGATGGCTGAGTAATATTCCAATATATACTGGAATATATATATATATATATATATATACACACATACATTATATATTACATATATACACATACATCCAATATATATTGGAATATTACATATATACACACACTATATATATTATATATATTATATAGGAATATTATATATAGGAATCATATATATAATAAATTATATATATATATTTCAGGTTTTATAGGAAAAAAAATCCCTCCCCCTTCTTTATCCATTCATCAGTTGGTGGACACTTAGGCTGGTTCCATAATTTGGCTGCTGTAGATGATGCTGCTATAAACATTGGGGTGCATGTATCCCTTTGAATCAGCGTTTTTGTATTCTTTGGATAAATACTGAGTAATGCAATTGCTAGATTTTAGAGTAGTTCCATATTTAACTTCTTGAGGAACCTCCACACTGTTCTCCAGAGTGGCTGCTCCAGTTTGCATTCCCACGAACAGTGCAAGAGGGTCCCCCTCTCTCCACATTCTTGCCAACATCTGTTGTTCCTTGTGTTGTTGATTTCAGCCATTCTGACAGGTGGGAGGTGGTATCTCATTGTGGTTTTGATTTGTTTTTCCCTAATAATCAGTGACATTGAGCATCTGTTCGTGTGTATTGACTATCTGTATGTCTTCTTTGGAAAAAATATTTATTCATGCCCATTTTAAAATTGGATTATTTGTTTTTTTGGGTGTTGAGTTTGATAAGTTCTTTATAGATCTTGGATGCTAGCCCTTCATCTGATACGTCATTTGCAAATACCTTAAATACCATTCCATAGGTTGCCTTTTGGTTTTGTTGATTGTTTCCCTCACTGTGCAGAAGCTTTTTATTTTGATGTGGTCTCAATAGTTTGTTTTTGCTTTTGTTTCCTCTTGCCTCAGGAGACGTGTCTAGAAAGAAGTTGTTGTGGCCAATGTGAGAGAGGTTGCTGCTTGTGTTCTCCTCTAAGCTTTTGATGGTTTTAGGTCTCACATTTAGGTCTTGAATCTATTTTAAATTTATTTTCCTGTTTGGCCTAAGAAAGCGGCCCAGTTTCAATCTTTTGCCTGTTGCTGTCCAGTTTTCCCAACACCATTTGTTGAAGAGACTCCCCCCACCACTGATTGGATATTTTTTCTAGCTTTGTTGAAGACTAATTGACCATGTAGTTATGAGTTCATTTCTGGGTTTTCCATTCTGTTCCATTGATCTCTGTGTCTGTTTTTGTGTCAGTACCATACCGTAGTGATCACTACAGCTCTGTAATATAACTTGAAGTCCAGAATTGTGATGCCCCAGCTTTGGTTTTCTTTTTCAAGGTTGTTTTTGGCTATTTGGGGTCATTTGTGGTTCCATTCAAATTTTAGATTCTATCTCTGTGAAAAATGCTGTTAGTATTTTTATAGGGATTGCATTAAATGTATATATTGCTTTGCCCAGTATAGATATTTTAACAATATTTGTTCCTCCAATCTATGAGCATAGAATGTTTTTCCATTTCTTTGTGTCCTCTTCAGTTTCTTTCATCGGTGTGTTATAGGTTTCAGAGTATAGGCCTATTACCTTTTTAGTTAGGTTTATTCCTGGGTATCTTATTGTTTTTGGTGCAATTGTAAGTGGGACAATTCCTTAATTTCTGTTTCTGCTGCTTCATTATTGGTAGATAGAAATGTAATAGATTTTTGTATGTTGATTTTGTAGCTAGCAGTTTTTTGCTGGAATCTTTCAGGTTTTCTCTATAGAGTATCATGCTATCTGGAAATAATTGAAGTTTTCTTCATTGCCTGTTTGGCTGCCCTTTATTTCTTTTCATTGTCTGACCGCTGTGACTAGGACTTCCAGCACTATGTCGAATAACGATGCGAGAGTGGTCGTCTGTGTCGTGTTCCTCACCATAGAGGAAAAGCTCTCGGTTTTTCCCCATCGAGGGTGATGATAGCTGTGTGTTTTTCATATATGACCTTTATTATGTTGAGGTATGTTCCCTATAAACCTACTTTATTGAGGGTTTTTATCATGAATGGATGTTGTGTTTTGTCAAATGCTCTTTCTCCATTGACTGCAATGATCATAGGGTTCTTATCCTTTCTTTTATTAATGTGGTGTGCTGTGTATATTCTAACACTTTTCTCCTGATTTCAACTAGTTGGAGTCAAGATTCAGGAGAAAATGATCTCCACATTTAACCTTTGGGAAGAATTAGCAGTATATTTTCCATCACTTAATCCCGCATAGAGATAGTTTATTCCAACAGAGATGAAACAGGGAGAAAGATCTAGATTTTTGAGATCTTTCTTTATATCTTGAGCTAGTCCCCTCTCCACCGTGTGACTCTAAGTTTTTGAACTGCTCTGAGATTCGGTTGACTGTGATGGTATTTAACTTTCAGGGTTCAAGGGATTTGGCAAGCAATGTGAGTAAATTTTTCTGTTGTGGTCCTTGGAATATAGTAGATGCTTAAAATATGATACAGTTGCTTTTGAGGAAGAGATGGAAAAAGCTTGGAGCCTTAGTAAGGTTGGGGTTCAGCCTTGAACTCCGGTTTTGCAGGATTATAGAGAGATTCCCTTTCTAGCCCTCAAACAGACCAAAGCTTGCCTTTGAACTTGGCGTACCTTCTGCTATTTCCAAGGTTTGTGCACGGCCTCATGGCACTTAAGTCATTGCTCAAGTTGGCTTCTCACCTCATCCCGGATCACACTAACTAAAGAAGCCCTTGCCTTCATTTAATTGCTGCCTCCCTAGTTCACATTCTGTTACCCAACTTACAACACCAGCACTTTCTCATATGACTATATGTGTTTATTTGTTTGTGGTGTTTATCGTCTGCCCCTGTTTAGCTAGAAATTAACCTCTGTAAGAGGAGCGACCTTCTATGCCCATGGCCTAGAGCACGGTCTGGCCCATAGCAGCAGCTCAGCAGATATTTGGGATTGGACATGGGATACGCAGAGACCAAACAGGAAGTTCACCCTGTGGACTTGGCTTTGCAAGCCAAGGAGCAGGAATCACAAAGGGCAGCCCTGGAGTTTGGTCTCCTCTGTGTGGCTCTCGATTTGACTGCTGGGAATCTGATGGCTTAGCCTCCCTGGCCGGTGGAGAGGAGGCCTTTGGGTACACCTGATGTTCCTCTGAGTCCCAGCTCAGGACCTACAGCAGGCGGAACCCCGAGGTGGAGGCGGGTGTACCTGTGCCGGTGTGGGGACAGGAGAGCTGGGGAGGAGGAGAAGTAGGGGATTCCCTACATTTCCCCCAGCAGCCCCTCGGTTTCACGGCTCTGGGCTTTTGCGCAGGAAAGCAACTTCCTTTACTCTTCGAGGTGGAGCGAGCACCTACTTACCTTTTAGTATTCCGTTCAAGCACAACAGGTCTGTCCTGATCTCCCCGCTCATGGATGAATTAGCCCTTCTCCTCCTCCGTGTCCTCCCATGTTTTACACGCGTCCCTAACCTGAAACACCTGCTAGCTGTGGAGGGCATCTGCAGTTTTTGTCTGGTCCGCATCCAGTTCTCTTTGGTTTGGTAAGTGCTCCTTGAGGTTTTGGTTCATGTTCTCAGCTCATGTGGTTTAAGTGGTGCCAACCACCCTCCCTTGCTTGGCAAGGAGCGGGGCTACTTGGCCCATTGACAGTGCTGTCTCCTTGACCCCAGTCATGGCTTGAGAAAAAGATGCAGTCTGGTGAGTCAAGCCCGGTACTTTTGCTGGCGTGATTGGAAAAGACACTCTTCCTTTCCACTGGTTTTTCCCAACGAGTAGACTGTAAGCCTGCAGTGGCTAGAGGTGATTTTGTCACCAAAAGTGTAGAAACCAAGTAACAGAAACCAATATGGAAGAAAACAGAATTTTTGAGGAAGAGGGACATAATTCTGTTGGATATTTGAATATCTGAATCCAGAAGTGCCTGAAACAACTGGGTTTTGCCATGACACGACCATCTCTTTTGTTGGGTAGGTCACTTTGGGTGGAAATCAGCCTGTTTTGCAATCAGCGCCTTGGCAAATGCAGTGCTTTTTTTCCCCACCAGCGGAATGGGAGCTCCTTGACAGCTGGAACTAACTCCTGACTCAGCTTGAGTGATTTGCTGTATTAGTGGATGTGATAGGCAGGAAACTGGTTACATCTTTACTGGCAAACTCAGGATTTGGGATTTTTGTCTTTCCCGGTTTTCTTACCCAATTCACTGTGTCCTGGCCTCATGCCAGCAACTGGAAGTGTTTATTTAAAATGTTTCTTTAAAATGTCCATTAACTTGTTTTACTGTCATTTGATTCTTTCTCTTTGTGCTGAGGTGCAGGGGAAACAAATTCCCTTTAATTGAGGGTTTCTGTTATGAGGATTTGCATTATTGCTTGGTTTTAACAAATAGGATATTACAGAAACTGGTGATTAATGTGATGGGAAGGAGCGAACATGCTACATGAGTCATTACATTAGACCCAACATGCTTAATGGCCTGTTATGCTGAGCAGAGAGCAACAAGGAGCCTGCTGGGGGAAAGACAGGGCAAAAAGCTCAGAGTCTAATTGTTTTCCACACTGTCTAACTTCTAAGCAGAACGCTGTCTCCATTCTCCAAACTGTAAATGAAGCACCAACCCTGAGGAATTTCTTTTCTTCCTTCAGCCAATGAATGTTGGACGTAAGTTGACTCATGCTTTTGAGGAATGATCTCAAGTGACTTGGTGAAGGTAGTGATGGTCAACTCTTGTGACCACATCAACCAGTAATGCATTACTGTCTGCTTTCATGGCTAGAAAATAGGCTCGTAAGAGAGATCCAGTTTATAAAGTCATAATGAAAACATATTGGGCTCGTTAAAATGTTTGGGTTTTTTTTGGGGGGTAAGATATTAATCCAAGTACAAAAGCATTGGTCTGGGGACCCCTGGGTGGCTCAGCAGTTGAGTGTCTGTCTTTGGCAGGGCGTGATCCTGGAGACCCGGGATCGAGTCCCACATCGAGCTCCCTGCATGGAGCCTGCTTCTCCCTCTGCCTGTGTCTCTGCCTCACACTCTGTCTCTCAGGAATAAATAAATCTTAAAAAAAAAAAAAAAAAAGCATTGGTCTGGGAGTCAGGAGTCTTGCTTGGTTCCTGTGTTGGCTCAGCTTCTGTTTGGAAGAACCACCTGTGCAAGATAACATTTTGAGCCTTCATCTTCTCATCTCCTAAAGGCTTAGTAATCTCTACCGCAGAGTGCTTGCGAATATTGAGAAGGGATTTACACAAACAATGGCAAATGTCAGGAAATTTGGTTATCAATGGTGGTATTGTTGATAATAGTATTGCAGGTCACACGAGGTGCAGAGAGTCATGAAAGCATGTTCTAAGATGTTTTCCAGGAATGTATTGAAATTTCTCTCCACTTCCATCCTTGGCACCTCCAATCCATTCTTGACACTAAGGCCAGAGTGACCTTCTAAAAAGGTATAAATCTAATGATACCCTCTCAATGCTTGATGGCCTCTGGTGGGTTCCCATTGCTGTTAGAACCAGAGTCCGTGTTCCCAGTATGACTAACACGCATCTGTACCATCTGCCCATCTTTACATCTCCCTTCTCATCTCACATCTCTCGTTTCCTCTCTGTGTTCTACCCCCATTGCCTGTCTTTGGGAGCTGAGTGCACCGTGCTCCTTCTTGTATCAGAGTCTTTGCACCTACTGTTCCTTTAGCCTAGAATGCTCTTCACCCTCTGGTTCTTAACTCTCACGTTATGTGGCAGACTGAATAATGACCTCTTTCCTGTCCCTCAAGTTGTCCATGTCCTAAACTCCAGCGGCTGAGAACATGTTATCTTATATGGAGTAAAAGGGACTTTACAGATGTAACTAAAGATCATGAGATGGAGAGACCATTCTGGATTATCCAGATGCATTTGGTGTAACCACAGGGGTCCTTATAAGAGTGAAGGAGGTGAACCATAGTCGTAGGAGATGTGACTAAGGAGAAAGAAGCTGGAGTGAGTGTGAACAGTTATCATAGCATGAGGTGGATCTGCCAGGGGAGCACGTGGGTAGGGCATCTGCACTTTTCTTGAGAGCACAGTCAATGGAAGCTGCCTACAGAAGAAGACTTGCGTGAAACTCTGGTATTTGTTGGAAGAGGTGGGGGTAGAGGGTTTCCAAAGTATCAGAGACAGCAGGGCATACGTTCCTGAGGTAAAAGCTGGGAAGAACACACAATTCTGATGTGTGCAAATGGTGGTGACTGAGGTTGGAGGAGAAATCTAGGGCCTATGAGCACATTAGTGACTTTGGTCAGTATGGGGCCATGAAAGGATCTTACACCGGGGAGAGAACGGATGAGATTTGAACTGTAGTGGGCACGTGGGAGGAAGGGGGAAAGTGGCTGTTTCAGTATTTGGCAATGGGAAGTCTTTGGTCTGAAAAGGGGAGTGGCAGTGAGACTGAAGCCAAATTGGTAGATCTTAGTGATCTTTGGGGGTAGCTTCCATAGGACCTGGACTGACGGGATGTAGGGAGAGAGGGGGCCGAAGATTCCTCCTAGATTACTAACTTGTAAAACTGAAGAGATAGGTGGTGATGCCATTCAGTGAGACCAGGAGCAGAGGAGGAGGAATATCCTAAAGAGAAAACCTGTCTACTCAATGTCTGGAGCAACAGGTACTTTGTTAAGAGGGTTATTAATTGAGCTTTGAGATTGAATCTGAAAGGCACTTTGTAGAAGGGATTTTTGGGAATGATCTGGAGGGGTTAGAGTCAGAGGCACCTAAGACAGCCCACACCTAGGATGATTAAATAGGATCAAGACAAGTATAGGGTCACTCCTTCAAGTTCCCAAATTTATCTGCACAGTGTAGGCTCAAGGAACTATAATTTCTTGATTACATAATTTCTTGAGATTTCTTCATAAACCACAAACCCTGTGATGTCACGTAGTTTCTACAAAGCGAATGTGACCTTTGGTAGCAACATTGGAGGCATAACACTTATAAACGAGATGTTTCTACTCTACACTGAGCTGCCCAGTCCACTTTGGTAATAGGGCGCTCAGTTTTGGGTGTCGCAGATGCACAGTAACACGGATAATCTTGAGAATATTCACAGGAGAGTGTCAGGAATG
Organism: Canis lupus familiaris; assembly: GCF_011100685.1. Classification (NCBI taxonomy): domain Eukaryota; kingdom Metazoa; phylum Chordata; class Mammalia; order Carnivora; family Canidae; genus Canis; species Canis lupus. The sequence continues at coordinate 91,545,391 of NC_049224.1, read as the reverse complement.
ATGAAGCCCTTTAAAGCCATTGAGAAAGAAGACTTTCCAAGGAACGGGCATGTTTGCTGAGAGGAGTCCCTTTGTATGTGCCTGTGGAGGTGCATTGTATTGCACAGAATACTTGTACTTGTTACATGATATTGTAGTTATGGAGTATTATGCAAAGGCCGCCTGCGGAAGAAGGGTTGGTTGGACTCTCTACTACCACAAGGGGTAGGAGAAGTGGAATTAATGGAGGTAGGTGAGGAGGTCAAAGGATTGAGAGGCTTTGCTTTGAGTGGATTTATGTGGAGGTTTTGCAATAAGCGTTGAATAGAGTGGTGGCGGTCCACTGCTCACAGGGAGACCATTGACATAACGAGTTTGGCCAAAGGCGAAGCAGGCTACCTCAACTCAGTCCTTCTGGGAAGTTCCTAAGCGTAAGCTTTATGTTTAGTATCCAGAGGCTTCCTGGACTAAATGAGTTGACCCCTCTTTCGTCCCTGAAGGCCGCTAGTTACCTTAAGGATGAGGGTCTGGGTGTACCGTCCGCTCAGATGGGGGTTCTCAGGCTGGGGCCCAGGGGTGAGGGAATAGCAGTGACCACCCACTCCGTGTCCCCACAACTGGTGTCGGTCTTGCCTTGGAGCCAAGGGGAGTGAGGGGTTCCAGAGGCCACGCGTCCTCTTTGCCATCTGCCGTAGGGCTAGTGAGCTATGGCCATGGGCCGAGTCGTCGGGTGGGAGGAAGGAAGCTTGAGCTGTATGGCCTGGAGTAACCTGGTCCCGGGATGACCTTGATTGATCTCTGTCGTCATTTAGAAAAAGGTAATATCCTTGACTCTCAGTGACTGAAAGGACCTCAGAGGTCAGCCTCCCCGGCAGCTTCTGATTAGACTCTGCTGGGAGCACCGGTGGCTTCTCAGAGGTAGAAGTTCCTGAAATGACTGGGTATGAATGGATAGTCTCAAATTTCAAAAAAAAAAAAAAAAATAATAATAGAATTTGGGTAACATTCAAGCATGTCCAGGACTGTCTTCAAGTCAGCCGGAAATGGTCGTAGCCCTCCTGCTGTGTGAGGTACACGGCAGCTTACGTGGACACAGTCCCTTGATGCCCAGTAATACAAAACATTTGCAAGTTCAAGGGTGTTTACTTGATTTGTGTGAACTTTCCTTAGTTTCTGACAACTCTCTCCAACAATAATTTACCAAGAGGGATAGGGGAGGGGGTCTAGAGACTCTTCTCCTCCCTGCGCCCTGGAAACCACACACTGTCCCACAAAGGCCAGAGCTGAGTTCATCGTCTGTTGCTAAAGGGATCCGCGTCTCCTTGGGCGAGCTGTCATGGTGACATAGTTCCCCTCAGTTATCCTGGAAAGTGGGGCATTTGCTTGTAAGACAAGTTGACGACAATCTCTCTGGCATTTCAAAAAAGGTGGAGAATGAACCAGCCCCCCTGCCTCCTTCCCTCCCTCTCTCGCCCTCCTATTTTCCTGCTTTTTGACAGTTTACACGCAGATAAAGAACACTGCAGCGGGGAGCGGGGGCGGGGGCGGCTAATTAAACCCAATTACAGCCCGACTGACCTGTCACCACAGTCAAATCACCAAAAGAACAGCGTAGCCTGTTTGGAAACCACTTTCTCCTGGAGCGCACATGCCTGATTTGGTCACATGTGACTTTAGGGAACCTCGGTACGATAATCACTTGGCTGTGACACCAGGTGTCCTTCATGTCTTACGTGTTTGTTTTCCCACCGTGGGATCCTGTCCTTAGAGAATCTCGAAGAGAAGGGAAGAAGGCACAAGGAGGGAATGGGGCGGCAGAGAGGGAAAGCAGGGCCCTGGGACCCGGGAGCGAGCCTGGGGACCCTGCGCTGCCGCCTGAGCGTGTTTCCCAGCTTGTGTCTGTCCCTCGACCCGCAGCAGCCGTTCCCTCCACATCGGTGTGCGGGTCCCCCCCCCGCCCCCGGGCTGGGCCGCTCTCCTTCTTCCCGGCTGCGTACTAGGCCGCGGACAGCCGATCCGGGCTCGGGGGTTTGATTTCTACGTTTGTCCCGCCAAGCAGAGCCGCAGGAGGCAGCCTCCCGCACCTGCCAGCCCGCGTCTGTGGATCTGAGACGGTTCCAGGGGTGGCGTTTCTGGGCAAAGGCCGTGTGAATGTTTGATTTTGACAGATGTGATCACTTGCTTTCCAAAAAATGGGAACTTTTCCTGTAGCAGCAGCAGCAGCAGCAGCAGCAGCAGCAGCAGGTGTCCTTAGAGGGGTTCCCTCACATGGTCACCAAAAAGAAGCACTGCGGCAGTTTTTAGGTTTTGTTAGTTTGACGAGGGTGTAGAAAGTATTCGATGTATATTTTTCCTAGGTAGTAGAAAATTTGAGTAATTTTATAATTCTTTTCCCATTTGGATTTACTTTTCATTGAAGTATCTATTCAGGCCCTTGACCTATTTTTGTACTGGAATCTTCTTTTTTCTTGTCCGTTTATGAGCTCTTTGTATAAATATTACTTCTTCATTAGAAAATTTCCCAGTCATTTGTCAAGTGGATGTTTCTTTTATCTTTTGCCATACACAGATTTTTAAAAACATCTTTATAAAGACAAATACCTTTGTCCTCTTTTCCTTTAAAAATATCTTCTGGCTGTCCAATTTTGATTAAAATGCTTCTTTTGTTTTTAACTTGATTGTGTAGTTTCCTAGATATTCTTGAAATTTTTTTGTATATCATTTTAGCCAGTTTTCCCAGTTTAGTTTGTTAGACAAGCTACATTATCTCTACTGAATTAAACTGTATTTGTCATATGTTAAGTTTTTCTACTCCTGGGATTATTCTGTATTCCTATGCCATTATCATTCTAATGTGATTAAAGTGGCTTTATGATATGTTCTGATAGCTGCTCGGGTCAATCTTCTCTCAATGTGAATTGCTGCATTACATTTATATATTAATTTTAAGGTACTTAATGACTTACATTAACTCTTCTCATCCAAAAGTGATGGTGTTTAAAATATATTCAGATCTTCTTTTAAGTACTTCAGTAGTGTTTTATTATTTTCTGATATATATTCTGTGCTTTTCTTATTAAGTATATTCCTATGAATTCTAGAGTGAATGGGATGCTTTTGTTTCTATTTCCACTTACTGGCGCTCATTACTTTAGTAAGACTATTTCAAAATATATATTTATCTTATATCCACCCATAGGATTAAAAACGTTAACTGTTAGGGGCTTTGTCTTAAACTGAAATATCTTATTTTTGCCTTTATCCTCTACCCTTAGTTTGACCTGTTTTAGAAATCTAGATTGAAATTACTTTTCTTCGTAACTTGGAAGGAGTTCTTTTGTCTTCGAGTACTCAGTGTTGCTGATCAGCCTGGTTCCAGTTCGATTCTCATTCTTCACAGATGATTTTTTTTCTTTGAGATTCCTTTTAGCATATTTCTCTCCATCTGCAGTTGTTCTAGAGTTTTCTAGGTTTTGATCTGAAGGAGGTGATTTTGACCAGGTGACTGGTCATTTATTCTGCTGGATATCCAATGGGCCATCTCAACTTAGAAGTTTCTCTCTTTCTTCAGCTCTACAAAATTTCTTTTTTAAAGCATGTATTTTGTCATTTCCTCCATCTTTTTTCTTGTCCTTATTTTCTTGAAGTCTTCTTAGTCTGACCTTAAGTCCCCTGAATTGATTTTCTATGGCTCTAATTTTTCTTTCCCATTTTCTAGAAACTTGCATCTGGGCATAGCTCTCCTGAACCAAAGACTTTTGTAGCCATCCTGCATCCCTCATCTAACATAAACGAGAAATACATGTTTGTTGGAAACCACTGGGACTTAGGGTTGTTCATTGCATGGAAAAAATGGACAAGATAATCTATATATGTCTTTGTTATTTTGTAATATATACTTCTAGATTCATTGTCTTTTAGATTATTCAATATATCTTTCTATTTTTCAAATTGCTCTTTTTTCCATAGTGATCTTTGTTTCAAGTTTTTTTAGGTTTCTTGAATTTCTCTGAGGACACTAATTAGATTTTAATTTCATCCCTTTTTGGGGATTATATCCATTTGTCTTGTGGTCATTACTTCTGTCTGTTTATAAATACACAAGCAGAATTGAAAGAGGATTAAAAAAAGGTAGAGCATGACAACTATAAGCGTAAGAAAGCAAATGTGGCCATATCGACACCAGACAAAGTAGATTTCAACCCCAAAGTATTGCCGGGGATAAAAGGGACATTTCATCATGATAAAAGGGTCCACCTGAAGCTACAATAGAGAGAGACAGATTTTTCTTCCCTCGCTCTTTGGCAGGAGATGGATATTTTATTTTCGTAATTTGACCTTTCACTAGGGACGGAGCCCTTGCACAGCCAACATAGGTCTTTCTTTTTGTAAGAGTCTTAGGTTTATTTACGGGCCTGAGGGTCCCTTGTGTAATCTCCAGTTTTTATTTTTCTAGGTTCCTGCCATTATTATTTGCCAGCAGGAAGTCCCAACTTTTGCATTTATTTATCCACGTTATGGGGCCAATTTTTTTGGTGTTTGGTGGAGAATTCCCTTGCTTTCTTTTGAGATCAGAAATGGCCTTTTAAACTATATTTGCTGTGATTCATCTAGCAGTGATAGTTCTCAGTGGGAAGGATTTTTCCACAATATCTCGTCTAGCGTACTGCCGAAAGGGGAAGTTCTAGCTTGCCTTTTAAACTCTGGTTTGACCATTTACCAGTGACCTTGGATAAATTAATCTCTGTTGTCTTCAACTTCTTCACCTATAAAGAAGATAGTAGTATATACCTCATAATCTTGTGTCAAGTGAAGTATAATAGTACGTATTAAAAATATGTAGCGAAGTGTCTGACACACCATAAGCACCCTGTAAGGGATAGCTATTCTTTTTTTTCTAAGGCTTACGTTATTAGTAAAAATGAGGTGTTCAATAAATCTGTATTTAAAATGGCATCGTAAAACATTCTGCAGCAGGGGTTGGCAAATGGCTGCTTGCTGGCTGGACACCTGTGTTTTTAAAGAAAGCTTTATTGGAACGTGGCCCTGCCCATTTGTTTGCGTGTTGTTTGCTGTTGCATTGCGATGGCGGGTTGCATAGTTGCAACAGAGACCAATGCAAGCTTAAAATTCTCTCTGGCCTATGAAGGAGGAGTTTGCGCGTCTCTGATCTAGCATATTAGATTGTATGAATAATAAATTTTCAAGACAGCTCAGTTCAGAGTCTCCTAAAGACTTGGGTTTATCTGCATTAGATCTTCTATTACATTGTCTAGATTCTGTTTTTTAAAGAAATTCTCTTAATTACTTCCCCTTCATTTCCTCATTAGCATTTAAGCTTTCCACTGTCCTAAACCCTGGGTGTCCCACTGACTCCTCAAATGGAACACTTCCAACTGTCCTTTTATGTCTTCTAAGATTGCACCCCTCTTTTTGCTGTCTCCTTTCTTTTTGATCACCTCATTATTTTCATATCTTTTATTTCTACTGTATTTCACCTTTCTACTTCAAACCGAAACAAAGGCCCCCAAATAAAAACGACCCTTATCCAATCAGTTTTCTAACTGTAATAAACATTTTCTAAATTAGTTGTCATTCTTGAATCTGTTAACCTCTTGCTGCTGCCCTAGCTTACACTTCTGTTTCTCCGTGTCTGGATGTGTTCCCTGATGCGGGTTCATCCTTCCCTTCCATCCTCAGCTCTCACTCCCATCTTTATATACCCTAAGCTCTGTATTCTTGAAGCTATTCAAACACCACACCTCCAGCCTTTGTGTGATTGGATGTGGAGATCTGTCAGCCTCTTCATTTCTCATCATTCAAGGCTTAACTCACTCTCTCTCCTCCTAGATTTATCTCACTGTCTCTGCCAGCAGAATTTCCTTCCTGCTTTGAGTAACCATTGCTCCTCCAGGACATTGAAGTGCTGAACCCATTCTTCCTAAATTTTATTATTATTCTTTCTTCAAACATATGTCTCTGCTACTAGATTATACTCCACTTGAGGGTATGTGTAGTGTCTCACTTATCTTAGTGCTCCTGGCACAGAAGCATGTCCAATAAAAGTTTGATAAAGAAAGGAGAAAATTTAAATAGATTCTAAATAATCTTAATCAAATTATGAATGATTAATTGCCCAGGCATACTTTTTTGGGGGTTTGATGACCTATAAACAGCCACAGCCACCCCCACAGACACTCAGGACTTTTGGACAGAGCTGTTACTGACCTTGGATAGCAAATTTTTACATCTATAAATAATCCTGAGCAAGCTGCTCTGTGAAAATTTCTTTCTCCTTTATGGAGTAAGACAGAGATGTTAATTATGAAAATGCAGAGAAAACTAATGATCTGAGTGACAGTGGTTTAAAAATCTTGAACTTTGGCTAAAAATAACGTTGTTTATTCAGACAATTCTCTTCTCATCTTGAAGCGTATACAAGTCGCATTGTCAAAGATCCAGCTAGTCATTATCCCTGAAGAGTATATGGTATCTGGATACATATCACATATCATCTCTACAAGGTAAGTATCTACAAACACCGTGTCACAGACGGGTCGATCTAATGCTCATAAACATTGAACAAAAGTCTAGATTTTGTAGGAAGTCTATAAGAATCAAGGTTACACAAAATTCATTTGCTTTATCAGCTACTCTAGCTCTAAAAATAACTTCATGGGCTCTCACTAGAGGGTTGGAGAACAAATTGGGGGAAGCTATCTGGGCATGGGAAAACAATAAGAGTAATTATGCTCTTGGCCACCTGACTCCTTAGAGCCCCCACTATGACTCCTTGCCCAGAGGAGGCTGTGCCTTCGGGCAAGTGTCCTGGGGACAATGAATCTAGTCTAGGGCCAGTTCATAGAGGCTGCCATGAGGCATAGATGTTTCAGAATGTGTGGATGACCCTTTGGCTGGTATTTGGTTTGATCTATTGGACTGCACATTCAATGAGTACAATAAAATATGATTAAACAGGAAAGTAGAATTATTTGTAAGATGCAATGAGAATGCCAGCCTCATTTTTCAGTCAAGGGAATCAAGGCTGAGTATCTTTCCAAGGTCATTGAGCTAATAAGTGACAGATGCAGGGTTTGAACATGTTCTATTTTACTCATGCATGTGTCTTCAATCAGTATATGATTCAAGAATTTGGATATTTATATAATCTAAATATTTACATTAACAAAATATATTATATAAATACTTTTTTATATACATGTATGTATGTGTATATAAACACACATGTTTTGTATACACACAAACACACATGTACGTTATTTTCAATATGTGGTAAAGATGTAAGTGGCTCACACATGGAAAATTCAGGGATGTTTGACCTCTATATATGATTAATGAGTCTGTATTATTTGATTATTTCTGTGTAACAAATTCTCCTAAAACGTAATGTCTTGAAACAACAACTATTTATTCTTTCATAGTTTCTATGGGTCAGAAATCTGGGAAGGGCTTATTTGGATGCTCCTAATTCAGCATTTCTCATGAGGTTGCAGTCAAGCTATTGACTGGGGTTGTGGTCTCCTCTAGAGTCTAGACTATGAGAGGGTTCTGCTTCTAGCTCACTTGTGTGGTTGTTGGCAAGCCCCGGTCCCTTCTACGTGGCTGTTTTCACAGGACTGTTGACAGCATGACAGGTGATGGTCTTCCACACAGCAGGCCATCTAAGAGGAAGCAAGGAAGAGCCCTGAGACAGAAGTCATAGTATTTCATAACCTAATCTTTGGAAGTGATGTACTGTTACTTCTGCCATGGTCTGATCGTTAGAAGTGATTCATTAAGTCCAACCCTCAGGACTCAATGAGGGGAAGAGAATTACTTAAGGGCATGATACCAAGAGATGCGGCTCACTGGGCCATCTTGGGTGGTTACCCAAGGTGATGCTTTTTAGTCTTTTTCTCCTCAGCCTTTTCCAAGACCATGTTCAGTTTCCTGGGCTCAGCAGTACTCGTTTAGAGGATTGCAGGATCACTACTGCAGGCATCAGACAGAAATCAATGCAATATGGCATCACGTCTTATCATTCTGGGCAATCCTCACAGCTAGTATGTCTTCTGATGACAGATCTGTAGGTGGTAAAGCATTCCATTAGGATCAGTAAATAGTCATCATTATTACAATTGTCTTTGGCAAGAGCAGAGGCACGATAATATTTACCTATTTATTACAGTCAATGAGGTGTTAAATGGTACGTATCCATATGTCCAATAGATATCGTTAAGGGCAAAAAAAAAAAAAAAAAAACAAACTGTGGTGTGGGTTAGCAGATTGGGACCTAGACTGGGACCTTTTCCTTGTGGGGACATGTTATTTAATCTCCCTGATTCTCAGTTTGCTTATCTATAAAATGAGGTAGTTGAACAAGAACAGAGGATGACAATCCCGAAGCCTCTAGGGATCAGGCAAGTAATGCAAAAGGGTGAAAAGTCGAGGTTTAAGGCCAAATGAGGCATGGCACTGTGACAACAGGAGATGCATCTCCAGGAGGGGTGTTCACTGCCCAGGGGAGGTGTGGGTGCAGCATTGCCAGGTGTTTTGATTTTTCAAAAGAAGTTAGGAATCAAGGATTTTTTTAAAAAAAGATTTTATTCATTTATTAGAGAGAGAGAGAAAGAGAGAGAGAGAGAGAGAGCGAGCGCACTGGCAGGGAGAGGAGGGGCAGAAGGAGAAGCAGAATCCCCTCTGAGCAGGGAGCCCGACTTGAGGCTCAGTCCCAGGACCCTGAGGTCATGAGCTGAGCCGAAAGGCAGACTGAGCCACCCAGGTGCCCCTGGAATCAAGGATTTTTATGACATTTTCCTATTTTTAAAACTCTGGATAGGCCAGACATTATTTATCCTACGGATGGTCAGATTGAAATCCTTGAATGAGCATATTTTTAAGACCTCTCCAGTTTAAAAAAATAATGATTCTATTTTTTCATCTGAAACTGTAAACTGAGGAATACTGTGACGCAGAACATATTTATTATGCACACTGGAAAAATACATTTTATAGTATGATTGTTATAGGTACACATAAAAATATTCTTTGTCCTCTTTTACATGGTTTGTTTTTCCAACACTCCAATTGCTTTAGAGATATCTACATTTCTGCTCCAAGGAATCAATAAAGAACAGTTAATGTGAAAGATACTTCTCATTTCATTTATATTTGACCCTTAGTGCTGCTGGGAAAATAGAAAAGGAATCGCAAAATGAGAAATTTAAATGAATCTTGATGCTATGTGATAGGAATCTTCACTACCTCAGGTCATGGACTCAGTGATAACATCTATCTAATACTTGTTAAAATTAAGTCATAAATTATATTCATAAAGATTTTTATAAATAACCTCACACAGGGTCAGTGTCAACAGAAGAAATTAAAAAAGCAATTGAAGAGTCCTGATGAATGAGCTCATGGGCTCTGGAATTGACTGCATGATTGTCAGGACCCAATTTTTACCTAATAAACACGCAAATGCCACCGTTAATATTGACACAGGGAAGTTAAATGGAGATACTCTCCATGATAAAATGTCATTTTGGAAGAATTAATATGAAGATTATGAGTTTAAATACACAGAACAGACATGAAATGGAAAATTCTGGGCCCTGCGAGTTATGAAAGTGATAATTGGGAGAGGGCTATTTCTAGAAGGTTCTATGCAATTTTTCTTATAATTGGTTAGGTGAAAGGGACGACTACTGTACTAACTTCGGGGAAACCATTGTCTTCCCTGACTTTAGGCTTCAGGAAGCACAGGGAGGCCCGGTGAGATGTGTTGCTGTCTCTGCCTTGCTCTCGGCGTGGGCCTGTGGCCGCTGGCCCCGTCGGGGCCACGTGCTCAGCACAGACCCAGTGACTAGTGTCCCGGGGTCAGAGCTTGCTGGCCGTGGCCCCGGGCTCGGGCTCCTGCCAACGGGATGAGTCGGCGTCGAGGAGTTTGGAGGCCACTTGGCAGAGGTCCTGGGCCGGGGGGGGGGGCTCTGCACCGAGACTGCCGGAGTCTTCCTCCTGCTTACATCACCTGCTTGTCAGCTCCGGGACTCTGGGCAAGTAGCCTAACATCTGGGCCCTTGGCTTCCTCACCGGCAAGCGGCAAGCGAGGCTGATTGTATTAGGTGGGGTTGAGGATTAACTGATGCGCGTAAGAAGCAGTGAATTAGCTCAGCCAAAGCCGCCACGGCCCCTCCCGATGCTGGTGCCCGGCGCCCGGCCGCCTCCTGGGGCTTCTCCCCTTCCTGCCACCCGCCGCAGCTGCCCCCGCGCTGGCTGCAAGTTTTCTGTTGGGGATGAGGAGCCGTGCTCGCTAGTCGCCGTCTTCAGAAAGCCCTCGGGGGGCCTCGAGGCGAAAGGGCTCCTGGATGTGTTTCAGGGGCCCGAGCCCCCGCAGAGCTGCGTCCGTGGCGTCCGGCCTCGGTCCCAGGCCTCCTGCGGTGGGCACCTCGCTGCTAAACAGGCTGCAGCAGGGCCCGGGCTGAGCTGGCTGAGCATCTGCCTTCGTGTAGGTCGTGGGCCCCGGCTCAGCGCGGTCTGCCTCTGCCTCTGCTCCCCATGCGGTGCGCGCTCTCCTCTCGGGATCTCTCTCTCTCTCTCTCGGGATCTCTCTCTCTCTCTCTCTCTCTCTCTCTCTCGGGATCTCTCTCACACCTACCCTCTCTCAGATGAAAAAGTAAAATAAAAACCTGCAGTAAGAGTCCTCCTTTCTCCCCTTGCCCCTCTCTCCCTCTCGGTCCCTCTGACAAGGACAGAAGGGCGCTCTCTTCCCTTTCTAGCTGTAGCCTGTGCTCCCAGCTTCCCAAATGTTGTGAGAGCCCCCGTCGCCCACGGAGAATCGATCTTCCTCATCGGTGTTGCCACGTGTCCTGCGCCAGCTTCGTGCTGGGAGCCACACCAGCTTAGTGCGGCTTCTGTGTCCGTGTCTCATCTCTGCTTGGGGTCCCCCGAAGGGGTCTCCAGTGCTTTGCACAGGCCTGGTATGGGATGGATCCCTAGAAAAGTGCTTCTTGAGTCAGGATGAGGGGCTGCCAGGAACCTGGCTGTGCTTGACGAGCACCTTTGACGGAGGAACAATCGTTTGTTCATTCAAACTGGAGCAGCTCTGTTCCCACATCATTCCCTAAGGAAGACCGGAGCCTCGAGCACTAGGTCTGAACACAGAGAGTGGCTCTTAGGAAGGTCACCATAACCTGGACTTGGTACAGCTACCTTTAACAGTATTTGAATTAGGATTATCTAACTGAAGACTTTGTAGAGGCGACTAAAGGATTTTTCTTTTTGAGAACAGAGCCCAAATTGTGGAATGAACTTGTGCTGATGTTAATATTCAGTGTAAACATAAAACCACACGCACATACACACACGTGCTACTGCACAGATATAGCTTATGTGGGAGGCATTAGGGTACGGTATTAAATTACCAAACTCCTTTTCTATAGAACTCCTTAACCTGGAAGATAGTACTTGTCATCGGAGCCCTTGGTTTTGGGTCCCCAACTCATCTGTTCCTCCTCTGCATTTCGTCCTCTGGTCTAGGATCTCTCTTGTGTCTGAACTAATATTTTCAGTGAGGACAGGTCTCAGCCACTTGATCAAGAATGCTTGGATGTGCATTCTTCTGTGTTTTCTGATCTGATTATGCTGAGTACAGCGATGACATTTCAATGGCCATTGCTATTTCTATATCCAGTTGTTATTATACAACAGTTAAGAAATGGCGACTGTTTCTAAAATCTGTAAATAATCTAAAGTGTCAGCCTAAAATACACCTTCCAAAGTGGTTGTGATTTCAGTTGAGAATAAAGAATATTTTCCACATTGACCGATGACTGGAAGATTGTTTCCATTATTCATACACCCTTCTCTCCACTCTGTTTTCTCCCTATCACCACGAATGCCTCCTGATGACCGTTGCTGAGGTCACAGCCATCTGCTAAGGTGTCTATTACAATATCCTGGCTGAAGATGACATGGTTGGACCTTTGTGAATTAACAGTTTCATGCCAGCCACATGGGACTAGACTTGGCATCTGAGCAGGCCACTGTCCAATGAAAGCTGTTGCTATTTGGGTGGAGCAAGGAGTCTAAGAGACGAAAGTGGAAAGGTCGCATGGTGCCATCTTAGAGAGAGTGTTCTGGAGTCAGGCAGACCGGGCTTTGAATTCCAGGCCCACCGTTTACAAGCCGTGCTCTATGGGGCAGGTGATTGAACTTCTGAGAGTGTGAGGGTTCTCATCAAAGATGACTCATTCATAAGTAGTGTGTATCTCATAGGGTTGTTGTGAATATTAAATAGGAGTATATGAAATCTCAGTGAATGTCAGCTTCAGAAAGAAAACCCAGTCCGTCACTGAGGCCTTTGTCTGAATTAGATGATGAAATCCTTCTGTTCGGAGAGCAAACTTGAAGTGGACTTGAAGGAGGAGGAGGTGGGAGAAAGGTCTGGAGAATACAGTGATATTGAGGGCAGAGAGGACGTTAGGACCTGGAGTGCCGCGAAAGAAAGACAACAGAACATTGGTGCTCTGTCACAGACCCAGAGCCGGGCCACCTACCCACATGATCTCACCTGTGGAGGGATACATTTGGGCCATTGCAAAAATGAGAAAATCAGGGCTGCCTCCGAAAGGGACTTGGGATGGTGTACAGGGAAGTGACAAAGCTTGAATGACTGAATAGGTTGACCTGAAGTTCATGGGCTGGGCCACAGTCCTTCCCCGGGGAAAGAAATGAGGGGGGGGAGCGGTGGTGGGGATAGGGGCTGGTCCATACCTGCCTAATTCTCATCATTTCAGAGGTAGCAGCCTGCATGTAGTGACGTGATAGTCTTTGTTCCCAGGAAAAAGGGTCCAGAGAAAGATTCTCACAATTTTAACAGGTATTTTACAAAACACACGATTTCTTAGATGATTTAGGAGACAATGTTCTATTGGTTGTTAGGTTTTGTTTTTTGTTTTTTTTTAATTGGCTAAAAGGGAAATGTCATGCTAAGATGTATTCAGGCACTCGGTCCTTTAGAAATAGCTTGACGGCAGCCCCGCCACTCACCAGAGTTCTGAGTCTGCCCTGTGTGTCAGGCGCTGTGCTGGGCCCTGAGAGTATACACGTGGGCAAGGCAGCATGGGCTTTGCCCCCTTGAGCTGTCACTCTGGATGGGAAGATGGACCCTAAATAATTATAAGGATGACTCTGTAATATAATTATTAGAATGGTGGAAGGAGAATAAAGGTTATTAAGACCCTTATAAGAGGAGGAGTAACTATATGAAGGTGAGGAGGCAGTTGTCATCAGAATCTGTCCCAAAGCAGTGATATTTCAGCTCAGCCCTGAGAGATGAGTAGAATTTGTGCAGCGGGAGAGGAAGGAGCTCCAGGTAGAGCACGGACTTATCTGTCACCTGGTAATGTCAATTCCTGATTTTTTTTTTTTTAAATACTTGCTCATGCTTCGATTTTGGTACCAGCCGCAGTCCCCTCTGGGCATATTCCATTTCAGATAGGAGGAGACTGGCTTGGGCTTCAACCAGTCACTACCCATCGCCCCTCTCACTGGGTTTGGAACTGGTTTCCAGCTGCTTCTATATTGCCTTCTCTGTGCCTCTTGGGTTTTGCTTTCTTCCGCGTGCTCTGTGCTTGCACATTAAAATGGAAAAGGAAGAGATTTTAGAAAAAATACATTTTTAAAAAAAATCTTAGAGAATGCTAGTTGTACTGCAGAGTGGGTTACCTGAAATGCAGAGCAAATTTAAATTGCATCTCTTATTTGATACGACTGTTCGTGAACACAAGCAAATAGCATCCATTTATTAAGGAAGCCATGTGCAAATGCAGGGCATGTTTGCAAAGGCTTATTATCGTACAAGAAGCAATTGCTGCTTTGTTTATTTGGTTTGTGGCTAAGTTATTACAATGCTCCTCTTCTAGAAAAGAAAATGTACATAGACTGAGATGTCTCTGGCAGCATAATCGCTCCCATTTTATTTAAAGATAACTCAAATTTTAAAAACCATTGTTGCAGTGGACATTGCTTATTTGGGGCTGTCCAACATCCATTTGCCCTACTTTTGGAAATGCCACTCCAGTACTTCTTGTAGTATTATATTAGTTTAAGTATGATTACTGTCGCAATAAGTGGTAAATTTTCAATGCTCAAGCATTGTAAAAAAATGTATTTCTTGCTAATGTGGACATTCCTGACAAAGTGACTTCTACTTTTTCATTCAGAGATCTCTGCTCCTTCCATCTTCTTGGTTCTGCCCTCCTCTAAATTTTTAGAGTCCTCTCTTTAGCTGACAGGTGGAAAAAAGAGAGAGAGGATCATGTGTGGAAGGTTGTCATGGCAGGGCTTTCACGCTGTTGGCCGCAGCCCAGTTGCCTGGGTGGGAGGAGGAGGAACGGGCAGTCTGTGCTGTAGATATCTGTCCCTTCCCCATGTTTTAGAGGTTGCTGACTTCACTCTCCCACCCACCACCCCCAGAATAGAGCATGTAGCTTAGGGCCTCCCCTGTTCGGCTCAGAAGTGGACATATGACCCAAGCTAGTGCAGTCAAACTGGAACTCCAAGCTTTTGTTGAGTGTTTGAGTGGATGCTCCGTTGTGATGAAGTCAGACGAATGCACACGTAATTGTGTGGCAGCCGTCCTGGGATGGGAGGTGTGGTGGGGGGAGGTGCCTGAGAGGGTGAGGCCAGCACCTGAACGTGGACTGGGAAAGGAGACAGACAGACCATGGTCTGGCCATTGTTTAGCTGTTGGATCAAGCTGTACCTGAAGCCTCACCTAGTTTTTCACTTAGAAGACCCAGTCAGTTCATTTTGTTTAATTCAGCATGATTCACGGTTTCTGTTCTTGAAGATGTACAGTCTTGCAGATGGTATCATAAATGATACAATTCCTCAAAGACTTTGGGAAAATGTACTATTTATGTGGCTTTATTTGGAGAATGATTTAGTTGAAGAAATGGGGTGTTTCTTAACATAAGGCCTTGTAATTACATCTGATTACACACTCCCTAGTTCAACAAAGACTTTACGTCACGTACCTTTGTGCTTTTTACCCTCACCAGCTAGTTGACTTCCCCCTTATTGGCAATATTGGTCATTTCAGTTGTTTCACTGTTTAAACTCACATCTCTAAATACATTGGATTTTAAACAAAAGCCAGGGTAGAGTAGGGATCGAACTTCTCCCTGTGGCTACATACATGTGGATGAGCATTTGGCATTTTTATTTAACACTTTCTGAGAACTAACGATTAGTGCAGTGGTGTGTCCACATCTGTTTACCAGTGCCCTGGTCAAACACAAAACTCCAAAATGTGCAATGTTATGGTGACAACAGGGCTTCCAGGATTTTTTTGAGACTGAAGAGGAAGCAACCAGCCAGAGAAGGTGTGCCCTTCCTTATTAGCCAGGATATGCGTTCAGCTACAACAAAATAAAACACTTTAAACAAAATGGGAAGTTCATTTCTCCTTTACAGAGAAATTTGAGCTGATGTTAAGTCTCTGCTCCGAGAATTCTTCAGAGACCCAGGTTCCTTCTATTTTGTTGGTCTCGCATCACTAGGATGTTGTTCACGTGACCCAAGGTAGCTCACTAGTGTGTCTGAGTTTCAGCTGGAGAGAGGATGGAAGGGGGAAGGGGCAGGGGATGAGTCGGAAGAACTTAGCTTGTGCCGTGGTAATAATAATGTGAAAGATATTAGTGGTTTATTCTTTTGCTTGTGTGGTATGTTTGCCATGGGTCACTAGGGCTCTGCCGTAGGTTCCTTTCACTCAGGGGCACCAGAGGTTGGACCCGCATCATCAGGAGCATTGCTAAGGCCTGTGGCGGGAAGAGGGCAAGCTGGATAGTTTGCATCAGCAGTTACGTGACTTTGCCTTTCACCCGTTGGCCAGAACCGATCGTGTGGCCATACCTAGCATCAGGGTCAGGAGTGACAATCCTACACTGGTCTGTGAGCGAACGATCCTAATGACTCCTACTCAGGGCCTGTCCCTTCAAAGCGTGACCAGAAAGATGCACATATCAATTCTTCTCATCTCCTGTCAGTCGGAATCCAGGCAGACGGTTACACCAGCCGAAGGGCAAGCTGGCAATTGTGTGTTCAGTTCTGTTACAGTGGCTGTGCCTGGAGCATTTCCTTTTGAATCTTTCAGAGATTCCCCCCGGACAGCTTACCTTGCGCTTCTTCTTCCACATTGTCTACTTTTTCCATCAGAGTCTTAGGATATAAATGGTGGTTATTTTTGCCTCATCTAACAATTCTAAACTATCAGTCATATCCAAGTCTCATTCCGTTGCTTGCTTTGTATCTTAAGATTGTGTGTTTTCTTGCCTTTTGGCACGTGTTGTCATTTTTTGCTGAAAGCCAGACGTGGTGTATTGGGTAATAGGAACTGACCTAAATACACACTCCGTGTGAAGTTTTATGTTTATCTCACTAGGAGTTACGTCCTGTTTACTGTTTGCACTACTGTAGGTGTCGGAGGTGCCGGTGTCTCTCCCTGTGTCCTTGTTTCTGTCTTCTGGGTTGTCCATAGGTTTTCCTAGGAAGCCCTCAGATACAGTCAGGGTCTTGCCGTTCTTTCAAAGATAATATTCTTTCATTATCCAGGATCCTTGTGTCATGGTAAGGTGTGGGAGGAGGAGGGAAAGCATTGCATCCTCTTAGGATTCACTCCGCCTTTTAGTGAGTGTGTCATGGGCTGTGACCTCCACAAGTGCTCCTCAGGTTTTCACTTGAATCATTTTACTTCTTTTTACATTTTTATTTTTTGGTGAGACAGGCAGGTTAGAGGGGAGTTTGGTATTTCCTTTCTCTTACATGAGTTAGGCTTTAATAAAGTAGTTTCTCTTAAGGGAAGATGAAGAAGAGGACACTCTGGACGTATTTCAAGCTGGTTGGTTACTTTCTCCCTCCTTCTCTGCAGGAAGCACAAAGAAACCTCTTCCGGTCTTCACCACCAGAACTTGACGGGCTCCTGGAGGTAACAGGACAGTTCCACATGAAAGTGGGGGGCTCCTCCCTCAGGCTGGGGCCTGGGCATTTCAAACTCTCTCAGTATCCACTCAGCCTCCAGCAGTTCATCGATTGATTACAGCTTGAGCTCTCCTGCCCATTCCTGGCTCCAGCAACTTCTTCTCCTGGGAAGCTGTGAATCTCTGTATTTGCCATCCGTCTCTCTAGTTTCCAGGGCTTCGGTTTGCCCTACGATCTCAATTCTCTGACAGATTTAAGTAGAGTTGTTGACTTTCAGTTTGTTTAGTTTTTTTTCTTGTGAGGAAGGGAGTGACAACTTCCGGGTGCTTAATATGTCTGAGCAGAAGCCAATCATTGATAGTGGTTTCATCCTTAAAATAATGTCAACTGGTAACGGTTGTATTCAGGGCTAGAGGTCATGTGTCCAGTTAATAATTGGGATTCCATAGTGGGGGAATGGTGGTCTCTAACATACCCTCATTAATGACACTGTTGGTGAGAACGTTACAGGGCTTCGGTGTCTCTGAAGAACCCACAGAAGCACCCATAAGGGCACAACTCAGCATTTGGATTCTTTTCTTTTTTTTAATATTTTATTTATTTATTCATGATAGAGACAGAGAGAGAGAGAGGCAGAGACACAGGCAGAGAGAGAAGCAGGCTCCATGCAGGGAGCCCGACACGGGACTCGATCCCGGGACTCCAGGATCATGCCCTGGGCCAAAGGCAGGCGCCAAACCGCTGAGCCACCCAGGGATCCCCAGCATTCGGATTCTGCTGAGCACAGGGAATCCCAGTACTAGATTACAACTGTGCTAGTAAAGTTGGGACTCTCTGTCTTCTGTCTCTGTCCTCCAGCTGCAACACTGGACAGTCATTGGAGTCCAGTCAACGGGGCAAAAGGATAGAGCCACTGGGGTCCCATCCATGGTCAATGTATAAGTGGGGGAGGCTGTAGTTGAATGAGGGTTTGGAGTCTTATTATAATGGACAAAGTCGTTTATTATCTGACTGTGACCAGAGGTCAACTGAGTTCCTGGAAAAGCTGTGGACGCTGAGCAGAGACTGCCGGTTGCCTATCCGTTTTCACCTCCTAACGAACCCGGGTTGTTAACTAGGCACGTGCTACCCTCCTAAACCTACTTTACACAGCCCTAGACAATAAACTGCAAACAGAAGTGTTATGTAATACGTAGAGTGAGTCTCCTTAGGCACGTCTTTCCTTTTTTTTTATTCCTTTCTTCTATTCCTTGGAAGGGCGTGCGGTAGCCAGATCGCAGCAGCCGTTTTGGTTTATGACGACGGGGATAGGGTGACACATTTTAGGTTTGGGGGAGCAGTGAGCTAGAAAGAACCCGAGTCCCTGAGGAATATGAAGCTGGAAAACCAGCTGTGGACATTTCACCCCAAGGCTTGTTTTATATGAGTTATAAATAAGCTTCTACCTTATTTAAGCCACTCCTTTTCGGGGTTTCTACCTCGCCTAATAAAACCTGATTCTAACTGATCTAAACCTACCCACGATTATATGGAGGAGGGGGAAGATGGCTCCCAGGGGGCAGGTTGGCAGAACTGTGGTGGTGAGAAAGGATAACCTTGATTTCTCTGGAGTCCAGCTCATTTAACAAGCCAGTTACAGAAGAAGCAACTCAGAGCTGCGCGAGGTCTGCTACCCAAACCAAGAGAGAGGGGAGGCGTGTACATTCAGGTTCTTCCAGAAGCAAGCATCCACGTGGGATTCAAGACGCAAGGATTTTAGGAAAACACCTGAATGAGAGGATTGCAAGGGCCCAGATCAGCCTGGGAGAGCCACGAACCCGTCTCGGGTGCAACCCCCGCATGGGGAGCGGGGGGCAGAGAGTCGCATGGAAGCTTGGCCGCCTGTCATGCAGTTGAGGGAAGCTTGGGCACAGCCACCAGGGAGCCCCTGAGCCCACCCTGACCCTTGGGGAACTCCCGGGTCTTTCAGGGATGTACGTGCCTTAATACCTCTGCCACGCTCAGGCCCTGGCTGGGGGCACCCCGGTGGGGCACGGCATGGGAACTCCAGAGCTCAGCAGTGAGGGCCTGCGCCGGCTGCACCCCCCAGCTGGGCGCCGGGCCAAGCGGGCAGTAGGCAGCTCCCGCCAGCGGGCACCTGGATGCGCGGAGCCGGCCGTGCCAGGGCCGTGGGCTCACGGGGAACCGGCAGGATCGTCCTGCGTCCCTCAGGCTCAGGGGCCACTCGCTGGGTGTCCTGGGGGGGGAGCACGCCCGCCCTGGTGCCACCTGGAAGATGCGAGGGGCCCTGGCGTCGGTAGAGACGCGGGCTCCCAGGCTCGGGCGGGCAGCGCAGCAAGGCCGCTGCGGGCTCACCTCCTGGAGCGCGTTCTCACCTTCACCGACGTTTGCCAAGACTTTCCACGTGCAAGGGGGCATTTTATCAGCACGAAGGCAATGCGGCTGAGAGGCCCGCGGTATTGCACCAGGAGCTGCGCAGGGAGGATGAACAGTCACGACTTTCCTTTGAGGGGCCCCGGATCCTGATCCATTTCTAATGACCTGTTGATTCAAGGCTTTGAATTCGAGTTCTAGTTTATTAGAATTTTGTTTGCGTCTAAAGAAAAACACGAACTCCCGGCGGAAGGCTTGTGGCCGTGGCCGAGGCGGCCGTGGAGGTTGCTGGGGGTGCCCAGCCGGGCAGTGACGGCCGTCGGGGAGCAGGGCCTTTCCACTCGCCCTCCCACATTCTGCTGGGTCTCCTGACGGCGCCGGCAGGGAGGGCGCGGGCTGCAGGGCCCGGGGCCGCCTTCCGGGGTCAGGCCTACTCGCCAGGGCCGGACCCGCTATAACGGAGGCTGGACGTGTCCCCGTTGGCGTCCTGGGCACCTGGTCAGGGCTGAGCGAGTGGAGGGAGGCGCCCGCCTGGGGGGACCCTGGGGAGGAGCCGGGGCTGAGGACCTGGAAGAGGAGGGAGCCGGGTTGCAGGGGTCACGGGCCTTTCCGTCGTGACCTTTACTGTGGCAGTGGCTGGACGGGCAGCTCTCGCGGTGCAGGCTGCTTGTGATGGGGACAATCGCGTGGATGGGGAGACGGAGGCGCAAGGGAGGCCACGGAGGGGAGGGTGGGGGTAGGGGGGAGCCGAGGCCACTGGACTCAGGTGGACCCGAGACCCTGGCCTGAGCCCAGGCCCCAGTGGGGATGCTCTGAGGTCGCGCAGGGACCAGGTCAGCCGTGGTGCAAGCTCGGCCTGCCCGTGGAGCACGGTGGGTGTGCGGGGACCGGCCACGGGAGGAATGACCCGGGTGTGGTGCCCACCTCCCCTCCTGCCCCGCCTGGCGCTGGAGCCCTGAGCTGCAGCCCCCCTGCCAAGCACC
This sequence comes from Canis lupus familiaris, assembly GCF_011100685.1. Classification (NCBI taxonomy): domain Eukaryota; kingdom Metazoa; phylum Chordata; class Mammalia; order Carnivora; family Canidae; genus Canis; species Canis lupus. Next base: position 91,525,073 of record NC_049224.1, on the reverse strand, counting down.
CGCTCCAGGTGGCACCCTGGGAGGACGGAGCGCGCCGTGCACCTGTTTAGGACCGACCCACCCAGGCTGTGTCCTGCCCCCAGGCCTGTGGCCACCATCTGCCACCTGCTGCCTATGGCCGCCTGCCACCTGCCGCCCGCAGACCCGGGCCGGGATGCTCAGCAGGTGCAGGGCCACATGCTCTGGTTCTGCAGGGCCTGGGACAGGGGGACTTGCTTTCAGGGAAATGGGGGACCGATGACAGCCGTCCCCGGGTCCCCGCACCCCCTGAGGCAGGACCCGCCGTGTCTGTCCCCCAGGACCTCGGGCGGCCACTGTGGAGCTCGGCTGTGCCTCAAGTCCCCTTGAATCCAAACCACAGTAGAAGCCAAGGGTCAATGATGGTCGCTGGGAGGCATCCTGGATGGTGACTTCCGTCCCCCCTGTCCTGAGCAGGTGATGTAACCGGTGTTCCCCGCAGGCCCTGTACCCAGGGCACCTGCCTGCACCGCCTCCATCTCGGGGTTGGGCTGTGGGAGGTGCGGGGGACCCGCTTTCCAGCAGGTATCGGTGTGGTGCTCCCCGCTCCCTCCTCAGTGCCTCCAGCAGGACCCAGTGAGGTGCTCCGGCCGGGTGGGGGGTGAGGGGAGGCCCAGCGCTCCTGGCTCCCCTGTGCTCTGGGGGCCAAGGCACAATCATAATTCCAAGATAAGATTGTTTTGATTTTTTATTTTGAATAAAAACATCTCAAGGCAGCCGGTTGTGGGAGACTGAAAGTAGAATAGGAGGACGAAAGCCTTTCGTTGACCTTTGGGGGACACGGAGGGGGCTCCACTAGTGAGCCGTCTGCCTTGGGCTCAGGGCATGACCCCCCCTGCAGGGGGGCCTCCCTGACGCTGCTCAGCAGCCCGGGCACCGCACGCAAGGGGCACCCCAGCTCCCTGCAGGCCGGCGCCGGCTGAGAGTCGAGGGGTCCCTGCTACACAGAAGCCTTATCGGGGGCCCTGCAGGCCTCAGCGGTTCGGGGGCTCAGGCCGTGACCCCGGGTCCCGGATCGAGTCCCCCTCAGCTCCCCGCAGGGAGCCTGCTCCTGCCTCCACCTGTGTCTCCGCCTCTGTCTCTCTGTCTGGGTCTCTCACGGATAAATAACTAAAACCCTTTGCTTTTAAAGCCTTGGTCGTCCCCGAGCCTTTCCTTTATGGCTCAGAGCAGCTGCTCTTGGCTGCCCCTGGTCACAGGGAGAGCCGAGGAAGGTTGGTCAGGGCCTTCGGGGTGGGGAGAGGCCCTGGCGGGGGGCGCTTGTCTCCACGAGGATTGGGGAGGTCTGGGCCCCGGAGCCAGGCGGGAGCACACCCGGCACCCCTCTTCCACGGAGTTGCAGGCCCAGACTGCTCTACTGCAAGGGCAAGCGAGCAACCACACTGCATGCTAAGGACAGAGACCAGGTGTCCCTAGCTGGCCTCTCTGTGCCTTCGGTGGTGGGGGCACAGGTGCCGTGGGCCCGGGTCGCAGGAGTAAGTGTCACGGTCTAGGACGTATCGGGGGGCCGTATTCCAGCCTTTTGCCTTTTCCTGTCCCCAGGCGCTTCCAAATTCTCGGTGTCATCCCCCCCCTTCCCTGCCGGTCCTCTGACTCCACCGCCTTGCTGTGCAGACGGGCTCTCCGCTCTGTCCGTCCTTCTGTCCTGCGAATGCACCCGCCTAGGTTCCACCTGATGATTATTGAAGATACTTTTCCATTGTTCAGTCCTTTATTGCCTCCGAAGTGGCAACGGGGTGATTGGTCCTCGTGGTGGGCGGCAGGGAGGACTGGTGGCTGCAGCTGCAGTTCCACCATGTCCAGCAAAGCGGCTGTGTCTGCACTGGACTGAATTACCTCAAGCGGCAAATAAAACCGACCCCTCCACGGAGGAGCGTCCAGGAGCCCGGCCGTCGCCAAGGAAGGCCCGTCAGATCTGCAAACGCAACGTGTGCCTGACAAAACCTGGATGGCATCATGAGGACAAAAACACTAAGTCGCTGGATGCAGATGCATTCGGATGCAGCACACACACGTGCCTTGTCGCGGAACGCCACCACCACCGCCACCAAAAAGCATTCAGCGCCGAAACCATTGCATTCCCGTGATTTTCTGTGTAAATGATCAGTCGAAGAGTTGAAGGAGGGATCGTCACCACTGATTTCAAATTTGGGAGCGCAAGAACGATTTCAAAGGACAAAATATGTTTTTTAAAGATTGATTGATTTATTTGAGAGAAAGAGAGTGAGGGGTGGGCGGGGGCCGAGGAGGAGGATCTCAAGCAGACTCCCCGCCGAGTGCGGAGCCCAGTGCAGGGCTCGATCCCATGACCCTGACGTGATGGCTTCCGCCAAAATCCAGAGTTGGATGCTCAGCTGATGAAGCCACCCAGGCAGCCCTCAAAGTAAAAAAAAAAAAAAAAAAAGGGCAGATAAAAGGGAAAAAGGAAAATAGTAAGAGACTTAGTTAGGGATAGGTGTTTAAGACTTGGATAGACGTTTCAGAAGAGGAGCAATGAAACCAATAAATACCTGAAGGGGGTCACTGGGTTCTAGGGCGAATTGACGAGAAAATAATCAGTACTTGCAGGTGCAGGAAGGCGGGTACAGGATCCGTCTCAATGACTCTTTCTCTCCAAAATTTAGATCAAAGACGATAAGGACCCATTGGGAGTATGTAATCCAGGTGCCGCACAAGGGGTCGTAGGAGGTACATACGGCTCTACTGTAGGAAAAAAGTCACATAATCATCTAGACCTAAAAGCAATACTCCGCTTTAGCAAAACTAGGCCCTTCTTACTGGGGTGGAACAAGGGGAAGGGATGAAATGTCTTGAGGGAGGAAATAGTTGGTATCCTGTTTTCTCATAAAAAGTAGAGGATTTCGTGACTATGAGAACAGGGAAATAAGGTGGTCCCGGTGAAATTCAAAATAATAGAGCTTCCAGATTAACAAGGGAGAAAATAGAAGAGCAATGGGATCATATCAGCAGACAAAGGAAAATGAAATAATAATGTAAAATAATCAAACTGAGGTATCATAAAAGGATGGAATCAATTCATACAGAATGAGCAGACCGGGTTTTCTCCTTTAAAATATGAACATTTTCAATTGGGTTAAAACACAGAACTGAACTATATGCCATACAGATGCCTGTACCTGTGTCTATACTTGTACCTCTATCTGTATATCCATCTACATCTTTATGCTTAAAAAAGCATAGAGAAAACTAAGGGAGGTCAAAGAGATGTAAGAGCAAAGGGTAAATGCAAACAAAAAGAAACCGGTGTGGTCATGCTAGTAGGAGGAGTTCAAGGTTAAATGCATTGAATAAAATAACAAGGGACGTTATGTAGATGCGACAATTTATGAGGGCAATATATTAATTTTCCCATCAAGTAGTTATAAAAATCAATTATTTCCTTGGCCATAAACATTCAAAATTTTAAAAAAAATCATAAGGCATATTCTCTGATCATAATTCAGTAAAAAATAATAAAAGGGTGACAAATCTTACCTTTTTGGAATTTATGAGAAATTCTGCTAGGTAGGCTTGGCACTGAAAGCAATTGAAAAAGAGAAATTGTAAACTACCAAAGAAATACTTAGTTCCAAAACCTACAGGACATAGAACTATACACAGAGAAGATTTTAATCTTAAGTACTTGTATTTTATTTATTTATTTATTTATTTATTCATTTATTTATTATTTTCATCTTTAAAGAAGAAAGGAAAAAAATGAATGCTTATTTTGTTTTTTTTATGAATCCTTATTTTAAAAAATTAATAAAATAACAAAATAAAATCAAAGAAACTAGGAAGCAGGAATTAAGATAAAATGTGAAATCAAATAAAAATTACCATAGAAATCATGAATCAGGGCAGCCTGGGTGGCTCAGCGGTTTAGCACAGCCTTCAGCCCAGGGCCTGATCTTGGAGACCCAGGATCGAGTCCCACGTGGGGCTCCCTGCATGGAGCCTGCTTCTCCCTCTGCCTGTGTCTCTGCCTCTCTCTCTCTCTCTCTCTTTGTGTGTCTCATGAATAAATAAATAAAATCTTAAAAAAAAAAAAAGATATCATGAATCAACTAAAGAGCTAGCTGGTTGCTAAGAAGGCCACTGCATATAGGTACACGCACTGTAAATCTGATCAACAACAACAACAAAAGACCAAACATTCAAGAAAAAGACATAAAGATGCAAAGAGATGAGAAGAACCATCAAAGGGTGCCCTGCACACCCCCGACAGGCGCCGCGCTCTGCTGCCCAGGTCCCGGCACCACTGGCGTCTCCGTTCTCAGGGGAGCACTGGTGGCCGGTGGCCCGCAGCCTTGTCCCTCGCCAGCGATCGCCTTGGCCAAGCGGGTACCTCGTCCAAGGTTGCATCAGCGGCACGTGTGCACGGCTCGGGGACAGCTTACATCCCAGAGCCAGCTGAGTCTCGGGGCCCTGCTGTCTCTTTCTGGGGCGGCCCTGCAGGGCGGTGGCTGGGTGGGATTGCCCCTGCCCCGCTGGCTTTGCCCTCCGCTCGCTGCCCCGCCGGTTCAGTCACCCCGCCCAACCTTCCCCACGGATGCTTTCCCCACGGGCTTCCCGTGTAAGCCTCATCGGAGCAGCCCCCCACTTCAGGCTATTTCAGGGAAACCAGATTTAAGATGTGGCCCAGGGCACGTGATGAGATGAGCACTGGGTGTCACGAGTGCTGGGTGTCATGAACGCTGGGTGTCATGCTATATGTTGGCAAATTGAATCTAAAAAACAAGGAAGTAAGTCAATCGGAGAAGGACAAACCTATGTTCTCATTCATTTGGGGAACATAAATAATAGTGAAAGGGAATATAAGGGAAGGGAGAAGGAATGTGTGGGAAATATCAGAAAGGGAGACAGAACATGAAGACTCCTGACTCTGGGAAACAAACTAGGGGTGGTGGAAGGGGAGGAGGGCGGGGGGTGGGGGTGACTGGGTGACGGGCACTGAGGAGGGCACTTGATGGGATGAGCACTGGGTGTTATTCTGTATGTTGGTAAATTGAACACCAATAAAAATAAATTTATTAAAAAAAACCCAAAAAAATAAAAATAAAAATAAAATAAAAAACAAGGAAAAAAAAGAGCTCTAACCCAGTGAAAAGAAAATGAAAACCCAAAGAACATGGACAATTTCCTATGAAAAAGTAAATTGCTGGCAAGGGAGGCTGATTTTTGTCATTCTGATGTTTCCAAATGTACTTTACTAAGGTGTAATTCACGTTAAAAAATGCCCCCAGTTTAAGTGCACACCTTGGTGACCTTGGACAGGTGTGCACCTCTAGGTAACACTGCCCCAGTCAAGACCGGAAGTTCCCATCACCCCAGAAAGGTCCCTTGTGTTTCTGTCCAGGCAGCTCTCACCTTCCCGCCTCAAGTATCCCGCGACCTGCTCCTCGTGTCATGGGTGCGGTGGCAGCGCCCATACGGTGTGTGGTCCTCGGGGTGCACCCTGGCCACTGGGCACAGCGGGTTTGAGATTTGACTCGTTACCCCTCCTCTTTCCCTTTCTCCGGGACGCCTTAGTCCTGCACCGCTTACTACTTACTGAAAGCACTTGCTTCATGTATTTTGCCTAGTTTTGTAGTTGCTTTTTATTTTTATCTTTTATTTTTTATTTTTTTTTTTGTAGTTACTTTTTAAGAAGATTTTATTTATTTATTAATGAGACACAGAGAGAGGCAGAGTCCCAGGCAGAGGGAGAAGCAGGCTCCCTGCAGGGAGCCCGACGTGGGACTCGATCCCGGGACCCCGGGGTCATGACCTGAGCCAAAGGCAGATGCTCAACCGCTGAGCCCCCCAGGCGTCCCAGTTTTGCAGTTCTTTAAAACATGGTGTTGACTGGGCTCCTCATGGTTGGAGGTGGAAGCCCTCGTCATTCTTAGTTAATATTTTCTTATATGCTGAGAATGCACTATGAAAAGGAGCAGGAATTAAGTCATTAAAATAGGTAAAAAAGAGATAAGACTATTTTTAGTTACTGATTTTTAGTTTAAAAAATTCTAGGACCCTATTAACAATATTTTATACAGTGAGAGTATTTGGTAATTTGCCTGAATATAAGATGAAAACAACATTAATTGGTATTCGTTGGCCTAGTGATAAGCAACTAGACAGAGACATGGGGAAAATATACTGTTTTTAGTATCAACAAAGTCTATAAAAATGTTTAAGAGTAAACTTTGTAAGTAAAGCCTGGATTTATATGGAAAAAAAAAACACCCAAAATTCTTATCGGTAGATTTTTCAAAAATGGCTAAGCACTTTCTTTTCTCATTATTCTAAGTGCTTTCCATGTATTATCTCATTTAACCTTCCCAGAAACTCTGGAAGGTTATTATTATTGTTCTCATTTCATGGATGAGATAACTAAGATATAGAGAAATTAAATAACTTGCCCAAGTTTATCCAGCCTGCAAACAATAGAACCAGTATTTGAAATTGAGGCTACACCAATGGAAAGACATTCTCTATCCTTCCATGAGGTTACTTAATGTAAAAATACCTTTCTAATTATAAAGCTCTTTATTCATTATCTGCTGCTGTTAGGATGCTCCCCAAATATGTCTAAACCTCCAAAATATTTCCCCAAGACACCCCTGCTATCCATCACTACGGTTTGCATCTAGTATTTACAGTGGCAGCTCCTTTTATTCCTTATTTTGATATTCAGTAATTACTATACTGTCCTAGTTCAGATCCTCATTATCCACCCACCCATCCATCCGCCCATCCACCCATCCACCCACCCATCCACCCATCCATCCATCCATCCATCCATCCATCCATCCACCCGACAAACAGATGATCTTGGTGGCATAGTGGAGGGTAGGTTTGAGGGGTCCAGAGGAGACAGGAGTGGGCTCACTTGTGAGACTATCATAGAACAAGCAGGAAATGAGCAGAGATCTAAGAGTACATGGGGGGAGGCATATCAGAAATATATTTAAAAGGGAAAAAAACGGCAACGCTAAAATGTACCCAGATGTGTACATTTGACAAATGTGCACATCCATGTAGTCATACAGAGTATTCCCATCACCCCAAAAGTTTCCCTTGTGTTTCTTTCCAACCAGCACCCGCTTTTCCATCTCCAGCCTCAAATGATCATTGATCGTCTCCGTATCATCAAAGACCGGGTTTCTAGTTTACGTACGGTAGGTCCTTCGTAGTGTCACGCGTAAGTGGGTGTGAACACTGAGGGTGTGACTCTACTGCACTACGGCATCTGACTTAGATGATTGGGAAATACTTCCAAGGCCTCCGCCATGTTGGGGAGGATAAGCTGGATGATTGAGCTCGATCATAGAATTCCTCATCCCGGCTGATGGTTTATTGCTAAGTAGTCTTTGGTTTGACATCAACAGTAGCTTTCGCTTCATCAAAAGTACGGTGCATCTTTATGAGCTTCAGAAATCATACTTTTAAAGTCTAAGCAGTAGAATAAGAACAGTTGGGAGATTTACAGATGCAAGGAAGTGGTTTGATGTAATGGTTAGAATCTGGGCCTCTGTCAAATCTCAGTTTACCACGTCCTAGTTCTACTTAACCTCTCTGGAACTCAGCTTCCTTATCATCAAAGTGAGGATAAAGGCAATAGAAAGGCAGTTAATTAATTAATTAATTAATTAAAATTTTATTTAACAGATTTGATGAGGTTATGGAAAGCCCTTTAACAACATACGTGGCCTATAGTTGAAGATCCCACAAAGTTAGTTGCTATCACTTACAGTGTTTGAAGTCTTTTTTTTTTTTATATTTACCGAAACAAAGCCGTAAGTCAGACACCATATAAAGAGACTGTTGATGTGATTTTTAAGCTGACAAACATGGACACAGGGCAGCTGATCCTTGTGTTATTTCTCTTTTGGTCCAGAACTTGGTATAGGGCCTACGTTGGATGAGGAGAAGGAAGCAGAGGTCTACTAAGGGGCTTCTAGGAAAGTCGTTTTTATTTCTGGGAATCCTTTTGGAAGTAATCTCTCTCCCTTCTGCTGAGAGTTGCTGCATGTCAAAGTCCAGAACTTCCGTTGCTCTGGCCTCCAGCGTGACGATAAGGCTGACGTATGGATTTGGGTGCCTTGTAAGCAACTTTCATTTGGGCCAGTGCATTTTTTGAATGTTCAAGTTAGTCTGAGTTGGATTCTCTTCTATTCATTGTTTAAGTTATCCTAACTAATATGCAAGTCAAGGGGTTAAATTTTAAAAAGGTATGTTTTCTCCCATTCACTAGGTTGCCTTTTGGCTTTGTTAATGGGTTGCCTCATTGTGCAAAAGCATTTTATTTTGATGTGGTCCCAATAGTTTAATTTTGCCTTCGTTTCCCTTGCTTTACAAGATATGTATAGAAAAATGTTGCTATGGCCCATGTCAAAGAAATTATTTCCTCTTCTGGGAGTTTTATGGTTTTAGGTCTCACATTTAGGTTTTTAATCCATTTTGAGTTTATTTATGTGTATGATATAAGACATTGGTCCAGTTTTATCCAATAAGGGGCTACTATTTGGAAAATACATAAAGAACCTATGTAACATGGGGTGCCTGGGTGGCACAGTCGGTTGGGTGACCAACTCTTGGTTTCAGTTCAGGTCTTGACCTCAAGGTCCTGAGATTGAGGCCTTTGTCAGGCTCTGTGCTCAGTGTGGAGTCTGCTTTCGATTCTCTCTCCCTCACCCTCTCTCCCTCCCGCTCATGCTCTCTCTCTTCTCTTTAAAATAAATATGTCTTTAAAAAACGAACTTATATTGCTTAACATCCAAAAACCATAATCTGATTTTAAAAAACGGGTAGAGTACCTGAATAGACATTTTTCCAAAGAAGACATCCAGATGGCCAACAGACACATGAAAATATGCTCAGCATCACTCATCATCAGGGAGATGCAAATGAAAACCACAACGAGAGACCACCTTACACCTATAAAAATGGCTAGTATCAAAAAGATGAGAAATAACAAGTGTTGGTAAGAACGTGGAGAAAAGGGACCCCTTGTGCACTGTTGGTGGGAATGTACATCGGTGCAGCCACTGCGGAAAACAGGATGGAGTTTCCTCGAAAAATCAAAAATAGAAACGCCATATGATCTAATAACTCCACTACTGGGTATTTAAGCAGAGAAAAGAAAAAAAACTAATTTGAAAAGACCTCTGCACCCCTGTGCTTGTTGCAGCATAATTTACAATAGCTGAGATATGGAAGCAATCCACGGGTCCGTCGACAGATGAGTAAAGAAGCTGTGGTACACACACAACCACACACACACAGGAGTATTACTCAGCCGTAAAAAGGGACGAGATCCTGACGTCTGAGACAAAATGGATGGACCTCGAGGGTATTACACTAAGTGAAGTGTCAGAAAGGCAAATGGTATATGATTTCACTTCTGTGTGGAATCCAAAGAACAAAACAACTGGGTAAACCGACAAAAAGCAGAGTCAGACCCATAGACACGGAGAACAAACGGATGGTTTTTTCCTCTAAAGAGGGCGGGGTGGGGGATGGGCAAGGTGGGGGAAGGGGAATGAAATATACAGGCTTCCAGTTATGGGTGAAAAGGTCCTGGAATAAAAGGGACAGCCTAGAGAATATGGTCATTGGTGTTGTCCAGGCATTGTCTGGTGGCGACGGTAACTACCCTTTTGTGAGCGTAACATACGCAGAAGTTGAATCACCCTGTTGTCCACCTGGAACTAATGCACCATTTTGTGTTAACTGTATTCTCATAAAATAAATAAATAATATGTCCCCGAAGGGGGTGAATTTTTGGTGCGTTGAAAAATTCACTTAGGGCAGGCTACATGCTATTTTCTGGGATTGTTTTTTTCCCCTTAGGACTTTTGAATTACCCTAAATCAAGAGTGGATAACCTCATTTACATTGATTCGAGGACATCGTCTCTTTCCCTTCTTCATGAAGTTCTTAGACTGAGAGAGAATGAATTATTTAGTCTCATATCTCGAGCATTCTAGCACCGACAATAGATTTTTCTGAGGTTTTGATGCGTGCTGGTCAGGGAAATTTAGTTGTGACTCATGTAACTCCTCATGGCTTAGCTTTGTGAACCCTGTGCCCATTTCCCCCCCCGAGAGTGGTGTATCTGCCTCTCTCACCTTACAACTGCCCTTCGTCCTGGGGGAGACGAGCTATGGGAACTATATTGTCTAATCTAGATGATTCATTTTTATTTTTTTTTAAGATTTTATTTACTTATTTGACAGAAAGAGCACAAGCAAGGGGGGAAGTGGCAGGCAGAGGGGGAGGGAGAAGCAGCTCCTACTGAGCAACGTGGGGCTGGATCCCAGGGCCCCGGGATCGTGACCTGAGCCAAAGGTGGATGCTTACCCCGCTGAGCCACCCAGGGGCCCCTGGGTTATTCCCTAGTAGAGAAAGTGGACTTGGACCTTAGGGATCAATTCAGAAAAATTCTCAGCCACGATCTTTCAAAAATTTTCTTCTCTCCCATTCTGTCTCCTTTTTGTCTAGAGCTCCACTTAGGGTGTTTTTATATTTTGTCACTCTCTTCTCAGTATCTGCTTTTCTTCCTTTCTTCCCACCTCCTTTTTCTGTGCTGCGTCTTGGTAACTCCTTCTGATTTTCCAGCTCACTCTGTCTTCTGTCGTATCCAAACTGTTTGCCGTGTCCACGGAATTTCTGTTTTAAATGACCGTGGCTTTCATTTCTAGCGGTTCTATTCTCCTTTTTCAGACCAACCTGATACCTTTAAATAATCTTCCGATCTTTTTCATGCCTCTGAAACTCTATTTTATTACTTTAAATATTTATTCTATGATCTGGTTTTAGAATTCCAGTGTCTTTGCTGTTGCGGGCCCGATTCTCCCATCTGTTGCTTCTGCTGGTTATTCACACTCACAATGGCTCATTTCCTCCTGGTTTGCCACTTCTAATGTGAATTCATCTTCCTTGGAACTTTGTCAGTAGAAATTATGTGAATCTCCAGTTTAGAGTATGTTCGTCGGAGAAGATTCGAGTCTGTTTCTGCGTGACTCCTGGTAAGGCATAAGACCAGGTACTTTGTTTTGGTTTGGGTTCCATTTATTGTATATATTTATATATATATGTCCTGTTGGTTCGGTTTCTCCAGAGAAGCCTAATACAGTATTTAGGAACAGAAGATTTAGTCTGTGTCCAGAAGCACTGGCATTTTGGTCACCTCTATTTAAGATTCCAGACTCTTGGCTTTCTTTCCACCACACGTGTTATCTTTTTCCGTTCACCTACGCCAGCCTTACTTTCTCCACCTACCTTGTCGATGTTGGGTCTTTTTTAAGGACACTGTCCTGGCTGGTCTCCTAGTTTCCCTCTACTCCCCATCCTGGGAGATCTCATTTAACCCATGGCTGCATGTTGAGGATGCTCTCATCTGTATCTCGGACTTCCATCCTTCCTCTGAATTCCGGATACACAGATCCAGTTCCTTACTGGGCGACTCCACGTGGGCATCTCACAGACATCTCACACTTAACTTTGCCACAACGGATTTTTTCCCCGTCCTGGATCCATCAAGTGGTACTTTATTAACCATTCTCTGGGCAAATTATATAGTTTTTCTTGCTCTATGGACCCAAACCTCAGGATACAGGTCTATAAAATGAGGATAATGATAGTATTAAATAGCCAGTATATGTAAAAACAGTTAAAGGGCTTAGCACATGTCAGATATTAGCTGCTGTTCTTTTTGCTTTATTTTTTCTTCCGTGTTCTACAAGAAGGATATACACTCCATGGGGTCAGAGAGGTTCGCTGCAGATCCCAGAACAACGCCTTTCCCGTGATCGGTCCTCAGTAAGTATTTGATAAATCGAGTGTAGGAGGAAATGTACTTACTGAAACCGAGAATTTATCTTTGACTTTGCTCTTCCTTTCACGGCCCTGCCAAGTCCGTCCATCAGTGAGGACTGTTCTACAGTCTGTCTCACTAGTAGTCTCTAGTCCAGAAAACCATCACCTCTTTGCTTCGTTGTGTCTGTTGTTTCCTGTTTATTAAACATGCTGTAGTTTGGGACATATTAGGGAAAGGAGCAAGTGCAGGAAGAAGGTAAAAAATGAAGGGTCCTTCTTTTTTTTTTTTTTTTTCAAGATTTTATTTATTTATTCATGAGACACACAGAGGGAGGCAGAGGGAGAAGTAGGCTCCCTGTAGGAAGCCCGACTGGATCCCGGGACCCCAGGCTCACGCCCTGAGCCAAAGGCAGACGCTCAACGGCTGAGCCCCCAGGTGTGCCTGAAGGGCCCTTCGGATGGAGGAGGAGAACGTGGTGCTCAGAGGAGTCCGTAACGACTGGGCGTTTCTAATTCGTGGCTGTGGCTGGCTTCCTGCTGGCTAGAACCAGGGTGCGGCCAGAACCGCCACGTCCCCTTAGAGCGGAGGTCATGCTTGGCGGCACTGCTGGGAGAAGGTCTCCCTAGGGAGCTGCTCAGCTCCTCCAAGGGCTGCATCGTGGCTGCCTCTGGTCACAACCATGTCCCGGTTCCTTCAATACCCCCCAGGTGAGCTCTGGTTGTCCGCCCTGTGGAACCAGAGCTGAAAGCCACAGCTCTTGTTCTGACCACTGGGGCTTTGCTGAGACGCTGCCAATGCAGAGGAGCCCGAGGCAGGGATAGAGCTACAGGCGCCAGAGCACGTCCCGGAGCAAGAAGAGCTGGGCTCTGGTTATGAGGCAGGGTTCTGTGGTTTTGCGTCTTCTTCTCTGGACCTTTCTGTTCCTTTTATTTTTTTTTTAAGATTTTATTTATTTATTCATGAGAGACAGAGAGAGAGAGGCAGAGACACAGGCAGAGGGAGAAGCAGCTCCCTGCGGGGAGCCCGACGTGGGACTCGATCCCGGGACCCCGGGGTCACGCCCTGGGCCAAAGGCAGGCGCTCAACCGCGGAGCCCCCCAGGCGTCCCCGCACCTTTCTGTTCCATCTTCAGAGTGGAAGCCCCTCCCGAGCAGGTGATGCTGCAAGCCCCACCGAGCTCTTCCGTAGGGGGTTTCCTCGATGCAACTTCCCGGTGGGGAGAAGGAGGAGGGCAAGGAAGAGGAGAGCATCTCTGACATAGTCTCTCTTCCTCCTTCTGGAATTATCATCTCCTAATCCTGGAATCCCGGCGAGGGAAGAGGCAAAAGGAGGAAGCCTTCCATCCGGTGCCAAATAACTTCCTGGACAGAATTAGAATGAGGAGCGTGTTGTCCTGTCCGACCTTCTGGGGACCTCATGACTTTAAACCTTCCGCTTCTGGGTCTGATGTGAGCTTGCTCGAGCGGCTTGCAAACCCTCACCCAGGAGGACGTGCGGGCAGCCGTGAGTCCCAAGGGAGCTGGCTTGGCGCTGACAACTGGGCGTGTTTGCCTCGGTGGAAGGTCGCTGAAGCCAGTGGTAGCTGAGTTTAATAAAATTAGTATTTGCTTTAAACTTATTACACGCTCAGTATGGTACCAGATATCTCTGCTGCTGCTGGAGAGAGAAGCGGTATAGACGGAAAAGTCCGAATGATGCAAAATAATACAGTTGTGTGATCTGTTAAGACATTAGGCTGCGTCCTTCTCTTCCCCCACTACATCGCCGTGTGTGTGTGTGTGTGTGTGTGTGTGTGTGTGTGCACACTCTGTCTATATACACGTACATATATAATGGTTTTATCTTTCCAAGAGTCGCTGACTGAGGAACAAATGTTGAAATGACTCTACGCTTAGGGGGCGACGTTAGGTGACCAGGTGTAGAATCCCGGTGTTGGATGAGCCAGGTTTCCTTCTGGCCGGCTAGGTTAATTGTGCTACAGGGGCGGGAGGGGAATATGATAAGAAAAGACCCTCGGGGCTTAGCAGCTCTGAGGGGGAAGGCGGGAAGTGCCAGAGGCTGTTCCGTCCTTTGTCCTTTGCCGGCACCTGGAGCTGGGGGCGGGCCGAGCCAGGGAAGGAGCCTGCTCAGGACCAGCCACCAGCCACCAGCCCCAGAGGCTCAGGCTGCAGCCGGCCTCCGTCCCCTGAGACCTGAGACCCCCTGAGCCCGTCTGGGCCACGGTGTGGACACGCCCTGCCTTCCCCCCGGCACCCTGGAGACCTTTTCTAGATGGGCAGGTAGGGAGTTTGGACACTTTATGAGGTGGTAGTAGCCTGAGATCTCTGCTCCTGGCCCACAGGGGGCCTGTTCACAACACATTTGAAATCTCTCCTCTGAGCCGGGAAAGTGGTTCTTGTGGGGTGAGTGTTCGGTGGGGTGGAAACATGGGAAACCGTACGTGAGCTTCTAGCGGTGATGCTGACCGGCCCTCGGTGGGTCGAGCGACACAGATCCCAACAACCACCCGCGTGTTAGAAAAGATGGGTTTTTTGAAAATAAATTTATTTTTTATTGGTGTTCAATTTGCCAACATACAGAATAACACCCAGTGCTCATCCCGTCAAGTGCCCCCCTCAGTGCCCGCCACTCAGTCACCCCCACCCCCTGCCCTCCTCCCCTTCCAACACCCCTAGTTCGTTTCCCAGAGTTAGGAGTCTCTCATGTTCTGTCTCCCTCTCTGATATTTCCCACCCATTCTTTCTCCTTTCCCCTTTATTCCCTTTCACTGTTTTTTATATTCCCCAAATGAATGAGACCATACAGTTTTTGAAAAGACGGGTTTAAATCCGGGATACGAAACATATGAAGCATGAGAACTTTGGCAAGTCATTCAACTTTCTGGGATTAGTTTTCTTCTCTACTAAACATTTAAAAAATTAAACTGTATTTGTGAAATCACGTTGGAAACTGGAAAGTTTCCATATAAATATGAGTTTTTAGTGATTCTTCTATAAAATGAGAGTAAGAATAAGGACTATGCCTAAGGATTGTTGTAAAGGTTAAGTAAGACAACAAGAAATATTTTTGAAGACTCGTTGTATCTAGAAGAGCTTTATAATTTCTCAGTGCATACGTGGATTTAATTATTTTGTTGCTTTCACACAGCAAGGTAGTTTTTGGCTTACCTTCCTCTTTCCTACCTTTCACCTTCCACTACTAAGATTCAGTAATGTTTGTCTGTTCCATTGGGATAATAATAGAGACTGTTTTGTCCATGTAAATATAGTTACAGGAGCTAAATCCTTTCTCTGGGTGACTGAGTCTTACCTAAATACAAATTAATATATCTTCATGGATCTTTCCCCTGCTGCCACGATTACATTCATCAGAAAAAGCTATTATCATCGCCATATCCCTGCTATTTCACTGAAATGTGCAGTGAACATTCCTAATGCAACTCCTTACTTAAGTTGTGGTAAAATTGTATAAAACACTCCTTTAAGCCAAAATAACCCTACTACTTCATTTATATACTAAATGGCAGAGTCCTAACACAAGTCTTACATTTTATTTAAAAATTTTTAATAGTTGGGACATCTGGGTGGCTCAGGGGTTGAGCATCTGCCTTCAGCCCAGGGCGTGACCCCGGGGTCCTGGGATTGAGTCCCACGTTGGGCTCCCTGCGTGGAGCCTGCTTCTCCCTCTGCCTGTGTCTCTGCCTCTGTCTCTTATGAATATATACATAAAATCTTAAAGAAAATATTTTATAGTTAAAATCTTAATTGTAGACTTTATAACTTTGTAGACCTTATATTCTCCTTGGATTCATATCAATGCATTTTATTTTTTACATAGTTATTGTTAATAGAGTTTCCAGGTCTCTTTTTTCACTTATGTAAATTTTCATACTTCTTGTTGTTTGATACTGCTTTTTTTTTTCCATAATTTGCTTTACCATTCTATTTTAAGTCAGTTGAATTTACATCATCTGGATGTAAAAGTTAGCTTCTCTTTATTCATTGCTGATCTCTCCGTTTTCGAGTTGTTTAAATAAGTGGTTCTCCCCATTTGATGGACACCTAAATCACTTTTGGAAAATTTTAAGATAAGGAGGTTATTTCGTGGGTGCGTGTGTGACTCAGTTGGTGAAGTGTCTGCCTTCGGCTCAGGTCATGATCCCAGAGTCCTGGGATGAGTCCCTCCTTGGGCTCCCTGCTCATCGGGGGGCCTGGTTCTCCCTCTACCTCTGTACCCCGCCCCCACCGTTGTATGCTCTCTCTCTCTCAAATAAAATAAATAAAATCTTTTAATAAAAGAGGTTATTTTGTTCTATGACTGGTTTACTGAATAGACTCTCTAGTGATGCCAGGTTATGAATTTGGAGAAAGCTCTTTAGCTGAATTTGATGGAGGAAGAAGTGTATACCGTGTGGATGCAGCTAAGATCAGCTCCAGAACAACCATCATCTTCTCTAGCTAATGTTTACACACACACACAACTTAATTTAATTTTTGTGTAATCCTAACTGCAGTGGACACGGTCAGCTGTACCATGATGTCACACTGCGGTGATGCGCTGCTTTCCACTCCTGGCCCTTTAAATGGAGCTAACTCACCCACTCATATTAGGAAGCAGGTGGTAAAAGCAGTTCCAGTGTCACGGGATCACCTGGCCACACCCTGACGTGTCCATTTGACACTTTCTTTAGTCAACCGAGCTTGTTCCCTGGGTCTCAGGGTTTCTAGAGACGCATTCGTTCGTTTAACCACTTATTGAGTCCCCGTGTGTCTGCGCCTGACACCCAGGACATAAAGGCTGGTGGCCTGTCCAATCTGCCGGCGGGAATCTTGTCATTTGGTGGTAGGTCTGGGTGAGAGGCGTTCCGTCCTCAGGGACAACTGGGGGGCTCAGTCAGTTAGCATCTGACTCTTGATTTCCACTCAGCTCATGATCTCAGGGTGGTGAGATGGAGCCCAGCATTGAGCCCCGTGTCGGGCTCGGTGCTTAGCAGGAAATCTGTTGGAGATTCTTTTTTCTCCTTCTCCCTCAGCTCCTACTCTCTCTTTCTCTAAGATAAATAAATCTTTTTTTTTTTTTTTTTAAAGAGTTCCTTTCTCAGTGGAAGAAGTCAGGCAGCCACCTCTGGCTCTGTCAGGTAGGGGGATAGGCGAGCCAGGGGAATAATTATTATTTGAAATATAGTTATTTGTGTGTGTGTGACATACATTGATTTATACATTAATCTTGTTTCACCAGCTAGGCTGTAAGCTCCTTGAGGGGGAGAAAAAAGTGTTATTTGTGTTCTCTGAAACACACTTGAGAAACATACACTGTGTTGATTTATTGATTTCTGTAAATAAGTGATGAATTGGCTTTGAGACTTGGCTCGTGTTCCTAGATGATTTGACTTGTCCTGTGTTGCGTGCACATCTCACTCCGTCTCCACTTAGCCTACCTCCCAGGACCCGTGGGTTTGGCCACTCTCTGCTCCTTTGGCTCCTTGACTTACAAGGCCCACGTCCAGTCTTGGATGTAGTCAACCACCAGGTTTTTCTGGCTCTTCCACCCTGGCGGCTGAGCACGTTGGAGAAAAATCGCAGAATGGCCGAGACGAGGGTGCCTCCAGATTCCTGACCTCTCTCTTCAGCAGCGCTCTGACTCCGCTTGGACACACTTCTCTTCGGAGAATTCATCAGTGTTTCTTCTATTCATAGGGAAGCTCTTCCAACTCTACAGCTCCTTCCCCAGGGCCTCTTCCTCGCCACCTCACCCCCTGCTCTCTGGTGATTAGCTGCCCAGAGAGAATGGAGGCCTTACGACAGCTTCCTCACCTCCCTGCCTCCTTTACCTCTAGCAACTCTCATCCTCAGGCTTTGAAAGGAAGTGACTCTTTGCCTCTTCCCCTCTTTCCTGTGAAGGCTACTTCCTCTCCTATGCCCTGATCCTCTCCCTTCTTGCTTTTTCAGGCCCTTGCTCTGTCAACTACTCAGTTTCTTTCCTGACTCATTAACTGCCCCCTCTCTATTGGCTGTTTCCCTTCGGCATAGAATAAGATACAGATACCTTCTACCCTGAAAAACCAATTCTGTGTGTCTTGCCACAGGATGATGGAAGCAACCCAAGACACGTGAAATACTAGAGTTAGCTGTGAGACGGGCCTGGATCTGATTAGGTATGAAGGTGGTACCAGCCACAAAGGGTAGAGCTCCCACGGGGCTCCCGGGAATGCCAGAGCCACACACCGAGCTGAGCCAATAGTGTGGAGAGCACCCGACTCCAGCCCTCAGACTGGAGCCTGCATCCCCTGAGTTGAGCTTGGCCCAGCCAGTGTGCAGCTGGACTCAGGTCTGTGAACAAGAAATCAAGCTCATTAAGTTTGGGGATGGTTGTCACACAGCATAACTGCAGCCATAGCTGACGAATACTAGCTGGCACCTAAAAAGTGACATGAAGGAGATACAGGAGACGAAAGGCAGAGAGGACATCGACTCCTCCTCCTCGTGCACCCAGGACGCCATATTGTGTCACCTTCTGGTTGCCAAGGGAGGAGGTTAATCCACCACAATAAGGATTATTTTAAGGTCTTGGAGTTTTTCTTTCTATTTTTTCTTTGCCTTTATCTTCTGTTCTTTGTTCCTTCATTCTTGTCCTCTAGCTTCTTTCACTGTTGAGGCCTTACATTCTGCTCGGCTTGAGGAATACGAAACAAAAGCCACCTTTTGGTTTAAACGGGGAAATGAACTGTAAACAAGTAATTGACCCACATGCAAGCTGCCCTGTCAGGAAGCTGTATACAGAGGGAGGAGCAAACGGGGTCACTGAGCTCTTTGTATCGCTGCTGATGCTCACCGAACAGCTGGGAGAGGCCCTGTGTGAGGAGCAGAGTCGGACAAGGACGCAGTCCCTGCCCTTGTCCCTCCTTTCCAGACTTCTGACTTTAATCTGTGATGGCACATGAGGCTCTACTCTGCGTCCCTCACACACATTATTTCCTCTGCTGGAAATCTCCTCCTCTTCTTTACCAAGGCACCAACTTTGGGTCCTTCCCAAGGAGGCTAGATTCCCTTCCTGGCTGCATTTATAGCACTTGATGTGTCTCTTACGGTGACACGTGTCCTACTTGAATTAGTAGTTAAGTGTCTGTTTTCTCTGCTAACCAACTAGTCCAAACCAAAGCTGTCTGGTTTACTGCCTTACCTCCAGTGACTGAGTTGGTTTAGTGAATGGGATAGAGTTGAATCTCCAAAGACCGGTTACGTGTATGAGGCAGTAGGCACGGAGGCAGGAAGAGGGTTTGCAGAAAGCTCATCAGTTCACTTCCAACGTCCTCGAACAGAATACCCGAGTTGCTACCCCAAGTTGATCTCTGACGTTGGAAACAAAAGAAAACAAGAGAAATCCAATTTGGGTCTCCAAGGAGCTTAGCAGTACTTTGCGTTGTCGAGAACTCTCTGATAGCTAGAAAATTCCACTCATGAGCAGCTGGCCTTGCTCATGGCTCATGACGCAGGCAGCATTTGGCGATAACATTTCCTGGCACTGATGTGTATCTGCTGCGTGTACAGCTCAGGGACCTTGTCTTGTTCCAGGGATGCAACCCCAGTGGCGCAACGTGGCCTGTGGTTCCCGCTAACCCTGGCAGGCGAGGTGGTGGGCGGCCTGGCAGGAGGCTGTGTGCTCCTCCCAAGTGCCTGCCTGGGGCCCTGCCTCCTCTGCCACTGTCCTTTGTCTTGTTGTTGAGAGGAGGCTGCGGTGCTCTGCTCTTGGTGGAGGAAGACCCTCAGTTCCTTCTCCTCTTACTTTGCTGCAAACAATAGAAATATGAACATTTTCTACCTGCTGGAACCAGACTCCTTGCAATATCTATCCAACAATTTAAAAAGATTGCTCAGAATAGAAGGGGATATTTTGTACATGCAAGTTCATCTCCATATCCTCAATGAGTTTTCAGTCATCACGGCCATTGGCTCCGTGTGGACTCGTGTCTGACTCACACGATGGCAGGGTTTTCTTAAAACCAGCTCGCCCCCATGTGATGGAGAGCAGTGGCTTTACTAATACACCAGGGTGGGCAAATGCTGCCTGCTTTCCTATGAGCCCTCAAGTTAAGAGTTTTTACATTTTCAAATGGTTATATATATATATATATATATATATATATATATAAAAAGCCAAAGAAGAATGGTATTTCTAGAAAGGGGGAAATGAGCTGAAAGTGAAATTATAGTGTCCTAAATTAGTAAAGTTTTATTGCAACACAACCATGCTCATTTGTTGAGGGCTTGGTTAGGGCCACCTTCCTGCCGCAAGAGCAGAGTTGATGAGTTGTGGCAAAGACTAGGCGCGGTTGGCAAGGCCTGAGGTATTTGGATCTTGCCTTTACGGAAAAAGTTTGCCGAGCCCTGTACTGGAGGGCTATGGAGTTCTTTGATCGACCCACCCCGAGTGTACCAGAGGCTTACTCCAGGGCCTATTTTGTGCTTCCAGTAGACTTCTAGACTGACTACGGGCCCACACCACCGCCTGCAGACCCCGACGAAAGATGGGCCGCGTCTCCAAGTAGGGCCAGAGCGGCCGCGTCCTTCCGCGGCCCGTCCCCGCCTCTCCCCTGCCCCCCCGCCCTTTGTGTGCCAGCGGGGGCCCGGCCAGCGCAGTCGTGGGGAGCGTCGCTCTTGGTCTTAGGCTGTGGCTCAAGCCCCATGTTGGGCGTGCAGATTACTTAGCGATAAAATATTTTTAAAAATAAGAATGCCCACCTTCAGGACCGGCGGAAACAGTACTTCAGTCCTTCCCTGACAATCTCACCCCAAAGGCTTCTAACTACAGGACAAAATGAATTTATCCCTGATGCCCCTCCCTCGCTGCAGGGACCTGGGGCAGACCCCAGTGACCACCAGAAGCGGGTCAAGTTCTTTGAAATCTGTGCTCCATCTTGAAGCGTTCTGAGTTTTTACTCTATAATCTAGTCGTGCTTGTGTAAAGGTAAAAATCATAGGGCACCTGGGCATTGGTACCATAAAGTAGACTCCAGGGATGCCTGGGGGCTCAGTGGTTGAGCTTCTGCCTTCAGCTCAGGGCGTGGTCCTGGGGTCCCGGGATCGAGTCCCACGTCGGGCTCCCTGCATGGAGCCTGCTTCTCCCTCTGCCTGTGTCTCTGCCTCTGTCTCACTCTCTCTCTATCTGTGTCTCATGAATAAATGAAAAAATAAACAAAATCTTTAAAATCAATCAATCAATCATGATTTCTATCATAGATCTTCAAGTACTATCAATACCCAGAAAGCTAGGCCATGCTAACCTGCGGTGCAGGTACTGGCTTCGCCCCACCACGGACTCTCCAGACTTGCACTCAGTGAGGAGCGTGACCGATTGTGCTGATTCCCTGGCTATTCTGCGTGCCTCTACCACGATCCCAGCCCTTTCCAGATGCACATAACAGAGTGTGGTTGTGTTGCAAGCGGTCTCAGTCCTGGCCTGTCTTCTCCGTGTCTACGCTGATCCTTCGTTCCTCTGGGCGGGGGGACCAGGCCGGGCGGGGATTTCCCCTGCTCAGAGCCTGGGTCCCCTGCTTCTGTCTCAGCCTCACGTCCTGCGACTCGGGCCACGCCGCTTCCCACGGGCTTTCGCTGTTTGGTCCCCGCAACTGTGCCCGCCCGTGTCTTGGCCCTTCCCGTCCCCCAGGGGCCGATTGTCACCAGGCGTCTGGGTGTGGCCCCGGACCAGGGCTGCCGTGACAGGTCCGCGGTGCTGTCAAACACGCAGCCCCCTGGCCTCAGGCAGCTTTTGACACGTGTAAGGTGGCTGATAGGGCCGCGAACAGAGTGCTTAGTTTTAGTTCATTTAAATTGAAGGAGCCACTTGAAGCTTTCTAAAAATATTTTATTTATTTATTCATGAGAGACCCAGAGAGAGGCAGGGACATGACACAGGTGGAGGGAGAAGCAGGCTCCACGCAGGGACCTGATGTGGCACTCGATCCCGGGACCCCGAGGTCACGCCCTGGGCTGAAGGCAGGTGCTCAACCGCTGAGCCCCCCAGGGGCCCCCATATGTAGCTTGCTTTCTCCTTTCCTTTCCCTTTCCCTTTCCTTCCCTTCCCTTCCTTCTAGAAGCTGTTTATTGTCCATCACTCTCATCCCCATTTTGTTTGCCTCTGAGGAAGAGCAGCCCGAGGGCCCCGGGGGTGTCCCTTCCCATCCAGCGCCCTGAGCAGCGTGGCCCGGCGGGTGGGGGCCGCTGACCGGGCACAGAGGCACCCGCCGCCTTCAGGCCCGCCTGGGCCTCCAGGCCGCGCAGCGGGGAGTTCAGGGGCGGGAGCGGGCCCCTCAGCCTGACCCCGTCCTGGGCACAGGCTGTCCGGCGGCTGCTCTTCCCCTCCAGCCTCTTCCGGGTGCCCCTGGGCGTTCACAAGCAGGGCTGCAGCCCCCTCCGTCCAGCAGCCCCCACGTGGGACCCCCGGGTGACCCGCTTGTCGCAAGGGGTGGTGTGTGCGTTGCCCAGGGCAAGGGTGGCGGGCTAACGGGTCCCCGCGAGGGGCTGGTGGGCAGCCCCGGGATCCACAACCACCAGAGGTCTCGGCCGTCGGAGGCCCGGATCCGGTGAGGGAAGGCTCCAGGGGCAGCGAACTGGAGCACACCCGGGCTGGATTCCTGGGCGATGACACATCAGCTGGGTTTCCCGTGGCAGGAACGGCCCGAATCCCGCAGAAGCTTCTCCACGGGTCTTTTCAGATTTATGGTGTAGGTAGTGTCCGGTCCTTCTGCAGACGCCCTGGTCCATTTGGAAGTCGAGGTTGGTGCCGCCTAAGTGGATGGCTGCTGCCAGGAGCTTGAGGACATCTCCTCCTTCGTCTGCAGGACTTCAAGAGCTCTAGACTCCGAAGCTTTCCCTCTTAGTTACAAGGGGAACACAAAACACCGGTGGACGCCCCGGGCCGGTGGCGTGGAAGGGCCACGGGCCGCCCTTTGCATCCCCCGGGCGGGCGGTGTCAGACCCCACAGCACTGCCAGCGTGAACCTGCGGCAGCCACGGCCCCGGCGCTGGAGGCTGTCAGAAATGCAGCATCTTCCTCCTCACCCTCGACCTACGGAACCAGAGCCTGCACTTTAACCATATCTCCGGGTATTAGAGTGCAGTAAAGTCTGAGAAGCAGTGCTGCGAATGAGCAAATCTCCGGAAAAGATGTGCTATCAGTCAGAGCAAGCCGGGTTACGCTGCGGTAACAAGCACGCCCCGAATCCATCGGCTTAAAATAAGCAAGTTTTGCTTCTCACGGACGCCGCTTGTCCACGGCGGGCCGGAGGGGGCTCTGTTCCACATCGTTCTTCCTCCAGGTTCCAGGCTGTCGGGCCAGAGCCGTCTGGATCCTTGGTCATTGCTGCGACATGAGGGGCCACAGGCAGCGTGGTGAAGCCTCTCATTTCTCCTCACAGTCCCCTGGCCAAAGCATGCCACGTGACTGTTCCTAACCCTATGGGGACGAGGAAGTGCAATCTTGTCAAACACCCTGAAGGGGCAGAAGCAGAATATTTGGTGAACATATGCGGTGAAGGGCACTAATGACCGCCACGCTCAAGCATAATTACAGCTTTGGTTTTTTGTTTTTTGTTTTTTTAAAAACAGCCAGGTCTGAAGATCATCATTTCAAGCCTGGACTTGCCATAGCTTTCTAATTGGTCTCTCTGTTGTCCTTTCTTTTTTTCTTTCTTTCTTTCTTTTTTTTTTTTTTTTTTGTTTTTTTTTTTTTTTTACATCACTATCACATTAATCCTCTTAAGGCATTGCTCTGAGTATTTTATTTCTCTGCTCAAAAGCCTTCAACGACACCTCATTGTCTACCAAGTTAAGTAAACTCCTTTTCGTATGATGTAGTGGAAAGAATGCTACTAATTTATGTGTGACCTTGGACAGGGTTGCTTAAATTCTCTGAATCACAGTTTTCTCATCATTAATTTGGAGATAAAAATATCCACCTTCAAGGGCTGCTATGAATCTTAAGTAAAATAATGTGTATGAAGTGCATCGTGTATTAGACATCTAGAAAATAAGAGCAGAATCCCTGGCATGAGCTTGCAGAGCACACTGTGTGTATCTATATTATAATATTTACCCAAAACATATCTAGATGACCTATTACATGTCTGTTTCTCCTAGTGGACTTGAATTCCTTGAGGGTGGAGGTTATGTCTTTGACTTTACAATTACTGAACCAAGCATAAGGCTCTGCATGTGGAAGATTCTTGCTAAGTGTTGTTTTAGCTGCACATCATTTGTGAAGGATTTTGAGCTCTCCCTAGGAAGGTTGCCTCATGTGTCTACCCAGAGTTATAGCCAAGCCATACCACTTGCTGTGCCCTAAACTAATGGCATGTTCCTCACCTCTGGACCTTTGTTCATGACGTTTCTGTTTCTGATATATACTTTTTCCTTCCTGTACCTTAGCCTTTCTTTTTTTTTTTTTTTTAAGACTTTATTTATTCATGAGAGACAGAGAGAGAGAGACAGAGGCAGAGACACAGGCTCCACGCAGGGAGCCCGATGCAGGACTCGATTCTGGGACTCCAGGATCACGCCCTGGGCCAAAGGCAGGTGCTCAACCACTGAGCCACCCAGGTGGCACCCTCTTAGCCTCTCAAAAGTTTGCTCATCACTCAAGCCCCACCTGAAGTGGCACCTCTACAACTATTATTTTTCTAATTCCTGGCCTGAAAGCAACATCTCCATTCTTTGAACATTCATAGAAGACTTCAGAGAAGACTTCACACAGAAGGCTGGATTTGGGATTCCTCTGGGAAAGTAGTGACCAGGGGGTTTATACTGGGACGGCAAAGTGGAGAGCAGGAGACAGAGAGGACTTTCCAGATGGATCAGGATGGGCCTCCACGTCTGCAGATGGCTGAGGTGCAGGGAGGATAGAAAAAGAAGGCAGAGGCAAGGCTGGAGCGATAGGCAGGTACGAGAAGTTACTAGCTTGCGGGCCATGGTTAAGAAGGTTGAATTTTATCCTAAGCCAGTGAAGAAGGGTGGAGATATGTGTTTTTGCGACCTAGAAACCAGTTTATTGAGGATGAGAGTCTGATATTTAATGATTGATATTTAATAAAGATATTATAATATTTAATAATTGATCTCCAATGTTCTGTGTTAGGCCAGCTAGCGTTATCTGCTTTCTGACTGTGATTTGGTCTTCCCGATGCCTTTCCTTTTATGTCAGTTATGATTCCAGTTACCTGCCTAGCCCCTGAAGGTGGAAGATGTTGCATTTTCAGTGTCTTAGGTCTGCACTCCAAGCATCATCGGACAACTTCAATCCACTATCAATTAGGAATTGCATTTGGCTGTTTATAACAAGGACCCTTCTCTCAATAGTGGCTTCAATAAGACAGAGGCTTATTTCTCTCTCATGTAGAAGAAGACTGCAGGTAGCTTGCACAGTTTTATCGGGGACAAAGACTTCTACTTGTTTCCGCTTCCATCCTTGTCCCTATGGCTTCCATTCTCAAGATTACCTGGTGTGCATGGCTGTTGGAGCTCCTACCATCACATCCCCATTTCAGGCAGTCGGAAGGAAGAAGTGGGTAAGAATGCATTATTTCTCAGAGTTCTATATAATGCGTCTGTTTATAATCATTGGCAAACATTTGGTCACAAGGCTACCAAGGGGTGGGGACTATAGACTTTTATTCTAAGAGGCTAAAAAAAATGTGTGTGGGGATTGTTTCTATTTTTGTTTTTGTTTTGTTTTGTTTTGCTTTAAAGCAGAGACTTGTGAGAGTAGGAAAACAGCAGCCTCTGCTATGGTATGTGACTCCAGCCTTCACTGTAATACATCTGTGTTTTGGAAGACTTTGCTTCCATTAGTTCATATTTGCCAAAAGTTCCATCCTACCAAGTCCTACTAGTGTCTCTTTGTCCTCTGGTATTTAAATGTCACTTTCAGTTTATGCATAACCTACACTCTGTGCCTTGATGCACATCTGCTTGTCCTGAATTGGACAATTCTTGCTTGAATTTCATCCTTAACCGTCAGTCCTCCATCTCAACAAGGGAGAGGAGAACTAGGAGGTACTGCCCAGGCTGAAGGCAGAAGCCTCAGATGTGTTTGAACAGATACACCTCAGTTGATATCCGTCTAGAAGAGGAATATATAATTTCCATCGCCCACATTTACTTGTTTCCAAAGGGTTTGGATTATTTGTTGTAAAACTTTGCATCCCTGTGGCCCGTCTCTAAGATTTTTCTCTTTACAGAAGAGAAGTCAGGAGATACACTTTTCCGTGTTCTCATCCCTATGTTGCGCCACTCTTAAATTTGCTAATGAGAGGAATTTGCCTATGATTTGCAAGGCAAAGAGTGGAAGAAACCAGTGTTCTCTGGAGCCCATTGCAGACAGGGAGTTGCTTCCTAGAGAGTTTTGTGCCTTAAACTCTTTGATGTTTCAAGCGGAGCTCAAGCTGCTGACCAAGCCGCCTCTGATTTCACAGGCAGCTCCACTTCCCCTTAGATCTTCCAGTGGCTGTGTATGATCCTAATTCCTATATTAAATGCTTCCTAATGAAATAATAGAATGGCTTCTCTTTTCCTTTTTTTTTTTTTCCTTTTTAGGCTACTATTGACCAGAAGTCTTTTTTTTTTTTTGAAGATGTATTTATTTATTTTTATTTATGATAGACAGAGAGAGAGAAAGAGGCAGAGACACAAGAGGAGGGAGAAGCAGGCTCCATTCTGGGAGCCTGACGTGGGACTCGATCCCGGGACTCCAGGATCACGCCCTGGGCCAAAGGCAGGCGCCAAACAGCTGAGCCACCCAGGGAACCCCTGGCTTCTCTTTTCCTGAGTGAACCGGTTGACTGATCTATTCCCTCTTACCTGAATTATTTGGCTATAAAAATTTTGGAGGTTCTTTTGATAGAATACTGTTTATATGGCCAAGCAGGTACGCTATTTTACATTGCAAATACCCTTTGAAATTACATATGTGAATATTAAAATATATGGTATAATTACATTTATATAAGTATATATTACAATTTATATTATGTTTTAAAGACTATTCTACATGTATTTCTTTTGCCCCTCTGAAGCATTGATTTCCCAGAGTACTAGAGAATACACCTCTCACTTTAATTACATTATGACAAAATCAATGCACAGATATCAGTTGCATTTCTATATACTAACAAAGAGAAGAAAAAGAAATTAAGGAATCGATCCCATTTACGATTGGAACAAAAACTGTAAGATACCTAGGAAAAAACCTAACCAAACAGGTAAAGGCTTTATATTCTAAAAACTACAGAACATTTATGAAAGAAATTGTGGAGGACACAAAGAGATGGAAAAACATTCCATGATCATGGATTAGAAGAATAAATATTGTAAAAATGTCTATACTACCCAGAGCAATTTATACATTCAATGCAATCCCTATCAGTTACCATTGATCTTTTTCACAGAGTTGGAACAAATAATCCTAAGATGTGTATGGAACCAGAAAAGACCCCAAATAGCCAGAGGAATGTTGGAAAAAACATCAAAGCTGAGGGCATCACAATGCCTAACTTCAAGCTATATTACAAAGCTGTGATATTCAAGACAGCATGGTACTGGCACATAGATCAATGGAACAGAACAGAGAACCCAGAAATGGACTCCCAACTCTATGGTCAACTAATCTTCGACAAAGCAGGAAAGAATATCCACTGGAAAAAAGACAGTCTCTTTAATAAATGGTGCTGGGAAAATTGGGCAACCATGTGCAGAAGAATGAAACTAGACCATCCTCTTACCCCATACACAACGATAAACTTAAAATGGGTGAAAGACGTAAATATGAGACAGGAATCCATCAAAATCCTAGAGGAGAACACAGGCAGCAACCTCTTTAATGTCAGCCACAGCAACTTCTTGCTAGACACGTCTCCAAAGGCAAGGGAAACAAAAGCAAAAATGAACTATTGGGACTTCATCAAGATAAAAAGTTTCTGCACAACAAAGGAAACAATCAACAAAACTAAAAGAACCCAAAGAATGGGAGAAGACATATTTCCAAATGACATATCAGATAAAGGGCTAGTATACAAGATCTATAAAGAACTTTTCAAAGTCAACACCCAAGAAACAAACAATCCAGTCAAGAAATGGGCAGAAAACATGAACAGACATTTCTCCAAAGACATACACTTGGCCAACAGACACATTAAAAAATGCTGCACATCACTTGCCATCAGGGAAATACAAATCAAAACCACCTTGAGATCCCACCTCACACCAGTGAGAATGGGGAAAATGAACAAGACAGGAAACCACAAATGTTGGAGAGGATGTGGAGAAAGGGGAACCCTCCTGCACTGTTGGTGGGAATGTGACCTGGTGCAGCCACTCTGGAAAACTGTGTGGAGGTTCCTTAAGAAGTTAAAAATAGGGATGCCTGGGTGGCTCAGAGGTTGGGTGGCTGCCTTTGGCTCAGGGCATGATCCCAGGGTCCTGGGATCGAGTCCCACATTGGGCTCCCTGCATGGAGCCTGTTTCTCCCTCTGCTATGTCTCTGCCTCTCCCTCTCTCTGCGTCTCTCATGAATAAATAAATGTTTTAAAAAAAAGAAATTAAAAATAGAACTGCCCTACGACCCAGCAATTGCACTACTGGACATTTACCACCAAAATACAGATCTAGTGGAACAAAAGGGCACCTGCACCCAGTGTTCACAGCAGCAAGTCCACAATAGCCAAACTGTAGAAGGAACTAAGATGTTTTTCAACAGATGAATGAATAAAGAAGATGTGGTCTACACACACACACACACACACACACACACACACACACTGGAATATTACTGAGCCATCAGAAAGGATGGATAGTTACCATTTACATCAATGTGGATGGTACTGGAGGGTATTATGCTGAGTGAAATAAGTCAGTCGTAGAAAGACAATTATTGTATGGTTTCACTCATATGTGGAATATAGGAAATAGTACAAGGGACCATAAAGGAAGGAGGGGAAGCTGAATGGGGTAAAATCAGAGAGGAAGATGAGTCACAGGAGACTCTTAACTCTGGGTAACAAACTGAAGGTCGCTGAAGGAGAGGTGGGTGGGGGGATGTGGTAACTGGGTGAACAGACATTAAGGAGGGCACGTGATGGGATGAGCACTGGGTGTTATATGTGACTGATGAATTATTGAAAACTACATCTGAAACTCATGAGGTACTACTATATGTTGGCAAACTGAATTTAAATTAAAAAAAAAATAAAGCAAATTGCTCAGTGATTGGAGCTGCCAGGAAAAAAATTACATTATGACAAGAGGGTCTATCACTATGTTCTGTAAAAATGCCTTAGGAGCCCGTGCAGGGTAGGGTGGGAGTAGGAATGGTGATAGAGTCCAAGTGAGGTAGCGGAGCTCCCAGCCTGGTGGGACTCCAATCTGAGTTCCCAGCCCTGTACTCTCACTTCATCTATAGAGCTCAGCTTCCATTAATTGATATATGAGTGATCCACTCAAGATTTCATTTGACAGGAAGTGCTTAAAAATAAAGTCAAAAGCTGCACCTTTAAAACCCTAAATTTGAGATGTGCATTTTAAGTGTTAGGTCCTCCACTTATTAGCCATGTGACCTTGGGCATGTCATGAAAACTCTGAATTCAGCTTCCTCAAGGGTACAATAATACCAATGGCAAAGCTTTGCTGAGAAGATGGAAAGAAATAATGGCTATAAATTTGAAAGGGTGTATCAGCCAAGGGTCATACTCTCAAGTGCCTCTAGGGCCAGGTGAGTGACAGAAATGAATGCAATAGGCCATTGTGAATGGGAAAGGACATGTCCCAATGAAGAGGGGCATCCTCAACTTACTGCACTTGTTAACGTTTGGGGGATGTGATCAGACCTCTTGATTTTTCAAGAAAACTTGGAAATAAGGATTTTTGGAGAGGAATCTCAGGATTTTAAAAAGATTGATACTAATTTCACTTTTAAAAGCTAATCAAAACACATATGTTCATTTGTGGGCCTCCTTGTATGACCTTTAATTACACAGACACCATTTATTGTTATTTGTAATGGACGTTGAAAGCTGTTGTTCTTTTAGCCTTTCCTGTGAGCTTGCCCACCTCCTTGCTTCCTGTAACATACCTTTCTCCTTGGCCCAGGTCTGACTGATCATAGTTTTCCATCCAGGTGGCCGGTATTGGACCTACGTAGGCCTAATTAGGCTCCTTCTAGGGATCGATATTTGGATGCTGGGGAAATTAGTCTATTCTTCTTTACTTGTCTTGCTCAACTGCTGTGCTGTAAGCAGAGATGCCAAGGACCATATTCCTTAGTCACTTGGTAGAAATCCAGTTGTGGGAGAGAATGAGGCCAAAAAGCAGAGACAAGTGCAGAGAAAAGAGACCAAGAGAGTCCTGGCAGCATTGACTTAGTGAGGCCTTCCTTTTTATAGCTCTTTCCTTAACCCTATGAGTTACTGAAAAATATTCCTCTTAGTCATAGAAGTCAGTAAATTTTCTTTCAATTTGATTGCTTATGGTAAGCTTGAACTGGGTTTGTTTCAAAAACATCGAATGAAAAGGACTACTACTACTACTAGTAATAGTGTCACTAATAGACATAACATTCATTAGCCATCAATTACTTTAGGAATAAGGCAAAAGTAAATTTTTTGGACTTTGAAGAACTGTCCTTGAACTAAAATTATTTTTGAAGAGTTTAAGAATTATATTAAGAGAGTTGGTATTTGGAATAGTACAAAATGAGACTTTGTATAGGTTGCGGTGTGTAATGGTCCTTCATGGATTCTGTTCCGACCATCACTTGTTCATAGAATTTTCTTAGAGAAGTTTCCTGGTACCATTGTGTGAATAGTTCAATAGATTTTTATTCTCCCAGAGAACAGATCTAGAAGAAAAGATTCAGTAGGCACTGACATTATCTGTCTGGGATAAGTACTGAATTGATGAGAAAATGAAAAATAATGCCTGAGAGCACTTTCTTAGGTGTTATGTGTGATGTGCGTAACTAAATAGGTATGTTTGTCTTTTGCTAAGTATAACTAAATAGCACTTGAAACAGGTCTATGAAGGAAAGAAATTTAAGAATGTAGAGTAATATGTAGGATTCATGTGTAGATAATACAAAGGCAAAACATAATAAAAAATTGGAAATGCCTCTCGTTTTACTGTAATAGGAATTCGTCTAGGCCTGGGAGGTTGAAGTGCTGATACTGGTAGTAGGAAAAGTCCCGTATCTACCTTTATGACACCCCACAAGGATGTAGTGATTTCTGAATGTGTGCAGTCAGTTTTACTTTAAATGCTATCAGAGTGATCAGAGATTCTACAGAAAAAACATCTTCCCCAGAGATAGGTAAGCATCCCGTTGGGAGCACAGTTAGAAATGTTCCTCAGAGTTGGCAGGAAGCTTGGCAATGTGCTATTTAAGCATCCCTTAAAGTGCCTCAAGCTCCTTCTTCATTCAGGCCCGTAGGTTTTTTGAAACCTCGAGCATTTAACTGGAGAGGAAAGCTTGGAAATCACAACAGAGCTGAGACAGTAAATCCTGTGGGTGCTTGGGTTAAAGACAAAAACAAAAACAAAACTCACCTCTCAAGACACAGCTTCCTTATTGAGATTGTTTTTGTGAATTTAGTCGCATTAATCCATGTCTCAGTTAATTATGCAATAACATCTACATGCCTGGAGGCAAATTCATAATTTTGCTCAGATTTTTTTTTTTCTGAAAATGTGTCATTATGCTCTGAAAACAGTGCCAAGACATTAACTGTAAATTGGGTTGGAGGGGCACAGCTCGAATTCTTGACCCGGCCCTTGGACATATTAGACTACGAGGGACGGTTGCAGTCCTTCTACCCTCCCGGGATACCAGATCAAGTTTTCTACTAAAGGTTCAAGTTTTTTCCACTGAGTTCACCTCTGAAAAGTTCCTTTACTGTTGCTTGTAAGATAAAAATGTGAACATTTCAGTCTAGCATTAAATATTCTAGCCTCACCACCAAAAGTGTTCCTCATACGGGGCCGGAGTGACCCTCCCAGGGCTGTCCTAGAGGGAGTCTGATCACTGCTCATGGAAGTGTGAAGTCTGAGCTACGCCTGCCATGTGGGATCTTCGCCTCCCCAGCCACAGTGTGGCCAGATGCAGAGTTCAGTTGAGGTAGTTTTCAGGTGCACGTCTTCCCTTCAGAATCTTGAGATTATGGAAGACTGTCGCAGAGGGTTAGATATGAACTATGCCTGAACATTCCCAAGACGTTGCTGGCCACGTTATTAATTTTGTCTATTATGAATGAAAACTCCACAAGTTTCTATGGTGATATATTTTGACTTGTCATAACTTTGAGAATCAGAGAATTATGGAATCTGGGAGGAGAAAAATTGTACTTCACTCATTCAGTTTCCAAGTCAAGGCACAAATCCCTTCTGTTGTGTCTTTAATGCATTAAGTCAGCAGGGAAACACCTATTAAATGCCTACACTGAGCCAGTGATTGTGCCAGGTTTTGTGAAAGACTCAGAGATTAGTAAACTATGCTCTGTCCTCAGGGGATTACAGTCTCACAGCAATTATGCTTCATGTTTCTACATATAGTAGCTGATGGGCAGGAGGGACAGGTGGCTTAATAAAGGTGGAGATAGAATGCTAGAGGAATTTCAGGACAGAGGAGACTAATTTTGGCTGAAGGAATAAAAAGTATTGGAGGAAGTGGCTTTTCAGCTGAGGCATAAAGAAGGGTAAAGGTTTGAACTCACAGGGATGGGAGAGGAAGAAATCCCAGTTAGAAGGATAATATGAGACAATGAAAGAATTTTATAAAGCGGACATGGAGAGTTAGGTGTGTCATAGCTTAGCAGGGTAACTGGTTGGAAGCATAGTTAGAGGGACACATAAGGGGAAACAGGCTTCTGTAGGTCACTGAGACTTTTTTCTTTTAAAAGATTTATTTATGAGAGAATCTCAGGCAGACCCCTTGCTGAAGGGGGAGCCAGATGAAGGGTTCAGTCTCTGATCCTGAGATCATGACCTGAGTCAAAACCAAGAGTTGGACATTCAACCAACTGAGCCACCCAGGTGCCCCCAGGTCACTAGGTCTTTAGAAAGGCAGCCACAGTATGTAGTGTGCTTCTCTGCAGGGCCTGAGGGAAGCACTGGCCGTTTTGAAGCAGGGAGGTGATGCAATCAAACTGTACTATTGGAAGATGACTGTCAGGGCCAAATGTCAGGGGGAACAAAGAGACTAGAGTCAATGAAATGAGCTGGAAACTAGTCATGGTTCAGTTAAGATGTAATTAGAGCTTTAACTAGAGAAGTAGCTAGAGTAACCATGAGAAGGGGAAAAGGGTTTAACCTGTGGGATTGAAAGAAAGACACGGCAAAAGAAAGAAAGACACAGAAGTTACCTTAGCAGTTTTTATCCAAGTACCTGGGGAAGTGGTGACGCTGAGGAGGACAAGCAGATGTGGTGGCGGTAACAGTGGGAGCTGAGATGAGTGTACATCAGAAGCCACAGCTTATCACACTGGAGATGTCCAGAAAACAATGGGAAACATGGGGAAAAGCACCAGTAGAATAAGCAGAGATTTGGAAATAGAAATGATATTTGATGCCATAAAAGTACAGGAAAGTAAAGGAAAGAGTGTAGAGAGGAGGGAGAGAGGGACAAAGCCAAAGATTTATTTGGGGAAATTCATACATTAAGGAGAGTGAGAGTTCAAAGAGTGAGCATAAACTAGAGAAGAAACAGTTACAGAGGGCGATGATCAGGAAAATACAAGGTTAAGAGACAAGAAAGGAGATGGGAGCATCTCAGCCTGGGAATGTGCTAGTATGACATGTGCCAAGAAGATGAACAAGGGTAGGGGTTGAGGAAAGCCAGTGTCTCTTAGGTGAAGTAGCTAGATGATCATTTAAGGGAACCCTTTCTGTAGAGCATGGTTGTCATCAGCTGGTAAGGGCTTCAGAAAAGGGTTGAGACATGTGCTCAAGATGGGGCAGTGCGTTCATGCTGTGTAAATATCTTTTTCGTCTTCGTCCCAACTGTACAATAATAGATTTTAACAAGTGAAAAAGGTAATAAAAGACTTCGTGGAAGGTTCTAAGTTCACGGCCAATAAAAACCACAATGTTGGTGACAGCTGCAGTACAGACCTTCTGGGGTTCCGTGTTGAAGCAGGGAGCTTGCTTTCTGCAGACGTGCTCCTCATGAGGTTGGGGAGCAAGCATGTCATTGATTAAAACTACACAGTTTCTACCACTTAAGGAAAGAGACTGCTATAAGAAAAAATGCTTCATGATGTGTAATTGGTGACTGCCTTTAAAAAGCCGTGAGCTGTGGAGTGAGGAAGAGTTTAGGGGGTGGGAACAGGGATTCAGGAGGGATGAAACACAGCATCCTGAGTAGGAACTGGCTTCCATTGCCCCCTGGCTTTGTGCCTGGATCTGTGACAGTCACACTTTGAGGGTACAGACCTGCATTTGGACTTAGGATACCAGGCTGTTGGGTGGAGGTAATTACAAAACTTCTACACAAGAAGGATGTGAGTGTGATATACTAAGAAATCACACACAAAGATAGCATGAAAACCAATGAATTTAAAAAGTACATCAAACAAGCTTATAAACAGAATTTAAAACACATGAAAAAGTAATGCTTTTGAAAAGGACAGTGAAAAAAATTTAAAAATCAGAACACGAATTCACTCCAGATGAAATTATTTTAGGAAGCAGTCTGACAAAGATTTTTGTGTAA
Source organism: Canis lupus familiaris (assembly GCF_011100685.1). Classification (NCBI taxonomy): domain Eukaryota; kingdom Metazoa; phylum Chordata; class Mammalia; order Carnivora; family Canidae; genus Canis; species Canis lupus. Next base: position 91,490,506 of record NC_049224.1, on the reverse strand, counting down.
ATGTGTTTAAGACATCAAAGCGATAAAAAAAACAGAGATACATTCTATTAAAAATGGAAATACTACAGGCAAGTATTATAGTCAACACAACACACACAAAATACTATACCATATGATTTCTATCTCATAAAATTTAAAAACTGGTAAAGCCCATGTGGTTTTAGAAGTTAGGATAAGGATAGTGTTATTTTGTATTATAAAGAAGGAGAAGAAAAAGATTATAAGGGAGCATGAAGGACTTCTGGGATGACTATTTGTTTACTAGGTTGTAATAATTCATTAAGTTATATATGCTTATTTATACTTTTTTCTGTATCTGTGTAATTAAATACAGAGTTTATTTTAAAAAGGGAAAATAGGGGCACCTGGGTGGCTCAGTTGGTTGAGCATCCAACTCTTGATTTTGGCTCAGTTCATGATCTCAGGTTGTGAGATGAAGCTCCGTGTTAGGCTCCATGATCAGCAGAGTCTGCTTGAGATTCTCTCCCTCTGCGCCTCCCCACCGTGCTCTCTTTCTCTCTCAAATACATAAATAAATAAATAAACCTTTTTTTTGAAAAAAATGGGAAAATAAACTAGACAGAAATAAAAATAAATGGCTTTATAAATAACTCTTGGGAATTAAAACTATAGTTACTGAAACTAAGAAGTCAAAAGTTATGAGGTTTTCTGAAGACACAGAGAATGTACAAATGAGCTTTATTAAATGGAAGAATCCAGACCAAAAAGCCATATATTATACAGTTCCATTTATATGAAATGACCAGAATAGACAAATCCACAGAGATAGAAAGTAGATTAGTGGTTTCCAGGGGCTGGGAGTGGGGTAGGGTTGGGTGTGACTGCTAATGGATACAATGTTTGTTTCTGGCATGATGAACATGTTCTGGAATTAGATAGTATGGTTGTACAAATTTGTGGATATACAAAAATATGAATGAAGAGTAAGTTTAAAGGAGTGACTGTTACAGCATGTGAATTATATGCCAATTAAAAAAAAGTAAAAGTCAAAAAGTGAGTTTTACCACTGATAAAACAGCTATGTTGGAGGAGAAGGCCAAACTATGCAACCAAGTGCCAGATAAGTTTGCTGATGCTTCTTGTTTTCTCTAGCTTATCCCCATCTCCAGTTGGATCACACCTATGGATATTTTTGGGTAGTACACACACACCCAGAATTGCTGTCTCATACCAGTTCAGAATGCAGAAAGAGGAAATGTGTGAACTTCCAGGGCTTATAGGCTTTATGATGGATTAACTCAATCCATCAATTCCAATCAAGGAATGTGAAGTAATGCATGTCACCCAGCAATCAGGTGAAGGACTGTATAAGGGGCAGAGCAAGAATAAGGAATGTCACTTTCTAGAGGACATCCCTTCATGTAGATAGCTAAGGGGTGAGGAATAAGTCTTTTTTTTTTTTAAGTTTTTATTCATTTAACTAATCTCTACACCCAACATAGGGCTTGAACTCACAAACCCAAGATCAAGAGTTGCATGTCCTTCTGACTCAGCCAGCCAGGTACCCTATAAGTCTTAGTTTTTAACAAAATCAGCTATAGGTTCACTGGACACAAAGTCAGAGTTTGTGCATTAAAGATAGTAGTGACAAATTCACTCTGTGTTCCACACTGTCTTGTCATTGTACGGAAGCTGCAAAATATCAGAGAGAAAGGGAAACTTTAAAGCCATGACAGAGAAAAGGCTGACAACTTACAAAGAAACAGCAGTTAGACTTACAATTGACTTTTCAATCAGCAAAACAGATGCCAGAAGACTCTTAACTACTTGTAAAATGTCAACCAAGAATAATAACTCAGGTGAATTATTACTCAAGAATGAAGACAAATAAATATATTTTTAGATATATAAAGGTATAAGAGTTTACTAGACAAATACTATGAATGTAAGAATCATTAAAGATATGGAGTGTAGAAAAGTGAATGCAGAGGTAACCCCTGGGATACAAGATACAATAGAGGACACACTGTGTTGTAAAATGTCTCTAAGAGTTGATGTAAAAGAAACAAAATACCCCAATATCATGTTTTTCAAACTAAAGAGGGGACATTTGACGGATATAGAGTGCTAAAATCCTTGTTGTGTCTAAGAAGGAGATAAAATACCGTAATCTTTAGAGTATTAGAATAATGTGTAGCTAATTAGGTATGCTAAAAAGTTAACTGAAACCATGGTAATAAAATCTACAGGTGGATAAAAAAGTCATGTTAAAAACATTACCTAATGGGGACAAGAAAAGGGAAAAAAAGATAAAGAAGCAAAGAAAATATTGGTAAACTCCAAATACAAAATAAGATGGAGAGATAATTCAAAATAAATCAGGTATTACAGTATATATAAGTAGATTAAGTCTTCATAAGACAGAGATTTTTAGATGGATATAAAAACAAAATCCAGCCATATGCTGCTGATAGGTTCAACACAAAAACAAAATTACATGGAGAGGGTAAAAACAAAGAGATGGGAAAATAAACTAATTAGTGTAGCAATATTAATATCATACAATGTAGATTTAAAGTATTAGTAGAAAAAGAGGACAATTGTGTAAAGAACAGTCTTCTGAAAAGATTTAAGAGTCACAATCCATTTGTGCCTAAAGGAATATCCTTAGAAAACATGAAATAAAAATGGAACAAAATATAAGGAAAGACGGTCAACTCAACAAGTTTAGTGGGATATTTAACCCCTCAGATATTTTCAGAACAAGCTGAAGGGATGTTAGTAAGAATAGAGAATATTTAAGCAACACAATTAAGAAGCTGATTCTAACAGACAAGGTAAAACTCTTGAGTTGAACAAAGAGGGAATATGGCATATCTTTGAAGTAGATGTGAAGTATTTACACAATGATCACATTCGGATACAGAAGTCTTAATAAATTTCAAAGAATCAGTAAATTCCATGTTCTCTAACCAAATTAAATTAGAAATCAATAAGGAAATATTTAAAATGCCCTATATGTTTCAAAAATGAAATTATTCTTAAAAATGGTTAATGAATTAAAGAGTAAAAGCCCAATGAAATTACAAAATGTTGAAAGAATGCATCATTAGTAAGTGCATTTCTTAATGAGTAGATGATTAAACATAAATTATCTGGTTAAAAAGGCTAAAAAACAGAACAAACAACCTGAAGGTTGTAGGGGAGAAAGAAATCATAAAATGCCTCTCCTCCCCAAATTAAACAGAAAATAAAGGAACTATACAAAGAACCAAGAAAATCTAAATATTATTTTTTGATAGAAAACTAATAAGAGATTACCCTTTAGCAAAACTGGTAAGAACAAGAAGGTGCATGAGAGTAAAAAAGTAACTTGTATCTAGTAGGGCTATAAACACATCAGAAAGAATACTACAAACATCTTCATACTGCAAAAGAAAATGATTTCAATACTTAGATAAAACAATTTTCTAGAAAAAATATGTTTAAAATACCAATTTGAGTCAGGAAGATGTAGAGAATGTAAATGAAAGAATAATCAACAAAGAAGTTGTGATAATAATTAAAACTCTCCCTCTCTCTACCTATTAACTCCAGCCCACAGAAGCCTTAAAGTCATCTGTCTTACAGCGCAGATAATTTTAACAAGTAAGTTTTGCCAGACCTCAGAGGTTCAGGCCTTCATTTTATAAAACTGTTTCAAAGAATTAAAATAGAGGGAAAGCTGCTTAGCTGGTTTTGTGACAATATCATAATCTTGATATTCAAACTAAATCAGGAAAGGAAAATAAAATTATAGGTCAGTTTCAGGAATACAGATGAGTACAGATGCAGAAAGTCTAAATAAAATATAAAGAAATTGAAGTCGGCTTATGTGTGGGATACATATATATTCTCAGGTATATAAATGTCAAGTAGTTATTTCGGCAATAACTCTATAGGAGAAAGTCTAATCGTGTAATTCATCATATCAACAGATTAAAAGGGCATACCATACATGATCAACTCAACAGATGGAGGAAGAAACCTAGTAAAATTCAATAATCGGTCACAGTTTATATTAAATAATATTATAATATTTGCATGTATAAATAGTATATATTTTAAGAAGTCAGTGAATTGGAAATGCAGGGAAACTTTCTTAAGTTTTTTAAAACTTCAAAGTAAACATAATACTTTATAAACATTCTTACTAATGCCAGGAAGTACTAAAGAAGGAAAATTGAATCATTTATATTATCATTACATTAGAAACCATTACGTTAGAAACCATATATTATCATTATATTAGAAACCAAATCATTTATATTGTCATTACATTAGAAACCATGTAGAAAACCTACATATCGGGATCCCTGGGTGGCGCAGCGGTTTAGCGCCTGCCTTTGGCCCAGGGCGCGATCCTGGACACCCGGGATCAAATCCCACGTCAGGCTCCCGGTGCATGGAGCCTGCTTCTCCCTTTGCCTGTGTCTCTGCCTCTCTCTCTCTCTCACTGTGTGCCTATCATAAATAAATAAAAATTAAAAAAAAAAACCTACATATCTCTTTCAAAGATAGAGAAAGATTGGGGTTTAAAAGGAGTAGAACAAAAATTTTTAACTGCAGTGTGATTGCTTCCATAGAAAAGTTTAATCGAATCTATAAACCTCTAGAAATACAAGAGTTCAGTATGTTTATTAGTTGTGAGATCAATGTAAAAAACATTAATAGCCATCTTGAACACCACAAATAGAACAGTGGAATATGTAATAACTTAGCACATTATAAGGTACCAAGGGATAAATTTAACAAAAATAATATGTTTATGGAGAAAATTACAAAATATTTTTGAAGGTCACAAAATGGATATGAGGAAGTTAAGAGATATACTATATTCATGGTTAAAAATATTAATGACGATATTAATCTTCCAAAGTCATTCTAAACATTGAATTAAATTTTAATCAAAACCCTATTTTCTCATTGACAAGCTCATCCTAAAAGTAATATGGAAGAAGAAAGGGACAGAATAGTTAAAATTTTAGAAAAAAAGATGATAGAGATGCCTGAGTGGTGCAGTTGGTTGCATGTCTGATTCTTGGTTTCCACTGAGGTCATGATCTCAGGGTCATGAGATCCAGCCTGGCGTTACCATCCATGCTCAGTGGGGAGTCTCCTTGAGGGTCTCACTCCCTCTTCCTCTCCTCCTCCTGTTTGTGCTCTCTCTCTTGCTCTCAGAATCAATGCATTTATCTTAAAAAAAAAAGAAAAAAAAAAAGAAAAAAAAGGATGGTAAATTGCCTTATGGATAGTAAGAATTTCTTAATTTTTAAAACTTTTGTAATAAGACATGAGGCACTGTTAAGGGATAAATAAATGGATCAATACCATAAAAAAGGTCCATGCATATGTGGAAACTTAGCATATGACACAAGTGGCATTAAAGAAAAAGTGCAAAAGAGTTATTTTCCAAACAATTTGGAAAAAATATTTAAAATCACACTCTTGCCACACACCATACACAAAATGGCTAGAGACAGTATGTGATAAGCAGATATTCAAACATTTAGAAGAAAATACCGGAGAAAAACTTTTTGGCCTTGGGGCCAAAAAAGATTTTATAAAAAAAAAAAGAAACAAAAACCATGAACTGTAAAGGGAGAAAATAAATTTGAGTATATTAAAATGAAAATGTTTTTAATGTGAGATGACATAAATTTAAAATAAATCAGACTTATTAAAGAAGTCATAGGCCAGGTGAGGATATTTACAACACCTGTACATTACAGATGTTTAGCTTCTAGGATTTAAAAAGAACTCCTCCATATCAATGTGAAATGCAAACATTTTGTTAAAACAACGGATAAAGACAATGAATAGGCAATCTGCAGAAGAGGAAATGTGAGTGGCTGACAGGCTTAAGAAAATGAGGCTAACCTCACGAATAATCAAAGAACTAGAAAATAAAACGATGAGATACATCTCCTTGTCACAGTTATCAAATTGAAAAATAACACAAAATTAAAGTTGGCTAATGTCGAAGTTTGAGGGCGATAATGGAGACTTAGCAACTCACCCCTGCCGCTAGAGTATCACTAGTTCAACCAGTTTGGAGAATAATTTGGCAATATTTGGTCAATTTGAAATGTGCCTTAATTTTGGGGTGGGGAAGCGAATGCTTGATGGCTTAGGGTCAGTTTCACATGCTGGGTGTTAGATTTCACATCTGGCACCTGGAGTGGGGAGGGGGCACAATACGTGGGGGAAAAGATTTGGGTTGAACATCAGCAGGGGCTGCCCCACAGACCAGCAGATCCCCCTTCTCCTTGCTCATTGGCCCGGGAGACACATATAGGAACATTCATAGCAGTGTTGTTGATAATAGCAAAACACCAGAAGTAATTAGAATGAATAGGGTAATACTTAAGTAAATTGTGATTTTTAAGTACGAGAGATACTTTATAGCGCTTAGATGAATGCGAGCGTACACTGCTTCGTGGATGTAGCTCAGAAACACAAAGCAGTGCAGTTTAAGAAAGCAACCTGCAAAATGAAAAATACCGTATGACAGGCACCATTCATATGAAGTTGGAAAACCTACAAAATTCTGCTTTTAATGGATGCATGCACGTATGACAATAGTGTGAGATGTGCAGAGGAAAGATCAATAGGAAGTCAAGATAGTGATTCCCCCTGGGGAGGGCAGGAGGTAATGTGGCTGGGCAGGTCTGTAAAGGGGGTGTTAAACTTTATCTGTAGTGTTTTGTTCTCTCTAAAAAAAAAATACCAAAAGTATGACATAATTTGATTTTGCTTGGGTGATGGGTAGTACATGGTAATCACTTGGTGATATGGTGAGAAGGAGTGTATTGCTTTTCAGGAGGCTAGAGCGATGGTAGGTCAAGAAAGTGATTGGATCGAATAAAGATGATGATTATTCTTATTTTAGAGTAGGGGGGACAATCTCTTGCAGAATGAGACATTAAAGATGTATTAGAAAAGGGATCAATGATGAGTTTGTTCTAAATTGTTGCATATCCTTTATGTCTTTACTTGGATGCTTTCTACACATTCTTTAAGATTTGGGTCAGCTGTTGACTTCTCCGGAAAGACTCCAGAGTGAGGTGTTCCCTCGTATGTGCTCCTATTGAACGTGTGTCCTTACTACTTCATTGTTGCCTTATTTTATAACTGTAGGCTGCATTCATGACTTTCACTAGAAGATGTTGACTATTTTATTTACCTTTGAATTTCCAGTACCAGCCATGGTGCCTTATTCCATGGCATGGAATAAACCTTTTTTTTTTTTTTTTGAATAAGCATTTAATTTGATAAACTAGTCTTATATTAGTGTCTGCCATTTGTGAGGTTGGAACTCAGTAAATCTTGATTGACCTTGAGATAAGTAGGTATGTAAGAAATAAGACATCACAAAAGAAATCTTTGTCAGGCTTTTTGAGATGTTCAGTTTGGGAAGTGTAAGAGACGGTGAAGGGATAGAAGACTTGGAGGGCAAGGAGGCACGAACCAGAATTTCAACAGGAAGAGAAATAATTAATCAATATTAATATTTAAATAATTTGCTCATGGTCACACGGTTAGGAAATGAGAAGGCCTAAATGTAACTTCAGAGCTTTTCACGCCCACCTCTGTGCTACCAACCACAATACTGGTTTTTGAGTAAATGACCATGAATGTTTTGAGCTTCATTCCTTTATGAAGGTTAGTTACTCACTTTAGAAATACAAGCTTAAAGAGTCAGTACTAAAAATATATATATATATAAAATTAAAAGAAATAATTAAAAAAGAAGAGTCAGTACTAGGAGCACTTGGGTGGCTCAGTGGTTTAGCGCCTGCCTTCAGCCCAGGGCGTGACCCCAGAGTCCCAGGATCGAGTCCTGCGTCGGACTCCCTGCATGGAGCCTGCTTCTCCTTCCTCCTGTGTCTCTGCCTCTCTCTCTGTGTCTCTCGTGAATAAATAAATAAAATCTCAAAAAAAAAAAAAAAAAGAAAAGAAAAAGAAAAAATGTCCATGCCACATGCTGCGTGAACTGTACCATATGGTTGGAAGGAAGGAGGGATGGAGGGGGATGGACAGGTCTCTTTCTGTTTGCAGCTTCTTCCCGTTAGCGTTGCTCCCCAAAGGCACTTGGGCTCCAGTGCCTTCCTCGGATGGCAGAAGCAGCCTCAGCCACGTGTCTCCAGGGCCCGGGGCCGGGGCTCCTCCCTCGGGTTGGAAGCAGCCCAGCAATCCCTGCTCCTCCCCTGTGCTCCCGCAGGCATCCCTCCCGGGGGTCCAAGTCTGGCCTGGCGGGCTCCTGCTCAGCCTTGGGGTGCTCAGCACCCTCACTGCTCTGCTCTTCGCCCAGCCCCGTGGGTGGTACCCGTGGGCCCCACCTGGGCGCTTCCCTCTTGCACCTTCAGTCCCGCCAGCTGTTGGACCAATTCCCTAGATTAAATTCTCACTGTTGAAGGAGCCAGGGTGCTGCTGCCTACTTTCCTGGCTGCACCCTCGCCAATGTGGGCCGCTTGGCTTTCCTCTAAGATGCGAAGTGAGCGTAGAGCTCACCGCGCGGGTAACTGATCGGAGACCCAACTTCTACATTTGGAGAAACTGAGGCTCCAGGAAATTAAGCAAAAACTGACCAAAGTAGAATTATAGAGAAAGGCTTCTCACTTGCATCCGTATCATTCCACATTCCATCCGCTCCTTGTTGTCCTCCACTGTCTTTCTGAAGTAGGTGCTGCTCTTCCTTTTCAATCTTGTTTTCCTTTTCACTGCAAAACTCCGTTATTCTGTCTACTAATTTGGTTCTGAAAACCTTTTCTTAAACGTTGGAGACTCGTCGTGCAGGCCCGCGTGAATCTCCAGGCTTTCGGCAGGGCGGGAAGGAAGGTTTTACAGTAACGAAGCCCTGGGAGGAAGCCGCGGTGGAAGGAACCCAGGTCTCGGAATTACATTTGTCGCTTTTGCTGGGGAGGAAGCGGAGCTCAGTGTGAGCGGGGGCAGAGCCATGCCTTGGTCGTGAGCACCTGCCGCTATCACCAGGCGTGGAAGTACCTGCTTTCCGCCGCGGTCCGCTCCGCTCGCTTCCAGTGGAGGCGGTGGGTGCAGGTCAGCTTGCAGGGGAGCAGGACTGCAACGTGCAGAAGCAGCCGGAGAAGAGAGGACAGAGGAGGAGGAAAGTGGGGGGCAGGTAAGGGGGCAAAGGAGGGATCAAGGGGTCGGCATGGGATGTATTCCATAGGGCCTTCCGTCGTGGTTAGCCTTCCACCGAGCAGCTTGGCTTAGAGCCCGGAGATGGGCTCCTGGAACCATTAGCCTCCGAAATGGCCTGTGTCTGTGCGTCTTCGGGGATGGGCAGCTGCGGTGAGCAGGTGTAGTGTTTAAGTGGCTCCCATCCAACACCCCCACGTGCAGGCCGCGGGCTTCAGCTGGTCATCAAATGAGGAAGCGGCCATCTCGTGCAACACTGGCTCTGTGGGTCTCCATGAAATATAGAGGATGGACTCCAAGGGAGCAGCCTTCTAGAGATTAAAACAAAAAATCGACATGACTCCTTCCTTCCAGTCTCACTAGAGTCAGCCTGCAGAATGTGCCCATTCGTCTAGTTTTCCTTAATCCTAAAGTGCAGGAACTGATGCCTGGAGAGGGAAGGGAAGCCACACAGGGAGTACAGGGCCGAGCTGGGATTTGAGCCCCACCTCTCCCTTCCTCCAAAGCCCAGCTGTGGTTGAATCTGCCACCTTCTGCAGGTCAGAGAATCAAGGTTGACAGGCGTGCCTCGGCCGCCAGGGAACCGAGAAGAGGTGCGTGGGTCTCCCCAGGGTCTGACTGCTGCCTGGTGCCAGAATGACAGGACAAGGCTGGATTCAAAACCAGCATCGTTTGCGTAACACTGTGAATTTTAATCTGCAAAACCAACCAATTTCTTTAGATAATGCTATTCCCTTGAGGGACTCACTTCTGAGGGCATGTTTCTCTTCCCTTTAGGGAGGATACTGAATCCCCCAGAAAGAAAATGGGCATATTTGTCACTTGAAATGACCCGGTGACTTAGAATAGCAGTGCTTATTTCTGCAATTTGTCTTTCCCTTGCCTTCACCATGGTCATCTGGGTTTAATATCCCGGGTGGCGGGGAATGAAAGGCAGTGTGTATTTTTCCTTGATATTTTCAAATTTGAATTTCCTGCTGCGAGTGCTCTTGCTGCTCAGTTGAAATTAGAGCAGGATGAACTTCTTGAACTGTCACCAACTTGGCCAGGGGCTGACTCCAGGACCTCCTGCAGGGAAAGTTCCCTGAAGGGACAGCATGAAATGTCTCTGCAGGAGAGATTAAATGGTTTAATAATGTCCTATTAAACCCACAGCTTTCGAACAAAACCCAGCCTTTCAATACCACTTGTCACTCCAAAGCTCCTATTTAAGTGATTTTAATCTCAGATAAGGTTTTTTTTTTTTTTCTATTAGAAAAGAAGGCACTGGCAATATCATCACTTTTTAGCCTTTTTGGGGGTATGCGGTGGTGAGCTTTTGTCAGATTCTCATAAAGCTTGTTACCATGGTTGCCTATGTGGGTAGGAGGGGATAGGAGTGGTTTTGTGAACAAACAGGTGTAAAACTAAGGGATGAATCAAGCACCAATGATGACAGATGCCATGGACTGAGAGGTTGGATTGCTTCGATTCTGTTCATAAATGAAAGAAAGAAACAGGCAGGATGAAAGAACACAAAACAAGGAGGCAAACCAGATGCTGCCAGAATGGAGCGTATCTGTGCTGTTTCCATTCCCAATGAACAAGCGAAGTGTCAAAATTAAATGCATAATTCTATCGAGGGAATCAACAGAGGCTCCAAGTGGCTTTTTGATGCTCCTCATTCCTACTCTCTTAGAATGACTGGATATCGAGTCTTCTTGAAACTACCATTTTTATTCTTACTGTAGCCAGATGATTTTTTTTGAAAACAGACTTTTAATTTTAGAACAGTTTTAGAGTCACAGAAGAATTTCAAGGATCGTGTAGAGACTTCCCATCTATCCCGTACCCTGGCTCTTCTACTGTTAATGGCTTAGGTTACCATGGCATGTTTCTTAAGACTGACGTCCACACTTAGCTCACATTTCCGAAGATTTTACCTCCTGTCTTCCTCTGTTCTAGTATCTCATCCAGGATCCCACGTTACGTTTACTTGTCGCGTCTCCCCAGGCTCCTCTTAGCTGTGACAGTTTCCCAATCGTTTTTGTTTTTGATGACCTTGACAGTTTTGAGGGACACCGGTTGGGTATTTTGTATAACATCCCTCAATTGGAATTTGTCTGATGTTTTTCTCATGATTAGATTGGAGGTATGTGACTTCTGAAGTAAGATCACAGAAGTAAGGACCATTTTTACTACCTTTTAAAATCTCTCTATCTCAAAAAAGATAAAATAAAATAAAATCTCTCTATCTCTATATGTTGACCTCTGTCTATATATGTACGTGTGGCTTGTTGTGTGTTTCGGGGGGGGGCATACCTTGTTTTACTGCACTTTACTTCATTGTGTTTTATAGATGTTGTGGTTTTTGTTTTTGTGCTTTCGAATTAAGGCCATGGCAACTCTGTGTTGAGCAAGTCTGTTGGCACCATGTTTTTCTGATAGCATTTGCTCACTTTGTGTTTCTGTGTCACATTCTGGTAATTCTTGAAATATTTCAAACTTTTTCATTATTATTACATCTGTTATAGTGATCTTTGATCAATGATTAGTATTCACTAAAGGCTGAAATGGTGGTTAGCATTTTTTAGCAATAAAGTATACTTTAATTAAGGTATATACATTTTTTTTAGACAAAATGCTATTGCACACATAATAGACTGTAGTGTAAACACAACTTTTATATGCATTGGGAAACCAAAAACATTATTTGGCTCACTTTACTGAGATTATTGAGATATTGACTTTATTGCAGTGGTGTCTGAAACCAAATCTGTAATATGTCTAAGGTAAGCATATAAATATGGTCACATGTATTTCTATTTTTCAAAAAAAATTTTAAAGATTTTAGTCATTTAGTCATTTAGTCATTTATTCATGAGAGACACAGAGATAAAGAGGCAGAAACACAGGCAGAGGGAGAAGCAGGCTCCATGCAGGGAGCCCGACGTGGGACTTGATCCCGGGTCTCCAGGATCATGCCCTGGGCTGAAGGTGGTGCTAAACCGCTGAGGCACCGGGGCTACCCAGTCACACGTATTTCTATCTCTCTGTCTATCTACCTACCGACCGACCTAGAGAAGAGACAGATTCTTAAGGAATTAGCTCATATTGTTGAGGAGGTCTACATCCAAGATATGCAGGGCAGGTTGACAGGCTGGAGAACCATGGCCGAGCTGTAATCTGCACCCAGAGGCAGTCTACTGATAGAATTCCTTCCTGCTTAAAGGAAGTCAGTCTTTGTTCTATGAAGGCATTCACCTGACTGGACGAGTCCCACCACAGTGTGGAGGGTAATCTGTTTTACTCAGTCTGCTGATTTAAATGTTGATTTCATCCAAAATAACCTTCACAGAAATGTCCAGAATAATGTTGACTAAGCATCTGCACACTGTGGTCCCACCAAATTGAAACATGCAATTAACTATCAGGAGCAGACTCATGAAACGATGATAATAATTTCCTCTTCTACCCTTCCTGCAACCCTAGACTTGTGTTCTAAGGGCCCAAGGAAGAATTCATAGGACTCTGTTTCCATCAAGAAATGGAGATTGATTTTTTTTGATGAGGAGCAGAGGGGGTCTAAAGTTACCTGAATTTAGTAGCAGAGCATCGGGTTCCCCAAGACTGAGAATTTGAAGACATTTTCTTTTCTTTTCTTTTCTTTTTTTCTTTTCTTTTCTTTTCTTTTCTTCTTCTCTTTTCTTTTTTCTTTCTTTTCTTTTTTCTTTTTTCTTTTCTTTTCTTTCTTTTTTCTTTTCTTTCTTTTCTTTTTTCCTTTCTTTTTTTTCTTTCTTTTCTTTTTAAAAAGATTTTATTTATTTATTCATGAGAGAGACACACACACACACACACAGAGGCAGAGACACAGGCAGAGGGAGAAGCAGGCTCCATGCGGAGAGCCCAATACGGGATTCGATCCCCGGACCCAGGGATCACGACCTGAGCTGGAGGCAGACGCTCAACTGCTGAGTGACCCAGGTGCACCAGATGTGGCAGCTTCTTAATGTGGCCAGAGTCTCTGCCCCATGAAGCTCCTGGAGGTGGTCAGATGGGGCACTGGAGCAGAAAGTTGTACGGGTTAGAAACAGGGTGTCAGGGCTTAGACGCCTCTGGTAAACACTGAGAGGGTAGACAATCGCCCTCCTAATGGAGTGCAGGAACGTGGACACTGAGCATCTCAACTACAATCAGGATGGGTTGAAAACCAGAGGCTTAGTTTTGTTTTCTAGATGCCATTTAAATCCTATGATTTTTGTTGGACCTCAGGAGGGAAGAAAGCAGTGAAGTAGGAAAAATGATTGTGATTGGTTTACTTGTTACCCTGGTGAATAAACCTAAATAAAATACAGCGAGATAGATGTAACTGAGAATAAGTAATGGGCTGTGCTTTGTATCTCAGTGTATGGAGCAAACCATCCCATTGTAATAACTTTAATCTTTATAATTTTTCTCAGTGATTTTTGATAACCAATTTCTTTTGAAATAACTATAATTTTGAAACATATGGAATTTGAGAAATTCTCATATGTGAAGACCTTTCTTCAGTGATAGAGACACATGACTAGCTCAAGGTCGCACAGTGAAGAGCCAAGGCTCTTCACCTTTCACACTTTCCCTCTATTGCACCCTCATAGAATACTGATACTTTACACTCTAGGGCTCAATTATTTCATTATTTAATATAAACTAGTTTTTCACTTTAGAAACTGTATGGACTGAACTGTGCTTCTTTAGGATTCGTATGTTGAAGTTCTAACCCCCAGTGTGACTGTATTTGAAGACAAGGCTTTTAAAAAAGGTAATTAAGGTCAAATGCTGTCATAATAGTGGGGCCCTAATCCAATAAGACTTATGTTCTTATAAGAGAGAAGGAGACATTAGGGACATGCACACCCAGAAAAGGCCAAGTGAGACATAGCAAGAAGGCAAGAAGTTTGCAAGCCAAGAGGAGAGCCCTCAGGAGAAACCAAACCTGCCAACACCCTGATCTTGGACTTCCAGCCTCCAGAACTGTGAGAAATGAATTTCTGTTGATCAGACTACCCATTATGTGGGGTTTTTATGGCAGTCCTAGCAAACTAATATAGAAAACATTTTCTTAAAAAAAGAAAACATTTTCTTTATCACACTTATTTTAATGAAAGTTTGATTGAAGAGAAAAAAATCACTGTAAACCCATCACCAATGGCATGGTGTTTCCTCTTTTGTCCATTCCCTTCTGGTGATGTGAAATGTTGGGGTCTAGGAGCAAATGGTCAAGAAAGAATTCTTGAGATGTCTTTGGTGCAAAAAGGGTGGTTTTATTAACACACAGGGACCTGTGAGCAGAAAGAGCTGCACTGGGATTGTATGCATTGACTGTATGTATTTCCAAGTTGGGGGAGGCGTTATGGGGTAATGTAAGTCTCTAAGGAATTTGGAAGCAAGGTTTCTGGGACCTTGAGGGGTCGTTTACTACTATCTAGTTAAACCTGCTCACTAGACCCTTCAGTGAGCTGTGTGTTTAGAGGATGATTGCTGACATATATGTTGGTTTGGGGGGTAGGTAGAGGTAAAGGAAATTTCCAAAGGGATTTTCATATGTTAATGAAGACTTACAGGATCCTGGATGTCAGACTTTTTTTTCTATATTTCTTTAGCCTTTGTTCCCATGTCACTAGTAATCTCTATGAATACATATTTTACTCCTAAAACTATTTACTTGTGCTAGACAATGATCTCCTCAAGTGCCCCCTTACAATATTTTTGTTCTTCGAGCTGTTATATTTTGCTAGTTTCTGCTCATGTTCTGTGTTCTGTTCATTCTTCTCTGGATTCTGGGAGAGTGTCATTTTCCCCCCATCTGCTATTTGGGCCTGAAGTCTGGCCGTTGGGTGTGTTAAGTGGCACAGTGGGCTTAGACCAAGTGGCAGTCTGGGACCCCTGTCAATCATCAGAAGGAAGCTTCTCTCTTCCCTGGTTCTTCATGTGCAAAAGCTACAAATCTCACTCGCTCAGTTGCATAGCCAGAGAGAACCCAGTGTCCCAGTGGTTGGGCTCCCCTGTGACTACGGCAGGTCAAAGGAATCAGAGGGATCAGCTGGTTCCCAAGGTCAACTCATCTGGTTGTGCCTAGCCTCGTTGCCTGTGGATCCATAGATCTCCAGGCCAGGCTCTTTCCAGAATTTACACTTTAGGTTCTTCACCTGAAAACTGATACCCAGCCTGTCATCTGACCCAGCACGTAAAAATTCCCCTTATAGTTCCATCTCTTTTCTTGTGGACTCCCAGAGCTGAGATATTGCTTCCTTAAGAACCGCCAGCTCTGGTAGCTGGTGGGCTCAGGATTAGTAGAGGCAGTACTTGGATTTTGCACCTAGGTGATCATGTGGAGCTTTGCAGGGCAGGACAGATACTTGTTTGAAAGGGGTGTAGATAATGTGATTTATAATAAGAAAGTAGATTTGGTCTCTGTCTCCATTTAAGGCACAGAGTTCCTCACATCCTTAGAATTTCCTAAGTAGAGCATGAGACTGATAACAGTATCCTTTACTGTGTTAATGAGGTGGCTTTTGGACCCAGAAAGGACCGGTTGCCGGGAGAGCCAAGCTTGTGATTGGAGGGTATAGGTTCTCGAGTTTGGGAGCTTATCTGGGTGATATCTGAAATTGACGCCTGTATGTGGAGGGCAGGGAGAGAGGAAGGAGGAGGTGGGCCACTGGGACGAGTGGGTGGCGGGTGTAATGAGCAAGGGAACTTACATAGGAGGCCTGGCTGAGTGGGCTAGAGCTAGATCTCCACACCTTGTCCGTCTTAAAGGAGTTTATAAGGAGGCCTTCACTGGATTCAGCCACTTGCAACATGTAGGTGTTCTCAACCCCACATCACTGTCTCAGCGTCTTGTCCTTGAAAACAGGGAACGGGAGGCTGCCCATACATTCCAAGGACAGGCGTGGGGGTGAGGAGCCTCTAATTGCCCAGTTCCAGCTCTTGAGCCAACCGGCAGTCACATCCTCTCGATGACCTCCAGCAGAGGAGGACTGGCACTTTCATTCTCACCCCCTGACCTCCAGGGAGGGGAGAAGGGCTGGAGGTTGAATCAATTACCAGTGGCCAATGATTTATTCACTCAGGACCATGTAATGAAGCCTCTATAAAAACTCAAAAGGACAGGGTTCAGAGCTTCCAGGTTGCTGAACACGCAGCGGGGCTGGGAGAATGGTGTACCCCGAGGGAGCGTGCAAGCCCTGGGCCCCGCCCCGTGTGCCCTGCTATACGCGGCTCTTTCATTTGGCTGTTCCTGAGTTATATCCCTTGACAGAAAAACCTGCTGATCTAGTAAGCAAAATGTTTCTCTGAGTTCTGTGAACTGCTCTAGCAGGTTAATCACACCCAAGGAGCATATCTGGGAACCTTTGGTTTAGAGCCGGTTGGTGAGGGGTCCAGGTGACAACCCGGACCTGTGACTGACATCTGTATCCAAGGAGGGGGCTGTTGGAACCTCCACTGTATAGCTGGCTTGTCAGAAGCACAGATGACAATCTGGGCTGGTGACTGGCATCTGAGGTTGGCGGGGGGGGGCAAGACTGGGAGAGATCTTGTAGGACGGAGCCCATTAACTGTGGGATCTGACGCCGCCTCTGGATATTCAGTGTCAGAGTTGAGTTGAATTGTTGGACACCCAGCTGGTGTCCAGAGAATCGTTCGTTGGTGTGGAGGGACCCCCTTCCCACATTGGAATAGGGTCCAGGAACCTATGAAGAGAGTGGGAAGGACCGTTCAGGCTGGGAAAATACATACGCAAAGGTAGAGAAAATCAAAGATGTCCTGGGAATATGGAATAAATTAGTCTGGCTACAACCAAGGCCCCTGTACTCATGAAGTCACAACCCATCTGTCCCACAAAGTACATCATGAGGAACAGCTACTTTGAAAAATCCACATATATAACCTAATTATAAATCTATAGATGCACATACATTTATATTATATATGAAAGTGTCCATAAAATTCTTTCGCAATTTGAATTTGTAATAAATTTGCTTCTACGTAGGATGTGACCAATGTGCAAAATGTGACAGAGGGTTATTTAGATTTAAAGTATTGAATGTTAATGTTCAACAAGTCCGCCATCATATTGGATACATTTGGATGTAGCCATCATCGCACACAGGGCTTATTGCCTAGAAAATGGAATAAAGGTATTAAAACAAATAAAGGGTTTATTTAAATCCTGAATAGTTATCTTCTGTTGTATTCTACAAATTGCTTTATATGTTACAGAGACATGATTTATTTACTGTTTGAACTGAACCAGGACTTTATGTACACCTTGTACTTTAAGATTCACACACATACACACACACACCATTGGTTCTGAAACTTGAGTGTGCATCAGAATTACCCAGGTAGCTTATTAGGACGCAGATCGCTGGGTCCCATCCAAGAGACTGAATTATTTGACCTGGGGTGTGACCCAAGAATTTGGAACCTCCATTTTCTAACAAGCTTCCGGTGATGCTTATGCTGCTAGTAGGGAACCACACTGAGAGATCCATTGGTTTATAAAATCCATGGAGCAAAAGACACGGGGGGTGGTAGGAAAAATAGGGGATCCTTCCTTCCTGCCTGGTCCTTTCTTTCATTTCCTTCCTTCCTTCCTTCCTTCCTTCCTTCCTTCCTTCCTTCCTTCCTTCCTTCCTTCCTTCCTTCCTTCCCTCCCTCCCTTCCCTCCCTTTCTTCTCTCATCCCTCCACTTGCTTTTGCACTTTTCTCTCCTATGATTGTATGTGAGTATTTCAGCCTTCCTCAGGATTGACTCGGCATGGTGGTTGTTGCCAGTTTGTGGTGATCCTAGATAAGGGAATGACACGACCACTTACCACCTTGGTTGCCACGGTCCCTTCGCCTGTTTCCTTGCCTCCCATGTCTGTCTGTCTGGCTCCTTCCTTACACAGTTGCCAGCTGCTGTCTACAAACAGGTCACTCCTCAAAACTTCTAGTGACTTCATTGGTGCCCACGGTGGAGCGGGAATTCAGGCTCAGTTCTACGTAACCTTGAAGCAAGTAGAACTTTTAACTATTATATCTTGTCTTCCTCACACGTGTGAAAGAAATGGGTCATTGAAACACAAGCCTTCCTATTTTAGGAAATAGTTTTGACTTTATTACTCATTAAGCTCTTAAATGCTGACCACTAAAGATATGGTTTATCTTATATGTTATTATATATGTTGTATGTTTGTGGTTGAAGGCCACAAGCAATAAATCCTTATGATGGACTCAGCATTGTGTGGATAGAGATAGCTTTACTATTTTCTGAACCTGCCTTTGGGTTTGAATAGTGCTATGGCCAAACAAACAAAAAATCCAAGGTGAGGGGGGAAGAAATCTCTCTAAAACACAAAAGTCAGCGCACAAAAGGGTGATGGAATAATCATTTCCTGGGGTTGCAAAGAGTAAATTGCCTTAAAAAGAAATTCATGGGTTCTGTCTCTTAACAATTCAGGCATACCTATTCAAAACTCTGGAAAACTAGAAATTCTATTACAGAAATAACTGGTCTCTAGAACTGGATCTTCCTGAAATAGCCTGTGTATCTTTGATTAATTCACTTTATTTCTCTGTTCTTTCATCTGTAAAATGAAAGGCCGGACCCAGGTGATGTTGAGAGTTCCTTGCAGCACCAATATTCTAGGTTTGCAATGTCTAGTAGGCAAACACACAAAGCAGTCTTTAATTATAAGTTTGCAAAGGCATCTAGGGGGCCAGCTCCATCTGCTTCTGAAGTCTTAAACCTTTATTAATTACTTGTTCCTCAAGGCCACCTCCATTGGTGGGAGGGACAGAGAAGCAGAGAAACCCCCTGGACCACAAGCCTCCCACTTCTGGTCTCACACAGCAAAATATTCCCCAGGACTTGAGGGCCAGATGGCAATATTTTTGAAGATGCACTAAGGATTTGAATTCTGGTTCATATTAAATATCACATGTAAATTATTAATTTGTAGCAGATGTAAATGTATATTATTACACTACATTAAACCTTAATGTTGCAAAGACCAGCCTGTGGACCACGTGGAGCTACTGGGGGACCATCAGTGGTCCTCCAACTAAAATCCAGATTTATAATCCAGGTAAATTAGGCACAAGTTTTTAGAGCGAATATTTATTCCCAACGTAATATACAAAGAATATGAGCATTTTTCCAAAGTAAATCACAATAGTTAGCATTTATGGAAGTCCTTCCTATGATGTGCCAAATAATCTTCTAAATGCTTAACACATACTGACAGATTCAGTCTTACTAACAACTTTATAAGGGAACATTATTACTTACTGCTCTTAGGGAACAACCTTTATTAGGCACCAACTGTGTACCAGGAACTGTTCTAGATGGTGGGGATACAGAGGTGGGATAAGCCATTTTATGGAATTTACTTTCTGGGGGAGATGAGACAGACAGTATAACCCCAAATTAATAAAGTGAATAGAATAATTTCAGAGAAGAATAAGGGTCATGAATCAAATGCAACAGCTATGCGATTGCAAAGGGTTGACATTTGGGCTAATGGTTCTCAGTTAATTGGCTAAAAACAACTGGACACATATCACTTCTTTAAATGACCAATGTGTTGAAATATCAGTTTGCCAAAAACTTGCTTTAATCAATTACCTATCAATTTGGGATCATTTCATGTTTCTCCAAGGTCACTTAATGCACAGTGTGTTTTTAGAATGACAGTTTCCTGAGTATTATGTATTTCAGCTGTCGTGTGTGCCACTGATGTCAAGAACATTATACAGAGTGTGTGGCTTTCTGTTTTCCAAAGCATTTTTCTATCCAGGATACAGCTTTTTTTGCTTCTCTCAGTTTCATCTCTGCTTGGATTATTCCATTTTCTTGTCATGCCCCACTTTGTCTGTGAATGGCTTGAAGTAGTTTGTGGAGAGACAAGCTGGGCAGCTCCAGTGTAAAAATGAATATGAATTAATAGGAATAGATATAACTGTCTAGAAATGGCTTCTGTCACTGTAGCCTCTCTTCAAATCTCTATATCCCCTCCTCTCCCAGGATTCCACCAAGGAGAATGACCTTGATATTATCCCTTGAGTATTTACCATCTTTGGAGCCTCTGTCCTATTTTTTGAGGACCCCTTTCCCTGCCTTAGAAGACAGTCAAGGGGTGCCAGGGTGGCCTAGCAGTTGAGCATCTGCCTTCGGCTCAGGGCGTGACCCCGGGGTCCTGGGATCGAGTCCCGCATTGGGCTCCCTGCATGGAGCCTACTTCTCCCTCTGCCTGTGTCTCTGCCTCTTTCTCTCTCTCTCTCTCTGAGTCTCTCTCTCATGAATAAATAAATAAAATCTTAAAAAAAAAAGTCAAGCCCCTCCCCCATAACTCCTCAATTTTTATCTGTTTACTTGGTAACTATTAAAGATCAAAAGCTGTTTGTTGCCCCAAAACTCATTCCAACCCACTTGGAAATTGATTTCTTCTATTATAAAGCCCGCAGAGCCAAAACCAACATTGCTCTAACTACTCTGTAGCTGGGTGTAGGCACGTGACCTAGGATCTGCCAATCAAAAGACCCCCAGATTTGGAGGTGAAAATAAGCAAAGGAAAGGAGTAATATGCCATGAAGAGACCAATGCTTCTATAAGTTTGGTGGGTAGGTCTAGGGCAGCTGGTATGGTATTTCTAACACTCAATCCAGGGTATTACACATGCAATTGGAGCAGTGATGGTTCCTCTAGGATCATCTCATGGTGGGCTCAAGTGGTTTTCGTAGATGCCTTTTATCTAGCTGCATCTATGCTGGCTTATGTAGCATGTGTGTGGTAATTTGGATTTTATAGAGGTTCTATGAACCCCAGTATCTTTTACTAAATTACTTTGTGCTTAAACTAACTGGATTGTGGATCCACTCTAAGTGGATTGTGTTGTCTGTAAGAATTCTGATCATCATATCTGATGTATTTATATTTTATTGAATACTGGATGATGATGATGCCTCAGTCCATTTGGGCGGCAATAGCACAGTACCACAGACTGGGCAGCCTATAGACAATAACAATTTATTTCTCACAGCTCTGGAGGTTGTCCAAGATCATGACACTGGCAGATTCCATGTCTGGTTAGGGCCCTCTTCTTAGACTGCTGCCTTCTTGCTGTGTCCTTGCATGGTGGAGGTGGCAAGAAGTTTTCTTGGTCCTTTTTGGTGGGCATTAGTCTCATTCATGAGGGCTCTGTCCTAATTATCTAATTACCTCCCAAAGGCCCCACTTCCAATATCATGACCTTGGGGATTAGAATTCATCATATGAGTTTTGGGGGATACAACCATTCAGACTACAGCAGATGGAGAAACATCAAAGGGAGGATGCTGTAATGGTGGAGTGACTAGTACTGAAATCACTTGGAGGCTCTAATTCATAGATCATGTTGGGGTCACTCATTCTTTCTCCCTATTAATTTGGTTGCCTTTTCCTTCTTTCTTACAGTTCCCTTCTTAAACATATGCCAGTTTCCTCATTTATAAATTGAGAATCATAACCATGACTATCTCACAGGTGTGTTTTTTTGAGTTAAATAAAATGCCTAGAATAGTACTTACTTGTTCCATAGATGTGTCTAATAATAGACATTGGTTAGCATTTTTGTTAGGATTACGAGGGACTGATTAGTTCTGTCTAGGATAGCATGAGACTCGATGTCTTCAAACAAGAAATAGCAGGTCTGGGAGAAAGGAAGAAGGAGAGGGAGAGAGAGCAACGTCCCCAGAATCAGAGGCATAAAGGAGCATAGCATGTTCAGGGAGCCAGGGGGCCTTCTGTATGACTAAATCCCCAAGGGTGGGGTGGGGACCGTTGGATGGATATTGCCAGAGTAAGTGGTGGGACTGAGAGAGTCGGGTGGGGGCTGGATCATGTAACAAGTTACAGGCCCTTTTCATAATGAGGCAGCCCTGATCTCAGCCCCTTCCTCCCAGTTCCGTTGGAAGGACTTCCTCCTTTCACAACATGAACTCACCTGGTCACCTCCAATTTCATGCCAGGTGGATAACCCCCAGTTAGCTACCTAGCGGGCACGGTCCTAATCTAATGATCAACTTTCTCTCTCTGAAACGTTGAGGAGATGGAGCTAAATGTGTGCTTAGGCTATAGCAGGGTTAGGAAGAATTATTTTTTAAAACTCTTAGATAAGTATATGCTTGACAAACTCTGGTAACTGAGAGTTTGGATCACTTGGGTAATACCCTCATGCATTTATTTCTTAGGAAAAAAAAATGCCACCCCCCTCAAAAAGAAATGAAAAAAAAAAAAAACAAAAAAACCCCTCAAAACCAACTCACTTTGGAAAAAACTGCAAATTCAGTAACAAAACAGAAACTGTCTGATGCCAGAGTCCAGAGAGCCAGTTTTGGACTCATTAATTCATTGATTTGGTATAACAGTTCTAAAATTTATTCTTTCCTTTCTACCTTCCTCTTCCTTCTCCTGCTCCTCCTCTTCCTCCTCCACATCCTTCTTGTTAAACCCAGATTCTCTGTTGAGATTTAGAATCAACATCTTGGAGCTAATCCGGAATTACCTTTGTCAGTTTCTGGAAATAGTCTTTATTCCAGATGATTTACAAGGAATTGTTTATTTTATTGAGGCTTGCCTTGCCTTGTAAAATCAGCCCAATTTCCTGCAACTGATCAAGTACAATTAGCCACAAAGAATGATTATTTCATGTAAAATAATAAGAAAAACTTTTATAGTCATCAGTGACAGGAAAAATGGTCATTATTATGGGCCAGGGCAAATCTAGCCATGACTTTTGTTTTATTTTGTGTTTTGTTTTTTTTTTAGTGTGTTAAAACTGAAAACATATTTTGCCAGCCACCTCCTCCCTTGTCTATTTGAAAGTCCATATGTTCTTCAAGAGAAAATTGAATTCAGCTTTATTTGAGTCTTTGCAAAATTTTAAAAGAGTCATTTGATGTACAGGATTTCCAGGTCTTCAGAAATCAGATCTAAAGTCAATTGCTTGGAAAAAATTCAAATTGCATTTTTTTTCTAGCACTCCAAAAAAAATATTTGGGTCATATTCAAAAGCCCAATCCTCTGCTACTTGGAAGTAGATGCACATACTGGCAGGGCACATTTACACATTGCTTATTTTGCAGTAGACTTTAGGAGGCCATAAATTTTGTTCACATTCGGTATTCAGTTCACATTCGCATTCAATAAGCATATTTTTTTTTTTTTGAACTAGCATCTGGGTGTAGTAGTTTTGGGATTCCCC
The DNA here is from genome assembly GCF_011100685.1 of Canis lupus familiaris. Lineage (NCBI taxonomy): Eukaryota > Metazoa > Chordata > Mammalia > Carnivora > Canidae > Canis > Canis lupus. The sequence goes on along the minus strand of NC_049224.1, from coordinate 91,467,089 downwards.
TCTCTTACTGGTGGAGAGGGTACTTTTCCTTAGTAGAAGAATGCATTGCTCTATGTGAGTCAAGCAACTTTGAGAGTAAATATCCAATTGAGGATTGTCAAAAGGATCTGAGTGTCCCCAAATCAATTTACACTTGCTTTGGATTGGCAGGGATCTGCTGATCACAATGTTTGAGTCCAGGCAACGATTCCATTCAGCAGGATGAGGCTAGTGTGCTGAACTGCAGGTTCAGAAGTTGAGTTCTAATCCTTGGCTTTCTTACCACCTGGCCGTATAACCCCAGGAAGGCATTTTTTCTTTTTTCACCTTTGGGGATTTCCTTATTCTAGAACAGAAGGGGATAGACCACAGCACTATTTTCAAATTGGGCTCTTAAAGCCCTATGGTTAAAAAAAAAAAAAAAAAGACAACTGTCACCAGAGCTCCCTGCCTTTTACAGGTTTTATATATGAAGATTTTGCAGAAAAGGGCTTTAGATTAAAGGGATTATGCTGCGATAGAACAAAGAGCTAACAAATCTCAACTCTAGTGTTTTAAATTGTAAAATCTGTTTTATCTTCAGTTATTTAACTTAGTGAGGAATTATTATATGTTGTTATGGATCCTAAATGACCTAGAGGAAATGATACCTGGATTTTAACTGAGGAAATGGAAATTTGGTTTTACTTGTTGCCACTGATCTCTTACATCCGAGGGAACATGAGCCTAGGGTTGCTTCTCTGGTGTTCGAAACAGACTGCTGGGTTTTAAAAGTGACCTGCATTACAAGCACCTTGGAGAATCTGGGTGGAAGCATTTAGTATGGCTAAATACACACACACACACACACACACACACACATATATATATATATCTAGTATATATATATATATATATATATATATATATCCTCTGAACAGAAATATCATTCCTAGGTAAATACTCTTAGAAATGTGTATGTGTGTCCCCAACAGATGTTCACAAGAATGTCTATAGCAGCAATATTTGCAATCCCTCTAAATTGGAGACTCAAATGTTCATCAACGGTGGAAAGGAAAATAAATTTGAGTTGCTCTGTTGTAATGGAAAATTATTTAGCAATGAACAGATCTACAACTATATACAACATAGATGAATCTCACAAGCACAAAGGAGTACATAAGTATAAGTTCATGTGTAAGACACAAAAACAGGCAAAACCAGTCTATGTTGTTAGAAGTCAGGATTATGGATACCATTGTGGGAGGGGGAGGAAGTGGGAAGGGATCATGAGTGGGGACTTCTGGGAAGCTGCTAATGGACTTTCTTAACCTGGGTGCTGGTGTTCCGTTTGTGAAAAATGTACTAAGCTGTATAGCTAGGGCATGTACTTTTTTGTATGCACATTATCATTGTTAAAATTTTTAAAAATTCCTCTAGGTTATCTTCTCAAATCTGCTTCCTAGGATTAGTGCAAAAGAAAATAGCATCAATTCTGTTAGTACTTTATATCACGGGCAAAAGGGCATGTTTTCTACTTCAGAGTATTAAGGTGAAATAATACTGGGATAAAAAGGATTTACCTAATCATGCAAATGACTACCTGCCACCCTTGCACCAGTGGATGCTGGTCGTAGTGCTCTGCCAGTTGTAAGGTTGGAAGGTGCTGGTTTAAACCTTTTATGTCATGCAACAAGCCTTTCTTTTTCTTATTGGTTGTTAAAGGCCCAATTCCTACAGTCTTCTGTTTCCTCTCCTGAAAGATTAACTGCAACAGGAATTTCTCTCCTGCCATAAACAACTATAATTGGCAAATTATATGAACTAATGATTTCCAGACATTGGGTGACAGGCAGTGCAGGACTGTAATGCGTAAAAGAAGGGAAATAGACTTGCAAGGCCCAATGACTGTCCCAGTTTATTCTTTGAAAGGAGAATGGAAACAGGATCAGTGGTGTCCCTGAGTTGAAGAGACAGAGACTGAAGTTCAGAGTAGTTGGGGCAGCTAAAATTTGAGGAACAGAGATGAGGAAGAAGCAAGTGAGAGAGACAGAAAGAGAAGGACAGAGAGAGACACAGAGAGCCTGAGATCTACAAAGGGGTACCTCTAAGTTTTTACTAAGTACCCACAGGTGCGTGTATGAGAGGAAAATACTTGGGGCTTGGAAAGAAGCACCAGAAAGCAATAGGCTGAAAAATATCTGATGGTCACACAGGACTGAGAATAGTTTGTATTCCCACAAGCCTTAGCATGTTTTTCTAGGGCATTTGGTAGAGTCCTTAGAAGGGTTGTACCTTAGTAGTGGGGTTAAATTAGCTCCAGGTGACACTCGGCCTGCCATAAAAAGCTTAAAGGCAAGGACTGTAGGGATTAAATTTGCTCTTTAAGTACTTGGGCACTGTGGTAGGCTTAATAATAGTGGGAATATATACCCCAAAGATATAATGGGCCTTGATCCTTGGAAACTGTAAATGTTACCTTCTATGAAAAAAGGGACTTTGAAGATGTAAAATTATACTAGGGCTCTTGACATGGGAACATTATCCTGGATTATTTGGATGATGCCTAAGAGGGAGATTCACTTTGCAAGAGGAGAAGGCAAAGCACTGATGGAAGCAGATATTGGAGTGTTGACACCACAAGTCAAGGAGTTCTGACAGCTGCCAGAAGCTAGAAGAGGCAAGAAATGTCTTCCCTAGGAGGAACTAGTCTGCCCAACATCTCGATGTTGGTGCTTGATGTAAGTCTTCCAGAACTCACTGAGAATAAAGCTTTGTTGTTTTAGCCACTAAGTTTGTGATGGTTTGTTATAGCTTCAGTAGGAAATTAGTAAAGGGGCTTGAACAAAATTCAGCAGTCTTCAAGGAATACAACACAAGCAAGCACCCAACAATGTAAAATCTGCAAAGTTTTCCATCCAATAAAAAAATTACTAGGCATGTGAAGGAACAGAGATATATAACCCACAACCAGGAAAAAAAAATCAATCAATAGAAACAATTCCTAAAATGAGAGAGGAATTCAATTCCTAAATATGCACAAGGATATATACATTTTATTTATTTTTTAGTTTTTTGGATATATACATTTTAAAAGCGTGAATAACATGAGCAGAGAAATGAAGGGACACAAATGGAATGTTTAGACATGAAAATGCCGTATCTAAAGAAAAATATTCACTAGATGGGATAAATGGATTAGATATTAGAGAAGAGAGAGTGTCAGTGAATTTGAAGACATAGCAAAAGAAGTGATCTAAACCGCAGCACAATGAGAAAAATGACTAGCGGAAGAAGTCTCAGTGGGTAGCAGGACAATTGCAGATTAACTGACATACCTGTCATTGGAGTCTCAGAAGGATTAGAGATCAGAAAAATTATTCCTGGAAACAATAGAAAAATATTTTCCAAATTTGATGAAGACCGTAAACCAAGGAGCTCAAAAAATCCCAAGTAGGAGAAACATGGAGAACAACACCAAGCTACATCATAATCCAATTAAAGGAAACCAGTGAGAAAGAGAAGAATTTCAAAAGCTGACAAAGAAAGGGACATATTATATACAGAGGTGCCGAGAGGAGGATGACAGAAGACTTTTGGTCGGAGCCACGCAGCGCTGAAAGGAAAAATTGTCAACTAAAATTCTTTTTTTTTTTTTTTTTGTCAACTAAAATTCTATACCCAGTGATAGCATCTTTAAAGAATAAAGGCAAATGAATGACTTTGTCAGACCATCAAAATCTGAGAAAATTTGTTACCAGCAGGTCTGTCCTACAGAGAAATGTTGAAGTTGTTCAGGCAGAAAGAGAAAAAGACAAATGGAAATTTGGGTCTACGGAAAGGAATGAAGTGCTAGGAATGGCGAACATATGAGCAAACACTAAAGATCTTTTAAAATCACTTAATCGTTTAGAAGGATAATCAATTTTAGGACAGTGGAACTATTGTTACAGTACTGTTGTGGTGGGTACACGTCATTATAAATTTGTCCAGATCTGCAGAATGTACAATACTAAGAGTGAACCCTAAAGTAAACTTGGGATTTGGGGTCAGTGTGATGTGTTAACATAGGGTCGTCGGTTATATCACATATACCACCCTGGTCGGAGATGCTGAAAATGAGGAGGGCCGGACATGTGTGGGGACAGGTGATATTGGGGAAATCTCTGTACCTTTTGCTTAACCTTTTGTAAATGTGAAACTCCTCGAAGTCCATTAAAGGTAAATGAAGGAGAAGTTCTGGAAATCGATGCTGGTGATGGTCGTACAACATGGTGAATGCACCCGATGGCAGTGTACTTGTACACGTGTAGTACTATTAATGTAGTAAATACATAATTACGTTATGAATATCTTACCACAATTCAAAATTTCTTAAAAAAATGTTATTTGAGAGAGAGAAAGAGCACGAGCAGGAGGAGGAGCAGAGGGAGAGGGAGAGGGAGAAGCAGACACCCCACGGAGCAAGGTACCTCACGTGGGGCTCAGTCCCAGGGTGCTGGGATCATGACCTGAGGTGAAGGCCGGCGTTTAACCAACTGGGCCACCCAGTGTCCCTAAAATTTTTTTAAAATATAAAAATAAATAATCGTTAAGGCAAATGTGTAAAAACCAAACAAACCAGACAACAAAACTGCAGCCAACTACACACTCAGGCGTCTTGTGCTCCTACACACCAGCCGGGGAGGGTGGTCTGGCTAGAGCTTCCCTGGTTGAGACAGTTCAAGCTCAGTGAGCATAAAATTGCCGTGTGAGTTGCCTGGGAGGAAAGTTAGATCCTGTGTTTCCGGGAACCTTTGGTTTTTGGCATCACCGCGAGACAGCCGCGAGGCCCACGTCTTGGTAAGTGGTGGCTGGGAGGCACGAGGGCGCCCCGTCGCCTCGGCAGGCCGGGAGGGGGTGGTCAGGGTGAGAGAGCACAGCGAGGGGGGGGGCCGGGGCAGGCCAGACCTGGGTAGTTTGTGTGCAGCGGAGTCGCTAAGGTCTCACACGGCTGCGGTAGAGGGATCCAAAGTGGGCCAGGCAGGCTCTGTCTGGAGGAGCAGGTCACTACGGTGACATCCTGTTTGCACCTTCGGTGCCAGGAGAGCCGGGAAGGTCACCTTCAGTTGCAGGAGATGCAAACCCACTTATGGTGATAGAACGAAGTCAGTGCTTGCCTGGGAACGGTGGGGGGGGGGGGGGGGGAAGGGATTTCCGAGGGGCACAGGGACACTTGGGGGGAGACGGGTGTGCTCCTCATCTTGATGGCGGGGATGGTGTCACGGACGTGCGCACATACCAAACTCAGCAGGTCGTGCACGGTTCGTTATACCTCAGTGAGGCCGTTTGCTTTCTTGTCCCAGTTGCTTCACCGACTGGCGGTGTCGATGTGGCTCTGTATGCTTGCTTGCTTTTTTTAAAAAAAAAAGATTTATTTATCCGAGGAAGAGAGAGAGCACGCACGTGTGAGGGCGAGAGAGCAGGAGGGAGAGCAAGAGCCTGCAAACACGGAGGCAGAGGGAGAAGCAGACGCCCCCGAGCGAGAGCCAGAGGCGGGGCTGGGCCCCGGGACCCGCAGGGCCTGAGCGAGGGCGGCGCTGCTCCCACGGGCCACCCCGGCGCCCCAGCTCCTTCCATGTTAGCTCTTCCGGAGTTAGACCTGGCATCGTACTGAAAGTCGAAGGCAGTGAGATGGTTTGAGTGACACGAGGGGCCAATCAGTGACTCAGTTTAGGAAGGCCGCGAGTTCTAAAACGTGCAGGGAAGTTTGACGTTAGATGCTCAGGCGCGGGGCGGGGGCAGCCTGTGCAAATTTCTGCTCACGTCTCTGTCTAGGACTCTGGGTCCTCACACTCCTGTTTCCGGCACCAGCAGGCTGGGCCTCGCCCCCCAGTCTCTACCCTTTGTTGACCTAGAATGAACACATGCAAATCACATGCAAATGAGGAATATTCCCACATTTGATTATTTTCCGGTGAAATATGGAGTTGTTTGATTTTCGATAAGACTGTTTATCGTAGTGACAAAAATTCTCAGACTGGAGATTGAAATTTATCATTTGCCAGAATAACATCTTATTTTGGAATATTCATTGAAACAAGGATGGAATTTTTTTTTTTGATTAATATTCTCTGGTCCCTTCAGAATGTGAAATATTGGAAAAGGCAGAGGCTTTTAAATCAGGCTGAAGTTCAAGTCTTTCATAGATGAGATTTGTAACAGTGGATAGATTGTTTAAATTTTCTAGACCGCAGCTTCCTTGAGTGGAAAATGGAGGTAATAATGGCTTTCTCGTAGGCTGTGCGTGTGCGTGTGCGTGTGTGTGTGTGGATCAGAGAAAGAGTTTGTAAAGCTCACAACATGCCTGAATGCACACTCAGTCAGCAGTGGAGGACCGTCAGACTGGAAACACAGCCGGGTTTCATGAGTGTTGTTGTTGTTGTTCTTTAAAAGATTTTATTTATTTATGAGACACAGAGAGGGGCAGAGACCCAGGCAGAGGGAGAAGCAGGCTCCCTGCGGGGAGCCTGGTGTATGCAGGACTCGATCCCGGGACCCCGGGGTCACGGCCTGGGCCCAAGGCAGATGCTCCACCACCGGGCCCCCCACGCGTCCCAGTGACGCGAGTGTTTTAAAGTGACCGTGCAATGAGGCGGTTGGGGCCAGGCGTCGCGGTCCCCCCTCACCTGTGTGCATCCCCCCTGCCATTTCCTCGGCTCCTTTCCACTTGACAAGTGGGACATCGGTCGTAGCTTTCCTGAGCTCGGCGCTAAGTCCTCCCCCGTGTCTGCGCCCCCTGCCCAGGTGTCCTTTCCCTTTGTTCCCAGGCCAAGGCCAAATCGCTGGCCACGGGAGATGTGCACCGGGTCCCATTTTACACAAACACAAGAATCTGAGTGACCGCTCCCGACCACCGTGGGCTGAAACCCAACCCGGGGTTGCCATGGATACTGGCTGCTTGGCCTCCGCTGCACCTCGGAGCCTTGTCGACTCAACAGTGTGCAAGCGGCAGATGTGGCCACGCGCTGGGTCCCTAATCAGCGTGGGTCTCTTACGGGGGGTGTCCTGGCCTTGCCGTGGCACAGGAGGGTCTACATACTCTGGAGGAACCGAGCGCCCGGGCCCTCCGGAGCTTCCCGCATAGTGACCTCCGCGCGCCAGCGCTGCCTTTCTCTCTGCTGGGACCTAGACAGGCCACTCCTCCTTGGTCCCTACCTGGAGGTGAGAGTCTCCACCGAGAAACACCCAAGAGCACCTGCTAGGAAGGCTTCACTCAGCTTTGGGTGCAGGAATAAAAACGCGGAATGTTGGAAGGAGGCGGTCCGAGGAGGTCCGAGGTTCTGTCTGAGAGCTGCAGGGGAGTCGCAGAAGGCGGGGCCCGGGCTGCTCCAGGAGGTCCTGGCTTTGCCCCTTGCCACCTGTGTGTCCTTGGGCAATTTAGACCAGGTAAGCCTCGGTTCCTTCATCTGTGGGTCTCCCGCTGGTAAGAGCCGCTGTGACTTCACCGGGCGCAGCCGGATAATCCAGGGTCAGCCTCACATTTTAAGGACAGTTGGTGATCAAGCCTAACCCCATCTGTGCCCTCAGTTTCTCCTCGCTGTGTAACACGCTCACATATCCTGCGGACCCGGAGACACCCGTAGGCATCTTCGAGGGGGCGGTAGCGTCGGGAACGCTGTGGTACCAGGGACTTTCACTTCCCTTCTACCCCGTAAATGTCCAAATTCCCTTCCCACCGTTAGCAAAAGGAGACAGTCACAACTATCTTTTTAAGGTTTCTTTCAGCCCCTTTCGGTAAATACTCAGTTTAATTCCTACCCAGGGCCACTGGGAGACTCCTTTCCCGTCTCCCTCGCAAGTTGGTATCCGGGCGTTTAGAAGCCTGGGTGACCTCACGATGCCGGTGTGGACCCCTGAGAGACGGTGCCCCCCGGCCCCGGGGACACTCGGCCCGCCCCGCCTGGCGGATCGTCCACACCTCCACCTCCCTGGCCAGCGCTGTCCACACTTATGACCGCCAAGAAGCGGCTTCTCATCTAATGCGTGTGCAATGTGCAAGCCGCCCTACGCTATTGAGCGTCAACTTCTAACAGATGCTTCCAGAAATAATACGCTCTTAGCGGCAAGGCTTGAACCCAGGAATGTCTTGTGCAAGAGCTATTTCCGTCGCCCACTGCCATCCGGATGGAGCCCGAGGCCCCTCGCTGCGCGGGGCCTGCTCTAGGCCGCTGCAGGTGCCGGGGCTCCAGCGCGCGGGTCTCCACCGCGGTGCAGCGGGCGGTTAGGAACAGGGTTGCAAGCGGGATGGTGGTCACAGGAAGACCTGCCGGTCCTCCCCAAGAAGTCCTCGTGGTTCGTACAGAGAAGGGGCGGCCGGCTCCCTCCGGGGGGCCCAGTGGTCGCAAGCACCCTGGAACCACACAGCCCAGGCCCCTCTCTGCCCGCGCAGCTCCGCCCGCCAGGGGTGACTGCACGTAAGGGAGGTGCCCCAGGCCCGCGGGCCGCGCGCCGAGTCCCTCCCGTCCAGCCGCCTGGCTGTGCAGAGTGTGGCGGCTGCTGTCCCCACGGGCAGGGCTGCGGCGGGGTGGCAGGTGCAGATCCAGAGTGTGAGGCACCTGGTGGCCACCGCGCCTCGTGCCCAGGACTCAGGCCTCCCTGTCCTGAGCCCATGGCGGCATCCCAAGGAGGTGGGGAGCTTGCTTCTAGCCCCGGGACGGTGTGGGACAGTGTGGGATGGTGCGGGACGGTGCGGGACGGTGTGGGACGGTGTGGGACGGTGCGGGACGGTGTGGGACGGTGTGGGACGGTGCGGGACGGTGCGGGACGGTGTGGGACGGTGCGGGACGGTGCGGGACGGTGTGGGATGGTGCGGGACGGTGTGGGACGGTGCGGGACGGTGCGGGACGGTGTGGGATGGTGCGGGACGGTGCGGGACGGTGCGGGACGGTGTGGGATGGTGCGGGACGGTGCGGGACGGTGCGGGACGGTGTGGGACGGTGCGGGACGGTGCGGGACGGTGCGGGACGGTGTGGGACGGTGCGGGACGGTGCGGGACGGTGTGGGACGGTGCGGGACGGTGCGGGACGGTGTGGGACGGTGCGGGACGGTGCGGGACGGTGCGGGACGGTGCGGGATGGTGCGGGACGGTGCGGGACGGTGCGGGACGGTGTGGGACGGTGTGGGATGGTGCGGGACGGTGCGGGACAGTGTGGGATGGTGTGGGACGGTGTGGGACAGTGTGGGACAGTGTGGGACAGTGTGGCGAGGCGGTGGGGGGGGGCGTGACTGTGGCCCCAGGACGGTGACATGCTGGGTTCCTTCCCAGAAGGGCTGTAGCCTCCCCGCCAGCACCATGAACCACTTGTACCCCACGACACCCAGGCAGCAAGTGGCCCTCGCCTCCATGCTCCCCACACCCAAACATCGCCCAGTTCTAGTGATTTCTGGACGCCTCTGCTTTCCCCGGTGTGGCCCAGGCCACCGTGACTCCCGTCACTAACCGCCCTTCCAGTGGTTCCCTCTCCCTCTGCTCTTTCAAAAGCACTGACGCCTTTTTAACAACCTGCGCGGTCTCGCGTCCTGGCCCCGATTAAATCCCCACAGGGCCTCCTCAGATAGCTTCCACTGAGCTATTGCTTCGGTCGAGAGAGGGAGGCAAACTCTCCTGGGGTCACAAAGACAACGTTCATTTTCTCGCATGTGGCATGCCCGTCGTGAGCCGTACCGTGGGCTGCACCGTGTCCGCCCAGACCCCTATGTGGAGGCCCTAAGGACGGGCCCCGGAGGGGCAGTTAGGCATAGATGAGCCCCCCTGGCAAAATCAATGGCAGGAAGAGGAGCAAGAAGAGGCAGCGGAGGGCTTGCTTCCTCCCCCTCTGCCCCACCATGTGAGACGCAGCGAGGACGTGGCCGTCTGCAAGCCAGGAGGAGCGCGGGCTCTCAGGAGCAGGGCCAGTGGAGACCTTGGCCTTACACTTTGCCGCCTTCAAAATGATGAGAAATAGATACCTGTTGTTTACGTCAGTCAGTGTAGGGCCGCCCGGGAGGCCCAGCGGTGGAGCGTGTCCGCCTGCGGCCCAGGCCGTGACCCCAGGGTCCCGGGATCGAGTCCCTATCGGGCTCCCTGCATGGGCCCGCTTCTCCCTCTGCCTCTCTCTCTGGGCCTCTCATGCATAAATACATAAACTCTTAAAAAGCAAAAGTCCGCGAGCGTATCCATGCAGCGTGTGCGGCTTTGTCCCGGCGGCCCGGGGCCCTGGCCTTCAGGGAGGCCCGGGGAGGCTCTCTCGTGCCCCGGCCTCCCCCGTCACGGAGGAAGGCAAGCAGGTGTTGGATCCTGGGCCGGCTCTCTGGCTTCCGTGGGGAAGGGGCCCACTTCTTTGGTCTCAACGTTCGCGGGTCAGAGGCGGGGATGGCGCCCACCTGCGTGCAGCTGGCGGGGAGCGGTGGCCACATCGCAGCCCGCTGGGCGACGACACGCGTGCTGAGCCGCCCCAGGGGCCGCCGCGGGTGCAAACCTCCCGGTGTCGCCCGGGCTTCATTTGGTTTGGCGCCTTCCTTCCAGGCTGTCCTCTCCGTTCATCGCGCACGTCGTCCTGCGGTGCCGAGGCCTCTGCACAGAGGCTTCCCCGCGCGGGCGCCTTCTCGGTCGGTGCGTGGCTGTGCGACGGCTCATTAGAGCGTCAGCCGGTGCGTTGTCTGCAGCTGGGCCGGTCTGAACAGAGCTTTCTTTCCTTTCTCTAAGCTTTTGCCACTGTGCTACCTATTTTTTGCTTTCTTTCCATATCCTTCCTTTGAATTAATTCATGAACTAACTTATTTATGTGTTCAGGTGTGTGTGTATTTATTTCAGCGACGTGGCCTTTGGGAACTGCTCGGGCCTCACGTCCTGTCGTCAGCTCCTTCGCGCCTTCATTCATTTCGGCTTCTGGGGACACAAAGACGGGCGGCACCGCGTGTACCCAAGGAATCGCACAGCCTGGGGCTTATGACCAGGTGTCTACACAGGCCTCTTGACAACCTGGCCAAAGAAGGAGCCAGCGTGAGTGCTGACGAACGCTCGGCAGCACCGGGCATTAGGCACATGGAGGCCAAAGCCACCTGCGCGGCGGTAATAAGGACCGTGGGCGGTCGGGGCGGTGAGGCCGCGGGCCCGAGGGAGCTCTCCCTGCAGCCCAGGCCGCGGCCGTGGTCCCCAGGCTGGCCGACCGTCGGGCAGTTCCTCCACGAGGTGGACGCGAAGTTCCCACTATGATCCAGCCGTTCACTCGTAGGCTCGTACCCGAGAGAAGTAAAAACACATATTCACACACGACTTGCACACGAATGCTCACCACAGCTTTGTTCACCGTCCCCGCCGAGTGGAAACAGGCATCTATGAGCTGCTGAACGGAAAAGCAAGGTGTGGGTCATAAAGAGACGTGAGGTGCTGACACACTCCGCGGTGAGGGGACGCTCGGAAGAGGAATCGTGAGCACTAGAGGTCAGGCCCCAAGAGCTGAGTGTTGTAAGGCCCCACCAGGATGACATGTCCAGAGAAGGCCGGTCCTTAGAAGCAGAAAACAGGTGAGTGCCTGCCAGGAGCTGGGGTTGCGGGAGGCAGAGGGTGCGCCTGCATGTGGGCATGTCCAGCAGCCCCGACGGCACTAGGTGTTCTCTGCACCCATCCCACCCGCGGCCCTTGTCAAGGATGCGGCCTGGAGAAGGCCCGGTGCTGTGCAGTTGCTGGAGGCCCCGCAGCGGGGTCAGGCGGGCAGGCAGCTTCCCCCGCTGCGAGCCCGGAGCTGGGCTCCCACCTGCCAGTCCACAGCGGCCCCTTTCCTTGGTCTCCTCGCCCTTCCTGTCCACAGACCACTTTGCAAATGGCTGCAGAATTTGTGAGAATACTGAAACCCACTAAGTCTTATGGTTTTAAAATGTGGATTTTTATATGTGGGTTACACCTCCAGAAGAAAGCAAAGAAAGAAGGGAAGAAAGGAAGGAAGGAAGAAGAAGAAAGAGGAAAGAAGGAAGGGGAAGGAAAGAAGGAAGGAAGGAAGGAGGGAGGGAGGGAAGGAAGGAAGAAGGAAGGAAGGAAAGAAGGAAGGAAGGAAAGAAGGAAGGAGAAAGGAAGTAAGGAAGGAGGAAGGAGGAAGGAAGGAAGAAGAAGGAAGGAAGAAGGAAGGAAGGAAAGAAGGAAGAAAAGAAGGAAGGAGGAAGGAAGGAAGGAGGGAGGGAGGGAAGGAAGGAGGGAGGGAGGGAAGGAAGGAGGGAGGAAAGGAAGAAAGAAGGAAGGAAAGAAGGAAGGAAGGAGGAAGGAAAAAAGGAAGGAAGAAGGAAGGAAGGAAGTAAGGAAGGAGAAAGGAAGTAAGGAAGGAGGAAGGAGGAAGGAAGGAAGAAAAGAAGGAAGGAGGAAGGAAGGAAGGAGGAGCGGACTTCCTCACGCCCCGCAGGCATCGTTAGGCCGCGTGCTCCCGGGGACTATTTGTGTTGAGCCCTGGCACAGTGTGGCGTCCCCTGACAGCCCACCCCACAGCAGCGCTTTGTGACGTGGGAGAACTGCTCTGCCTGCAACAAATGGTTATTTAGCTTCATTTCATTAGCTTAGAGCAGTATTTGCCTAAGAATAGGAGGAGGTTAATATATATATTTTTTTTTTCACTTTTTTTCTACATTTTTTTCAGGAGGCTACAGAATTTTATAGTGAAAATGTACACAATAGAAATAAAAAGAAATCTCCAGAGCACATAATGGGGTAACCGGGCCTTGGGGTGTCAGGGCAGAGGTGACACTGGCAGAATCTTCGTGGTAGGACTTGCCCTGCAGGACAAGGAGAGTGGGGAGCAGAGTGGGTATTCCGGGCGGCGGGGACAGCAGGTGCAAAGGAAGGCCTTGGGGTGGGAAGGGCTACCATGGGTCTGAGCGCTGCCCGTCATCCTGCATGGTTGAGGCAGAGTGTGAGAGAGAGGTGCCACCCAGGTGAGGTGGAAAATCAAGTGACCTGGCCATGGGTTGGCCCATCAGCTAGTAGGTGGTGGAGTAAGGGGAAGGAGAGTACAGTCCGGAGGTGATTATAGGAACATGAAAAATGCTGCTTAACATCCTCCAGTGACTTCCCATTACCCTTAGAATAAAATCCTTACTGTGCCCACCAGGGTCAGTCATGGCGACGGCTGCACGATTTTGTGAAAATACTCAAATCCACAGAATCGCGCACTGTGAAGGGTGAGTGTTCTTTAAGGGCCAGTGAATGCTTTTATTGTGTGCTTGGAAATGACGAAGATCGAAACAAGGCAAAATTGTGCCTTTCTTCTGTGGACTTTCATCAAAAGGATTTGAAAAAAGAAAAATGACGCATCCGCATTTGTGTTGAATGAATATCAGAAAGTCCATTCTGGGGCGCCTGGGTGGTGTAGTTGGTTAAGTGTCCAAATCTTGGTTTCACCTCAGGTCATGATCTCAGGGTCGTGAGATCGAGCCCCTTCCGAGTCTGCTTGAGGTTCCCTGTCTGCCCTGCCGACCCCTTAAATAAAATAAGTGCATTCGGTCCATTCGACTTAAGCAAGATAGTTGGAGGCGACAGCTGACGTGTGATGGTAACCGTGATGCGCTGTGTACGTGTGTCAAATCAGCACGTTGTGCACCTTCAAGTTATCTCTTGTTAACATGCCAATTTTATCTCAATAAATATGGGGGGAAAAGCAAGCAGAACCTTACTTAAAATTTTTAAGAGTCCCCACGTAGCTAATAGCTCAAGCCAAAACTGAGTCACAGTTCCAAGCGATGAAATTCCCTTCCTGTCGCGATATAAAAAAAAATAATGCTCATCGTATACTGATATGGAGGCTGAGTCTTTCTCTTAGAAGGTATTTGACATAAGTACCTTTTAGTGACTAACTCTTGGCAGAGCTTGCATTAGGGCAGTCGGTTCTCTACGTCAGTGTGCTGTCATGGGATGGGTCCTGGGAGGTCTCCGGCCCCAGCTCCGACCACACCCCCCTTCCCCGGTTCAAGGCAGCTGCCCCCGCTTTGCTCCTGCTCCTTCCACCTCCCAGCAGGCCCCCCGGGCAGGGCTTTTCAGAAGACTTTGCCCGCAGGCCCGTCTTGAGAGGTGACTTCCTGTTCAGGGCCTGGTTTCATGCCGCGTCCCCAGTGTGGCTTTCCGGAACTACGCATGGGGGTTGTCAGCTGCCTTCAGCTCTTACTCCTTGGCTCTTCTCCTGTTCTTTACAGCGCCCCTCACCGCCTGCGGCGATCTTGTTCACTAGTTCCTGCACTGACTTTCCATCTGCTTCCAAAGAATATGCTTGAGGAGGGCAGAGGTTTCGCCTCCCGTGCTTAGTCCCGTATCACCGGAATCTTGACCTCCACCCAGCACTTTAGAGGTCTCAATAAACACTGTGGTTGAAACGGTTCAATAAATAACGTTAGGAATGTGTAGTGTTATTTATTTGAGAGAGAGAGAGGGAAAGGCAACGTGACAGGGAGGGGCAGAGGGAGAGAGAGAGAATCTCAAGCGGACTCTGTGCTGAGCGCAGAGCTCGATGCGGGGCTCGATCCCAGGACCCTGAGATCATGACCTGAGCCAAAAGCGAGAGTCAGATGCTTGGGGGACTGAGCCACGCGGGTGCCCCACGGAGTATGTAGTTTTACAGACAGTCGTGGAGACGATGGGTGCAGGCCTCTAGCGCACCACTTACTTGAGGTGAGGGCCTCACCCTTAGCCAATAATTTAATCTCACTGCCACTCAGGTTCCTATATTTAAAATGGGAATAAGAGTACTCAAATGTGCATTTAAAAAGGAAAAAAAGTGCATGTTACAGTGCTTGGTCCTATACCTGGCAAGTGGTAAAACTTTAGTGTCGTCTGTATGGTAAGTAGTATTAGGTTATTTCATCTCCCTATACCTGTCAGCCTTGACCAATGGGACGTCTCGTTCAACTTCACAAACAGCTCACGTATAATATACAGTTTTATCAAATGTCCATCTGGGGGCTTAGAAACGTGATTAGAAGATTACCTTAAACAATGATATTTTATCTTTTTAATGTCACCTTAAACCATAGAAAATTAGTTTGAGGATAGTTATTTAATTTGATTTCTTTTTTTTTTTTTTAAAGATTTTATTTATTTATTCATGATAGTCACAGAGAGAGAGAGAGAGGCTCAGAGACACAGGCAGAGGGAGAAGCAGGCTCCATGCACCGGGAGCCCGACGTGGGATTCGATCCCGGGTCTCCAGGATCGCGCCCTGGGCCAAAGGCAGGCGCCAAACTGCTGCGCCACCCAGGGATCCCTTAATTTGATTTCTATTTTGATTAAATCAAAGGCATATTCAAGATGTTAGATGGATGTGTTTACTAATTGGCTTCATCAAAGTTTTTTTTTTTTTTTAACACCTAAAATTTTTCAGCTTGAAATAAATCTCTGAGATCAGACCCATGCCAAGATAATGATAAATACCTTTTAACATATGGTTATCTAGTTGTACATATATATGCATATACATATTTTTTAATACCAGAGACAGTCCTTGGAAAGGATCATGAGTTGGAGGATATTTTGAAGGGAAATAGAAACTTATATTAGCACGTGTATTAATCATTTCTCTCTAAATCAGTTATGGAGAGGAAGGGATATATATATGTAAAAAAATCAAGTTGTGAACGAATAAAAGGAAATAGGAGAGAAAGCTCGCGGAACCCGAGTACCCGAGAGCTGGGAAGTGTTCAGGTGCAGTGTCCGGAGGCCCTGCGGGAGGCTGGGGGGACAGCGGACGAGGTCGGCAAGGACGGGGTCTGGCTCAGCTTCGTTACCAGCTGCCGTGCGCCCTCGGCCACTCTGAATGGCCTCTCTGCCTGTTTCCCCGTGTTACATAGGCTTGATTTCATCGATCTACTTATGGGGTTGCGATGATAAAGTAAAATGATAATAACGAAAGGGTTTGGGAAAAGGTAACGTGCGTCATAGGTACGAAACACATGCACTGTCAATCCGAATATTTGGAATAAAACTACCGTCCCGCGAGGCGGAGCTGATTTATGCTGACTTCGTCTCAGTACAATCGTGTGAGATTGGTGTAATTCTCTCCCTCCTGCCCCCAGCAAAACTAGGCCCAGGTGGGAAAAGCAGCCCAAGAGGCTGAGGTGGGCTGGCGGGTTGGGCGGTGCCACCTCGAGGCCCACGTGCGGGTGCACCTGTTGGCCCCAGATGGGTCACGGGGCCGAGGGCGGCTGTCACCCCCGAGTCCTGGCTGGCCTGGGCTGATGGACGTTTGGCGGGGGATGTACATTTACCTAATCACACATTTATTTCCCACATTATATAGATATAGGTATATATACATACAAATATATATATGTATATATTTTAAAGAATTTATTTATTTATTTACTCATGAGAGACACAAACAGAGAGAGGCCGAGACCCAGGCAGAGGGAGAAGCAGGCTCCATGTGGGGAGCCTGACGTGGGACTCGATCCCAGGACCCCGGGGTCACGACCTGGGCCAAAGGTGGCGCTAAACTGCTGAGCAACCCGGGCTGCCCTAAAAACAAAAATTTATTTTAAACGTTAGAATTAGTGATCTGGTCATTTCTGACAATTTGGTAAAGTTGCCTTCTGGTTTTCTCAGGGCTGGATTTCATCGTGGTATAAAGAGGGAGAATATTTTCTTCCCCTTTATTGCAAAACCCTGTTGCTGCCTGGATTTTTCCCATCTCGTGGGCTTCGGCTGGAGTTGGATTTTTGTCCCCAGGTGAGGACGTAGGCGCCCTCCGCTTGGCACGTTGCACCTGCGTCTCCCGGCCGAGCGGCTCTCCGAGGTCTCCCCCGACCCTCACTTGGACGAAGAACCCCTCGGTCTAAGTGGTCCTGCCTGGCCCCCGCCCCCGGGAGGAGACGTGCAGGAGTCCCCAGCAAGGTCCCATGAAGACAGAGGGCCGAGGTGCTCGGGAGCAGTGGGGACGCGGCCTGTCGGCCAGGACAAGGAGGGCGTGGAGCTGGATGGTGCAGGATGGCACCGGTGACCTCCGCTGTGCTGCCAACCTGCCGCCCGGGGCGGGCCCAGCCCCCCACGCAGGGGACAGCAAAGGGAAGCCGGTGCCGAGCGGGATGGACGCACAAGGCCCTGACGCACAACGGAAGCCAAGGATGGGGTTTAAACCTGCACTGCTGCCCGAAGCCTTGGCCGTCGCTGCACGTCCCAGGGTGGCCTCCGTGGACCAAAGATGGCAGGAGCGGCCCTTTACTTGATGTTCACTACTGGCCAGGACTACACGCAGCTTATTGCTGAATTTTTAAAAGTCTTTATTTTGGGCAGCCCGGGTGGCTCAGGGGATTAGCACTGCCTTTGGCCCAGGGCGTGACCCCGGGGTCCCGGGATCGAGTCCCGCATCGGGCTCCCTGCATGGAGCCTGCTTCTCCCTCTGCCTGGGTCTCTGCCTCTCTTTCTCTCTGTATCTCCCATGAATAAATAAATAAAATCTTTTTAAAAAAGTCTTTATTTTTCGTAAGCCTCATTTTCTCCATGTGTAAGAGCTTCAGCACCGTGGGGCAGCGAGGCACCCACAGCACGGCCTCCTCCCTGGGCCGTGGGCCGCCAGCCTGCATGCCGCAGTCTTCCCTCCCTGTCCCTCTGTGGGGCGCAGCCCGGAGGAAGAATGAGAGCCTGGCTTCTTTCTCATCCGTGTCTCCCTCTGGCTGCTTCACAGCCCCCCTCGGGTTGGGTAGTCCTTTGGGCCGCGGACGCTGCTGTTGGGCTGCAGACGCTGCCATTGGGCCACCATTGGGCCGCGGATGTCACCGTTGAGCCACAGATGCCACGTTGGGCCGCAGACACCATGTTGGGCCGTGGAAGCTGCATTGGGCTGCGGACACCTCCATTGGACCACCATTGGGCCGCAGATGCCACGGTCAGCCGCGGATGCTGCATTGGGCCCCAGACACTGCTGTTGGGCCGCGGATGCCACTGTTGGGCCACGCTCCCCGAGAGCCCGCAGGGCGGCCCTGCTCTTGCCACTCAGGAGAGCATATGCCTTGCAGAGGCCCAAGTCTCCGGGAGTCTCCGTGTCCTTACCTGTAATGTGGGCACGAGACCTGGTCACCGCCCCAGGGGTTGGTGAGCGTCAGTGCAGCAAGGTCAGGGGCCTGTGGGCTGGCTCCGTGGCTAGGACAGAGCGGGCTAGGACTAAGGCAGTGGGCTGCTGGCATCTAGTCCTTTCTATTCCGAGAAGTGCCGCCCCTGCTTCATGTCTGTCCCCAGAATCTGGAGACCAAGGCGTGGTAGCCAGGGCTCGCGGGGAAGCCAGTCTGAGCCAACGTGATGCTTCTGCAGAGGACTGGGCATCAGGAGCGAGTGTCGCCAAGAGGTCGGGAGATGCCTGCGGTGGAGGGTGGTGCTGGTGGGTGGGCCGGGGCCCCCACAAGTGCCCTGGGGGGGTGCCCCTGTATGCCCACTGTGCAGGGCGTCCTTGGCATCCGGCTGCAGTGAGAAGAAATGAGACCTCTCCAGCGCCCCTCCCCCTGCCGCCCCTGCCCGCCCGTCTCCCGGGACAAAGGCCTCCTGAGATGCCCCACGGGAAACCCAGGCTCCGTGTCTGCAGATCTGAAAGCTGGAGCATAATGCGTCCCCCTTCCTCCCCCCCAGGAGCGGCTGCTTCGAGTGCAACCTTCCTATTACAATCACTCTTGCATGATTAAATAGAAACTGTCCTCCTGTTATGCTCTTTGTTGATAGATTAAATGTTCCAATGAGACATTAGACTGTATTATAATGAAGCATTTCTGGAGCGTCAAATTAAAAATTAGGTATGTCTGTGAAGATTACCTTCAATGGGATTTGATTATGCGACTGTTAATTCTAAATAATAAACACTGTCAGTACTTTCATATATATATAAAAATGTATATATAAAAATCTATATAAAATCTTATTTGATATTGATATTCATTTTTTGAGATAGCGTTGGTATTCTAAATTCCTTTTTTTTTTTTTTTTTTTTTTTTACCAGTCAAAAAAAAAAAAGTATCTCAACTCAGAGAAGTTAAATAGCTTCCCCTAGATCCTCCAGCCAGGAAGTGGAACTGAGACACGAATCCAGGTTTTTTATTTTTTTTCAAAAGGAGGGTCTTCCCACCATACCATAAGATTATTTATCAAGCCAACATATAGGAAGCATATTTTGATTTTCTCAAAATTCCGCAAAGGGTATCTCCACATGCTAAGGAAGGAAGATTGGCAAATTGTGGTGTTTTTCTTCAGAAGATAGGATTCTGATGGAGTTGTGCTCCCTCCTACCAAGTGGCCCAAACACACAGAGGGAGAGCAATTCTATCACCAGACCCTGTTCTCAACAATGCAAGTCATATACAAAACTTGGAAAGGAATTAAAGAGGCTTGTTGGCTTCTGTTCCACAATAAGCATGGGAAAAGAGATCAGTGTTTGCTTAATGGAAACCTTAATTCAGATTTCTAATTGAGTATAATGAACAAAGGAGAATGTCCCCAATGCTTGAGAACTGTAAACAGAACCGTGTTCTTTTAATGATCACACACTGATCATCTTAGCGAATCTAAATTACATGGGTCCAAATGCTGCCGTGGGAGGCATCGCTCCGTCTCTGTGTTTCCAGGAAGCTCCGGGCTGTCCTGGCAGGGGAGTGTGGGGACGGGCAGGGTCCTCGCTAGCTGTCATCAGGAGAGAGTTGCAGACAGGAGGGCGGCCACGTTTCAAAGAATCATAATAAAGGAAAACCTGAGCTGTGAGCTTGATGGAAGGATATTGGCTTCTGAAACTCGTACATTAGAAATAAGTGTAGCTCGCGTTTCGGCGAGGAGCCTCCAGACACTCAGCCACCGATTCTAAAGCGTTGCTCACGGTGATTTTTGGCACCTACACTGTGCGTCGTCCTGAGAGTTTGCGTCGACTCCCTTTCGCTTCCTCAGCACTTGCAAATCTTTGGCCACAAGAGACAATTTGATCTTGGAAAGACAGTGATGATGTCTGGAGTCAGAGAAGGTCTGGAGAGTTAAATGGTGGGTTGCGTTGGGGCAAGGCCATTTGGGGGTGAGGATGAAGTGTGACAAGGTAGGAAGAATCATTTTCTCGCGTGCCTCGCTCGCTGTCTCTGAGGGCGATTCCAGAGGAGATGTTCCTAGAATGTTTCTGGTGGTAGAAGCACCATTGAAATGATTCTACTCTTCAGGTTGCCTGAAAACAGAGTTTTTCTCATTATAAAAGTCGTATATACCCATACACACACACAGATAGAGGTGTGTGTTCATGCCTATATATGCACACATGTAAAATATACTTTCATATGTATTTTTTGGTAGGAAATTTAGGAAATGTAGCTCTGCACAAAGAAGGAAGCAGTCATTGGGATTAGCAGGTAGCCCCGACCCAGCAAGGCGTCTGCTCTCTGCTCTGATTCTCCCCAAGGACACATAGTAGAACATAGTGGTTACGGGTTTAGGTGCGAGAATCAGAGACTTAGGTTTAAATGCCAACTTTATAATTTCCTAATTCTGTGATTCTGGCCAAGTTACCCAAACTCTCTCAACCTCTGTTTTTTCATCTGTTAAAAAAAAAAAAGTGTTGAGTTGTGCTCACTTCGTTGGGTCACTGTTCATTTACTTTTTATGTACTTATTCATTCATTCCTCGAGTGCTTATTGAGCACCTGTTAGGTTCCTGACTCTGTTTTAAGTCCTGGGAATAAAGGAGGAGTGAACACAATGGGAATCCTGGGACTCGAACATGCTAGGGAGGAGATGTAGACAAAAACCTTAAAAATAAATTAAAATCTGTAACACATAAAGTGCTTGTATCAAGCCCTGTGCCTTAATCCTCCCAGGGCTGCGCCGGGAGGGCCAGATGATGCCTGCACGCAAGGGGCCCGACGTTACAGGAGCAGCGTCGGGAGCTTAAGGAAAACTTTTTTGCTCTCTGCATCTCCTTTTGCTCCTTTTGCTCTCTGCATCTCCTAAGGCTGCTCACTATACAAAATCCTTGAAAAGCAGTTGAGAAAAAAGGAAGCCAGTCTCTGCTCGCAAGAAGTGAGGAAATGCTAGGTTTGTGGAGAACTGTCGCTCAGCGACTGATAGAAACGCAAAATCTTGCGCGCTTGTAGACCTACTGTCCCCGAAACTCTTGGGGTGGGGCTGAGCAGTTCGTGTTTTGCTCAGCATCCAGGTGATTTTGAAGCAACTGAAGGTGGCTCCCCGTGGTGGTCACGCACCGGGTGGACCAGGGTGGGGGTAGGGCCCAAAGAGACAACATCAGTGAATGTGGATTGACCTAGAAATCAGGATACTGGGTTTCCAACCATTACCTTTGCCATGTAAACCTGAACAGACAGTCTAGTTTTAAGGACTTTTTTTAAACTGAAAAAGACTTTGAAGATCACATAGTTCTAGGATTCCAAATAGGGGTTTTCTCATGTGACACCTCTAATCCCCTGACGCACAGGCTTTAGCGGGTTTTGTAGGTACCTGCCCTGGTGACAAACGGGATGTGGGGATACTTGTACAGCTGACATCACCGATCTGTCCAAATTTCTTATTTATCTTTAGGACAAGAGAGGGCAGGTTCTCTCTCTTTTGATATTTACTAGTTCTCTCTTCTCTCTGTTTTTCAGGGACCACCCCCGTGCTAGTTTTCTTTTACAAGCATAATTTCTGTAATAGCTTTGCATTGCTTTGGTGAATCATCAGTGAGGTGGCTGGAGAAATGTGGCGCATTTGGGTTCTTAGGCTGTGACCTTGTACTAAAATTCAGCCCAGGTTAGCAATTTCTGGAGCAAACGTCTCTGGCAGGTTACTTTCTTTGAAGTGTTGCTGGTTCCAAAACCAAATGGAATTTTTTTTTTTTTTTTTTAGTTCACCTGCAATCAGTAACAATAAGAGAAAGCAAAAATGCATTTTGAAGCAGTTTCTTGGAAACTGGTTCAAAGGTTTTAGCAAATTGGATGTATTATTAACCACCATCGGAGTTCTCAAAAACAGTTTTGAAACTCTTAGAATCTTGTCTATTTTGACATTTAAAAAAAAGATTTTATCTATTTATTTATTTGAGGGGAGGGGAAGGGGCAGAGGGAGAGTCAGAGAATCTCAGTCAGACTTGGTGCTGAGCACTGAGCCTACTGTGGGTCTTGACCCCACGACCCCGAGATCACTACCTGATCTGAAGCCAAGGGTCGGATGCTTCACTGAGCTACCCATGCACCCCTATTCTGACATTTTTTAATCAAATATTTTTAGTCAGCCAAGCACATTGGAAATAAATAAAATTTTCATTTGAATTGTAGCAGTTCCTTAAAGGTGAATCTGTAATTTTAAGAGCAATTAATACATCAAAAGGGAATTAAAGAACATTAGTGGGTAATGGTTTTGATCTGTTTCCAAGAAAAAAAAAAGAATACTTCTGAGCCGCAGATTGGTTACGGCACTAACTAGTCACTGCACCAGCAAGGACAACATTCAGAAAGATGAGGAAAAACATACAGAATCGCAATAACAGTAGTGCAGCGGAGAAGGAGAGAGGGGGGACGGGAGAGAGGAGAAAAGGAGGAGCAAGGAGAGAAAAAGGAGAGGAAGAGAGAAGACAGGAGGATGAGTAAGAATATATGAAAGGCATTTGTCAGACTCTCTCCCTCTACCCCGCTCTGGTTAAAATTGTGTCATTTCCCAGGGATGAGCAGCTATTCTAGAGTTTTAAGCTAATGCTTTCCCAGAAGATGTTTTCTTTGTTCCCTAAATTATTGATCGGGCTATTAAGGGTACAAAATGAAATTTTAATCCGTGGTAAGAGTCTTCCCAAAGTGTGACCTCCTGCAACACCCTGATTCACTGGCTACACTGCCATCTGAGTAATGGAAGTGAGAGGATGGAAGAGCATGAGAGCAGAAAGTAAATGTCCATGGAAGGCAGGAGCATGAGCCCTGCAGCATGAGCTGTGCAGGATCCCCTCTGCAGGATCCCCTCTGCAGGCCTGGCCCCGGGGAGGCGGGGGTTTGAGAGTCCAGTAGAAGCTTGGGAATGGATCACTGTCCTTCCTGCCACTTTCACTGCCTCTTGGTGGGATGGAGATGATGAGGAACAGGGGCCAGCACTGGAGCCAGGACTGCACGCAAAGAGCATGCTTGTCACGCTCGGGGTCCCCATCCTTAGCTCACTCATTATACAGCAACGGTTATGTCATCGTCCTTTCTGTCATGGTCAGAGGCGAGGGACAAGGGGCAGACTCGGCTGTCGGCCCACCAGGTGAGGAGCAAGTTGGAGGGTGCGGAGCCAGGGGCGAGGGCAAGGTGCGGGAGCCTAAGCTGACCCCCCGTGGCGCGGCACCTGCCTGGCCCCGACACTCGCCGCACGGGCCAGGGGCTGCTCTTTGTTCCCCTGCTGTCGCGAGTCCTCACGTCCACTCTGCATCATTCTCTTGTTTTAAGTGGGGTGAGAGGCCGGCGGGGAGGAGCTCAGAACAGCTCCGGAGCAGTGGAGAACTGAAGCCCTCATTCCAAGGCCCGCAGTCCTTGTGGTGCCCGCAGTCCTCAGGTGAGTACTCGCCGGGCCGTCACAGGTGTCCGTGTCGCCTCTCTTTTCCCCTTTGTCCCTTCCACCTTGTAGCGGCCCGGCTTGTTTGCCCCAGAGAACGATTCGGAGGTCTGCTCCTCCCTCCTATCTGTTTCTCTTCATCTCCCTTTAATTTCCTGGCTCCTGTTTTATGTTGTGCTGCTGGTGGGTCTTATTGTACCTCTGATTTTATTATGAACAAAATGTTCTGCAGTAGAGACTATATCAGTTGGATATTGTGTGTAACAACTCAGCCCAAGTGGTGCCCGCTTATTACTTCTCACGGTCTAGGAGTTGGCCCGGGGTGGACTGATCACAGCGGCTCAAGAGGGCAAGTGGAAGCACACAGGACTTCTATCTATCTATCTATCTATCTATCTATCTATCTATCTATCTATCATCTATCTATCATCATCTATCTATCATCTATCTATGAGAGAGAGTGCTGAGTGGGTGGAGGGGAAGAGAGAGAAAGAGAGAGTCCCAAGCAGACTCCCTGCTGAGCACAGTGCCTGACACGAGGCTCGATCTCACGACCCTGAGGTCATGACCTCAGCTGAAATCACGAGTCGGGTGCTTACGTGACTCAGCTGCTCGGGCACCCCCGTACCCAAGACTTCTTAAAGCCACCTTGTTCTTTTGGTCAAAGGAGATCACATGGTTTGGCCCAAAGTTGGGAAGTAGGGGTGCCCTCACCTACAGTGGAGGACGCTACCAAAGTATAAGGCAAAGGATATGGGATTAGGGAGGGGCAGGGAATTGGGACCGTGGATGTAGTTTATCGCAGAGCTCTGTCAACCAAGCACACACGTTGCGGCCTACTGTGGCCCGCTGGTTCCTCTTCCTCTGACTCTGACTTAAGGAAGGGTTAGCTCCCTCCCGGGTCCTGACAGCCGTGGGAATCAGATGTCTCCTTGGAGGTGGTGGCCTCTGAGGGTTGCTTTTTTCCAGTTCTTTACTCTGCTTCCTCTCCCCCGTGAAATGATCAGCTCTGGTGTATCTCCAACCTTGCATCATCAAGAAGTAACAGATTTTTTTTTTTTTCTCAAACATCTTCCTTAAAAGTCTCTATTTCCTTCAATAAGTAGGGACAACACAAGTGTGTCCATTCGCACTATGATCTGGTATTCTTGTATTTTAACTGATTCACCCCTGTACCACTTCTCCTGGTATTATTTAACTGAAACTTGGTAAGACGCAATACCTTCTGTTTGATAATGGTAGAATTTTAAGCAAGAAATCATGCTAATTGGGTAATAGAGGGGCTGTGAAATTGAAATCAGCTCTTCTACTTGGGTGTGCATCCTGACTATTGCACAGAGTGGGTGTTCACACACCACCCTGATGGACTCTATGAATAAAACTCTTGGTTTCACTGTGTAAAGTTCTACCCTTCCAACGTAGGAATCGGAAACATTTTGACCTCCTTCTGGGGCGGGGTTATAACATGCCGTTAAAATCAATATTAACCTGGCCCCCAAAGCTGTGTGTAATCCGGACTCTTCATTCTTTGCATCTTGAACTCTCGTTGTCCCTCTCTGATAACTTTCTTACCAAACAAACCCTTCCTTCCTTTCTTAAATTCCAAGCTCCTTCATGCCTCAGATCCTTATACCACCCATTCCATCTGCCTGGAATGTTCTTTCCCCAGCCATCTCTCTGTCGCCTACCTGAACTCCTGCATGTCCTTCGGGACTCAGCTAAATCTTAATTTATTTAAGAGACTGTCCTGACCTCACTGTTGTGATTACCCGATCTGTCACCTGTGCCAGAATTCTCCGTCTTCCTTCCTAGAACGTCTCACATTTCTACTGACAAAATGGATCATTGATTGCATGTTTTCTTTTTGTTTGTTTCATGTGCGTTTTCCTTTCCAGTGTCTTAGTTCCCTGAGGGTTTCTACACCTTGTTTTCCCAGCCTTGGCCTATAGTGTTTGGCACAGAGTGTGTTACTAGTTGCCATTTGTTGAATGAAGGAATAAACTCTGCAGAACATAGATGTTCAGAACTGGAATAGACGATGAAACCAGTTCCCATCTTATAGTTTCTGCAACAGCCCTCCTGGTCTCCAGGTAGCTGATTGCTTCTGCTTCAACACTTCCCCCAATTAGGAACTCATTTTTCTTGGTGCTGTCAATTTCATATTTCTAACAGTTATAACATTTTCATGTTTCCATTTCCATTAAATTAAAATTTGTCATCCCATAACTCTTATCTGTTATTTTATCACCAGCTTCTTGGGATTTTACAAAACAATCCAAATTTACTCATTTGTCAGTATTTTGTACATTTGAAAATTATAACTCCCAAACATTTTTTCGTTGAAATACCCGCTCTTTTATATGCACACTTTATCAACATTATCTCATTTGATTGTCAATGTGATTCTCAGTGGGTTGTATTTTTATCCTCATTTTACAGATGAGAATACTGAGGCTGAAAGAGTTTAAACAATTACCGAAGACCATGGAATCAGTAAGTTGCAGAACCTGGATTTGAAACCAGGAACAAGAATTGGTGTAATCAGTATACCCAGGGGACTGATGTGGATAATATATTCCACAAATGGGAAGGACTCCTTAGAAATTAACACACTGGGTGGCTGTTTGCTTACTTATTGACATTGATACTCCCTCGAATGGTGCTCCAAAATGCTTTCGTCCATGGTTCCTTAGTCTTGGTGATCTTGATTCCTTTCTGCATTCACCGAATGGACAGCCATATCGGGCTGCATATATAACTAGATATCATCCCTGTATGGTACATCCAGCACCCCGAACCTGGATGATGACAGTGACAAGTGTCTTTCACCCTAAGGCATTTTTTTTACTCCATTTCACCATCTATTCCTGTGTTTTTCTCAGTACTTGATTTCTGGCTTCATCCAAATGTGCTCAGCCCTGTACTTCCTTTCTCGCTTCTACAGTACCTGACACTGCTCTTGTACTGACATTGCTTCTCCTTGATGCTATTTCATTCATACCTGCAGATCTCCTGCATGCACCCCTGGGGAATATCCTAATATAATCTCTGCGTCAGGTTACTTACATTATGCTGCTATAACAAGCAACACCTGAATATTAGTAGCTTACACAGCAAAGGTTTATTTTTAATTCATGCTAAATATCTTTAGTAGGTTAATAAGCAGGCTATTGGTCACAGTGCCTCAGAGACGCAAGCTAATAGAGCAACCACTACCTTGAGCAAGACCTTTTGTTATGGGGGAAAAAAAAAGAGGAAGAGCTCCAGTGTCTCTTATCAACAATTGAATGCTTAGCCTGGAAGCGACACTAGTCATCTGGCCCACCCAATGACGAGGGGGCCCGGGAGGCCAGTTCTTCCATATGTGCAGATTTGGGGGAACTAAGAAACAATTGGTTTATATTTGATAACTTAGTCCATAAGACTAAGATTTGTCTTAGACATAATTTGATTATATTAAATAGAAACCTACTCAGTGTGGCTCACTGGGGATTTAAAATAGAAATTTATTATAAGGAATCAAAGGATTTTAATGGAATCCAAGAGTTGAAGTACAGTAGCTCTGTACTTCATAAACTATGAAGTACATAAACTATGGATCTCCATAGCTATCGTAAACTATGGGTATGGAGAACTGGAAGGCTTCCAAAGGCGAGGCAGCAATTCCAGTACTCTCTGTGTCTTTAGAAACAAATGGCCTCTCATCTCTGTTTCCTTGCACATTTGATCCATTCTCTCTCTTTCTTCCTACAAACTAGCCTTCCCTGTTTATTATTATTTTTTTTTAGCACATGAGACCCTAAAAGTAACCATCTCAGAATGGGAGGTTTAATTCTTGAGTCTATTTGACTTTATAATTTCAGGACCTACCTTCCTCTCTTATCCTTGGGTTGGTATCCTTCTGTAGTCCG
The DNA here is from genome assembly GCF_011100685.1 of Canis lupus familiaris. Classification (NCBI taxonomy): domain Eukaryota; kingdom Metazoa; phylum Chordata; class Mammalia; order Carnivora; family Canidae; genus Canis; species Canis lupus. The sequence goes on along the minus strand of NC_049224.1, from coordinate 91,439,709 downwards.
ATTAAGAACTATTATCAGCCATGCAAAGATGATGCCAAATGGTAGTAAGTCATCCTGCCTCTAGGGAGCACAGAAGGGGAATTGATAGGAATCTTTATCACATTAGCCTTTCCTAGTACTGCTTAAATGGCCCCTAATACAGTTCCTGAGAAAAGGAGTTAGACATCATCTTTCCAAATAGTGCCGAACATCAGGAAACCCCCGTGTTCCTTTGTCTTACCTTTTCCAGCTGACTTCTGAAATCCTGCCTTATAATTTTACCTCTTAAATATTAAGGTTTATTTATTTATTTTTTTTAAATTTTTTAATTTATTTATGATAGTCACAGAGAGAGAGAGAGAGGCAGAGACACAGGCAGAGGGAGAAGCAGGCTCCATGCACCGGGAGCCCGACGTGGGATTCGATCCCGGGTCTCCAGGATCGCGCCCTGGGACAAAGGCAGGCGCCAAACCGCTGTGCCACCCAGGGATCCCAATATTAAGGTTTAAACCTTAGTTACATGTAACATTCTCTCCCCTAACCACTCCACATATTCTTGTCAACTAGTTAACGAATTAACTAGTTAAATGATTATTGAGTGCTTATTAGATAGAAAGTATGCTTTGTGTTGGATAGAACTGCCCTCAAAGTACATATAATCAAGTACTAATAGGTCCATGTGAATTGAGATTTTAAGGTCAGGTTTCCAAGACTGATAGATCACAAGCACTTGTGGATGGAGGGACATGAACTGACTTCTACAGAATAGCCACTATGTGCCGTGCACCACGTGCTGGGCCCTCCATGAGTAATTTCTCATAAATCCTTACATTATACCAGCAGAGGTTGACGTCATCATTCTAATTTAAAAAGAAGCAAGATTTACACTTTGGTCTTTGAGATTCCAAAGACTGTTTTACTTTCTAGGTCAAGCTGCCTCTAGGAATTGAGGTGGTGATATCAGCCAGAGTTGACTAAATTGGGTTGGTCTTTGACTCCGTTCATTCTCCTTTTGGCTTGTAGCACTACCTTAACAATCTCTTCTAAATCACTTCATGAAAAAACTTGCTTCTCACAGTCCATACATAACTGGGGGTTTTGATTTAGGTTCTTTGTTAGTCATTATATTTATATTCAAATGCAAGCAAAGCTTCATGATAAGAAGAAGAGGTGGAACAGGTATGAGTTGATCATTAAAGCTGTCAGTGATGATTTCTGACACTGTCATGGTGGGAAAGAAATTCTTATCAGCAACCAGGTTAACAATTGACCAGGTTGTGAATGCCTCTCTTCATGAGGAAGCTGACCCTCTGGGAGGATGTAAGACGTGTTCACATTGTTTTCATCTCAGAGGTGATAATTGTCTTCTTCCATCTTGAAGGCTCATCCAGCAGTTTATTAAATGGCCCCGTGGCCTCAAAGAGCTCGGTCTTCTTCTATGAGTTTCTATCCCATTCTGGGGAAATTAAGTGGAATATTGCAAACTGTAAAGGCTTCTGAACTTCCTCTGCTTTAAAAGGTATTCACTAACAATCAATAAACAGGAAGCACAGTGGAATCATGGAAAATGCATGGAGCAAGGCAGACCTGGGTTTGAATCTTGGCTCCTCTGCTTAGGAGCCATGTAGTTATGGATAAGTTATTTAACCTCACTGTTAGCTTCCAGATCTGAAGAGGGTAACAAAATCTACCTCAGAGGCTTGTTGCTAGAATTCAATGACATAGAATCCGTGGAAACTATTCAGGGTAATAGTGCAATTATGGTATACTTACACAGGCCTGCCATGGATGACTGTGTAGACTGGGCACTGTGTGACTCTAGGGAGTACCATTCACACGTGGTCAGTACTGTGCTGTGAACAACCTTCACAACCATAGTCACCCCACCGAAGGACTTCGCATGCTGCTCAGTGCAAAGAAGGTATTTCTAAAGAGGCAGTCATTATCATTCTTTTTACTCCTCCCATGGAATTTTCATACCTGGTGCTCACTCTTGATATCTTCTTTTTTTATTATTGGTTCAGTTGAACAACCTAACTTCAGTTTGTTTTCACTCCAGCTGGACATTGCTTCTTCAATAATCCATTTCCATTTTGGAAACTGCAGACCGTAGGCAAATTATGCCCTGGAATCTTGGGATTCTTTTCCTCATCCCGAAGCTAGAGCTTAGCTTTTGTGTTTGCCTAGGAGTTGGAATTAAAGACCATGGACAGGAAAGGAGGACCTGAGCTTATGAGACAGAGAACCTGCTTTTGTGGGTGAGGGTGATGGCTTCAGACTGTTGGAATGTGAATTTGGAAATTGTGGTGATCTTGAACATCTGTTTCACAGTCACAGAGGCACTAAAAGGCCCCTGAAGGTCGTAACAAAAAGAGTTCAAGGATCTGGAGAACTGTGTGACTAGAAAAATTGGCACCTCTTTAGAGAGTATCTATGGGAAGCACAACTTATAGTTGAATTGTCAAGTATTAATATAAATTTATGAATGCTGAACCATAGATGCAATCACATTCTGTTGTTACCTGATGGGGAAGTATTTTGTAAACCTTGAACTGTGTTAGTTTTGAATAACTTGGTGCCACACCTACATTTTTAACAGGCTGACTTGTTCTCACATTATAAGGCACTGTCTTACCCCAACTGGTAGATGTGCAGTTTGTTCCACTCCTTTGGAAGTACATCAGGAGAAAGAAAGGGGAGAAAAAAATGAGAAATTACATCCATTTGAGAATCCTAAGAAGCCTTGGTTTTTATCCTTTATAGGCCAGTGAATGTATTTGAGATAAATTTTTTGTAGATTGAAATTGTGCTGCTCAACCCATTCCCTGCTCAAGGGAATGGGTTGTGTATGGTGAGGGAGGGATGAAGGATGGACACATTCATATTTGTGAGGTCTACTCTGTTCCAAATTCTTTTCACATGTGTTTAATGCTCAGTGTCTCCAGGAGGCTGTGGCTATTGTTTCCAGTTAACAATGAGAAAAGCCGGGTTCAGAAAAGATGATTTGTTCATACTGGTAGAGTTTGGGTTCTCACCTATGTCTGCTGACCCCAACGCAATTCTCTTTTCTTTAGACCAGGGTCAGCAAGCACTTTTGGAAAAGAACCTTCGTCAACAGGTTTTGTGGGCCATGAAGTCTCTGTTGCTACTACTCAACATGCTCAGGTGGTGCAAAACCAGCCATCAAGAGTATGAAGACATAGATGAGCACTGCTGTGTTACAATAAAGCTTAATTTACAAAAATAGGAAGGGTAGGATTTGACCTACAAGCCTATTTGCCAAAACTTAAAAGCCTCAGAATAAAAGCTAAAGCAACAAAACCCCAAAATGAGAAGAACAGAAAATAGTTAAATGAAGGTAGGGTTTGGAGGATGACACTGTTTAGTAAAGGACTTCATAAAATTTATGTATAGTATTCCTCATAGAGTGAGAGCCAAGGCCATTTCATATACACTTTACAACCTTACACTTCACATGACTGTGTCAGTCCCTGGAAAGCAATGAAACTCTTCTTTAAATCTATACATGAATAGGGCATCTGGGTGTTCAGCCGGTTAAGCTCAGCTCATGGTCTTGGGGTCCTGGGATCGGGAATCTGCTTCTCCCTCTCCCTCTGCCCCTCCCCACCGCTCCTGCTCCCTCTCTCAAACACATGACTAGTGTTTCAAGTATTACACCTCAGTTAATCACCTACGATTAGGTCAGAGCTTTCCCCAATACACACAAATTATTACAGTGCCTCTCTCTCTCACTCAGTTGGGCGGCTGGTTCCTTCTCTTGTCATTGACTAAACTTTCTTGCAATCCTTAGATTCCCATAAACAAACAGATCATCATGTTGTTGGAACAACTCTAATATCATAAAGCTGGACAAGTATAATGTACTTTTCAGGTAAAACTATGATGTTATTCTCTCTACCGAAGATAGCACGAATGGCACATTTCTTACGGAAAATCTTCTTTGTCATTTGTTTATTTGTTTTTATATGCTAAACAGAGGTGGGAAGCCCAAAATAGGATACTAAGTAAAAAATAGTAAAAAGATAGTTCTCTGCAAACAACAAGGTAAATATTTGAAAAAGATGAAAAGAGCAGCTTCTCAACTCTCACTAAATTCCATAGAAAATTACCAACTTGTTCTACTATTAAAAGTTGCAGGTCACCTAATACAATAAGTAAGCCAAATCACGTAACTCACAAATACTAAAGACTCAAAACCGTTTTGCGATGGGGTTCGGGTCTGGTGGCTCGATACTCTGGTTCAGAAATCCTATTGCAGTGGTTCAGGCTAGGAAGGATGGAAGTCCAAGTTGAAGCAGCAACTCCAACCGCAGCAAGGGAGGGAAGAACATGATAAATGTTTGTACCCAGAACTGACAAAATGTGAGTTTTTATTATTTAAAAGTCATCATAGTTGATGATGATGATGATGATGATGATGATTCTTGGTGGCAGATACCAGAAACTGGCTGATAAACTTAAGCTGAAATGGCGATTTATTGGCAAGATTCTGGGGTAGCTTACAGAATTGAAGAAAAGTAGCACACAGAATTGGGTCAAGTCATGGGAAGGCATAAATCAGGGAGTCTCTGGGCGCATCAGCATTGAGCTTCCATGTATTTTCATTCTGGGGGGTACCATATGTTACTGACTCCAGCCCATGGTGGATTAGTGGCATTAATAGTCCCAATTAAAGACTTCATTGCATCCCTGCCCTTTGCTCCGTAATTCCATAGGCCCCTCTCATTCTGATTCTGAAATTGGCCCTGGAAGAGTAACAAATGTGATATAATCAGAAACTTGAATAGGCACTTGTAGATTTGTGCTTCCTTGCTTATTCCTCATCTTTGCCCTGAGGATGTGCCCAGGCCAGTCTACTGGATAATGGGGCACATGGGGAAGAGCCGAGTGATCCCAGCTGTCTGAGCCGAGCCCCCGGTTACGAGAGAAGGCTCATTGGAGAGCTGCCTATCGTTACCTGCAGCCGACCGAGACCCGTGAATAAACCTAGCATAGATGAGCCAAACTGTCCACCTACCCCGTGAACAAATGCGAAATGATAAATTGTTGCTTTAGGTAAATTTTGCGGATATTTATTGCACAGCAACAGCTAATTGATACACCACTAACGGGTCTCTTGATTCAAGTTTTAATTTCTTGAATATGAGGATCTGTTGGATTCAGCTCGGTTCTTGTGCTGTACTCTGGATCACTTAGCTGTGACCGGGGGGCAGGTGGTAGGGCTAACGGAGAAACACTGTGAGGCTGTAAAAACAGCCCAATTGGTGATATAAGTCGTATATTTATAACATGGGGGAAGAGCTGGGATAGAGATGGAGAGTCAAAAACTCCTGGAATATTTATAAATATTCTGAGTTTCATCAAACTCCTGAGAGAGGAAGGGCTTTTTAGCCTCCCATTGATGGTAGCTGTGAATCAGCCCTGGGGAAATGGCTTGCTCATAAGGAGTCAGAAAGTGATTGATCAAACCCCTGAATAACTTGATCGAGTGGGCAGGGCCTGTTTTTCATCTCTGTGTCCTGAGTGCCTAGCAAAGGTTGGATCATAGAAAGGCAGTATTTTTTTTTTTTAATTTTTTGAGGGAGACTGGGCATCGAAAGAATTGTTCAGGATAAAATATCAGCCGTTGATATTGAAAAGACAGTGGCCAAATTCTGCAGGTTTTAGGTGTATCAATACCTGATAATGTGGTGCCTACATAATGCTAATCATCAGAAAGTAATAACTTTGTGCCAGAAAGAAGATCATTGCTGTTATCATGTAATAAATGTGTTTTTTCAGGCGACTAGCTCATTAACTGCCTGCTTGTGTATTTATGGCTGTGCTTTCTTCCTTTCCATAATCATAGAATTCTAGAACGGTAGGGGACCCGAGGCTGTCTAGAGAGCCCGTGGCACAGTGTGGTACCTCTTGGCTCAGCCCCACATGTTCCTCCTTTGTAGAAGGTTCTCACTGGCTCGTCCAAAGCCCCACTCGCGAAGTCCCTCATTCATCCTCTGCTCGGTCAGCGTATAGTTACTGAGCTCTGGCCAGACCCCTGTGCGCACAGGCCGTGTGAGCAACCAGGAGCCAGGAGCTTCCAGCTCTGGTGAGTCCGTGACTAGCACAATCCTGTTCACATCCATTTCCCCACTTTTATTTCTCATACTTCATCGCCTCCCCACGTGCACCTGGGCCGCGTCTGTATCCTAGCGGCTGCGCTGGGAGGAATGCGTTGGGCCGCACGGCGCGGGGAGCCCTTGACCTTGGTGAGTTCTAAAAGCTAGTTGCATTTTAACTGTCATTCCTCTTCTTTCCTTCCCTCCTTCCTTCCTCTTTTCTTTATTTTTCTGTTGTTGCCCTTCGAACAAATGCCGATTAAGTCCTAGTGTTCAAAAAGTGGCAAGCAGCACGGAAGCCGCTGCGCTAACCTCAAGCTGCCTGCGATCTAGCATATCTCGTGGGGGAGCAGGTAGAGGTCTCGCTGAGCTCCAAGAAGGAAACGAGCAACTGGGGACAGTTATGGTTCCCGTATTGTCTGGAGGTTGACACGAAAGGTCTCGTTTCATCTACACGGCTGTTCTACGAACGAGGTATTAGAAAATAAAGCTCACGCTCTCTGGTATTTTCCTCGAAGTCATGCAGCTAAGGCATGAGAGAAGCAGGATTTGAATCCTAGCTCCTAAGAGTCGTGACTGCAAAGCCTGTGCCCGTATCTCCGCACATCGTGGCGGTTCCCTCGCTCTCCGGCCCTGTTCCCGCTCAGCAGATGAGCCACATCTGTACTGTTTAGCTCTTGTCAGAGTATTGCTCATGACAACTAGCCCCAAACCCCTGGGCTTACAGCGGCAAGCATTTAGATTTTTCCACACATGGATCTGCAAGCTGCCTGGCCTTGGGCTGATGTGAGCTGGATCTGGATGCATTCCTCGGAGTGTGGCTTCCCCACGCACGGTGGACGCAGGTCTGCTCCAAATGTCTTCTCGAGCTCCTTCTACCGGGAGCGTCCTCTTAGGGTAAGTGCGAGGCGTGCGAGGGGGCCATCGAGGCTTGCAAGTGCTCTAACGCGATTGTGTTCACCACCACTCATTGGCCACAGTGTGTTACAAGGTCAGCCAGGCCCCAGGCCTCCCGTGGTGGGAGGAACTAGCAGCTGGATGGCAGAGTGTCCGGAGCTATGACTCTGTAATGAGGGCAGGTGGAAAATTTAGAGCAAAAATTCAGTCTACTGCACCCCAAACCAGCAGGACGGCCGGGCGAGCGTGTGCTGGCCTTTAGCGGTGTTTGAAGTCTGAAGTCCCGGCTTTGCTGCTCCCTGCCCGAGAAGCATTTGGCCCCACCTGGGCTGGAACAGTCATTATATTCCCTGTCCCGTATTCCTTTCAGACTTATTTAGGTCTCAGAGAGCAAATGTGAGCTTCTTTAGAACCTTTACGGCGGTACTCAAAGTCGATTATTAATATTGTTATTTAATATTTTTGTCAATATTATTACCACCTTAATTAGAGTGTTCTTGCAGTCTTTTTGGGGACCACCTGGCAGTCCCCAGTTGGAGAACCAGGTGGTCTGCGGGCTTTGTGGCATTAGTGCTTATGTATCTTATTATCGTGTCCATGGCTTGGTTTCTGGTATTATTAAGTCATTTGTTTATGATATTTAATAACAGCGAGCGCTGTCTCGTCTGCAGCCCATCAGAGGCAGTACAGTCTTTCAATTCCTGGGGTGTGGTTTTCATTCGGGGCAGCCCCAAGTGGGAACGAAGACGGTCGGTGGTTCGCGGGCATCCTCTGTTTCGCCAAAGTGGTCTGCCGTCTGCGGGAGCTTGAGAGCCTCACTTCCCCTAAGTGTGCTGATTCTTGAGCTGAAAGCATTCACACAATTTCTATTGCTTCATAATGGGCTGAATTCTCTCGCCATCAGACAAACACAAATAGTGCTTGAGGTAAGCAAGAAAGGGCAGGAGGTAACCGCTGCCAGCACCAAGTAGCTGTAAGTGTGGATGCAAAATAACATTTCCCTGAAGAAGGAAACCATAGCAATGGAAGGAGGAGGGGGGCGCAGAAGTTGCTATCATAAACCAAATATAAAATTCCTAAGATAAATCCAAATGTATTTTTATAAGGTTTACGTGTTTGCTCAGTTCAGCTCAGATGTATGAAATTCGATTCTCTGCAACTCCATCCAATCAATATTTCTAGACACTATAGTACCAACAACCCAGGGATAAGCTCTAACTCAGAGATGAATAAAACATAGACGCTGCCCTTAAAACACTCCAGCTGGTGGTGAACACACACACACACACACACGTACAAAGCATTAGAGGGTGGCGGCTAGGGTTTGGGAGTCAGGCAAGGCCGGGTTAGAGTTTCAACAGGATCTTGGTCTTGCTAAGTCTTAGCTTCCTCGTCCACAAAAAGGGGACAATAATTTATATTTCATAGAGTTCGATCTCCATGTTGCCAAATTCCGTGGTCAGTTCTCTGTCCTCATTTTGCCCTGCATTTGACACAAATCGATCATGTCCTTTTTGATCACCTCTTCTCTTTGTTTCGGGGACGCCATCCTCTCTTGGATCCCCCTAACGCACTGGTCACTTCTTAATCTGTTTTGTTGTATCTTCCTAATCTTCAAGGCTTATAACTGATTTTCCCTTCTGCAGTGGCCTTAATACTTCTGTTCCACCCCCCAAATTCATGTTTTGAAGCCCTAACTCCCAGCGTGATGATCTTAGGAGGTGGCGTCTGTGGGAGGTGATTAGGTCATAGGGTGGAGCCCTCAGGAATGGGATTAATCATCCTACAAAAGGTACCCCAGAGCACTCTCACCATCTTCCTGTCATTTGAGAATATATGGAGAAACCTGGGAACCAGGGAAAGGGTTCTCATCAAAACCTAAGCATCCTGGCACCTCCTCAGACTTCCAGTCTCCAGGACTGTGAGAGAGAAATCTCCTTTCAGTCACTTACTTCCAAATGACTATTTCCAACCTAACTCCCCCCACCGCCCGCCGACTTGGATATCCGGTTGATATCTCGACTTGAATATCTGATAGTCTTGCAAGGTATCAAATCCAAAATGGAATTGTTGATTCTACCTCTTGTCTTCTATATTTCAGGATGCTGTTCTTACAGTTACGTAGGGGAAAGGCACTCGGAATCATTCTTGACTCTTTTCTCATAATTCACATTCAGTCCCTTGGCACATTCTGGAAGCCTGTTGTCATAGGTTGACTGCCTTAATGACCTCGGTTAATGATGTTGCTGTATCCACAGCCTTTGCGATGTAGTCTTGCAGCTTCTCCCATAAAAATATAGTCCATCTCCCCACCCTTGTATCTGGGCTAATTTTGTGACTTGTTTTAATCAACAGAAACGAGGGACTGAATATACAAGTGGACAAGGGGGCCAGACTATGTATAAAAACAGAACTGTGGCCCACAACTGGCAGCAGCCAGCCCGCGAAGCCAACCTACTATCTACAGTAACCAGAAATTCAAGCCACTCTCTGGAGCAAAGGGTCCTGGAAGCCCCCCAAAAACCATAACGTCTGTAACAATTGGCCTAAAATGCCAAGACTTGATTGATAGCTGACAGATTTCCTAAACTTTTGCTCCTATTTCCAAATTAAGACCAATCAGAGAAATCTAAGTAGGGCCCCTAACCAATCACACAGGATGTCCCCCTTCTAGATACTTCATCTACAGCTTTCTTAGGGTCACAGCTTCCAATCAGGGCCGACCTGAAACCATCTATATTTTTCCCACTATAATGCTTTCTTCCTCTTCTGCCTTTGAATCTCTGCCGAATGCAAGTGGCGGTGGCTGACTTCCTTGCTGTATCAATCTCTGAATAAGCCTTTCTTGCTGTCATTTGGGGGTCTTCATTTATTTCCACAACAATATGGAAGAAGTAACAATGCGGCCATTCTGTGTCTATGTCTCAAGAGGCCTTTGACAATTCTGCTCTCCTGCCTTTCTGCCATCACCATGAGAACGAGCTCGGGGTAGGCTTCTGGGCATTCAAGGGCCTCCTACAGTTTGAAAGACGTTATGGAGCAGAGCTCAGGTGTTCTTTTGAAATTGAGTACACTTAGCAGTGGAGCTGTTTGCAACTAAGAAGCGCAAATAAGGAAGTAGAGGGATTTAGTGATTTGGGAGTTATTTAGGTGGTGGGGGAAAGGCCGAGGATTCAGCTTTCCAGTCAAGCAACAGACAGGTGGGCTGGGAGGAGTGCTCACTCGGATCGTTCTTTGCTGGGTGCAGACTTGACTGGAGGGGGCAGGCTCACTTGAGGGGGCTGAGCTGTGACATGGCTCCGGGTGATCGGTCAGCCCGGCAGGAGCTGACGTTGAAGCGCTGAACCCGTCAACCTCCCCTGCACGCTGACCTTTGGAGGCTGGAACCCCTTCAAGAGCAGCGTAAGCAAAGCTACCGTTATTTCCTGGGGCGTTTAAAGACATGGTTTACGTAAGAAACGTCTCTTACAGATCTGTGAGGACTTTGTGCGTTTATTAATGCTTAGCAAGTATTATGTAAAAGAACAACGGGTACGCGTTTAGTCTGGGAGGTATGCTGGGTGTGAGGAGCTCAACAACCTCCCCAGGTTGGGGTTTCCCTTGTGGGCAGGTAATGGGAAGGAACCCTCATGAGCACTTTCAAAGGTTTCTAACTGCGGCCGCAATTTGCATTAACGAGACCACAGCTTACACCTTACCCCGAGAACACAACAACCAAAGAAATACTAATGAGCTGGAATTTGAACCCACGTGGCTTAGGTTTTCAGCTGCCCGTGTTTTTCTTCCTTTTTGTTCTTCCCTCGGTGCAAAAAATATTTTGGTTTCTTCTATGACATTTCTTATTCTGTATAATTGGCGTCAGACACAGGTGCCAGGTACGTGTTCTGCGTTTGGGATTCCAGTTCCTATCTCTTTGCAGGTCAGGCCGTGAGGACGGCACAGCCCCCGGTGAGGGCCAGAGCGGCTTCTTTCTAAGCAGGTCACGAAGAAGTACCCCAGGGGCTGTCTGTAGTTCATTATCACCCGGTAGAGGCTGGTGACCTTTTGCCTCTGGCCGGTGGGTCCAACGCGGTGCTGTTTCTAGGGGGTTCTCAACAGCTTGGGGATCCTCAGAACAAACGTTGGTTTTAGTTTCTACCAGTTGAACACACGAGGAATAATGTTGATGTCACGTGAGAGACTTTGTGCTGGCTTTTATTGCTTTATTATTAAGCAACTATGTCTGAGACTCTGTGGGCGAACATACAAAATAACTAGGGGTAACCAAAAATACATCAGGAACGTTGGGTCCAAATCCTACCTGGGTGACTCGAGGCAAGTCATTCATTGGGCTACATTTCCTTTAGCTTAATGAGACAGGGTCTCCAGAATCTTTCTACCACCACCATTGGAAAACTTCGATTATATGCAACTTCTGAATCCCAAAATGCGAATAAACCCTAAGTCCCTTTTATTGCGTACTTATATCATCAAGGGATTTCAAGATAATTATTTAACAAGCACTAATTGCCCCTTCCTAGGTACCAGGCATCCTTTCGGGTGCTGGGATGGAGCAGTAAGACAGAAACGGTTCCCATAATCCTGGAACAAATGTCCCAGTGGCAAAACTGGTGTCATGTACCACTGTGATGAAATAATGAAGTCAGGGTTGAACCCAGGTGTGTGTGACTTCAGTGTATTTGTTTTTATCCCCTCGGCTTGCTTGTGTCCAGGTAATAGAAAGACCCAGACTTTGGGCTCCTGGCTTTGTCTGGTAGGGACACACGAGTGGTGGTGGCGGTGGTGGTGGCGGTGGCGGCGGTTAGGAGGATTATTATCATTCTAGAAGTTTATCTTAACAGGAATCCAATATAATCATTGAAAGAGGAGTTCTAGGCATGTGGCAGATGGTAGCATGACGTCTTATATTTCTCTTCGTACCTGCCTCATAGAGGTGCAGAGTTGATATTGAGCCCTCTTCTCCCAGATTCTAAGGTATTTCTTCTGCACTTTGCCTCTGTAACGGATTTGCTGTGAGGACAAGAAAGAATGTGCAGAATTGCCCTACAAGGGTAGACTACATAGAATTAAATGTTTTTTCGACTTTGTATCAGATCAGCCTGGACTTCAGCAAAGAGGTTAAAGTCTTGGGACGCCCGGGGGGGCTCATTGGTTGAGCACCTGCCTTCAGCCCAGGGCGTGACCCGGGGTCCTGAGATCGAGTCCCGCGTCGGGCTCCCTGCATGGGGCCTGCTTCTCCCTCTGCCTGTGTCTCTGCCTCTCTCTGTGTGTCTTTAACGAATAAATGAATAAAATCTTTTAAAAAAAAGTTTAAACTCAGAGTAAAAACAAACAACAAAAACATCAAGCTCACAGAACTCAGCTCTGTTCTCACTGGCTACGTGGCTTTGGCTGGCTTGGATCCTCTGGTCCCTGTCACAAGATTTTATCCGTATCTACCTCAAATGAGACGTGACCTGTTAAGTGCGTAGCATAGTGTCTGAACCCGTTATAGGTGCTCAGTAAACAGCAGTCCCTTTCTCCCTGCGGAAGTGAGTACCTGTCTAGACATGTAAGTTAATCACCGGTGCTGGAGGCTCAGCAGTGGGAGGGCTGGGCTGAGTGGGGCCTATAGCCTTAGGGAATAGCCAGGTAAAGTGAAAAGTAGTTTAGCTTTCAGGGTGATGATCTTTTATCCATTTATTCACATCTTCATGTCATGCCCATTTAATAGATGGGAACACCAAGGAACAGAGGGATTTGATTCATCCAGCATCATCCTGCAGCGGGAAATATTACTGATTATTAAACCCTTAGAGTAATGGATGGGATGAGAAGTTGGTGGCCAGCACTGATGCTCTCTCTATTGTAGACAGATGCACCCCCAAGGGGGCTGTGTTAATCCTGAGCTTTCTATCCCTTCCCGTCGTGTCGCTGGAGAGGGAGTCCGGAAAGGCTACGCGCAGCTGCTCGACTCAGGTGCTAGCAGAGCGGAGCGGAGCCAACTGTGTCTTCTTTGGTCAAAGGCCACAGGGCGAGCGTGCTCTCGTGGTCAGGACGCCAGGGAGGGGACCCCGGTGAATGCACCAAGCGGGAGCCAGGAGGCCTTGGCTTGAGTGGGCAGCTATGGTTTATTTATTATCACGTTTTTGTGAGCAGCGCTGTTGGGGTGTGATCGGCTGCAGAAGCTGCATGTCCCTGCGGTTCGAACACGCGCAGCCGCCGCGAGCTGTCATCACGACTAGGGCCATAACACGGCAGGAATCGTTTAAATTGTGGGAAGGGGACGTTTGCTGAAATCGGCGCCGTCCGTCAGCAGCCCCGTTGGTGTTCGTCCCTCCCTCCATCCGCTCAGGCCTGTGGACACCGCTTGCTCCCGGCTTTGGCCCGGGCCGGCGTGGACGCGGAGCGGGGCCCGGGGTGGCTGCGACACGTGCTGGCCGCGGGGACCTGGGGCGGCAGAGGGCGAGGCCGGGGGGCAGGGGCAGAGGCGGCCGGGCCGAGGGTAACTAACGGGCCGGGGGCTTGAGGATCGTAGCGGGGCGGAGGGTGCTCGGGTGGCGTCGCTCCCTTCCAGCGGCCGAGCCCTGGCGCGTCCTGGACAGCACGTGCCCTTTCCACGCTCCCCCCGGGCCACCGGAGGAACTGGAGTCCACACCGGTACTGCCCTGTGCGAGCGAGCGGACTCGGTGACGAGGGGCCGGTTAGGGATCTGACCCAGGCGCCCGAGCGTGAGCTGGGCTCCTGCTGACCCGCCGTGCTGGGGGCACCGAGGCCCCCTCAGGCCCCTCGGGGCGCAGTGGGGCCGCAGGACGGAGAGGGAGGCGAGCCTTCTGCTCAGCACTGAGCTTTAAGAAAGGCCGCAGCTGCTGGGGGATTTGCGGGGCCAAGCTGTGAAGAGGGAAGCATGCATTTTACCAAAAGTGGATGAGGAGCCGGATGCCTAAAAATAAGGGACCGGTTGGGGCTCCCTATACACGGCGTGTCGCTGCGGCCATGGGCCCGTCTTAGCTAAGGTCACACTGTGCCTTGGAATAAGTGCGGCTTGGGAAAGACCGATTTCCCAAAGCCACAGGAAAACTGATTCTCTTTGCCCGAGAGCCACAGCATGTCTTAGCTCGGGCTGCTGAGGCAGGGGAGCACGGACAGGTCACGGCTCTCGGGACCAGGAAGTCCAAGGTCACGGAAGGCACATCCAGTTCCCAAGGGCAGCCTCTTCCTGGTCTGCAGGTGCAACCCCCCCCCCCCCACCGCTGTGCCCGCACAAGGCCAGGGAGGGAGCTCTGGTGTCTTCCCATTGGGGCAGAGTCCCGTGATGGGGTCCCTACCCTCGCGAGCTCATCTAGCCCTAGTTGCTTCCCAGAGCGTCACCTTAGAGCATCACACTGCGGGGTCGAGGCACTAGCACAGCCTGGACCAAAGTCATTCAGCAGAAGAATTCGGGGAGGATGCGAACACTTAGTTCACGACAGTGGCTCGTTCAGTGTTTCAGATTTGCCGCCTACCATGCGGATGCACTTGGTTTATGCTTTGTGTGATGCTGCTTTGTTATTAATTTGGATTTGAAGAGCATCAGGAAGGTTGTTAGGTTGTGGCGATTGATTCAAATGGCATCTCGGGCCAGATGGCAATAGGTAATTTATATTTAGGTACTTCTTCATGCTTAGTTAAAGCTTTTTTTTTTTTTTTTTTTTGGTGGGATATTTAAGGTCTACTTTACAGAAGAGGAAGCTGAGGCTCTGAGAAGTTATATAAATTTTCCAAGGTCACGTGTCCACTAAGAAGATAGAAAGGAGATTGAATTCAGATCCTTTTTTTTCTTTTTAAAGATTTTATTTATTAGAGAGAGAGAGAGAGTGAGAGAGAGCCCACAAGCAAGGGGAGGCCAGCGGGGGAGGAAGAAGAGGTTCCTGAGCAGCGAGCCTGATGTGAGGCTCGATCCCAGGACCCTGGGATCATGACCTGACTTGAAACCAGATGCTTAACTGACTGAGCCACCCAGGCGCCCCTGAACTCAAACCCTATAACTGAATCCTACATTCATTCTAGGTTGTCAGGAACTTCTCTAGTGACCCCAAACTCCAAGTGCACTAACCAATATCCTTGGGGCACAAAATATTTGAGCTGCAAGGGAATGCAAGACCATCTAGTCTCAACTGTTTTGAGGTCCAGAGGAAAAAAAATAGGGATAGATCCCAAATTCAGGACATAGGACTTGATTTCTGATCCAAGATGTCCCTGACCCCGAAATCTGGTAAACAATTTTCCCTCTATCAAGTACTTTAAATTACTATCTTCATTCTTCAAAAGTCTTATAAAATAAGGCAAACATCAGCTCATTTTTCTGATGAGGAACGAGATGCTTTGAAAGATTAGGTTACTTGCCTCCAGTTGTCCGGTTGGCAAGGCGTGAGCTCGGTATTACGAACGTCCTTTTAATGATGAGTTCACTAATTTCAATGAGTTAAGCAATGTGTCCACAAAGTCGGATGTGAACCCGACCGGATTGTAAATCCAGCGCAGTCACATCCTTCTTGCTCTGTACCCCATTCCCCCTAAGGCAGAGGGACGGTGTCCCCCCTCCCATTTCTGCTGTCATTGTCGGAGTCGGCTGCCTCCTGGAGTTGCCATGACAGCTGCGGCTCGAAGCCCGCTCTCAGCCTCCGACACCTGTTAACCCTCTCACTTTCCCCACACATTTGCTCCGTGTGTCCCACCGTTCAGACAGCCCGTTTACGGGGGAGCATCTCCTCATTGTGTGTGTCATGAGCTGCCAGCTCGGCCCATCTTCCCTTACTTCTCATCCGTCATGTAGGCTTGTGTCAGGAGCAGGGTCAATTAACTTCCCACAGAGATGTTAACTTGGCAGACACAACTTGATTGATTTGTTTTAATCTGACCCATTTTTTTTTCTTTTTTTTTTGCTATGAACATCCCAGGTAGGAGGCATAGCCAAGCCCAGGAAGGCGGATGAATGTGAAGATTGATTGCTCTTTTATTTTAGAAGAAACACAGAGTAAATAGTAGATGTGGGCAGAGGGCGTGTGTCTGATAGATAGATTGGTGTCATCAAATGATCCAATGGATTGTTCCTCCGCAGAGCATTCCTGCTTTGCAACATCCCCTCCCACTTGGCCTTGTCATCCTCGCTCTCCTGCAAACAGACCCAGCTCCGTCCTGGTTATGTCCTCACTACTCATCTAATGGCTCAATCCGGAAACTAAAAATCACCCTTATCCACCTCTTTGCCGGTCATTACATCAGGTTGGTTCTGCCTCTGAAATATTCCCAACGCCGTCCCTCTTGCTAACTCCTAATCCACTTGATTATGCCAGGCTAGCGTCTCTTCATTGCCATTACCTCCTAACAGGTTCTCCCATCTGAACTTCTCCACTCCATTGTCCAATCTGGTCTTGATTGGGGGGCAAATATGGTCGCGTTACATCTCTACTTATAAGGCTGAGTGGCCTTCACTGCCTGTAGAATGAAGGTACGTTTGTGCGTATCACATAAAACTCTCCATTCTGGGACCCCTGCACCCCTCTCCAAGGTCGTGTTCACCCATTCCCTTCTTTTTTTGTTAATTTTTAATTTAATTTAATTTAATTTAATTTTTGTTATTTATTTATTTATTTATTTATTTATTTTTTACTTACTTACTTATTTACTTATTTATTTATTTATTTATTTAATTTTTTCCCTTCCCTTCTTTGAAACCATGCTAGACTCCTGCTTTTCCATAAGCTTGCTGTAATGGTTCACAGAGTTGCATCTTCGCACATGTTCCCTATAGTCTGAAAGAAACGTTCTTATTTTGTCGCTTGTCCTTCATCTTCAAGACCCAGTTCTAATACCACACTTTTAGACCAGTCCTCCCCAGTCCCGAGATGGAATTGCACGGTGCCACCTGCACTGTACACAGACCTCTGTGAGGGTAAGTGTTCTGCTGACTGACAGCTGTTCATTCCCGTGTTTGTTCCTCCCACCAGCTTTGAACTCTTCAGGAAGAGAAACCATGTCTCATGGATCATTGGATCCCAATTACTTTGCCAGGTAGAGGTGCCTACTAAGTTCTCAGTAAGTTGCTTTGGAATTACGTGCATTGATTGGCCCTCAAGTTCAACTGCAAGCAGAGACTTAATGAGAGCTCTTTAGAGGCGGCGCAGTTACTCCTTCATGGTAGGATTTTTTCTCTCTCCGATCTTTTGTACATGATTCCTCTGCTTTAAGTGACCTCGCCACACCGTCACCTGAAAAACCATATATACTCCTTAAATCTCAGCCCAAACATCACTGCCTCATTGAAGCTTTTCCCTACTTCCCCAGGTAAGATTAATCACCTCTTCCTTAGAATTAACTCAGTTGGACCTGTATATTATCTCATTCTTTCTTTTATTGTACTTACTGGATGTTTTCTTAAAAATCCTTTGAAAAAAAAATCCTTTGAAAAACCGTTGAAAAGCAAACAGATGCCCATTCACTCCACTCTACTAGAATTAATTGTGGCTTCTTTTGTATTTATGTAGCATTTGTCTTAGCATATAAAAGACATTTGTTTACATGTATTTACGATTTTAAGCTCCTTGAGGGAGGGATTGTATTTAATTTATTTGCTTGTAGGTTTGCTCCTGACTCATTTCTGTTGTTTTCCCATGATCCAAGATGTTATTTTTGGTCACTGATTCCAGATGATTTATAATATTCAGTTTCTACACAACTTTATTATTTACCAAAACTTTAAAAATCACATTATTGTTCAGCTGTTAAGGCTGGGATGCATATTTAGTTTTTTAAGCTTTTCCCTGTTTTTAGTTTTGTTTTTAGTCCATCATTTTTATTTCTTATTTCTGTGTGTTGATAAGAAATGTAAGAGTGGAATGTTAATCAATTTCAGTTTAGTTCTGTAATGTCAAGAATTTAAAAATTAAAACATGGGTCTGTTAAAAAAAATTGCCTGGCAGAGAACCTATACATAGATGCTAAACAATTATATGTGAAATTGAATTGAAATCAACCAAAATATACGTTTTTTAATTTATTTTTTAATTTAATTTTTTTAAATTTAAATTTATTTTTTAAAAAATTTATTCATGAGAGACACACAGAGAGAGTCAGAGACACAGGCAGAGGGAGGAGTAAGCTCCATGCAGGGAGCCCGATGTGGGACTCGATCCCTGGACCCTGGGATCATGACCTGAGCTGAAGGTAGACAGTCAATCACTGAGCCACCCAGGCATCCCTCAAAATATAAGTTTTTTGAGGATAATGAATATCAACTTTGATCAGTGTTGTCACTTGGGGGAAATGAAACCAAATGAAACACTTTAGTTGTGCCCACATGACAACCCCAAACATTTTTGAAAGAAAGTAGAAAAAGCCTTATTACCGTTTGTCTCTGTAGTGTCCCCAATTTGTAATAAATCCTTTTCCTTGTTATATGATTCCTGTACTAGAGCTACATAGTCCTTGTGGTGGGAATTTGCAGGTAGACCTTGCTTATAGGGTGGGGGGCTCATTATGAAAATGCAGTGTTCCAATATGCCAAGCTGCTTCTGCAGGCTGCAGATACCCAAGAGGTGATCCTAGTGTATCATATCAAAAGTAGTCTGCATCTCTTTTTACCTCAGGATAGTTCCAAACACTTGACCAGCCCATCAAGAACCAAAATAATTTAAGGTAAAGCATAATTCATAAAACATAATCGTAGCAGATTATTGCCACCAAGAGACAGTAGAGCCCAGTGGTTGAGAGCATGGGCCATGGAAGTAGAGGCTCTTTGTTCAAATCTCAGTACTGCTGCTTTCTAGCAGAGTAAGCTGTCGGGTCATTTAACTACTTTTCATCATCTGCAAAATGGGCTGACTTTAGTTGGTTGGTCTCAAGTTAAGTGAGTTAACTTTTGAAAAATCCCTTGGTATGTCATTTGCAAATATCTTCTCTCATTCTGTAGGCTGCCTTTTAGTTTTGTTGACTGTTTCTTTTGCTGTGCAGAAGCTTTTTATCCTGATTAAGTCCCAATAGTTCATTTTTGCTTTTGTTTCTTTGGCCTTCATGGATTTATCTTGCAAGAAGTTGATGTGACCAAGTTCAAAAGGGTGTTGCCTGTGTTCTCTAGGATTTTGATGGATTGTCTTACATTTAGATCTTTCATCCATTTTGAGTTTATCTTTGTGTCTGGTGTAAGAGAGTGGTCTAATTTCATTCTTCTGCATGTGGCTGCCCAATTTTCCCAGCACCATTTATTGAAGAGACTGTCCTTTTTCTGGTGGATAGTCTTTCCTGCTTTGTCGAATATTAGCTGACCATAGAGTTGAGGGCCCATTTCTGGCTTCTCTATTCTGTTCCATTGATCTATGTGTCTGTTTTTGTGCCAGGACCACACTGTCTTGATAATCACAGCTTTGAGGGCTAGTATCCAATATCTATAAAGAATTTATCAAACTCAACAGCCAAGAAACAAACAATCCAATCATGAAATGGGCAGAGAACACAAACAGAAATTTCACTAAAGAAGACATACACATGGCCAACAAGCATATGAAGAAATGCTCCAGATCACTTCCCATCAGGGAAATAGAAATCAAAGCCACCACGAGATCCCACCTCACACCAGTGAAAATGGTGAAAATTAACAAGACAGGAAACCACAAATGTTGGTGAGGATGTGGAGAAAGGGGAACCCTCTGCCACTGTTGGTGGGAACGGGACCTGGTGCAGCCACTCTGGAAAACTGTGTGGAGGTTCCTCAAAGAGTTAAAAATAGATCTGCCCTACGACCCAACAATTGCACTGCTGGGGATTTACCCCAAAGATACAGATGCAGTGAAATGCCGGGACACCTGCACCCCGATGTTTCTAGCAGCAATGTCCACAATAGCCACACTGTGGAAGGAGCCTCGGTGTCCATCGACAGATGAATGGATAGAGAAGCTGTGGTCTGTGTATACAGTGGGATATTCCTCAGCCATTAGAAACGATAAATACCCACCATTTACACTGATGTGCATGGAACTGGAGGGTATTATGCTGAGTGAAATAAGTCAGTTGGAGAAGGACAATCATCATATGGTTTTACGCATATGGGGAATATAAGAAATAGTGAAAGGGATTATAGGGAAAAGGAGGGAAAATGAGTGGGAAAAATTAGGGAGACAAACCATGAGAGACTCCTAACTCTGGGAAACAAATAAAGGGCAGTGGAAGGGGAGGAGGGTTGGAGGGTTGGGGTGACTGGGTGACAGGCACTGAGGGGGCACTTGACTGGATGAGCACTGGGTGTTATATTATAACAAATCAAACTCCAATAAAAACAAATGTAAAAAAAAAAAAGAAAAAAGAAAAAAAAAAAGTCCCTTGGACAGTTCCTTGCTTATGCTCAGTGCTATGTAAAATATATATTACATTATTTTCTGCCTGTGAGATTTTTGTTGTTGTTGTTTTTTGGATTTTGTTGGCTTAGTCCTTCTGCCCTAAATGCTCTTCTTCATCCTGTTTCTCTACTTCAGGGATTACTTTTAGTTCCATTTCTATTTTAACCTTGAAGACTTTGATGACCAAGGCTTCCCCGAGTCACATCTCCCACATTTGAGCTGTACTCTAACTCATAGTGACTCCTCGAGACTCTCCTCTCATAATGGTCCACTGAGTGCTGGACAGTGAGTCAAGGCATACCACTGGCGGTGTAGCCAGGTGTCAAGTCAAACACATAACATTTTCTGACTTAAAATCTTGTGTGCAGAGGTGTTCTATAGACGGCTGGCTCAAACACAAGGCATACTTCAAAAATGCCTCAAGAAGTGTTCAACTTAAATACTATTGGGGTATGTAGGTGCTTAACTTTCCCCTATCCCCAAAGTGTCTGGCAGGCTGGGGGAGTTCATTAATACTGTAGGTAAACCCAGGAAGGGTATTTTGTATTGAAAAAGAGGCTTTGTTCAATAGTCTCATGTGCACTTTGTCTAAGGCTAAAGAACTAAAATAAGCAGGAATCTCAAAAGCTTGTAAAAGGCCCCAGTCACCTAGCGTGGAGAGTGGAGCTATTGTCTGAATGTAGTGGCAGGACTCAGTTGAGACTGAAGACATGTGTTGCCCCCCGGGACCGTTTGAGTCGTCGACTTCCACAGGGTGGAGTGGGCGATAGCCCCTGAAGTTTATGTTTCCAGTCTATATTCCTTCCACCTGCACCATCCACTACAGTGGTCACTAAACACAGTTGCTAGTGAGCACTTGAAATATGCCATTTTGAATGAAAGTGTCTCATAAGTACATAGGACAGGCTGGATTTTTGAAGACTTACTCTGAAATAAGAAGGTGGGATACTTCGTTAACATTTTTTACACTGATGACGTGTTAAAATGATAATATTGCAGATACATTGGGTAAATGGAACACTAAAATTGAACTTGCCTGTTTCTTTCTGTCTGTCTTTAGATGGGTCCTAGAAAATTTAAAATTGCCCATGTGGCTCACACTGTATTTCTGTTTAACAGCGTTCCCTTAGAGTGTGGTTTTGAAAGGTCACACACACTCATTGAGCACATGCATTGTACTGGGCCTTGAGAAAATTGCTGTGATTAAAAAAGAAATGAGGTGAAAAAAAAAAAAAAAGAAATGAGATGAAGATCATAGTGTAGAGACAGAAACAGCTGCACAAGCACCTGTCTTTCATGCAGAGTATGAGCCTTGCAATTGGGTGGCATATTGTGTGGAAGAAAGATAATAGGTTTGGGTCATATCGGGCTGAATTTGAATTCTAATTCTTCTAACCTGCTGGTTGAATAGGTTCATTTACATCTATGACTCTCAGTCTCCTTATCTGTATGATGGTAATCGTTGTATCTAGCTAATTTATCTGTGGTTAGCATTTGCATAGCTCATATGTAGTGTTTAATAAGACTGGAGTTCATGTCATTTGATTATATGATAAAAGTTCTGTGGTACTATGGGGGAAGAGAAAATGTAGGGTCTGTAATACCTAACGGTGATAAGGCGGGAGGGCTAAGGCTTAAGGAAAAATGCCACCTGACGAGTGCCATTAATTAAGACCACTAAGAATTTGCCCGGTGGAGAAGGGATGGCAGGGGTCATTAGGAGAATACAATAGTACACCAGTCCAAGCAAAGCGTGTTTCTAGTTTGAGCTAGGGTAGTGGCAGCAGGGATGGACTCCAGAGGTAGAGTCCATGGACGCGGTGGTAGGAATCACATTGCGTGTAGGTCATTATAATTTTATTGTTTCCTTTTCCCCAATTGTCCATCTTTTTTTTTTTTTAAACTGGCATATTGCATCTTAGTTGGTCCAGATTGAGGCATCCCCCCCCCCTTTTTCTCCCTCTCTCAAACGGTCTTTACACTGTTATTTATATTCTGGAGATCATAATACATGATAATTATTATGCTTCAGGTTACAGCTCCATGTAAAATACAGTGTGATTATTGTTCATCTGTATTTTTTTTCCTTAATGCTTAATAGTATATTTTTACTGGGCACCAATAATCATCTAATTGCTATGTAGTTATTGAAATCAGATACAATGCTCTGTTAAAGATTACCCTAATTATGAGGAAAGGTTATTAGATCCTCTCTTTGCCTGGTTTTAGGCCTGTAGAATTTTCAAAAAGCAAAAGGTTGAATAGGCATTGAAATCTCAATACTCTCCTATTCAGTCCCTCTCTCCCTTGGCTGTTAGGGCAACCTTTGTACACAAACTGGCCGACCCTGGTCACACTCGCTGCTTTGATGAGACCAGGCAGCATGAGAACCTGTAATAATGCCCCGAGGCATGCTGGGAAAACCATTGTTGCCTAAAACGAGACCTATCTGATGGGATGTTAGATGCTTGTGCTTTTGTTTCTAGTTAGATTTTCAGTCAAAAATATTTCTTGATCAAATGCACATAAGTGGATTTCTCATATATTTTTTTTAATATTTTTAATTTTTTTTTAATTTTTATTTATTTATGATAGTTACAGAGAGAGAGAGAGGCAGAGACACAGGCAGAGGGAGAAGCAGGCTCCATGCACCGGGAGCCCGACGTGGGATTCGATCCCGGGTCTCCAGGATCGCGCCCTGGGCCAAAGGCAGGCGCCAAACCGCTGTGCCACCCAGGGATCCCTCATATTTTTTTTTTAAACAAATTCATTTAGTTAGATTTTTTGCTAATGTTTCTGGCACTAGAAATGCAGCAGTTTAACCTTCCATTTCTTAAGCAGACTTCATCAGTGAAAAATGTAAGTGTCCAGAAGAATGAATATGAAAATGGGCAAAGGATTAAAGTACCATTTCTGTGGATGAGATGAGGTGTGTTCCAAGTCAGTGTAAAATGTACCCTTTACCCATTCTCGTTCACTCATAAGGCCATGATCACAAGGAAGACATGCACTGTTGAGTCACAGATGACTCACAGCTGGAAGGAAAAGGAAACCTGTTGGGCTCTTGGATTAAGGATCCCAAGAGATCTTGATTGACTGAGGCAATAAATTCAAACTAAGATGTCATTTTAAGATGTATTTATTTGGTTCCAAAAAACCAGTCACACAGGTACATTTGGAGAGGAAAGTCTCAGGGGCTATGTGCAAGAGAGGGACACAGACCGAAACCATACTGTTCTGGTAGAGATGGCAACTCCAGTATTTTAAGGAGCTGGTCAATAGGGGAGGAGAAAATGAGGGTCTGGTGGTTCAAGAGAAGGGTATTCTTCTCCTTCCCCGTCTTCCTTGGAAGCACCGAGCTCTAGCTATAGGCAGAGGAGAGAGAGCTGTTGGAGGGTGTGAGATCTAAGGTTCTGGAAAAAAGAAGAGAACCTGATTATGCTGTTCTACTGGGTGGAATGTGAAGCCAGTTGAGGCCCAGAGCGAGGATGGGATCAAGACTATAGTTGGAGGGATTAGCCTGGGAAGACACAAAGGATACACCTTCTTCTAAGACAAGAGGGGACGAGGTAAGCCTGAGTCACAAAGCCATACTAGGTTATGAGAATCTTGTGGGGTTAGGAGGGGAGGAGATGAAGGTATAACGAAGCTGGGAGGCCTCAGCTTTCTTAGAAGCAGTAGACGAAGTCCTCTGCTGAGTGGAAAAAGGTAGCATTTGGAGCTGGCGAACGATGGAAAACGGAATTGCAGATGTGGGAAGTATCAGTGGAGGGCGAGGGGTAACTTGAAGCTTAAAGACATGAGGTCTTGGTGTGACCTTGCAGAATAAAAATCAGATCTTGCCACTCTCCTGGACCCCATTGGCCTGTGGGATGCAGATCAGTGCAGATCATTGCACAGTTCCTTCCTGACCCTGGCGGCCTTCTGCGGCAGCCTCACCCCGTCCCGGTCTCCACAGGGTGAAGTGCTCTCTGTTGACTCCCGCTAGGCACCCCCGGGTCCTGCACAGGGCTCTGCCTGGGATGCGCTTGTCCCAGCCTGCGGGCCTCCTCGAGCCCCCCATCCTCGAGGGAATCTGACCTTCTGAGGAGGGCTTCCCTACCTCCTCTGGCCACACAGTCCACAGCTCTGCTGTTTTCCTTTATCATATTTCCCCCAACTGTGATCAAAGAAATCATTTTATAAATAAACCCAGGGAAGGCTGGTTTGAAGTTAGGATGAATTTCTGTGACCTCAGGACCGGCAGTAATACATTGTGATGCAGGCACCTTGTTCAAAGACCATTAAGAATTTCCACTCAGAGCCAACAGGGCATTAAACGGAACGTGGGCCCCTCAGGCCTGAGCCTGTGCGCAGCCTTCGCGGTCACCCACCCAGGGCGTCCCCTGCACGTGTCCTGCAGGAAACAGGGACTAGGAGCCCTGGCACGTTCGAGGGGCGACACGCTGCAGTTCTGGGGAGGGCAGTGTCGGGATGCTGGGCCACCGTGTTTGCGGTGGGGTGGGAAGCGGGCTGCGGCCTGGCTGAGCAGGGAGCCCCGAGTGCCAGCGCTCAGCGTGTCAAGTCAGCACTTGTTTTTTTTTTTTTAGCTCCTACTTTCTCTTGATGGGAGGAATGATTGAATTTTTCAGTCTCCCCAAAAGGAAGACCTCGAGAAGTTTTAGAGAGGGGAAGGTGGGGTGGGAGTGATTGAGAGAACAGGTTCTGGACCCGGATGGCCCGTGTTTCAAGCTCAAGCTCCAGTTTACCAGTTAGAGGCCCTGTGACCTGGACAGTTACTAACCTCTCTGTGCTCTAGGTTTTGGGGAGGATGTAAAATCGGGGTAATGTCAGCATCTCCCAGGGTGGTTTAAGGGACAAATGAGTGAATGAAGAGTGTCCGATTCATAGTGAGTTCTTAATTAGAATTTCACACAAGTGCACTTAGTGTCCCCGTCTGTGCTGTTTCAGTAAGAGAGTCGGACTCCGTCGCGGTGCTGCCGTGTGTCATAAACAGCTAACCCTCACCATCAGGCTCAGGTGGATGCAAAGAATGTACTAGCATGCTTTGGGAAACTTGGAATGGGGCGCACTTAGGCAAAAGGAACATAATGCACAAGCTAAGTCATCCCTGTGACCGTGGGCTGGATGCCAAACGCCTCTCGGGAGCACATTAGCATACCAGTGTGTAATACCTTCCAGTGAATTCCAGCATTTTACATTTGTACCTCTGGAGGCAAAGAGCCTTCTTTTGGGCACCTTAAGATGAGACCTAGGGTTAGAGATTGTGGGCCATGAGCAGGATTTAATGAGCTATGGTTCTGTCTTCTGTTTTGTATGTATTAATTCGTATGAAATTAAGTCAGGGTCTGTTGTTTAGTGAGCATATACTATTGTCCTTAACTGTCAGGATGCTGTTTATTTTAGACTGTTCTGCTCTGGAGGATGTTCTGATCAATTCCCAAACCATCATCTCTGGTATTTTCATTTTTGTGTAGGACCGTCAATAACGTCCTCTTTGGATGAACCCGACAGCCACTACTGGCTTCCCCATCTGCATCCCCAGCCTGCCTCTCTTGTGAGTTCCTGAGTCTACAATTAATTATCCACTCAACAGTTTTGCCTGCACATCTCCCAACACCTCAAACTCAATTTGTCCCAAGCCAAAATTATGATCTTTCCTGCAAACTCAGATTCATCTCTTAAACAACTGATTATCTGGCTAACCCGTACAAAAAGGTCCCCTGTTGTTCCAGAACTCACTTTATGAATAAGTCCTGCATCCATTCTTATCTTTTCACCCCTGATGCCGTTGACCCAGTCCAGATCCTCATCATGTTTGTCTTTGACCACTGCGGTCGCCTGCCAACCACGTCGTACACTCCAGTTTTCCTTCCCTTGGAAAGAAATTGCTCCCAGATTAACCAGGGCCATTTCTCTAAACTACAGATCGGATCATGCTTTTAGTTATCTCCCTGTTGCTCGTTACCTAAATTCCAAATGTTTTAGCATGAGATATAAACACTTGTGCAATCTATACCTGGCATTTCTTTCTTCCCACGTCCTGCATGATGGGAGCGTAGATGGAAGCGAGATGGAGTGGGGAGGTATTGGTGGAATAATCTTCCGTCTTGGAAGCTCTCTCTGGCTGCTGCATTCAAAATGGATGAGTGGAAGGCAAGCGTCATAACAGGGAGGTCAGGGTAATTATGTAGGCACAAGTGGACTAGAATATTCAGTCATTAATAAAAACACGCAGCACCTACTCTGTCCAGGCCTTTTACTAGAGACTGAACTATGCTAAGGGACTATCGCTGTACGTAACAAGCAAATCCTTTCATAGAGGAGAAAGATTCCGAGACACCTCCCGTAGGATTAACACACGCTCTATTAGCAGCAAGAAAAATCAGCTGAGGCAGCTCGGAGAGGGGAAGGGTCATCCTGCTGTAGCCACGATCAGCAGGCTTCACAGAGGGGACAGTAATAGCAGGGTCATGGTCTGCAGAAGTTGATAAAAGTCCACAGGTGGCTGGGGCACAACGACGTGCCCCGCCGTCCTCCTCTGTGCAGGTGGCTGCGGTTGAGAGTAAGGCCTCGGACCTGGGTTCTGCACAGAAGAACTGAAAACAGGGAGCACAAGTAGGCCAGTGCAGCTAGTTGTACCTCGTCCTCAGTCTGGTTCTTATCAGCGTCACGAACAACATTTTTTTGCCTGCCTTCTGGTCTTTTCTCCTTTCCTTCCTTGACATAGGCATTGGCAAGAGGATGATTGCTAATGAAGCCGAGCTGACTTCATAACCCCCGATGATTTGGCATGCTAGCTCGTGGCTGAGGTTTCCACTTTGATTGGATAAGACCCAAAACAAAGAGTTGACTGCTTCTGATGATTAAAAGCTCCCTAGACGATTTTTTAAAGGAATTGCTCAAAGCTTTTAGTGCCACTGACTAAGGAATTACACTTTGCTTCCCTAAAACCCCTCCCACAATTGCACACGGACACAGCAGACTTCTTTCCTGCTGCACGACACTACCAAGAATTTTCTTTTCAGAGTAGTGGCCTTTTAGTAGGAGGTTTAAGTGATCCCTATATATATAATTTATAAGACACTTGGAGCTTTTTGTATGGAAGCACATTGGAAAAGTAAAATCATCGTTACTTATATTGTTATTAGTGTTTTTATTCCTGTTCTCATAAGAGACATTAGTTTCTGAGCTAAATATTTAGAGCAGAACTATTGATCATAAAAATAAGAAGGAAAAGAATAGACAACCATGAAAATCAGGGGTGAGCAGTGAAACCAGGGAAGGATGAGTATTGTACGGTATTTGTTTTCCCTTGAATGCTATTCTTTGAAAAATGTGCAAACACACTTTGTAAATTGTGATTGTGGTCTCCCCTTTGTCTTTACTGGGCAGAAATTAAAAAAAAATCAAAAAAGTTCAATAAAAATACAAAGAAATGGTTGAGCAAAAAAAAAAAAAAAAAAGAAAGAAAGAAAAAAGAAAAATGTGCAAACATTTTTTTCTTGGGTTCCTATATGGAAATGATCCTGGGAACGGTGCCCATTTATTGGCACACACATGCACATGTGCACGTGCTTGCACGCACACACACACACACAACACTTAAATCTACAAATTATTTGAAACATCTGTTTTCCTCCTGCCTCCATACAACTGACATATAAATAGCCAAGTTGCATAGCTGGAATCGTGATGCTTTTAAATAAACATATGGAAAATGGTGAACTTTTGCCTCTCTGTCACCCATCAGAGAACTTGTCCTAGATATACCTTGTTGGACTTCAGACATTAAACATTCAATATGCCCGGGAGGTAGGAATGAGAATGGAAGCATAATATAGAGTTTGATTAATGTTTTAATCCCGTTAGGATAAAAAAAAAATCACAGGTTAAATCAATCTTTTCCACTATTAACTCACATTAATTAAAATATTCTAAGGTCTTTAGGTATATATTTTGTTAGGATTAGACTTTGCTGCGTACAATAGAAAGACATTAAATAACTGGGGCTTAAGAAGTTTCTTTCTCAATTGAAGTATGATTAAATGTTGATAGGGCTACATCCCTACCTGCTTATTAGGGCTCCCTGGTTACTGGGGACCCAAGGCTCTTTCTATCTTGTCGCTCTGCTATCCGCAGCAGATTGTGTCTTGGTCCAAAATGGCCATCAGGGTCTCAGCCAGGATGTTAGCATCCCTGGCAACAGGAAGGAGGAAAGGAAGAAAGGTGGGCTCGTGACGTCAGGAGCACTGGGCATTACCGAAGACTGATGAATCGCTGAACCCTCCCTCTGAAATTAATAATACACCATACGTTAATTAATTTAATTTCAGTTAAAAAATAAATAAAGAAGAAAGGTATCCATCCCCCCTTTTAGGGGAACTTTCTAGAACCCCTCCTCGTGAGATCACATTGGCCAGAGACGCGTCACGTAGTGGGCAGGCAGCTGAAAGGGAGCCTGGAAAATACAGATTTTGTGACGCTGTGCGCAGCTGGACACGTACTTTGCTGTTGCTGGTGAAGGTAAGAAGAGCGGCCATCAAGAGGTAATCTGCAGTTTCTGCCTCTGTACGTCCTTCCGCTTGATTTCCTGAAGATGGAGGATTTGGCTTGGTTTAAATTTGGTTGATGTTATCGGGTGTGAGAGGTGTGGTGTGCTGCGGGGGACAGGGTCCTGGAGTGCTCGGTTCTGATCCCAGGCTACCTTGACATTTGGCTTCAGGGTCTTACTCAAAATCAGGAGTTTGTATTTTAGTCCCTCGAGGAAGCCTGTGGATTCTTATTCCCTTATCTGGTTTCCAAGGTTTTACAACAAAGGTAGGCACGTATGTTCGTATTCACACATAATCACATGGTACATAATTTAAAAACCCGTTTCTGTAGAAGTGAAAGACGTACAAATAGGGCCGCCTTAGCAGACAGTGGCTGGGTCAGTGTTTTCCAGTTTTCACGTTCCTTGCTCTTAATAGGATTGGACCTTGAGTGGGGCTTAAAATGATGACAGATTAAAGGAAATCGTTATTCTTTTTTCAAATCAGAAGTCAGCTTTTCATCCCAAAGATCAGGCCTCTGTTTTTTGTGAGTTTTGTTTGTTGCCATTGCTGTTGTCTTTTGCGCATCACCGTTTGCAGAAGCCCGTGACCTTTCAGAAGTGGAATTTGTGTCCTTAAATATGTGATGTGACCCAGGCCATCGGCACGTTGGGATGCTTGGGCATATTAAGGCTGATCTTTCTGGGGGATAATAATATGGATAATGACATTCTTTCTGTCTTCATCTGTCTCCTACTCAGTTTCACTTACTGTGGCTCTTTGTGTTGGGGCAGCTGGCGCAGTTGCTTTGTGCTGGTTGGTGCTCCACAGGCCACGCAGGTGTCCCCCTGAGGACACTGGGCAGCTATCCCTTGCTAGTGTCTATGTGTTTTTACCAGATGGGATGATTCTGAAGGCAGTCGTGATTCTAAAGAGAACTAGTGTTAAAAAAAAAAAAAAAAAGCAAACCAAAGCAACAATTGCAAAAGATTAGTTGCATTTTCTTCCTAACTCCTGTATTGTTTTTTTAAGTAGGCTGCACACCCAGAGCCCAACATGGGGCTTAAACTCATGACCCTGAGCTCAAGACCTGAGCTGAGAATAAGGGTTGGATGACTAACCAACTGAGCCACCAAGGCACCCCCTAAGTTTTAATCCTAAGAGGGGAACACAATTATATAATGTCAGTATCTCCTCTTAAATCCTAAATGAAATAAAATAAAGGTACAAATAAACGAAACAAATATAGCTACCTTTCTATGTTGTTGAAGCAAAAAGATTATTGACCAGTTAGATGGTTTAGTTTGAAGCCATGAAACTGCTGTTTTTCTAGGTCAGAGGGGTTGAACACTGGCAATGCCTAATGATTCAACCTAAGAGTAGTTTCTATTCTGGCTACACAATAGAAATCATTGACCTTACAACTAACAGCATCTTAGCTGGATGTTTCCATTGTAAAAGCATTTGACTATTAGGTAATATTTTTAAATTTAAGGAAATATATATTTATTATTGATATTAAAGCAACGTAATTGAGAAGAAAATCCATCTGTAATCTCACTGTTCTTCTATAATTATTTTATTCTCTATTTTCTCTTTCCCAACTCTATTCATATATTATAAATGGTATTTTCCAGTATGAAAATCAGAAAGTTTAAATCTTATTTTCAAAAAAGATTGCATAGATTTAAAAAAAAAAAGTCCAAAGCAAAGGAAGCTTTTCTGATCTTTGAGTTTCTGAATCCATAAATGAACGCCCGATACAATGGAGCAGAAACAAAGCCTTTGCATAATGAAATCTGCAAGGAACCTTAGTGTGGAAAATGACACCCTCTGATAGCCTCCAGTACTCTCCAAAGGCAAAAATATACTTTAACAAATTATCATAACGAGCTGAGGGACATACATCTCCATCAGGAATGACTTAGCACCTACGCAGTCAAGCCTGAGCAATTTAGGAGGAAACAAGACTCCTTCCCCTCTCTTTGCTTAGAGATGACCCCCTCCAGCACCCTTGTCCATGGCCAAGTCCCTGAGCAATTCTTCACCAGGGCCATCTCCCTCCAGGCTCCAGGAAGATAAGGGATGCAGTACGAAAAGTGACAGGCAGGGCCACGATATTGTGGGGCTCATTGTGGGGCTCATTGTGACTTGTTATTTCTTGACACTCCAGGGAACGTGGCTGTGTCTGCTTTGGACGGTCCTGATTTCTTTTGGCTCTTTAGAAGTACAAAAACTACCAGCTAGCTATTTGCTGGCTTTAGAGGGCTGAAACCTGATCAGGTAAGTGCTGTGTGCCCTAGGTCGCCAACACCTGACTTGCCTGGTTACTAAGGAACCATTTGCCTAGCTGGTTACTAAGACAGGGAGGAGGAAAGAGAGGAAGAAAGCCCAGCATGGGATGTAGGCCCCTCCCCCTTCACTCTGGCTTCATTATGCTTTCAAATTTTAGACTCTGACCTGAGAAAAAGAAGCAATTCCCTAAAATCTAGGAATCCTCCGGATGTAAATAAAAGATCCTGAATGACATTTTAGTTTTTTTCTTGAATTGATATGCAAATTCCTAATTTATTTAAAACACACTGTTATGCATTATAATAAAGTCTAATACATGCTTCCATGTAATTATGCATAATAACCAGTGATCAGTGGGAGGAGGGAAGGGGAGAAGGGAATTGTGTTTCCAGCTGGCCCTCCACACCTGCAAATAACAGACAACTCCTTTCAGTGTAGAGGAAACAAGATAATGACAGTATGATATTAAATACAAACATTAATTCTTGGGAACAAAACATAAGGAAGAGGTCTATCAATTAAGATGTGTGAAAGTGAGCAACTTAAATTACATTTCTCACCATCTTAAAGAAAAATAAGGACCAAGCAGAATGAAAACCTTCATTTGCCATTTACTGCAATACTCCTGATGCTGTTAATTTTATTTTCTTTTTTAAAGAAAGATTTATTTGGGCCACTAGAATCCTACATTGGGACCCACTCTTCATGCTCATTTAGTTTAAGAATCAAGTTGTAATAGGCTTGTCTGGATGACTCAGTTGGTTAGGCAACCAGCTCTTGATTTTGCTCAGGTTGTGATCTCATCAGGGTCATGAGATCAAGCCCCATGTTGGGGCTTCGTACTCCGGGGGGAGTCTGCTTGAGATTCTCCCCCTATCCCTCTGCCTCTCTTCCATACCTCTCAATTAAATACAGCTTAAAAAAATAATCAAGCTGTAACATTCTATCTCTATCTCTCTCTGAAAGGATGTCAGACTTAGAAGACTTCAGGAGCCCAGTGAGGCCTCAAGTTGTGAGGAAACAAAATACTGTTAGAAAAGTCTTTGTGAACAAGAAAGTATAATCCCAATGTAAAGGAACATTATTTTCCTGGTTGCTGTCAGTGGGAGTTTTCTTATATAAGAGATGTATTCCTGTAAACTCATCTGCAGAGTGATTTTCTTGACTTTTGAACATAGTGATCTTTCTGACCCGGTTTTGCTTCCTAGATCTACTTATTATGAGCTGTATGAACTTTGGCATGCTACTTAATCTTCTCTAAGTCTCAATTTCCTTGTATATAAAATGGGAAAAAAACAACTATAACCGCTTGACATCATTTTGATAAGAATCAAGTGAAATAACATACTTATTGTATGCCAGGCTT
The DNA here is from genome assembly GCF_011100685.1 of Canis lupus familiaris. Classification (NCBI taxonomy): domain Eukaryota; kingdom Metazoa; phylum Chordata; class Mammalia; order Carnivora; family Canidae; genus Canis; species Canis lupus. Next base: position 91,407,170 of record NC_049224.1, on the reverse strand, counting down.
AATTCCTAGGGCCTGTAGATGGTACTTGTATGTAAATGATCCACTTAAAATAAAGAAATTATTTTATAAGAACAACCATTTATATCAGAATATAAGTCCTCCAGATTGGTTTATATGCACCAAAAAAATGTATTATAAAACAACTGAATCTGCAGAGTTCAAAAAGTTTGTGGTGAATGTTTTTACATGAACTGTGGTATAGAGTAGCCAAGAATGGATGCCTGTGTAGGACAGGAGAGGAGTCAGGTAGTCAAGGGCTCAATTCCAGCTTTTCCATGTGCTCATTCTATGATCTGGGGCAAGTTGGTTAACTTTTCTGCATTACTCAGAGAAGACTGTCCCTTTGGAATATGTATCTGGTATGTTCTAGATGTATCAGATCCGTAAACTACCTTTTACTTTTGTTGACTTATATGGGAATGAAAACACTTCCAGCTTCTAGTTCTTGGGACAATGAATGGAGATTTCCCTAGGTCTCATCCCTTCATAGCTCTATAGAGAGAAGCGGGATCATTTGTGTCTCTATCTGGGAAGCCATCAAACTCCATTTGGGGAGAAATGTGAGCCTTTTGGTATTGCAGAATCTGTAAGAGAGGAGGTAGAAGCATGAAAGGGCAAATGGAAGATGGGAAGGTAAAGGGAAGAAGGGAGATTTAGAAATTTGAACTCAATCGAGCCAAGTCTCCCAAGTGCTGAAGCTAATAGACCAGTGTTGGGGATACTAGAAGTGTGTTGTGGGAAGTTCCAGAAGAAGCTGGACTTTTGAGTCCATTCCAGCACCATAACTCAGGGAACAGGTCACTTCAGGAGTAGGATCCTTGCTTTGGTTAAAGGACTTTATTATCAATGCCTTGCCCACTGTGTGAATTTAATCTATTCTGTGGTTTTGCTTCAAGTCCTAATCCACAAGCCTTTTATGACTTAATGAGGAAACATCTCAGTACCCAGAATACTGGACAGCTCCTGGATATTTGGATACTGAAAGGGATGGGGAAGATTAGCTGTGGCAAAACCAGCTCTGTAGTAAAGGCTTCTCTAGTATTGCTAAATACAATTTAAAACAAGGCTGGAAAGGATCAAAGAATTTCAGTATAATTTGACCGTGTCTCAAAACAACTCTCAAGAATCCCCCCCCCAAAAAAAGATAACAGCATGTCCATTACCCAACAATGCAAAATTAACAAAGTTGGGCATCCAGTAAAAAATTACATGGCATATAAAGGAGTAAGAAATATAACCATATTGAATAATGAATAAAATAATTAATAAACTAAAACTGGCCCCCAAATTATATGCATGATGATATTAGTGAATAAGGACATTAAAACAGTTATAACTAAAAAAAAAAATAAAAAAAATAAAACAGTTATAACTATGTCCTTATGTTCAAGAAGGTAGAAAAAATCCTGGACATGTTAAGGAACAAGATAGAAGATATTAAAAAGACACAAATAAAACTTCTAGACATGACAAGTGATTTCTAAGTTGAAAAATACTCTGCGTGGAACTGACAGGAGATTAGAAACTACAGAATAAATGTTTAGTGAGTTTAAAGCCATAGAAACTGTTTACAATGAAACAATGAGAGAAAAAAGACTGAAAAAAATTGGTGAGCCAAGGGAAAATTTCAAATAGCCTAATATATATATAATATATATAATATATATTAGTATTACTCAAGTATACATATATATACATATATATACAGTATATACATATATATAATATATATATATATATAATATATATATATATACTTGAGCCCCCAAAGGAGAAGAAAGAGAAAAAAGGAGAGGCAAAAAAATGTTTTTAAAGCTTAAAATATTTCTAAATATGATGAAAAATGTAAACTTCTAGATCTAAGAACCTTTTTTTTTTTAAAAAGATTTTATTTATTTATTCATAGAGACAGAGAGAGAGAGGCAGAGACACAGGCAGAGGGAGAAGCAGGCTCCATGCAGAGAGCCTGACGTGGGACTCGATCCAGGGTCTCCAGGATCATGCCCTGGGCTGTAGGCAGTGCTAAACCGCTGCGCCACCGGGGCTGCCCGTAGATCTAAGAATCTTAATGACCATCAAATGATACCACACTGATGCACATTATAATCATATTGCTTAAAATCAGTGATCAAGAGAAAATCTTAAAGCATTCATGGGGGCGAGACACATTATATGCAGAAGAAGAACTATAAGAATAGCAGCAGATTTTGCAGTGGAAACAATATAGACATGAAGGCAGTGGAACAAATATTTAAATCCGGAAGGAAAAAACTATTAACCTAGAATTCTTACCCAGTGAAAGTACCTCTCAAAATAAAGGGGAGGGGCACCTGGTTGGCTCACTCAGTTAAGCGCCCCACTCTTGGTTTCAGCTCAGGTCATGACCTCATGGGTCATGAGATTGAGTTCTGTATTAGGTTCCGTGCTCAGTGGAGAGTCTGCTTAAAGATGTTCTCCCTCTACACTCCCCCCATTCTTGTGCATGTTCTTTCTCTCTCTCTCTTTCTCTCTCTCAAATAAATAAATAAATATTTTTAAAAAGGAAAGAAAAAAAAGGCTTTTTAAGACATACAAAAAATAAAAGAATTCATCACCATCTGTCCTTTATTAAAGAAATAGTTAAGAAAACCTTTTAGGCAGAAGGAAAGTAATATCAATGGAAACTGGATCTATAAAATGTAATGAAGAACAATAGAAATGTAAGTAGGTGAACAAATATAAAAATGTTTTCTGCTTATATTTTAAATTACACGGAAAGATAATTCACCATTAGAAGAAAAGTCATTATAATGTGTAATGGGATTTATAGCAAATATAAAAGTAAAAGATATAACACATTGATAAAATTGGAAAAATGGAGAAATGGGAGTATAGTATTGTAAGGCTCTAATACTCTATGACTAAATGTAAAGTAACAATACTATTTGAAGGCTTATTGCGATAAATTCAATTTGTATAATAAAGACACTGAAGTCCTACTAAAAAGATGTACTTACTCTACAGATCTTGGAAACTAGCCCTTTATCTGATATGTCATTTGCAAATATCTTCTCCCATTCTGTAGGTTGTCTTTGAGTTTTGTTGACTGCTTCTTTTGCTGTGCAGAAGCTTTTTATCCTGATTAAGTCCCAATAGTTCATTTTTGCTTTGGTTTCCTTTGCCTTCCTAAATGTATCTTGCAAGAAGTTGCTATGGCCAAGTTCAAAGAGGGTGTTGCCTGTGTTCTCTAGGATTTTGTTGGATTCTTGTCTCACATTTAGATCTTTCATCCATTTTGAGTTTATCTTTGTATATGATGTAAGAGAATGGTCTAGTTTCATTCTTTTGCACATGGTGGTCCAATTTTCCCAGCACCATTTATTGAAGAGACTGTCCTTCTTCCTTATTAAACTAAACAGCAAAGAAACAAACAATCCAATCATGAAATAGGCAAAAGACATGAACAGAAATTTCACCAAAGAAGACATAGACATGGCCAACAAGCACATGAGAAAATACTCCACATCACTTGCCATCAAGTGGCAAATCAGAGAAATACAAATCAGAACTACAATGAGATCCCACCTCACACCAGTGAGAATACTGAAAATTAACAAGACAGGAAACAACAAATGCTGGAGAGGATGTAGACAAAGGGGAACCCTCTTGCTCTCTTGGTGGGAATGGGACCTGGTGCAGCCACTCTGGAAAACTGTGTGGAGGTTCCTCAAAGAGTTAAAAATAGATCTGCCCTACGACCCAGCAATTGCACTGTTGGGGATTTACCCCAAAGATACAGATGCAGTGAAATGCCGGGACACCTGCACCCCGATGTTTCTAGCAGCAATGTCCACAATAGCCACACTGTGGAAGGAGCCTCGGTGTCCATCAACAGATGATGGATAAAGAAGCTGTGGTCTGTGTATACAGTGGGATATTCCTCAGCCATTGGAAACGACAAATACCCACCATTTGCTTCGACGTGGAGGGACCTGGAGGGTATTATGCTGAGTGAAGTGAGTCAGTTGGAGAAGGACAAACATTATATGGTCTCATTCATTCGGGGAATATAAGAAATAGTGAAAGGGATTAAAGGGGAAAGAGAAACTGAGTGGGAAATATCAGAGAGGGAGACAGAACATGAGAGACTCCTAACTCTGGGAAACGAACTAGGGGTGGTGGAAGGGGAGGTGGGTGGGCGGTGGGGGTGACTGGGTGACGGGCACTGAGGGGGGCACTTGATGGGATGAGCACTGGGTGTTATGCTCTATGTTGGCAAATTGAACTCCAATAAAAAATATACAAAAAACTGTATTCATATGCCAAAAAGAAGAAAAATAGAATCATAAAAAATCATAAAAATATGTAATCAATGGAATGCAGACAAAGAGAAAAGAACAAAGAAGAGATGGGACCAATAAAAAACAATTTTCAAGATTGTAGATTTAAATGCAAACATATCAATAATCACATTAAAAGTTTTAAAAGATTTTATTTATTCATCATGAGAGGCACAGAGCGAGAGGCAGAGACACAGGCATAGGGAGAAGCAGGCTCCATGCAGGGAGCCCGACGTGGGACTGGATCCCGGGTCTCCAGGATCACGCCATGAGCCAAAGGCAGACACTCAACCATTGAACCATCCAGGTGCCCCAATCACATTAAATTTAAATGAATTAGACACCCCAAATAAAAGAGAAAGATTTGAGACTGGATAAAATGTGAGATCCAACTATATGTTGCCTACGACACATACACCATAAATGTAGACAGAAATAGGTCAAATGAATAAAGATAGAAACATTTAACATACCATGCTAAAGTAATCAAAAGAAAACTGGCGTTTTTATATTCATGTTTGGTTAAGTAGATTTCAAAGCAAATAGAATGACCAGAGATAAAAAGTTTAATTTAATAAACATGAGAAGATTCCTTCACCAGGAGGACAGAACTATGCTACACATATTGCACCTATTGACAGATGTTCAGAATACATGAAGCAACAGCTGATAGAACTGCAAGAAGAAATAATCAAATTCACAAATACAGTGAAGATTTCAATACTCTTGATAATAGATAGGAAGCATATAGAAGTCTTTATCAGCACTATCAACAACTTGATCACATTGGCATTTATAAAATATTACGCCCAGCACAAACAGAATATGCATTCTTTTCACATATATGTGGAACATTCACTGAACTAGAATGATGTTTTGGACGGTAAACCAAATGTGAATACAGTTTAGAATGTCTAAAGTCATATAAGGTATGTCTTTGACCACAGGGAATTTAGAGATCAATAATACAAAATGTCTGAAAAATCCTCAAATATTTTAAAACCAAATAACACATTTTTAAATAACTCACAAGCAGAATTAAAAGTATTTTACACTGAATGGAAATAAGCACCAAACACTTCAAAATTTAGATGAAATGCATATAAAGCAATGCTTACAGGATAATTTATAGCACCAAACACCTATATGAGAAAGTCTCAAATCAGTGACTCATACTTTCACATTATGATGCTACAATATAAAGAGTGAATTGAACCCGAAATAAGTAGAATAAAAGATCAGAAATTAATTAGAAATGAAAAAAATAGAGAAAAATCAATGAAATGGAAAGGTTATTCTTTGAAAAGATCAATAAAATTGCTAGAGTCTAGCTAAACTGACAAAAAAAAGAAAGAAAGAAAGAAAGAAAGAAAGAAAGAAAGAAAGAAAGAAAGAAAGAAAGAAAGAAAGAAAAGATACAAATCACCAATATCAGGGGTGAAGATGGAGACATTACCACAGATATTATGAACATTAAAGGATAAATAGGGATGATTATTAACTTTATCTCAGTAAATCTGATAAATGAAATGATGAATTCCTTGAAAGATACAAACTATCAAAGCTCACTCAAGAAGAGTTTGATAATCCAAATATCCCTATACCTAGGAAAGCAATTTGTACTTGTTGTTAAAACTTTCTCAGGAAAAACACTCAAGCCCAATGGCTTCATGACTAAATTTAACTAAACATTTAATTAAGAAATAATATAGGGCAGCCCGGGTGGCTCCGTAGTTCAGCACCGCCTTCAGCCCAGGGCATGATCCTGGAGTCCCGGGATCAAGTCCCATGTCGGGCTCCCTGCATGGAGCCTGCTTCTCCCTCTGCCTGTGTCTCTGCCTCTCTCTCTCTCTCTTTCTGTGTGTCTCCAATAAATAAATAAAATCTTTTTAAAAAAAGAAATAATATAAAGTCTACACAAAGTATTCCCAAAAATAAGAGAAGGGAACACTTCTTAACCCAGTTTACGAGTCCATCATTACCCTGATACCAAAACCTGGCAATAAATATTGCAAGAAGAGAAAACTGATAACCCTCACGAACAGAGACACATGAAAAATTATTAACAAAACTTAACGAAATGCATCCTGCAATAAGTAGAAAAGGTAGCAAATAATGACCAAGTTTGGTTTAGCCTAGAAATATAGTACTGGTGCGGTATTAGAAAAAAAATCAATCAATGTAATTTACATCAATAGATAAAGAACAACGACCACCAAAAATCCCCCATAGAATCACTAAAGAAATGCAAAAAAATAATTTAACATATTCTTCGACATCCACTCATGTTGGATGGTTCCAGCAAACTAGGAATAGAAAGGACCTTCCTTAACCTGACTTAGGACATCTGCAAAAAGCCTGCAGATGATAATGTACGTAATGTTAAAGACTGTGAATGGTTTTCCTCTATGATCAAGAACAAATAAGGATGAGTACTCTCAGTGCTCCTATTCCACCTGGTACTGGGAGTTTTAGTATAATAAGGCAAGAGAAAGAGATATAATGCCTAGAGATTGGATGGGAAGATGGGGCCAATCTCTTTTTGCAGATGACATGATCCTCTGCACGAAGGCTTCCTGAGATGTAATAAATGAGTTTAGCAAGGTCACAAGATGCAGAGTCAGTACACAAGGTCAGTTGTACTTCTGCAAACCAGTGACGGACAATTGGAAAAAGAAATTTAAAATTCAGTTTTACTTAACACTAGTTACGTAAACGTGAAATACGTACACGTCTAGCAAATCATATGCAACATTTGATGCTTAAAACCAGAAAACATTAGAATTGATCAGCTGATTCTAAAATCTACGTAGAAATCCGAAGAAACTAGAATAGCCAAACAGATATTGAAAATGAACAAAGTTGGAAGACTCACACGATGTGATTTAATGACAGTATAAAGCTACGGTGGTCCAGAAGAGGTGGATTTTAGTAAAAGGATAGAGATATTGATCGGTGGAGCAGAATAGGGACTATAGAAATAGACCCAGGCATATATGGTCAGTTGATTTTCATCACGGGTGAAAAGACAATTCAATAATAATCTTTTGAGTGAACGATCTGGACCCGCTGAATATACACATGTCAAAACAATGAACTTGCTCTCTACTTCTCACCACATACAAAATGTAACTCCAGATGGATCTCAGATCAAAATGTAAAAAGTATAAAACGTAAGTGACTTTACTTGTAGAACAAAATAGAGGGGAAAATGTTTGAGCCTTGGGTTGAGCAGACATCGTTTAGATAAGACCCCAAAAGTGTGACCAAACAAGGAAACATTTATACATCAGCTTTCATAAACATTAAGAACTTTTGCTTTCAGAAAAACAGTTTTAAGATAACGACGTAATCTACGGACTGGGGAAAACATTTGCAACTATCATATCTGACGAAGATCCGTCTTTCCAGAATTTCCTTGCAGAACACTGAAACAATATATTTAATAAAAATATGTCAATGGTAAGAAAACAAACCAATAAGGAAATGGCAAAAGATTTGAACAGATACTTCCCCACAAAAGATATAAAATAAACACATGAAAAGCTTCTCAACACCAATTGTCATTAGGGAAACGCAAATTCAAGCCACAGTGAGACACCACTGTACACCTAGTAGAATGAATGAGATTTTAAAAAAGAAAGACTGAAAACGCCAAGTCTGATGAGGATTCGTTGATGCTGTGTTTGCAAAATAATACAGCCGTGTGGAAAATGGCTCCGCGGAGTCTTAGAAAGTGACACTCACGTGTACCACACATAGTTGAGAGACCCCGTTCTTAGGGATTTACCCCAGTGGTGTGAAAAACTACGTTAGCGCAGAAACCTACACGCAGAAGTTTATCGCCTCTTGGTTCGTAATTGTGAGAAACCGGAAATCACGCAGCTGGCTCTCAGCTGGAGAACGGATGGGCGAATTGGGGTCTATCCATCACGTGCAACCCTACGGAGCAAAAACCAGGAACGAATGAGTGACTCACGCAGCACGAACCTATGCCACGGGTGTAGGCTCGGGGACAGAGGCCTGACCCAAAGGGCTGTATATTGTACCATTCCTATTACATGGCATTTTTTTTTAAAGAAAGCAAAGCCGTAGAGAGACAGAAAACAGGTCAGAGGTTCCTACAGGTGACAGGTGGGTCCAGAGGTTGGCAGCACAGTCACGGGGAAATATTTTGGCGGCACAGGACTATTCTGTACCTTGCTTGTTGTGGCGCTGGCTGCATGACTATATGTTCATCAAAATGGACAGAACTACAGTGAAAAAGAGTGAATTTTAATGTCTGTAAATTGCATTTTTTAAAAAAAGATTTTATTTATTCATGAGACATACAGAGAGAGGCAGAGACACAGGCAGAGGGAGAAGCAGGCTCCATGCAGGGAGCCCGACGTGGGACTCGACCCCGGGACCCCGGGACCCCGGGGTCACGCCCTGAGCTGAAGGCAGACGCTCAACCACTGAGCTACTCAAGAGCCCCGAAAAAATGCACGTTAATTTTAAGAATATTTTTTAAAAAATGACTCAATTCTGAAATGGGGTGGCCTAAGTGCTGTGGCAATTCCTCCTTCTTAAGAGGGGCAGGCAAGCCTGTAACTGAAGTCGTCGTATTTGGCCAACAGCGCGGTGATGGGACACCCAGCGTGGGGAAGGGCGTGAGTGGCAGAGGACGGCAGCCAGCTCCACTTCCGTTTATTGGAGATTCTTCTGTGCCCTCCAGCGCCTTCCAAGGCCACGGCTGGGTCTTCACTCTGAGCCCAGGACACAGAGCGTAGGCCGCCCTTTTCACAGACAGAGAAGACCTCCTCCTTCCCGTCTTCTCGTGCAGGTGTTTGTGTTGCACTCGGCGTGCTGCAGTGTTTTCACGAGGGCCGCTGCCGGCTGCGGCGGAAGGCTCCAGAAACGGTGTGTCGACACCGGGAGAGACTGATTTGGACATATTCTTCTGACAACTTTTGATGAATTTTCTGCTTCATTAAAAAGCCTTAATTAGATTAACACGGTGTGGAGCAGTATCCTTGACAGATTTTGTGTACTAGCAAACAAGGCCTCCGATTTTCAAAGACCCTGACGGTAGAGCCCCCGAAGCGAAGTTTCTGGAAGTCTGTGGTCACGAGGGCGGTGAACATGGAGCTTGTGCGAAAGCCCCGTTGGGTTTGGGCGGAGAAGCTGGTGAGAACATGGAGGCAGCCCTTGTGGACCGGGTCCGTGATGCTCAGGCCCAGCCGGCCGCCGTTGCCCGTCCTCCATCCACCCCCCACCCCTTGCCTTAGTACGTTCCCCTTCCGACCAGACAGCACAATTGAAAACAAACTCCTGAGCAGATGATCCACCCCACCACGTCTGATCCTTCATGCGTCCCCTTTGCACGTACAGATATAGCTTTGCGGGCACGCTTCTCGTGCAAGGGTTGAAAAACGAGGTGCCAGGACTCGCATCTTCAAAAATTCTAAAAATGATAAATTGATCATTTTTAAAGTTCCTCTTTCACCTCTCCCCATATGTTGGATTTAGCAGCACATATGCTCCCGTTGGCATGATAGCCGTCCCTGCATTGTGTAGAGCTTCGAACACGAGGGTGGGGGAAGGTAACAGAAATCAAAGGTCTACAAGACTATACAAATTATTAACACTTACAAATCCAGGAGTTTATTGCTTCAAATCTAATGTTTTTTTTTTTTTTTTCTTTGAGTGAGATTTATTGACATGCAAATTTCATAGAAAAACGTCTAACTTTCCACCTGGTCCTCTTCTGCTGTAATAGTCTGGCCAAGACGAGGTCACTTACAGTCTCCCGTGTACGAGCAGGCCTGGGCCTGACATCTTCCTACCACCGTGGTCATCGACATGTGCCACATGCAAACCTACAGATGTTTTGATAAGCAAGACAAGTTCACTATAAGAAAAAAAGAAAAATAAAAAAAAAAAGAAGTTCACCATCTTCCTTTGCTTAGTAGCGTGAAGCTACAACGCTCTGCTTCCGACGTTTGGGAGGAGCAAACCATGGTGTGGGTTTCCTTACGAGTTCCCCCCTCAACGAACCTAATATACTCAAATAATAAAAAATGAACTCAAAGGAGTTTCATCCACTTGTTCAGCGTAGGAGAGCTCAGGGCCTACTACGTGCCAAGCGTGTCCTGGAGACACAGAGGTGAAAAACACGGCTTCTGTCCTCAAAGAAGTCACAGGTTAGTGCAGCAAGCCTAGGAACTGAGGTCAGCACGCGGGGATCTGGGCGTGTCTAGGCAACCGGATTCATCGGGATTGGGGAGAGGGGTCTACAGAGGGATCCCGGGGTCCCCAGGGCTGCGGCCGGGTCTCGCTGGACAAGCAGATACTTGAATGGAAGGGCCACGGTGAGGTGCTGGGGGAGCGTCCGGGGCGAGCATCGTGCGAAGACGGGGCTCTCGGTGCAGGAGAGCGAGGCCGGCCGGGGGTGGCCAAAGGCTCGAGGCTAAGGGGGCAGAGGCAGAGGCAGAGGCAGAAGCAGAGGCAGAGGCAGAGGCAGAGGAGGCCCGGGTGCAAAGCAGCCCAAAGCTCGTGAAGGCTTTCACGCGGCAGCCTCAGCAATGGGGGCCTGCTGTGGGGGCCGAGGAGCTACGGCAGTGCTTCGGGGGGCTCCGGTCTGGCCAGAGGTCGCTGGTGCCAACACGCCCCAGGTCGTGGTGGAGAAGGCTCGGGCGGCTCCCGCGGCGCAGGTGGGCGACAGGGCGCAGGGGCAGCACGGGAGGGAGGAAGAGGCCAAGAGGAGGACCCAGGCTAGGCCCGGGGGGGCTCGGGCTGGGAGGAGAGGGAGGCGGGGGATGCTCCGTGAAAGCTGTTGAATTTAATTGAAAGAACAAAGGGAGAGCTGCTGTCAGCGCCAGTCAAGGATGCGGGGCTCATGGAGGGCTCCTAGAGAACGGGCCGCGGCTCCTGAAGATAAACGGCAAAACCATCTCCATGGTGACAGCACATGGTGACAGCACGTAGCCTTGTACTGGGTGATCCGTCCGCTGAACGTACTGCTTCACCTTGAACGCTGCGGTTTTACACTCAGCAGAGCTGTGCTCAGAGGCAGCAGCATCTACCCCAGGGACCCAAAGAGTGTCTGGCTTCGGCGTGGGCGACGCTGGGTGCCCGGCGTGGGACACTGGGCATTAGGCCTTGCGGTTGTGGCAGCTGTAGAAATCCTCGCCAAAGTCCCGCTCTCGAGGTCGTGCCATATTCAGGGAGACTGAGGCACGGAGTAGCCCGACTGAGGTCTCGCCCGGCTGGCGAGGGCAGGAACCAGAATCCTGGTCTTCCCACGAGGCTCTGCAGCCTTTCTCTCCTTCTCCCCGGCCTCCCGCCCCTGTGGCCCCGTGCTCAGCCTGAAGGGTCGCAGAGCCGCACACCCCTCAGGACGGCGGGCGAGCCCGAGCCGCCGGGCGGGGATGCGCGGGCCCAGGACCCGAAGGCCTCAGCTCGGGGATCGCGGGGCTCGGCCCGCTGGCCCGTGGGCCAAATGGAAGGCACGATACCTTCGTTTCCGGGCTTCGGGAGGATTAAATGAGTTTATGGACGTAGAGCACGAGCGGGGGCGCCTGTCGCCCTCAAGGGCTCTCACTGAGCCGTTTTGTATTGGACCCAATCACAGCGGGGGTCCCTGGGTTGGGACAGGACACCCACCCCTCTCCGGAGCTGCCTCGAGGGCCGGGGGGCACCAACCGCGTGCAGGCCCAGCCGTCGGGCCTGGCCTCGCAGGGAGCCCGGGAGCGAGCGCTCAGCAGCTCGGCTCCTGCATCTGTGAGGGGCGGGGTGGGGGGGGCAAGGCTCCCAAAGCCTCCAGACCCGGGGGCCTCACCCCCGGTGACGCGTGGAGGTGGCCTCACTAGCGGATGCGGGCCTGGGGCCTAGGAGTTGCCGCGTCGCAAGAGGGTCTGGGCCGCAGGTGCAGCCACTGGCCGCGGGCCGGGGACACGAGAGCACCCGGGGAGCGCTCGGAGGCTCCCAGCTGGCCGCGTCCTGTGTCCGTGTCCCTTCGGGCCTTTCGGGCCGCGGCAGGGATGGCTCTCCAGAGCCGTGTTTCGGGCGACAGGGCCCAGGTGCGGAGCGTTGGAAAAAAAGGTTGAAAGCACTGTTTTCACCCCGACATCTCGGGCTCGCAGGGGAGACCAGAGCCCCAGGGAACTTAGGCAGCGGCCCGAGGTCACGGGGCACGTCAGGATCCTCCGACCTGGTTACTGTCCCTTCCACAGCATCACGGTGCCTCCCTCCCTGCCTCCCTCCCTCCCTCCCTCCTCCCGGCCTCTCCAAGGTTTCTGACTTTGATTGCCTGGGTTTAAAAAGGTGAGTCTGGGATCCCTGGGTGGCGCAGCGGTTTGGCGCCTGCCTTTGGCCCAGGGCGTGATCCTGGAGTCCCGGGATCGAATCCCACGTCGGGCTCCCAGTGCATGGAGCCTGCTTCTCCCTCTGCCTGTGTCTCTGCCTCTCTCTCTCTCTCTGTGTGACTATCATAAATTAAAAAAAAAAAAAATTTAAAAAGGTGAGTCATCGTAGGTGAATCAGTTTTGGGGGCGTTTAACTGAAAACAAAAAGATTAGGACCAAGTTAAAAACATTGGAAGATTAGAGCCTGAGACTGATTGTGCTGGGCGGCCTGGGGGTCTCAGGGGTTGAGCGTCCCCCTCGGCTCAGGGCATGACCCCGGGGGTCCCGAGATCGAGTCCTGCGTCGGGCTTCCAGCAGGGAGCTGCTTCTCCCTCTGTTTCTCCCTCTCTCTGTGTCTCTCATGAATAAATAAATAAAATATCAAAAAAAAAAAAAGAAAGCAACCGATTGTGCTGGCACTTCCTCCCTACGGAGAATCCAAAAAGAAAGTCAGAATCAAACCATAATATAAATGTACAAAAATCTCCCCCCAAAATTGTCATCGCCAAGGATAATTGATTCTCATACCTTTTTTTTTTTTTCAAACATCGATACAAAATCTTAAAAAAAATCAAGCCTCCCCGGATACGCTGCTGCTCTAAGTGTGTTCACACCCATAGACCACACGTACTGCGTGTGTTGGAGGAAGGGGTGCGTTGTCACGGGAGCCCAGAACACAGCCCGGGTGTCACACACAGAGTCATCCTCCCTGTGTGTCCATTCATTTCAGTGTCTTTCCCCCAAAAGGCAGCATCCCCGGTGGTCTCCTCCGGCGACGCGGGCCGTGGATCCAGCCACACTCCCTGTTACCTTGGGAGACTTCTTGAGCCGGTTGGCTGGCTCAGTCGTGAGGGCTCGACCCCAGAGCGCCAGCGGGACCCAAGCAGGGCGGCTCAGCAGCTGAGGGACACCCTTCAGGGACCCCCGACTCCTGCTTGCATTTTTCAGTGTCCGCCAGGAGGCGAGGAGATGCTCCCCAAACAGCTCGTCTCCCCCCCAGTGTCTCCTCTGCACACTCCTGGCAGCCCCCGGCCTCCCCGAGCGACTCCGTGGTCTTCGTCCCGTCCCCAGGTGCCCCCCCGGGTTCACAGCGAGGGGTGGACAGTGGGGCTGCTCCCCGAGTGGGTCTCGGGTGTCGCCCCTTCAGTACCCAGGCCGCGTCCAGTTTCCAGGGAGTTCTCTGCACGTGTCTGAACGGCGGGAGGAGAAGCGGGCCTGCAAGAGATCAGAAATTTTACACCCACTCATTCCATTGTGACTTGGACACTGTGTTTTACGGTCAAAGTGAATTTTCTTTTTTTTTTTAATAAATTTATTTTTTATTGGTGTTCAATTTGTCAATCTACAGAATAACACCCAGTGCTGCTCATCTAATCCGGCAAAGCGGTGCCCTGTGCCCGTGGGGCCAGCCTGCAGGACCGTGCGGAGACCCTGGCACCGCGCACCTTGACCTGGGCGCCGGCGGGGTCGCAGGCTTCCCGAGCTCTGTGCTGGGCCACCTGCCCGCGACTGCGGCCCCAGCCTCTGCTGACGCTTCTACTACTACGAAGCGCCTTATAATTGGCAGTTTCCTTGACTAAAAATGACTTGGTAGCAGTCATTCTCCTTGGCGGTCCGGTCGCGTTGCTCGGGGTCAGGCGTACAGATGGCTGGACGGGGAGCCGTCAGCTTCTGCATGTGGGAGATGCCTTTACTGTTGGAAGAAAGGGCTGCACGCTCCTGTTTTCACCTTTGGGAAACATGTAAAACATCGTTCCGTCCCGAGTGTACGCCCTGCTCTCTCTCTCAATGGCTTTGCCTTCCTAAGGTTGACTTGTTTCTGCAAGTTTGCGCGTCATTAATTTTCACAGAACGGAAAGTCGTTATTAAGTAAGTATTATTGCAGTCTTCAAAGTGGAAACATGCAGACTATTATAAAAATGGATTATGGGTGGGGGTTGAAAGAATTTGCCACTTTCAAAGCAATGTCGTGGCCAGGTTATTGATGATGTGGCCACACTTCACTGTTAAAGATATTTACTCTCTAGGTGAGCGGAGAGACCTGAATGCTGAATCCCAAGAGCCCGGACCGCAAGTAACCAGATCGTGTTGGGCGGATTATGACCATTTAGTCTAATAACATTTTCAGGGCTATAATCTATGGTAAACGATCCCGAGCATCCTCCCAGAACGCTGATCAGAATAAAGCGAAGGAGTATTTTTCAATTAAATCATCAAAAGAAGGATCAGTGAGGGGTCGGGGGTGACAGAGAAGGGAAAAGACTCTGGCAGATACCCTGTCCCAGTCCGTGCCGGGTAGTGGCCGTGTGGAACCAGACTCGGTTAGTGTGTTTATGCTCCAAAACCTCAGGACAGGATCCTCTCCCTTAAAACAAGAACAAAGGAGCGAATCCAGTGGCCATCCTTGGAGTGTCTACCATTCAGATACGCACCACACGTGTGCCATGGTAAGCAGGTCGGGGGTGCAGTTCAGGTCTGCGTGATCCCCCCTCTCGAATGCCCCATTTTCCCGTTTTGTAAGGACTGAAGGTACCGACGTTTGTAGACATTTTCAGAATGGAAGAGAAAGCCAAACACATACGTAAGGTCATCTCCCCGAGGACGTGAGGGGACCAGCGCAGGCCCCGCGTCACCGGGCGGGCGCTCGGGGAGTCGTGAGCTGCGCAGAACGCCAAGCGGCCTCGCACCTGTGCAAACCCCTTAGGACTGTAAATGCGGAGGTTCCGTTCCTGCAAAGGTGTTTTGTTTGCCGTTTTGAAGGAGTTGCTGGCCTTTTAAGGATGAGTCAGACGTGAGCTACCAAACATTTCTGTTCAACGGACTCCGGAATCTGCCGTAGGAATTCCTCTCGCTGTTTTAGGAACGAGCTCTTTTGGACCTCTTGTGCCTAAACAGAATTCTGAAACTGGTGATCACATCTTGGCCAGTCACAGAGCGTGGTATCCTCGAACCTTGGACTGAGAAAGGCATTTGCAAATCATCTGGCTCAGTGTTCTCATTTTGTTGATTAGGACATTGAGGTTCCAAAAGATTAAGGGATCCGCCTTGACTTCTACACACGGTTAATTATATGTGCTTGGGTCCAAGTGGCCTAGTGAGTAATATCACCCAATCCCTCCTCTCGCTGATGAGCTGATGACATACTTGAGGACAGAGACAACATGTCTGTTTCCATTTCCTCCCCTTGGGTGCAGAACTGGACCATAGAGAAGTATATGGAGGAAGGGACTCAAGTAGAAGATACGTCATAGTGAATGTTTCGGGTCCTTATTTATTTATTTATTTACTTATTTTTTTTAATGATAAGCTAGGCAAGAAAAATATACTGCTAAACAAGGAAGGTTTCTGGTTTTGTCAACGCATGTCAGATATGGTTACGTTTTGGTTTAGAGGTCAAATGGGGCACGCCCGGCTGCCACCCTAAGGAAACAACAACCATGACCAAGAGAAGCTATTTGATCAGATCACGTGCTCATCCTGATGAGTGTCCCGCACCTTCCCTTTCAGTCCTTTCTTCTTTCGACATCAGAAGGACTCCACAGAGCGCACCACCCCTGCTCTTTACCCAGGCACGGTGTTGTTGTCTATTGTCTGACATCCAGAAAGACTTCGCTCTTTGTTCCAGCCCACGTTTGTATAACCTGCTGGTGCTTCGTTTTGCCTCATGGCACATGACGGTTGCTTCGTTTGTGACTTGGCTTTCATGACTTACTCCAGCCCCGCTTCGTACACCAGCCAAGACATGGCCAAGCCAATGGGCAGCCATCGTCCCAGGCTGAGCAGTTAAGAAAGCTGTAATCAGAAGGGAGTTATCCCTTCTATCACAATACACAAATTCTCCGAGATTTTAGTAACGGACAGCCCAAAAGGTAAACTCATCCCAAAGGCAGGACTACAGATGGGGTGTTTTTCTCTTAATTTATGGAACTAATACTTATTGGCACCCACAACTATTAGTGATGATACGTTGGTGGGATTGATGAGAAGCGTCTGTCCAAATTGTTCAGAGTCAAGTGAGTAAAACAGCCGCGGTGGCAGAAACTGGCTAGATGGTCAACATTTCCCATTTCCGTTTCTGCTTCCTGGGGGCTCAGGAAAACTACGCATCCCAGCTTCTTTTCTGCTGTCGAGGGGATCATATGGCGAGCTCCTGCCAATGGAATGTTAACGGAAGAGATTCTAGGCTTAGTCTGAAAACACAGGTCTCTTTACGGTTCAGTACGTCTGCTGTGATGATGAACTCACAGGATAGGAAGAACCTGGATCTCTGAGTCACTGCCTGGAACTGAGCTTTCCGAGAGATCCACCCAACTTCTACTGGATTGTGACTTGAATGAGAAAGGAAACTTTGTTGCATTAAACCATTGGAATTTGGATTTATTTTGTGACCGCAGCACAATCTATATTACACACGATTATAAAACAGTGGAATAGCTTACCATTGAGAGCTTTCCCCAAATAGTATGCTGTCACCAAGGGGAGCGCCTCTTTTATCCTGGGGAATTACACGCTATTTTCTATAAAAAAAAGATGTGTAAGATGAATCTTAAAAGTCTCCATCCCCCTCCATTTTCATCATTCTCTTTTGGATTTTTCCTTTGTATATCCACGTTTCTCTAATTGAAATAAAAAGATGAATCTAGGAGAATATTACATGTGAATTGACGTCTTTGGCCGTGTTTCAGGAATGAGTTCAGGAAGTCTGAAAGTCTGCTTTCATGTAGGAGGAAATTAGGTGCTAATTATTAAGTGGAGACAAGTTGCTGAGAAGGAAGAGCATCAGAATAAGCATCTCGGAGTTTATGTCTAGTCTTTGGAACTGGAGTAATGTTAGTGTAGGACCGGAGACCTGTGCTTTGGAAACAAATTTGTTCTAGGTCTTAAGCGTTTTCCTTGAGAACGTTCACACACAGAGGCCGGTCTTAAATGCGCTGGCGACTGGCGCCATTTGGTCAGAGCAGACCTCCTGCGTTAGCACTTGGGTGAGTCTAGTTTGGATTACTTACTTACTTTTTGAATATAACAAGCCCTACTATTCCAGGTACTGTTCTAAGTACTTTATAAATATTAACTTATTTCCGTGAGGTACTTGCTAGTATTATTATCATTTTATAGGTGAGGAACTGAGGCACAGAGAGTTCGAGATTACTATTGCCCACTAGCAAGTCCTGGGACCAGGATTCGAAGCCAGATTGTATGGTTCTAGATCCCGAATGTGCCACCGCTTTGCTGGGAACGTGCTGGGTTGCTTTTGCTAATTAGTAATAGCACAGGCAACAATGACCATTTATCGCACTCATTATGTGCCAGGCACTGTTCTGAATTAACTGCAGGTATCGTCTCCTCGATGCTCAAAGCCACACTGTGAGTAAGCATGACCATTGCTTCCATTGTCTAGACGAGGAAAGAGGAAATGCGAGAAGGAGCCAGAAGATGTGTGGTAAGAGGACATGCAGAGCTGTGCTGGAATGCAGGCAGGCCTGGGGCCTAGTCTGAGCACTTTGCCACTGTAACACGTGTCCTCTCAATGGTTGGGGCGCAGGATTTTTCTGGCCACGGATGCCGAAAAACTCCCTTGAAATCAAGAACCAGGGGTCTTTTGCCTTTGCCTCTTCCTTCTTCAAGGTCAGTGAGGTAAGTATTGGCTACCTTCGTGGTCTGGAGTCATCTCTCCTTTACTCACGGAAGCTCTGACAATTACTGGACTAGCAATCAAAGTCCATTTGAAAAGCCAGCTTTTTTCCAGTGAAAACATCTTTCTTTCCCTAAGTTATGATGTAATGAATTTCCTTCTACTCTGACGTTTCACTAGAAACATAACATCGAAAAACTGTCATCAGTCTATTCCTCCCGAAGCTTTACTGGAACAGACTTTTAATGGCAACGTGATATCTTCTTTGGTTTTTGCTTTGTTGTCTTGTTTCCTGGATTTCAGCTTTAGCCACAGGAGACAACTTTAAACAGCTTGCATTTTGTAGTAAACATCTGATAATATGCGCAAAACAGAAGAGCCTGGTGCTGTGGTAATGACTTTTAACCTAGAGATAGGAAGAAAATGCTAGAAGTATTATGCTTATTTAGAATTGGTTAATATTAGGTTATTGCAGATAGCACATTCATTATGTAGTGCTGCACTAAATACTTTTTTTTTCTCAAGAGATTAGCTAATTGTGTATATCAATATCTATGATTTTAACACGTTTTCTTTCTTGGAATTTAATAAGGATTTTTGAAACACGCATAACCTCATCACATATGATAATTGCCTAAAATAAACCAAAGCCACCAACCAAACAACACACACAGTGAAAACAATTCAAAACACAGCTTACTTTTGGAGAAAACTCGTGGAGACGCCTCTGGAACTACTAATCTCATTATAACGCTGGATAATTTGTTCAATCTCTCCTAGCCTCTCCATGTAATCTTTGGAAGATCAGATGGAATTATTACATAAAAATATTAAGCACCGTGGATAACAAAGTAGCTTTATTCAACGTCCCTCCCTCCCTCCTGCTTTCCTTCCATCATCCCTCTATCCCCCCTTTCCCTTCTTTTCTTCCTCTCTCTGCCTCCGAGATGTCTTTAGGGCACAGTCAGAGAAAGGAGAAGAAAAACAGAGGAGGAGAAGGTGAAATGAGGCCGCTTTTGATTAAGACTGGGATTAGTTGGGAAATGTGTTTCTTACATGGCGATGCCCCGGGCCATTTCAGCACCAGGAGGAAGGGGGACGGATCTTGCGGAGGAAGCATCATAGACCCGGGATTCTGCGCGCTGGTGCATTTGTTCTCAGCGTTGACTCCCAACCAGGGATTCTCCTGGGCGAGGAGGATGAAAGCCCCTTCCTCTAACCGCAGCAGGTGTACTGATATTGCTAACGGCAGAAAGGAAAAAAAAAATCAGATTGAAACAATGTCAGTGGCTGGGATTGATGAGGTAGAGTCCTGGTTCCTAAAGCCATTTTTGTTCCCAAGTAAAGCAGGTAACCAGCTCTAAGTAGTACCAACTGGAAGAAGGCAGGTGCTCCCGCAGAAATAATTTAGGGTAGACTCAGACCCCAAAGACTACTTTGAACAAGTGCATAATCAAAATCATGGACTTTCTGCAACCAGCAACAAGTAAAGGAAGGTGTAGGCAAGTGACAAGTGGACCCCAAGGTCAGTCCTGGATTGGAATTGTTCCCTGAGCCCCCGGAACGAGTTTATTTTTGCCATAAATTGCCACAGATCAGTTGCTTAGAACAGTCCACATGTCTTATCTGGAAGTTTCCACGGGATCAGAAGTCTGGGCGCAGCCTAGCTGGGGCTTCTGTTCATTCTCACGAGGCCCCAGTCAAGGTGTGAGTCGGGCGGCCTTGTCATGCGGAGGCTTCCTGGAGGAAGGCTCTGCTTCTCATCTCTTTTAGGTTGTTGGAAGAATTCACTTCCTCGTGGCTTATGACCGAGGGGTCCAATTTGGCTGTGTGTAGCCTGGAGCTGCCCTCAGGTCTTGGAGGGTGCCGACAGGTGGGCCCCAGCTGGGCGGGCCTCCTCTACTCCCCCAGGCCAGCTAGAAGAATCGCTCCCCCGAGGAAGGACCCAGCCTCTCTTGTAAGGACTCTCCCCTGATTCAGTCACACACACCCAGATAACTCCCCTTGTGATGAACTCAGAATCAG
Organism: Canis lupus familiaris; assembly: GCF_011100685.1. Lineage (NCBI taxonomy): Eukaryota > Metazoa > Chordata > Mammalia > Carnivora > Canidae > Canis > Canis lupus. The sequence goes on along the minus strand of NC_049224.1, from coordinate 91,386,807 downwards.
CCTTTTTGGGATTTTAATTACACTCACAAATCCTTTCATCTGGTTAAGAGTAATTAAAAATGGGCATAGGAATTCCTGTCTACTCTTCACGTTTCTATGGTTTCATTCAAACTATGCAACTTGTATCACCCCACAAACTGGTGAACAACCTATAGGACCGGCTTGATCCCTACCAATGAACCCTTTCTCATCTTTACATTGACTTAAGTCAATATGGCTCATCTGTATGCATTTGTTTATTCATTCATTCCACAAATATTTAATGATTGTTGACTATGATCCAGGCATTATTTAAGTGCTGGGGGTTTCACCACAAGCAAAAAGATTAGAAATAATCTACCCACTTATGAGCTTTATATGTTAGAGGAGCAGAGAGACTCCTCTAACATATAAATATATATAATATAATATTATAACTATGTAATTTATAAAAGAAAATCTCTATTACGTTTGGTAGTGGTAAGTGCTAAGGAGGCGGATGGGCGGGTTGATATTTTAGAGACTTTGCGTAGGGAAGGTACCTTCTGTAGGAAGGTAGCATGTGAATAAAGGCCTGAAGAAATGAGGGAATAAATTATGTGGGCATTTGAGGGATGAGCATTCTAGGCAGGAAGAAAAGCAAAGTCAAGGCCATGATATTGAGAATGTGCCTGGTGGCCCTGGAGGGGCTGCCGCAGAGTAAGCCAAGGCCCCGTGAGGGAGATGCAGTGACACAGCAAATGAGATACTGGGTCAAGCCAGGTTCTGTAGGTCTTTGTAGGGAATTTGCTGATTTCCCTAAAATGGGAATGATTGGGACATTTTGAGCAGAGGAGTGGTCTGGTTCCTCTTTACCAGGGCCACTGAGTGCTGTGTGAGAATAGACTGAGGGAGTCAGGAGTAGAGCTCAGAGACTACTAGGTGGATGATCAAGGTGAGTGATCATGGTGGCTTGAGCCCGTCACAGATGGTAAAAATGGAAGGTAAAACTGAAAGAATTTGCTGACACTTCATGCGTAGGTTGTAAGAGAAAGAGCGAAGTCAAGGGTGACTGTATCCACATCTGTCTGTGTATCTATAGCATTTCGCTGACCACCTGCCTGCCATACAATCTGTGTGAAAGAATGTATACGTGTAGGTATATATGGTGGGGCTGCATTGGACTTACTCTAAGTCAGTTGTGTTTGGTAAAATAAAAAATCCCATGGACTTGTATTTTGTGACATATTCCTTGTTATTATGCTAAGTTAAACACACACAACAGTATATACTCTGTTTTATTGGCAATTTAAGAGTTTTTTTTTTTTTAAAGATTTTATTTATTTATTTGAGAGAGGCAGAGAGTCACGAGCTGGGGGAGGGGCGGAGGGAAAAGGACACGCAGACTCCCCGCTGAGTGTGGAGCCCGACGTGGAGCTCTATGCAGACTTGATCCTGTGACTCCTAGATCATGACCTGAGCTGAAGTCAGATGCCCAACCGACTGAGCCACCCAGGGGCCCCTTAAGAGATTTTTCAAGCATAGTTTTTATTACATGCAGTTTTTACCTTTCTGGTTCATTTTAGAATCCTACTCCTGAGAGGGACGTGCTTTTGCTTTGAGGCTCTGCCCTGATCTTAGCGTCCATGGTGATGGTGCTCAGGGCATACTAAGTGACCATTGTTCCTTTGAGAGTTCTGTCTTCAAGGGCTTGCTCCCCTCCCCTGCATGTGTGCAGAGCAGAGCTGACATGGAAGGACGGCTGCTTCCCAGGTCCGTCCTCTCTGACCACCGTGTTCTATGCTGCTGAGGTCAATGGGATCCTCTCAAGTCCGGTGACCAGTACAGCAAAGAACGTTTGAAATCAAAATTTTACAAAGACAATAACATACCCTGATTCAAAGTAACTGGTCATAGTCTTGATTGGGCTATATATTAATTGATAAATAATCATATGAACAATATGCAAATGTATGCATAAATATTTATATGTACTTGATCCTAAGTAACACCAGCTCTATGGTCTTGTTGCTGATACCAGTCTCTCTTCACTGGGCAATCATTAGATCCTCTATCATCTCTCCAGAAACGGTGGCCTTTTAGGCATATTGGAGCATAGTAGTCTACGAGACAGAAATATTTCAGCTGGAGATGAGACAACATTTGGCCTAATGGCTTAAGTAAGAGAGGGAACCTTACTGGCCCCTGTAACTGAACAGTGCAGAGGTAGGATTGACCAGAGACCATTTATGGATCTCATTTTCCACTAGGTCTCCAGCTCTGCCTTTTGGCACGCTCCCGGCTCTGACCTCTAGCTTGTGTGGCTTTGACCCCATATGGCTCTGTCCATGATAGAAGCAAGGGCTGCCACTGTTGCACACTGTGCCCTCAACTATAACCGTGGGAAGGAAAGTCTATATTCCAGCACTTACAGACAAACTTTGGGGCATTCTCATTGGATCAGCATAGGTCCCATGATCTGGGACCTAGCTCTTTGCCAGGAGAAAGCAATGCACTGATGAGCTTAGACTTGAATTTCTTGCCCATTCCTGAAAGGACTGTGGCTAGGAGTTGGGAGAAGCAGGCTCCTCGCAGGGGATCCCAGACCTGGGATCACGCTCAACCACTGAGCTTCCCAGGCGTCCCATAAACCAATCCTTAATGTAAAATATGGATGAAACTCTTAGGAGTTGTTAAGGTGAATTCCTGCTTCTTTGTCAGGTGTCAGTTTCCTTTGATGTTTATTCTGGGTTGATACTGTTGAGATTTTATAAGCTTTTACTGAACTGGCCACTACTTATATCAGAGATTACATCCTACTGTAAAATATCTGGATTATTTTTTCTCTGTAGTGTCATAATTTTGAAGATATAAGAATAAATCCCAGGTGAAGTGCTAAGTCAAATTATATTAAAGTAAACATTCCAAAGGTGCTTCCTGGGTCATGCTATCAACTCTTTTTCCAAGTTTATAGGAGTTGAGATTTTGCTTTTCAGACTGTTTCATGCTTGTTTACGTGTGTTCAGTGTGACCATATCACTCTCCTGGGCTCTGAATCAACTTTGAATTGTATTCTATCTACTGCCTCTGAGTTAAAATGCTTAATTGCTTAAAGGAAAGAAATATTCTCTGAGCTGCTTGAACCCTAATGATCTTTGACCAGGAGCAACTATTTTTAAAAGTCTGTACATCCCACTTGATATTCATGTTCACTCAAGATAATAATCAGTGATTATTATAATCAGTGATGTTTTGGGGGTGGTGCCATATGTCATGTACTATTTTACATACACTCCCTGCTTGAATTCCTCCAACATCCCTATAGGGGTAAGTGCTGTTATCAATTCTATTTTATAGACAAAGAAATAAAAACAAATGGAATGAAGTTGCTTTTCCAAGGCCATAAACCTGTGAAGTATCAGCATTGAAACTTCAGCTCACTGACAATGCCTCTGCCCTTAAATGCCCCATGAAATTTATTCCCTTCCCAAGTGGCTGTTTTACTGTTAATACGGGGCTATATGTGGATCAAGTATTACTATTGCTTTACTGACAGGAAATTGAGTGGTATAGTTGCTCTAGTCAGATGTCTGATATTAATAATTATATTACTGTCCTTCCATTTCTTCCTACTGTGAAAGCTGTATGATGGCAGGTAACCAATTTTTATAGATGATCAGAGCCTGTACTTCTTGTTTGGCCTAGGGAGGTTTTTTCCCACCTGTTAGACCATGCTTTAACATGTCTCCTATTGTTGATTAGGGAAAAATGTTTTTATATTTCCTCTTAAAAATTAGGATTGGGTCTGGGAAATATTTAGGAAGATATATATATATTTTATATGTAAGGTAGACTTTATTTATTTATTTATTTATTTATTTATTTATTTATTTATTTATATTTATTTTTGAGAGAGTACAACTGGGGTGGAGGAGACAGCTGGAGAGGGAGGGAGAGAATGTTAAGCAGGCTCATGCCCAGTATGGAGTCCAACATGGGGCTTGATCTTACCACCCTGAAATCATGACCTGAGCCAAAATCAAGAGTCGGATGCTTAGCTGACTGAGCCATCTAGGTTCCCCAGGCCTTTTTATAATCAAATTCAATTAATTATCTTTGCCACGTGCTAGTGTTAGCATTCATAGAATATGCTCATTTGGAACCAATCTTAAAACTGAAGCTATCAAAGAAAGGGATAAGAATTAAAAATATGAGTTCATTTGATTTCCTAAGATTCTTCAGGTAGGCTGTTCTAGTTCTCATTTATCTTGCAGGTCATTTCAGCCAAAATAAGCTAAGTTCAAATCCTATGAGCCTTCTAAATCTGTAGTTCCCGGAAACAGATATTAAGGCTTCATGGTATGTGTGAAAAATGACGAATATATTAACCCTCTAGAGGGTCCTAACCCTGATTTCTCAGTCTAGCATCCAGAATCTTACTCCTACTTGGAGGGAGACAGTAGACGACAATGCGTGCCTCAGTCTAAGAGAATAAGAAATAAAATCATGAAGAAACCTGAGATTTAAGGAGAACATGCCATAGGAAGGAAAGGCACAAATAGAACATGCATAAAAGAGGATGTAGGATTAATGAAACACATAGAGCAAGAATTTAAAATAAACATACTCTTTGTTGTCAGAGAGATAAAGGAGAACATAGGAAACATAAAACAGATCAGATAATTATGAAGAAACAACTAAAAGAGTTAGATCTGAAAATAAAATTGTTAAACTAATCTACTGCATGGATGTGTTGAACAATAGAATATATATATAGCTGAAGAAAAACCAAGTAAGCTGTGTGACCAAGCTGAAGAATTCTGCTGAAAGATGTGAGGAAATGCTAAGTAAGTGGAAAGAATTAGAAGTATCAAGGAAAACTGAAAGGACTTTCAAAAGGAGAGCAAAGAATAAATTCAGGAGATAAATTAGCAGGAGAAATAATGAATAAGAGCTTCCCAGAAATGGAAAAAGATATGAATCCTTAGGTGGAAAGGAATCACAGAGCACTGATAGAATTGATAAGAAAATACTACACCTACACCCATTATCATGATAATTGAGGATGTAAGAGACAGCAAAATCTTCTAAATGCTCCAGAAAGGAAAAACCAGGCACCTAGAGAGTCAGTGACACCATCAGTCTTTTCAGCAGTAGCACTGGATGCAAGAAGACAATAATAACTTCAAATTGTTGATGGAAGATAACTTTGAACCTAAGATTTATTTTAATTGTTATTTAAAATTATTACGAAGTATATCAAGGTCTCATTAAATGCATTGTACAAGACAGCCTTAATAAATTCCAAAAAATCAGTATCATTCAGGACATGAAATCCAGCCCTAATTTAAGAAAGTCAGGAATCAAAAACAAAGTCTAAAGTCTAGAAAGCATACCAAAATACTATTTATATTATTAAAATATCCTTGGTAAAAAGAGAAAATCAGGGAAACTCTAAAATATTTAGGCCAAATGGCAGTGAAAGCAGCCTGTGCGTGTCACCACCTGTGGGATGCATGTTAGAAGGAAATTAATAATAAACTTGGAATATTTATCAGAGAAAAGCTATTGAAATAAATTCGCTCAGTGTTCAAATGAAGAAGTGAGGTAGAGAGTAACAAAGTAAATCCTAAGAAACAAGAGGAAAGGAATAATAAAAGTAAACATAGAACTGGATAAAATGAGATCACATGAAGGTTAGGGAGGATCCACAATTGTCAAAACTTGTTCTTTATAAAGACAGGTAGAGGGCAGCCCGGGGGGGCCCAGCGGTTTAGCGCCGCCTTCGGCTCAGGGCCTGATCCTGGAGACCCGGGATTGAGTCCCATGTCGGGCTCCCTGCGGGGAGCCTGCTTCTCCCTCTGCCTGTGTCTCTGCCTCTCTCTCCGTCTGTGTCTTTCATAAATAGATAAGTAAAATCTTTTTTAAAAAAGGTAGACAAACCAATGGCAAGACCTATAAAGAAAAATGATACTATTTAAATAAAATTTGGAGCAAAAAGTTAGAAATAAACATACACCTAAGGCATATTTAAAACAGATACTTTAGGGGCGCCTGGGTGGCTCAGTTTAGGGGCAGCTGACTCCTGATCTCAGCTCACGTCTTGATCACAGGGTCGTGAGTTCAGGCCCTGCGTGGAGCCCACTTAAAAAAAAGATGAGGTGGGGGATAAAGTGAACACTTTATGATATCACTTATATGGGAACCTAAAAAAGTTGAACAGATAGAAACCGAGAGTAGAATGGTGGTTACCAGGGGCTAACTGGTGGGGGAATTGGGCAAGTGTTGGTCAAAGAGTATAAACTTAGAAGATGAGTAAGTTCTGGGGACCTAATGCACAACATTGTGGTTAAAATTAACAATAGTATTATATACTTAACGGTTGCTAAAAGAATAGATCTTAAATGTTCCTACTACAAAAATGGAATCATAATTAAGTGACATGGTGAAGATGTTAACCGACACTACAGTGATAATAATAGAGCAATATAAAAGTATATTAAATCAACACATTGTACACTTTACAGTGTTATATGTCAATTACATATCAATAAAGTGGGACAATAAAAGAATATTAAGCAAATGATATCGAAGAAATTTGAAAACTTTGATATAAGAGATAAGTTCCCCTCAAACGGTAAAAAAGATAAAATTAAGGGAAAACTAAAATAGATTAATAACCACTAAAGTGATTGAAAAAGGCTTTCAAAATTTCCCTTGCCCCAGAATTCCAGATAGTTTTATACATGTATTCAATCAAACTCTCAAGGATTAGATAATTTCTTTCTTATCCATGTTATTATAGAAAAATAGAAAAAAGAAGAGAAAGTTTGAGGAATTAAGTTTATAGGCCAATTCCACTTTTGAATACTGATGTAAATATCCAAAGAAAATATTAGCTAAGCAAATACAGCAGTGCGTGACAACTGTATTATGATATAATAGCTAATGTGTCCTCCAAAATGCTTGCATGATTCAACACAAAGCAAAATCTATTCTCTTGACAGGTAAAGAAAGGAACTGGATAAATGTTAACAATTATTTATGTTTAAAATGATTAGAAAACAAGCAATAGAAATTAGTCTTAATAACAGCTATTAAAAGAATTCTATAGAGTACAATGTATTTAATGGAAATAATTAGACACATTAGCTTTAATGTAAAGAACAAGACAATGATTTCTACTCTTCTTGCTACCATTCAGCCAGTTCCTACAGGCAAGGTGATCAAGTCATTGTGGTTTGCCTGGGACTTTCTTCAATTTAACACCGCATCCTGGGAAACTCTTCAATCCCAGAAAATCTTGGTGATTTGACAGGGACAGTCAGCAGTAAGTCCCATGTCCTAGAAGCCCACCTAGACACAGGCAAACTGGGACAGTTGGTCAACCTACTACTGGTCATGACCAAAGCAATAACATAAGAAAAAGACACATGAAGTATAATGATTGGAAAGGAAGAGACAGATTTTTTATTATTTAGGAAAATATGATAATTTATATATAAACCTTAATACAATGCAAAAAAAAATGCTGGATCTAAGATCAGCAATAAAAATCAACAGGATTCATCCATAACAAATCAGGGAATATAGAGTAAATACCATTTGTACAAGCAACAAAAATTGTAGGGATTGTCTAAGTGTGCAAAGAGATTTGTGAAAAAAAATGCTAACGTTGCTTTAAAATACCTAAAACAAAAATCAAATGGTGGAAAATATTATATCCATGAATGAGATAATTTTGCATTGTAAACATGTAAATTTCTTTCACATTAATTAATATATTCAAAGCAACTCTAACCAAAATTCCAGCAAAATTTTTGGGGAAAGGTGGCTTAGAAAATTACTTTAAAATTGTATACAGAAGAAACTCCTCAAATGGATAAGATTTTGAAAAATAAGGATAAAATAGATTGAAGAAACCAGGTCCACATATTAAGACAAAATGCAAAATCCATAGTAACAAGACAATGTAGTAGTACAACAACAGACAAATAGACACACACACAAAATCAGAGAGCCTAGAAACAAACCCAAATTTAGACAAATTGGTAATTGAAATGGATATACAAATTCGTAGAGAAATGATTAGGTAATTGGTTACGACGTAGGAAAAAGTTAAATGGATTTCCTATTCTCTATCATATCACATAATATTTCTGAGTGCAACAATGAGGATTGTTGGTGCTCCAGAGACTCAACTGTCAGGCGCAATAACCCCCCCTCATATGGACGTGCCTCCTCATATATGAGGTGGAACTAATTAGAGGTAACTAGCTGTGGCTATTCAATTTATGCCAGTTGCCTAAGCAGTCCATTAATGGAATAGCAACCAAAAATGTCGTGTTAAAAATTAGGTAGCGGACACACATATTGAAATGGTGAAAAGTCAGAAACCTGGCAATATCAATTGCCAGTGAGAATACAGAGCTACCGGAACTCTCTTAATTGCTGGTGGGAATGCCAAGCGGCGTGCTCACTTTAGAAGATAGGCAGCGTTTTATAAAGCAACACACAGTCTCACCATATGATCGAGGATTAGCAGGCATGTACCTAGATATTTACCCAAATGATTTGAAAGCCTACGTCCACACGAAAGCCTACATGTAATGTTTATAGCTGATTTATTCATTATCATCAGAAACTGGAAACAACTAAGACGTCTTTCACGTGTAAATGGTAAGATGATTGTGATATATTCATACAGTAGAATAGGACTGAATGATAAGAAATGAGTGAACAGGCAACAATACATTATGAATAAGAATTAAGCACTTATTGCTAAATGAAAGAAAATAGCCCGGAAAGGCTATACACTATATGGCTCTATATGATAATCTGGAGAGGGCAAAACTATAAAGGTGGTACAAAAGATCATTGTTTGCCAGGAGTTTGGGTGGGGAGAATAAAAGTAATGAATCAAGTAGAGGGGATTTTTTTTTTTTTTTTTTGAGATGGTCAAACTATTCTGTATGATGTTGTAATGGACATATGACACCATGCATTTGTCAAAACCCATAGAACTTGACTGGATATTAGTGAAACCTTAGTGTATGCAAATTTAAAAATCATTTAGGATGTTGGGAGATCTCATGGTAGATGCAAAATGTGGCAAAATAATCTGATTGTATTCCGAATTATGAAACAAGGGGTTGAAGGAAGGGGGTCGGGAGGAAAGGTGCTGACTTATGTAACTTTAGTATTGAGTGCAATCTATGATATGAAAAAAAATCCCAGAGGTACAGCCATACATTTATATTAGGGTAGAAAAATTAAGGAAATAAAGAAATAGTGTATGACTGTAGCTGGGTTTCTCACGATTGGGATGTGAATTTACATAGAAGTGTGGGGAAGAGCCTACAATGGTACATATGATAATGGATCCGAATTGGAGACATCATTGTTAACTTATGATTGGCTTAGTATTGATATCGGTGGCTACATGTAGAAACACTTTAAGATAACGTATGTATCTCAGTTAGGATATACATATACATATTTCTTTGCTTCGTATGCAGAGAAAGTCTAGAGGCAACAGCACCCCATGAGGAGTGGCACGTCTATCACGCAGATTCTGGTTTCCACTACCATTCTCTACCAAGAGGAACCAGGATGAATTAGAGAAGTGGCTGATTTTAGCACTGAGGAAGTATACACAAGATGAACCTGGAACATCTTCTAGTACCAGAAATTTGGGAAGCGCTCAAAACAAAAACAAAGACAAAAACAAGCCATAATCATTGGGGTTTGTCAAAAGGATCAAGAGCCAACTGAAAGAGTTCCTGATGTCCAAAGCGGAAAACGATTTGAGCAACAAGCAATAGAAAATATTGGATTATAATGTAGGTATAAAATAAATAGCTACGAGTCCATAGCAATGTAAGTAAGAGATCAAATAAGTAAATGAGGGAGAAGAGCCAAATCTATGGAGAAGAGATCCAAATAATTTCCATAGATACTTCACTCTCATAGAGGTGGAGCGTAACTCTCCTTTTCTTAAGTGTGGCTGTGCAGAGTGCCTTCTTTCCAAGAGCACACGGGAAGAAAACAAGAGTAATTTTGAGTGGAGACACCTGAGAAATACTAAATCAGCCATGTGTGGAGTTGAACATCAGCCAGGTAAGGAAGTAGTAAGTCTTGTTGATAGCGTGTACCCTTAATGTGACGAGACGACGTCTTACCCCTGTGATCTTAATCCCCCGAACCAGTAACCCCAGGGCAATTATGAGTATCAGTGTCAGATAAATTCCATTTGAGGGACATCTGCAAAGTAGTTGATCAATACTCCTCAGAAAGATCAAGGTCATCAAAAATAAGGAGAGGCTGAGAATCTGTCATAGCCGAGAGGATGCTAAGAAGACATGACAATTATGTTTAAAGTAATATTCTGGGTGAGATCCTGGAACAGAAAAAGAACATTAGGTGAAATGCTAGGGCGATCTAAAAGAAAAAGTATAAACTTTGGTTAGTGATAGTGTATAAATATTGGCTCAGGGGTTCCCTGGATGGCTCAACCGTTTAGTGCCTGCCTTTGGCCCATGGCGTGGTCTTGGAGTCCTGGGATCGAGGCCCACATCAGGCTCCCTGATGAGCCTGCTTCTCTCTCTGCCTGTGTCTCTGCCTCTCTCTTTCTGTGTCTCTCATGAATAAATAAACAAAATCTTAAAAAAAAATATTAGCTCATTAATTGTAACATATGTACGATAGTTATGGTATTTGTCTCTGATTGACTTATTTTACTTGGTGTAATGCCCCATAGATCCATCCATGTTCTTGCAAATGGCAAGATTTCATTCTTTTGATGGCTAATACTCCTCTGTGTGTGTGTGTGTGTGTGTGTGTGTATATCACCTCTTCTTTATCTACTCATCAGTTGATAGATATTTGGGCTCTTTCCATAATTTGGCAATTGTTGATAATGCTGCTGTAAATATCAGGTGTGTGTGTCCCTTTGGATCAGTATTTTGGTGTCCTTTGGGTAAATACCTACTAGTGCCATTGTTGAATTGTCAGGTAGTTCTACTTTTAACTTCTTGAGGACCCTCCGTCCTGTTTTCCAGAGTGGCTGCACCAGTTGCAGTCCCACCAACAGTGTAAGAGGGTTCCCCTTTCTCTGCAACAACAACACCTGTTGTTTCTTGTGTTGTTGATTTTAGCCATTCTGACAGGGATGAGGTGATATTTAATCGTAGTTTTGATTTGTATGTCCCTGATGATGAGGGGTGTTGAGCATCTTTTCATGTGTCTGTTGGCCATCTGGTTGTCTTCTTTGGAAAAATGTCTCTGCCCATTTTTTAGCCGGGAGTTTATATTAACTTCAGAATAGCGGGGGTGTGATGACTCTCTTTGAAGCTTTTGGTGGCTGTTCTTAGATGAAAGACGAGAACTAGGGACTATGGATGGTTGTTAAGGGAGGGTAGACTTCAGTTCCTTGGAAGAAAATATATACTAGTGATTAGAATGGGATGCGGGTGAAATGGCCTGCCTGAAGTCGGCGTCTCACATCTGTAAAATTTTTAAACAGAGTCTGCTTTTCAGATCTATCATACGTGGAAGAGTAGATGAAATGCTGGATGAGAGGGTTAGAATAGTCTGACTGAGAAGGTTGGAATTGTCTCTACTGAATGGGACATTCCAGGTCTCTATTGAGTTCACTGTGTGCTCTTGCAACCCAGGTTTGCTTTCCATTCACTCATTCATTCATCCAACAAATATTTGTGAATTGCCTACCAAATGGTTGATACGATACGTCCTCAAGCCCTAGGTCTAGGTGTACGGCACTGAGCAAATAGAATGAGGCCCGCCCTTCCTCCAAGGAGAGCAGTGACCTTCTGTGGAACAGATCACAGATCAGGGATGGTTCATGAAAGCTCCCCGCCCCCTTTTTTTCTTAGTTTCAAAAGCTACTATTATTTTCTTTAAAATAGAATCATCTAGGAGGAATGAAATCCTAAGAATTTTTAAGGCTATAAAGATACTTCAAGGGCATACTTTACTCTTACACTTTTTTTTTTTTTTTTTTTTTTTTGGTGGGGGGCAAGAGAAATCTGGCATTGTTGGGCAGTATCTTCCTTTGCCTAACCTTGGTTACCACTCTCCCCAAGATAGATGTAAGAAACTAAAACTGCTGTGTTGAAGACAAAAATGTGTATAATTTAAAGAGAAGTGGGTCATTAAAAATTCTTATCTTCCTTATTCCTATAAAGTATCATGTAATTTAGGGAAAGTCATTCTTTTTAGTTCTGTTTTGGGGCTAATAATTCTCCTTTGCAAATAACCACAGATGTTCTCCAGTGAAACTGTTACGTGAAGTCCAAGCGAATGCAGGAATTTAAAGAATTTTGCTTAGATATTCATTAATTTAGGGTCAAAAAGAGGTCAACTCATCTCAAGAAAAGAGGCAATATTTTATCCAATGCCTACTCTGTAAATTTTGAATTTGTGATTTGATTCACTACCTACAACAACCCTTGGGGGCTGAGAGTTTAAATGATTTACTCATCTAGTCTAGCTAACTGAACTGTTAAGTGGAGGAGCTAGGCATTAAGCCCGTTTTAAAACCTCAGAGTTCTTTCCCCACAATCAGACTTCTGGATATGATGAAAGACATCAGGAGCCCTATTTTACAAGCTTCCCTTGGCCTTCAAGACAGATTCTTTTGCTCTACAGATATTTCTCAGAAAATCTACCATATTTCAGATATCACGCTAGACGATTAGGGCACATTGCTTTATAAAATAGACATGTGGAGCTTAGAGCCTGATGGGAGAATCAAACAGTAAACACGTAAATACATTTAATAAAATTATGTAAAAATAAATTAAGAGATAAGGGCTCTAAGTAAAATGAACATAGTGTTACGGCAGAAATCATTGAGGATGGGGAGAAGGTTTCAGTTAAATAAATTGGTGGAAGTCCCTCTAGGCAATGGTATTTAAGCTGGTATTTAAAGATAAGCAAGTGTCAGTTGTGAAAGGTCAGGGAGTAGAGTATTGTGGGAATGTCTGAAGGTCCAAAATGTGTTTAACATTTAATTCTGTAATTCATTTTGAGTTAAATTTCATATTAGGTATGAGACTTAGGTTGAGACTTATTTTTCCCCCTGTGGATAAAAATTTGCTCAAGCACCATTTGCTGAAAAGGCTATCTGTCCTCCGTTGAATTGCCTTCATCAAGTCAGTGGAGCTGGGTTCTGGGATTTGTTTTCTGTTTTATTGATCTGTGTGTCCGCACCCCCACTGGTACCACACAGTCTTGATTAGTCGTACATAATAAATCATAGTATTGGGTAGACTGATTCCTTCCACTTTGGGTTTTTTTTTTTTTTTCAAAATTATTTTAGCTAATTTACTTCCTGAGCTCTTCCATATACATTTTTGAATAATCTTGCCTATGTCTACAAAAAAATCTTCCTGGGATTTTAATAAGAATTGTATCAAACTTATGTGTTAGTTCAGGGGAGAATTGACTGTAGGTTTTCTGTAGATGCCCTTTAAGTTGAAGATGTTGCCTTCTATTCCTATTTTTCTGAGAGTTTTTAAAACATAGGGATGTTGAACTTGGCAGACGTTTTTCTGCATTGATTGATAGAATTATGACTTTTTCCCAACCTATTAATATAGTAAATTAAATTGATTGATGTTTCAGTATTAAACCAGCCTTGCATCCCTGAATAAATCCCATGTGATCACTGTTTATGATTATCTTTCCATATTGCTGAATTGCATCTCTATTCCTGAAGGAAATAATCTCTGTTTTTGGTATCAAGATAATACTAGCTTCCTAAAAATAGTGTGTGCTCTTTTGTTTTCAGAATACAGTGTACAGAATTGGCATTTATTCTTCTTTAAATGCTTGTTAAATTTTTCCAATGAAATAATCTGGGACTGGAGATTTCTTTTTTGAGAGTTTTTAAATTATGAATTTAATCTTCTTAATAGTTATAGGGCTATTTAATATTGGGTGAGTTGTGGTAGATTGTTTGAGTGCTTTGTTGGTTTTTTTGTTATTGTTTTTTTTTTTTGGGAAGAATTAATCTATTTCATTTAAGCTATCAACATCATATATATATATGTGTGTGTGTGTGTGTGTTCATTGTATTTCTTTTTCATCCTTTTTGTTTGCTGATTTTCTTTTCTTTTGTTTTTTGGTTTTTATTTATTTATTTTTTTTGTTTGTTTGCTGATTTTCTGTTGAGTTCTATCAGTTGTTGAGAGGACTGTTGAAGATTCTGACTAGTCAAAGATTTGCTTATTTAATTTTTCAATTTGTCAGCTTTTACTACACATAATTTGCAGCTCTGTTTGGCACATACACATGTTTAGGATTGCTATGTCTTTTTGGTGCATTGGCTCTTCTGCTATTATATAATGTCCCTTTCTGCCTCTGGTAATTTTCTTTGCTCTGAAATCTATTTTACATGATATTAAATAGTAAATCTTGCTTTTCTTTAATTAATGCTTGCATAATATATCTTTTTTGAGCATTTCGCTTTTGACTTTTCTATATCTTTATATTTGAAATGAATTTTTTGTGCATAGCAAATAGTTTGGTCCTGTTTTAAGATCTATCCTGTCAATCTCTGTCATTTAATTTTAGTATTTAGACCATTTTAATTTATTGCAATTATTGATATCTTAGAGATTAAACTTGCTATTTGTTTTTATTTTGTATTGGTTCTTTCTGTTTTTGTTTGTTTCTCTGTTTTCTTTTTCCTGGTTTTTTGTGGGTTACTTGGAACAGTTTTTAGAAATCCTTTTGATTTACCTACAGTGTATTTGAATGTATCTTTTTATATAGATTTTATTTTATTTTTATTTATTTTTTTATATAGATTTTAAAACATTTTTTAAGTAATCTCTACACCCAATTTGTACACACAATCCTGAGATCAAGATTTGCATATTCCACCAACTGAACCACCCAGGCAGTCCCTCTTTGTATAACTTTTTTAGTGGTTGCTCTAGGAATTATATACACATAACTTATTACATTCTGTTGATGTTATCATTTAACCAGTGTGAATGAAGTATAGAAATCTTACCTCCCTTTATGTCTTTTTACTTTCTCCTTTATATTATAATTGCCTTTAGTTCTTCTACATGTATTTGGAACTACATCAGTGTTACAATTTTTGCTTCAAACAACAAATATAATTTAGAAAACTCAAAAGATGAAGGAAAGTCTATTGTACGTTTTTTTTGCTAATTATTTCCTTCCTTCCTTCCTGCCTTCCTGCCATCCTGCCTTCTTGGTGTCACAAGATTCATTATTTAATCATTTCCTTCTGTTTAGAGAACTTTCTTTAATCATTCTATTAGAGAACTTTCTTTAACCATTCTGGCAACAAATTCTCTTAATTTTCCTTCATCTAAGAATGTTCTGATTTCTCCTTAATTTTCAAAGAATACTTTTGCTGGATATAGGATTTTGGTTTAACAGACCTTTCAGCACTTGAAAAATGTTCTGTCATCTGGTTTTGACCTCCATGATTTCTGATGAAAAAAATCTGTTATTTTATTTTATATATTTTCCATATGGATAAAATGGCATTTCTTGCTTGCTACTTTTAGGACTTCTTTCTTTGTCTTCAGCTTTTGGAATTTTGCCTTAGATGTGTCTTGATGTGATTTATTTGAATTCATACTCTGGAAATTTCTTAGCTTCTTGAATCTGTGGGTTTATGTTTTTCCCCCAAATTTGGAAACTTTCAGCCATTAAATTTTCAAGTATTTTTTTAGTCCTGCTTTCTTTCTTCTTTCCTTGGATTCTGGCAACATAAATGTTAGATCTTTTGTCTATAGCCCCAAAGGTGTCTAAGACTGTCTCATTTTTTTCCTCTGTGTTGTTTAGGTTGAATTACTTTTATTATTCTGTCTTCAAATTCAAAGATTCTTTCATCTGCCACTTCATTTTGCTATTCAGCTCACCCACTGAATTTTTTATATTGGTTATTGTATTTTCTTGGAAAACAAACTTTTGACATATTTCCAAAGGCAGTTTAGTGCAGGATTGTCTTTTTAACAAGTGATAATGGATCAATTAGATATCCATATGCAAAAAAAGAAAAAGAAATTTGATCCATTTCTACCTCACGGGGTATACTAAAATTAACTCAAAATGGATCAAATATTTAAATGTAAAAATAAAAACTAAAATATTTCTAGAAGAAAGCTGTTCTAGTTTGCTTATTGTACTTACCACTCTCTTAAATTACCCTATTATCTATTCATATGCTTACTTACCTATTAATTTTTTACTTATTATTGACCATCTCCTCCCTGGTAAAATGTACATTACACATGTACAGATACAATAAAATGTATTAAACAGGGAGCCTTCAGTAAATATTTCTTAAGTGAATGAATGGACCACAGACCAAAATGAACTATCTCCTAAGAAGCCATGTGTGTGCAGATGTAACAAACAGGAAGGGAGCTTAGAGGGGCTTAAAAAAAAGGCATTCTAAGTCAGCATTTCCGTTTAAAATGATTTGATCAAAAATTGGTGCTTTTTTTAAAAAAAGCTTTTAATAGCATATATAAAAAATGCACAAGTAGCAAACTCAAATGCTCCCATGTTGATAGCTCTTCAGCTACCCAATTTTCAGTTTTAAAAATACTTTCCATTGTCAAAAGGTTTAGTACCGAATGAATTTGCCAGATTCTTGGTTTTCTATGGCTTTGCTATCAAACTTGCTCCATTCTTATGAAAGTGTCTACTTCAGAGGTGTTATCAGTTTGACCAGGCATGTGCATATATTGATGCTTGTAAATGTGTCATGTGTGTATTTGTGTGTCTACTCCTATCAGAAAAATTTCTCCTAGGTAGCTGAGGCAGGGTTTCTAAGTGTATAAGGCACATTGTTTGGAATGCCAATGGGATAAATGATTTTTGCATATTAATGTTAATTGTATAGTAATGTTGTTCTACTCTAATGGGGTCATGAATTGTATTTCCTCTCTCTGAACTACTGTATTTAATTAACAGTAATTGCTTCTTTTTTTCTGGTCTCTTGCTCCCCACTCCACAACCTACATTTAGTTTAAGCTGGAAGATTGAACAATAAAAATCATTTTCTCTCATATCTGCTTTCTTACTGAAACTGGAAAAATGGCCGAGTAGACAGGGACTCAATGAGCAGAAGGGAGCCATTTTGTGATGCCTTTCTTGTGTTTTCGATGTTTAGCGGAACATCCCTTTGATGAAAGAGTATGTTAGAGCCAGAAAAAAGTAAGTTTTAAAATATGTTATCATTATTACTACTCTACTACTATAAAACTATGCTTTATGCTCCACATTGTACATAAATTATTGCATTTAGTTTTTACAACAATTCATGTTGGCTTATCATCCTCATTTTACGGATGAGGATACTGAAGCTCAGAGGTATTAAGTAACTTGTCCAAGGTCATACAGCAGATGTAGCATTTCAACTTTGTCTCTCTAGCCCCAAATTCCACACCCTTAATCATCATACTATACCACCTCTCCAATCCCTGCATCTGTATTTAAATAATCTGGAAAAACTAGGACACAGAGACAGAGGCTGGTTATCCAGAGTCACAGCAATATTTCATTCGTTTATTCATTTAATAGACATTTAATACAAACACCATTTGCAAGTAGTGCTAATCACTGAAATGCATGTGGGCAAAGAGAAGTGAAAAAAAAGTAAAATAGAGTCTTGTTCTCCCTGTCTAAACACTTTTTATCATTTTATTGGGGGAGGTGAATACATACAAAATCAGGGAGAGGAAATGAATGAAGTGGTAGGAGTGGAGACATTCTGGATGTGGGTTGAATACAGCAATAACCCAACTTTCCAAATGAGAAAAATGGGCCTTTGTGTGTTTCATGATTTAATCCTGTCACAGTGGTGTCACTGTGATGGTCTTAGAAGTCGTCCCAGGTTGGGGTCAGCAAAGCCTGCAGGGTTGACTCTTCCATCTGTTCTTGGTAGCCGGGTTGGCCATTAGGGCAAACTAGGGCAGGGGCACGTAATCTCAAGACTAGCCCTCAAGCCTAGGCCCCTGACAGTCAGTCCTGCACATTTATCGATATGTTTTCATGTTGCAGTAAACAGGACCCGAGAAATTAGTTCGCAGGCAACTCTAACCTGAGTAAGGGCTCGAAGAAACCTTAGAAATCTCTTCCGAGTCACGCCAAAGAAAATCTACAAAACTGTTGATCACGTAAAGTCATGGGAAAATACCTCTGTGGGTAGCAAAATAATAAAAAGACCTTTCCTCTGGAGAGAGATTGGTAACCAAAATCATCACTGCTAGCAGCTCCTGAGTGAAACCGTTTTCTCGGATTACAAATTATTTTATCCTAGTTGAAAGGATGAAAAATGTAGGCGCCATACCAAAAACTGGATCATTTTGGAGGGACTCTTTTCATTACGAGTTATTCTATCCGTCAAATCCGTTTTCCAGCCTTCAAATGCTTTGCTGTGTGTGTGTTCTTTTGTATAGCTTTACTTGATTCTGTGCAAGCCCTAAAACAGCTCAATTTTTAATTATAAGAGCTAATTCTTCTGACTCCAAATCCCCCTCTCTGCCCACGTGCCACATTGTCCCATCTCGTGGCTGAGTAGGAGTTCGGCCCACGGTGCGCATTCCAGCCTCGCGGGCTCGCTGAAGGGAAAACCAGTTTTGTCAGAGCGCGACTCCCTTCCAGGCCAGCTTATTTGAGGTCCTATTTGCTGTGGCCGAACAGCTGTTTTCCAACAAAAATCGATAAAAAGGTGTTTGAAAAATCGACCTTATGAATCATTCCATTGTGTGTGTGTGTGTTTGTGTGTGTGTGCGTGCTTGTAGCATTTCTGTGCCAAGTGTCCGTTGGTGACCTTACTTCCATTTCCTGCAAATTTATCTTGTCTACAGTATTTTGATCTCTTTAGCCTGAATAGAAAAAAAAAAATCTTCACAGCAAAACACACGCTCACACTGCAGACCGATTTGATTTCAGGTTCCTGAGAAGGTTTTTTTACCTCTGTATCGGTGGAGGCCTCTGTGAACTTCCTATTTCTGGTTGGCATTTTTGGCTATTTTGCAATACATGGTTAGTGTGAAAAGTAGGTGATCTTAAAAAACAATTTTTTTTTTTTTTTTGCGTTTTAAGGTTTTTTGAAGCTAATGCTTTCATAGCTTTATAGGATTTAAAACAGAAAAAACATTTTACAGACTTAATCGAGAGGTGACACTGGAAGGTTTACGGCAACTGGCAGAGAAATAATACGTGTGCTGGTTTCCAGACAGAGTCATTTGAAAGTCACCCTGGATGACACCAGTGAAACTGGCTTCCAGCTTTGCCGTATGCCAGCCTGCATGACTCTGGACAGATCACTCACCCCTCTGAGCCTCGGGAAGAACTGAGCTAGAAGTACTTGCCCGACCAATCTTAGGATGTAGCTGAAAGATTCACGTGAAATAATAAATGTGAAAATGCTTCGCTGACCATAAATTGCTTTGAAAATAAAAAGGGTGAGATTAAATGAGTTTAAATATAAAAATATAGCAGATGTATCAATATGGGACCTAAGTAGAATAGGTTGGGCATCCTAATAATGATGATAACTTCATCAGAATAATAATATTGAGGTTGAATGTTATGGAGTCAATAATAAAATTTCCTCCTTTTTCTGCCCAAATATATCCTTTAAAAAGTACTGTTTCTATTTGTCTGTGGATGTCTTTGCTCATCTCTGGACTCAAACTTTTATTGTTCCTAAGGATGTGGCGGGATGGAGACAAGCATCATTTTGAGACCAGAGCAGAGGCAGGAAAAGAGGAAGAGTCAGGAGCAGGTGGTGGGGGGAAGGGGTAATGGACCCAGGCTCCAGTGTTTTCATTATAACCAAACAAACATAAATGACATCTCTCAAGTGAATTTAAACATTAACAGAAAAGACAGGTGTTTCAATTTGATAAGAAACAGAACAACTAAGTTAATTATTAGCCTGGGAAAGGCTTTTAATATTTTTAGCCATACCAACCTCCAACAGTTGATTTATAGGCAACTCACCTGCTCTCCCTCTAAAATTACAATAATAATTTAAAAAATATATACGACCTTCAAAGCGCTTTCACATACTTATCTTACTTGTTTTTCTTAACAATCCTGTGAAGTGAGCAAGGGGAGCAGAAACTGAGCAGAGACTTGCCTAAGGTCACACAGAAGACAGATGTCCAATAATCTTTCTGTAGAAAGAACATGTATCGGATTCTTGATCCAAAAAAGGTCTAGCTACCCATTTTTACTTTGCCTGGCTTTGTTTTCAAACAAATAGAAGTTCTAAGTTATAAAAATCACAACAGAAACAGCAGCAAATTTCCACAAAAAACAAAAAACAAAAAACAAAAAAACTAAGTTGGGAACTCAGGATGTAAGTTTTGTTACCAAATCCATTAACGTGGAGTCTCAATTCTAAATCAATTTACTAAAATTTCAGTGGCGGACATTTTCTTCCTATAAATACAACCTCCTACCTGTCTTTCCTACTTACTCTGAATCCAGCTTAATTCAGTTCTGCCACACAGCACCTACTGTATGCAACAGGCTGTGCTACATGTTTATGGAATCACAATTTGACTAGATTTTGTGAGAAGCCTCTATAGACACGCTGTCCAGTAGAACCCTTTGCAATGATGACAATCTGTTTATCGACCGCTCCATGCTTCCAACCTGGTGGCCACTCGACATCTGTAGCTGTTGAGCCCTTGAAAGCCCTAGTGGTTTGAGTGAGGAACTGAATCCTAAATCTTTAAACTTTTTAATTAATTTAAATTTAAAGGGAATGGCCACTGTGGCTAGCGGTACCATATGGGGCACTGTGGCTCCAGGTCAAACTCACAAAGCCTGGCCTCGTGATCTTCTTGATGGAAGGCCTTGGAAGGATTTGCTCTTAGATATATTTTGTATGGAAGCAAGGGCACCGAAAAACATTTTTTCCCACCTCTTTCTCCAGCACATATATCCCTGTTTTTATTGTTATTGCAGCGCTTCCTTTCCCTCCTCCCCTTCCCCCTCCTTTTCCTCCTTCTTTTTCTTCAAGTCCATTCGAATTCCTGCCC
Source organism: Canis lupus familiaris (assembly GCF_011100685.1). NCBI lineage: Eukaryota > Metazoa > Chordata > Mammalia > Carnivora > Canidae > Canis > Canis lupus. Next base: position 91,365,772 of record NC_049224.1, on the reverse strand, counting down.
ATCTGGTTCGGCACTGCAATCACCGTCGTCTGTTCTGCTCTTTCCTCATTGATCACCTGGGTTCAGAGCTTCTCATGAGTGGATTCTTTTCACTTCTTGGGACCTCAGTGAAGACATATTCTGTATAAGATTCTATTGAAATCTTTCAACATAATTTCATTCTTTTCTCGATGTATCTTTTTCTTTTGGACGTGTGTTATCAGCTTGATCTTGTCAATCTTTCTCTGACCCCTCTGTGAGCATTCTGTTCTTTTCCAATGCGTGGACACAGTGGCTGTCATAGTAATAAAATCCATAACCTAATTTTGGCCTCTGTGGTTTTGCATTGTCTGCGATGTGACTGGAGGGATCTCACTCTTAGCGCTTGTTCTTCTATTTCTTGTTTAGGAGACATTGGGCCAATTGCCTAATCTTGGTGGCCCTCAATTTCCTTACCTATGAAATGGGACAGGCAGACACGGCCACTGTCATAGGATCATTGTGGGGAATTAGGGGCCACACCTGGCCTGTAGAGCCCTCATTGAATGTTTCCTTCTATCTTCTTTTTCTCTGTTTTGGATATGCCTTCAACTAGGAAGAAAACGGTTTTTTTAGGTAATTTAGTGAAACTCTCAAATACTCACAATTGTTCTGAAATGTGTTTTTGCCACACTAAATGGAGGGCTTACACTGTTTCACATAAAGGCATTTGTCTTCGAAATGGAAGATCATATTTTGGCTGGCGCATCTCACCTGCTAGAAAATAGAGGTAGTTACTCATCAGGGAAACGAGGATTTCCAGAGCTCAGTGATGCTTCGATCTGAGGAGATGTCACCATCTAGTGAAGTCAGGGCAGCCAGAGGTAGGTACGTCTGTCTTATTCCTTAGCTTCCTGTGAGTTGAACTAAACACTGGAGTTGCCCTTTGAGTTCTTAGAGAGATGTTTCAAGCCAAATAAATTGCTATTTATTTGAATATACTGTTTTCCCCCTTACAGGTGTGGGCCTAGGATGCTCAAATATCCATCAAAGAAGGAGAATGAGCTTTACATAATAAATGTAGAGAGAATGTAATAATTGAGTTTTGGTGGAAAGAGCTTGATCCAAAGTCAGGAGTCCTGTAAGACTGGGTCTGTGCCGTGAAACTAGCTGTGCAACGTGGGACATCGGGGTCATTGCATCACTCTGGGCTTCAGGTTTGTGTCCTGACTGACACGCGTAGGTTTAGACGATACGTTCAGTGCTCAATTTATGTGCATATTGCTATTCGCACCTTTTAATTTTAGCGCTCTCAGAGATATATTGCCTTTACCTGGAAAGTTCTTTCCCTAGATAGTCATAATAGTAACCTCCCCACCTCCTTCAAGACTTTGCTAATGTCACTTCAGTGAGTTCTCTCCTGGAGTCTCTTTGAAAATTCTAATTTCATCCCTGTCTTCTCTCACCACTCCCTTTCTCCTCCTTTGTTTCTCCATAACACTTACGACCCAACAATACAGCTTACAAAGTATTTAATATGTTTGTGGTCTATCTCCCAGCCTGGAGTACTAGCACCAAGATGGCAGACATTTTCAACATTTCAGTTTACACCTACAGTAAACGTAGCAGGGACTTAATACCCATCGAGTGAATGAATGAAAGAATGCCTTCTCCCCTTGCATTCTCAGATACTCCTGTGATGTAGTTTGATCATTTCTTTGCAAGTTATAATAGGAGACCCCAAAGGGAGCATGTCCCATGCCTGTCTTTGCTCTCCATCCGCTGTAGAGATTTGCCAAGGATTATTCACTCAATTCTCCATTTTAGAATATTTTGATTGTTTCCAAATTTCAAAGTTACTTTAATTCTTATTTATTTATTTATTTATTTATTTATTTATTTATTTATTTATTACTTTAATTCTTAAAGGTGTGGCTTAACTCTGTGGAACCCTGAGGGTCTTGCCCTTTTCCTGTTGATTCATTTTATCCAGTGCAGTAGCTTTTGAAATGCCTATTTGACGGATGAGAAAAGACGAGAAAACTGAGGCTCAGAGGAGTTAAGGAATTTGCTGTTGTCTAAGAGCTGAACGGATCTCTCAGTCCAAGCATGTTTGGAAGTTCTTTTATTTTGGTCACACCTGCATTGTCGGCTTGGTGAACAGAGCATGATTTTCCCTCTACCTCACTCTGCCATAAATTCTTTTTCAATATAATCTTAAATAATATCTCAACACCTAGGTTACCTGGGCTGGGCCTCCCTCCTGAGGCTGGGTTGATTTTCCTTGTTGAGCCTCAGCAAAGGCAGGAGCATGAACGAGTGCTGCTGGGCCAGGGGCCAGTGAGCTGCCCGTTGTGTCCTGGGTAGAGCAGAGAGCAGCGAGAACTCAACCTGTGCTAGCTGTTTGGGACACAAAGAAGTCTCTGAAAGATTATGCTTACAGTGTTTGTAAGCTGACCTTCTGGATGAGGGGCGTGTATGGTCCATTAATTTACATGTGGAGTTCTAATGGGGAATCCAATTAGGCAGGGTGCCTAATTGCTGTGCTCTCAGATACTCAAATCACCAGAGTATTGAAAGTGTTATTGCCCTCACACGTGTACGCAAACTCTGAGGCCTTGGACATGAATGCCTTTGTTACATACTGATTAAATAAGTAGCCCTCCTTACATTTCAAGGTCACTGTTTATATATGTTGGGTTTGATTGGCTTTTAATTAGCTTTTATTTTACTGACCATAAATTCAAAAAATAAATTTGCTTGTTCTTATAAGTAACGTCCTCGTGGAAGACTATTTTTAGCTAATTAGGCCTGGTCAAGTTACTTAGTGCCTTCTGAGTCCCAGATTGCTTCTGTAGAAAATGGAGAGCGTATACCTCACATTTGCTGTGATGAGTAAATGAGAAAATGAATATACATAAATGCCTGACTTATAACAGACATCAAATCGATAGTATCACTAGTAGTAGTACTGTAGGAGGATCCCTCTTGTGCTGTGAGATCATGACAAGAAAGAGATGGCTTATTGGTTTATTGGCATATTCATTCATTATTCCTCCATTCAACATATATTTATTAAATATCTCCTGTGTGCCAGACACCGTTGTAAGTTTTAGTGGTAAAACAGAAAATATAGCAATGTTCTTGTCTTTACTGAGCTCATACTCTGCAAAGGGACATGTATGAATTTTCAGTGGTTGCTATATCAAATTGCTACAGTCTTGGCTTGAAATAACACATGTTTACTAGCTCAGCATCTCTAAGTCAGAAGTCTAACATGGTATCCCTGGGCTAAAATCAAGATGTCAGCAGGCTTACATTACTTTCTAGTAGCTCTAGGGCAAAATCCAAGTCCATGACTTCTCCACCTTTAAAGGCTGCTCCCATTCCTTGGCTCCTGGCCCACTTCCATCTTCAAAGCCAACAAAGTTACATCTTTCTGACCATTCTTCCATCTTTTTTGGCACATCTCTCTCTGATGTTTCCTTCAGGGCCTCCTGTGATTCAGTTGGGCCACTCTGGGTACCCGAGGATACTCTATCTCAACGTCTTTAACCTTAATCATATCTGCAAAGTCTCGTTTTTTTTATGTAAGACAGTGTAGTCACCCACTCCAGGAACTAGGACGCAGACCTTTTAGGTGGAGCATTAGTCTACCTACAACAGAATACACATTGTTAACAAAACAAGTGAACGTGAATATGTGGAGTGAGTTTCTGATGAGGGTTAGGAACTAAAGCAAAGAAGGCTGAAAGCTATAGGGAGTGCCAGGGAAGGGAAGTGGTTCCCGTTTGGTTTGGGGGTAGTCAGGAAAAAGTCCTTACTGATAAGGCGACCTTTGAGCAGATAATTGAATTTGCTTAAAGCAGCATTTTTTTTTAAACCGATAAACTTACACTTTAACCATGTTTTCTTAAGTGTATAATGCATAAACGAGGTCTGTTTACTAAATATTTGATGAAGAACCATGCCCCTTTTGACCACATGTGCCTTCAGATGGGACACTAATCATGCATCATCTAAGATTTTCCGTTTAATTTTTTTTCAAGCAGACCAAGAACCTAAAGATAGTGATATAAGCAATTTGAAATCATACTCTTCTGGATTTTGTCTGTTTCATTGCAACCCTGTGTAGTTGTTTCAATGGCAAACTTTTTATTAACCTGTATCTTTTTCATGTATATTTTATCAATTAACTAAATATTTGAGTAGATTATGTAATTATAATAGTAGATACAACTACAAATAGGGACAAGTATAAATGACTCCCGATAGGCATGCCATTCAGGGGTTGGGAGCACTACCTGCTGTATATGGGTGTAGGAGAGTGAGGGTGCCACACACAAGGGCTCACGTAGTTTATGGAGGAAATGAGGACTATCATTGTTTTGTCTGATGTGTCAATTAAATGGCTTTTTAAGAAAACTGTACAGTATCACTAACTAACTTTAATTCAGTCAGGCCCAAACCTGACTAATCCAGGTTCTATAATTTTATCGTTTTAAAATTATGGTAAGAATGTGGGGGTGTCTGGGTGTCCGACTGATGATTTCCACTCAGGTCATGATCTCAGGGTCGTGGAATCGAGCCCCCGTGTCAGACTCTGCACTCAGCTCGGAGCCTGCTTGTCCCCCTCATTCTGCTCTTCCCACTGCTCGTGCTCTTTCTCTCTCTCTCTAAAATAAACAAATAAAATCTTAAAAAAAAACAAAATTGTAGCAAGAATGTTTAGTAAGTATTGGAGGTAGAGAGGAGTTTCTAAATCTAATATATCGGTATAAAGCTAGAGGAAGTCACAGAATTACATTCATTCAATATTTATTCCAAGAAACAGTCTACTGAAGTGGTTCAGATGATGCCCAATATGACTCGATATCCTAGATTCAGGTCTGTCTTCTCACACTGAAGAGCTGAGCTTTGTGCAAGTTACTTACTCTTTCTGTTCCTTAGTTTTCTTATCTAGAAATTGGGAATAAGAGTAGAACTTATCTCATAGGGTTGTCATGAATCTCAAGTAAGTAAATTCCTATTAAGAGCTTAGATAAGTGCCTGAAAATAGTGATCTAGCAGCAAGTGTAGGTATTATTGTCAAAAAACAGACATTAAATAATATTTATTGAGCATCTAGAACTGTGAAGAATACTGTGAATGTAGAGACCAAACAAAAAGTCTATCTCCTGAGTTCAGTTAGTTGAGTACTATGTTTGCAGTTGAAATCTTGTGGGTATCATAGAGCATGAGAATCACCCGAGAAGTTCCAGAAAAATATAGATGTTATGCTATTGAAAACAGATTTGGGACACCTGGGTGGTTCAGTGGCTGAGTGTCTGCCTTCAGCTCGTGACCCCGGGGTCCAGGGATCGAGTCCCACGTCGGGCTCCCTGCTGGGAGCCTGCTTCTCCCTCTACCTGGGTCTCTGCCTCTCTCTGTGTGTCTCTCATGAATAAATAAATAAAATCTTTTTTTTTTTTTAAAAGGAAACACAGATTTAACAGGAGTAGGGAGAAGCGTAGGAAGCACCATTTTTAACAAGCATTCCAAGTGGTCAGAGGACTACTCTTGAGAAACACTGACCTAAGCACCCATAGATTAAAGTCAAACATTTTAATATTCTGCTCATTTTGCATATGTGTATATTCCCATTCTTTTGTAGGATGTGGACACTAGTGGCAGCTTAACGTCCCCAGTACAACTGGAAACCTCCCCAAATTTTTAATTAAAAAAGAATCTAAAGATTAGAGATTAGAGGAAGAATTGAGAAATAAACAAACCAAAATTCCAGAAGGGGATAATTATTCCACAGTGAAAATACCTGTTTTTCCCTTGGACCAATTGCCAGTTCTGGATGTAAGGAGGAGCAGGCTGACCAGATAGAGAGCCTCTGTGGGGGAAAGAGGAGCTAGTCAAGTTTCCAGGACTATGTGGGGCAGGAGTGATGAATTGGGGACATCTTCTGAGCTGTGGGGCCATGCGGATGTTAGGGGAATGGCGCATGAGGGCAAGACCAAAAGCTAGTAAGGGCAGAATGAAATTTTCCACAATATTGTGGTACTTATGGGGCGGTCCTGGCCCCCACACATAACTGGTCTCCCCCTAGGAGCTGCTTGGTGAGGGAAATTAAAACCTTAGGAGAACAGAATTATTTCTAATAATTATTTCAGAGCTAGAGAGCTGGGGTGGGAGTAGGGTTGAGAGACAGAGAGGGAGATAGAAAGAGAGAAAGAGAGGGAATTATAAGAAAGGTTAAATACATTTTTTATATAGATAGTTTAAAAATAAAATGATTTAAGAAGATAGAATACCAAGGAAAATATGGAATAACCCACCCCCCCAAAAAAAATTAAAATAAGCTATAGGTAAGGAGCACTATTAGGCAATATTCAGGATGGTAGAAATACAAAAGAATATTTCAAAATGAAAAGGAAATATATCGAACAGTATGATATCTATATCACAGATCTGTATATATCAAGAATACAATTTTAAGATATGTGAACCAAAAATTAATACTACTAAAAGAATAGAGAACTTCACAGTCATAACTGAGATTTTAACACACATTTCTCAATAACTGATTTAAAAATACAAACAAAAATCCACATTCTACTTTGCTTACATCCAATTTTCAGCAGAGAATTGTTTATGTAGTCATTCAGCTTCTTGTCAAATCCTTTTTTATGACAGGGCCCTCCCTACTTTTTGAGTTAGCCCAGTCTATCTCCAGAGAGCTCTGGTTTGTCTAGTGACTCAGATTTTATTAGATAGTAGGTTTGGGAAACTAAAGCACAACAATAATATATGTATTGCCTAAGACTATCCAGCCAGTTAGTGTCAGATCTGGGTCATGAATCCTGGTCTCAAGACTCATAATTTAATTAAAAAATTTTTTTTTCTAAATGAATTATAGATCTTATCTGACTGGACAAAACTCCTTGAGAGTAGGGACTTGCTCTTGGCCCTTTTTACAATATGTGTCTTCAGAGAACTCCGCACATCACTGGACACCTGGGTGGGGGTGGGGAGTCGTGTTGGTGGGGAAGGGGCAAGAGGACAGAGACCACTGCCCTGGTACCCGGGTCCGTTCACAGCACGAGTTACTGATCACTGATCGTGTGGCCCCAAGACACCCATCCAGCTTCTCTGAGCCTCACTTTTCTCCACTTAAATATGGATAATCCCTGTTGAATTTCGCTGTGAGGCTGAAGAGCTGTTATATTTAAAGAGCCCGTATGGTACAGGAATATCATAATTGGTAAATGCACAGTGCTTGATGAATACTTACTGTCTAATGAAGAGGCACATGAAGGGTTACTGAGTTAATCATTAAATGAAAAAGGCTTTGAAATCCTTCAGTGAGAAAGATGGCACAAGCATACAGGCCAAACTAGACTAATGGTAAATTCCACACGTTATTTGTTAGAAAACAGCATCCAGTTTCATAGCAGTAGCCCATTATGAACTCAACACACTTCTTATCTAAGTGGTTTTTAGCCGACATTTACTCTTTTTTCTTTTAATGTTGCAAAATTATCCTCTTATTCAAAGTTTGAATGGCTCATGACGAGACCATTAATAAATATTTCCCTCTGTTAGCCTGAGTTTTTAGCTCTTTCTGTCCAGAAAAGCAGAGACCAATATAATAATAAGTGGGAACACAAACATGTTCTCTTTTTACAATGTCTCTGGTCAGAGGACAGGCTCATTAATGTTGCCATGGCAACCATCCCCTCACAGGTTACATGCTCCTAAGCTTCTACTAAGATGCAAATCTAGCTTAAACAAAGCAAGCTTACTCTAAAATGGCACGTCACCTTTCAAGGGGGACGCTGGCGTTTCCGAGAATTTTATTTTTCCCATATTCAGTGTACTATTTGAAGAGCTCAGTTCCCTGTTTGGTCTTACATGCTAATTTTTATTTTGTCCAAGAGAGAAAAGAGAAGTCAAAATGGAATCTAAATAAAAGCTCTTCTTCCACATGCATTTGCTTCCTTCTATCAGCTATCTTATCATCCCTTGATGAGTCAATGCAGATTGAAACATCCAAAAGTCAGCCTAAAAAAATTCACTGTGAACTCGCTGTTGAAGCCTTCTTCTCCTCTTGGGTCCATCTGTCTTGTCTTGCCCATATTGTGGCTACGGTTACTAGCATTATATTTTGGAAAGTGAGAAAGCTGGGATGAGAAAGCCTAGTCTGAGTCAGTTCTTTGGTGTTGGAGGTTAATTCTCTGTTCCCCCGGACCCCCGCAATCTACATATCTGGTCCTTGGTCCATAAAGGATGGTGCATCTGCTCCCTCTCCTCATAGAGGAGTATTGAAGGGAAGACTTCTGCTTTACCTTTTTTTTTTTTCTTTTCTCCTAAGAGAAGGGGAACAACTAATTCATCCAGTCACAGCTTGGCCCTCAGTGGGACTATCTCCCTTATTGGGTGCCATTGATGTGACCCCAGAGCCAGAGCTAGGCCTCACACTTCCCCTTTGGTTTCCCCCACTGAGTTGCAGAAGGCATACTGTCTGCATTGCCTGCTCTTTCACTTCCTCTCCCCAACAGCAGCAGATTCCTCTCCATCACATTCCTGTCCTGTTTCGTCCAGCCTGTTGCTAGGTAAATTCCTGTAACTGACCTTCTAAACCAGCCTTTTCTGTCTGAAATGCGGCAGAGTTGTAAGGCAGGCCTGTTCTTCATCTGTGAAACCGACTGGGCACAGGGCCTGCTCTGAAAGGTGGAATTTGGGTCAGAAAGGTGGAAGTCTCACTTTATTTATATTTTTATTATTTTTATTTTTTAAAGATTTATTTATGAGAGAGAGAGAGAGAGAGAGAGAGCCTGCACAAAGGGGAAGGGCAGAAACCAGTCTCAAGTAGGCTCCCCACTGAGTACAGAGCCTCATATGGGACCTGAGATTATGACCCTGAGATCATGGCTTGAACTGAAATCAAGAATTGGTCACCCAGGCAAGCCTATCACAACTTGGTTCTTAAATCAAATGAGCATGAAGAGTGGGTCCCAATGTAGGATTCTAGTGGCCCAGACAAATCTTTCTTAAAAAAAAAGAAAATAAAACTAATGGCATCAGGAGTATTGCAGTAAATAGCAAATTAAAGTTTTCATTCTGCTTGGTCCTTGTTTTTCTTTAAGATGGTGAGAAATGTAATTTGAGTTGCTCACTTTCACACATCTTAATTGATAGACCTCTTCCTTATGTTTTGTTCCCAAGAATTAATGTTTGTGTTTAATACCCTGCTGTCATTATCTTGTCTTCTCCACACTGAAAGGATGAAGGACATCTATATGGGAATCCCGATTACCAGCAAGGATTGATTGATGAGCAGGTTATTGTGAGAAAGAAAATGAGCTGGGGAGGCTCAGTGTCATATCCATAAAATAGCTGAGTGTAATCATCACCATTAAAGGGTGTAAAAGATGAGGGTCGATATGTTGGTTGGAGCCATGATGGAGACACTTGACAGTCTTGATTGGTTCCCATGACTGGTTCTTGCCTACTGGTCAGCTATTGCTCATCTAAGCCCCATCATTTTTATACCTTCAGTAACAGTGGGGATTGGTATCTTAGCAGTTCTGGATGGTAGGGAGCCTGTTCTTGCTCAGAGGAATATCAGGTGTGCTTGGCGAACCTTCATGGAGAATTCCTTTCTAAGAGTTGAAGGAGAGAAGGCTGAAAGAGTCGCCGATATCGCGATTGTGGGTAGACATTACACGACAGGCTAAAGAGTATCATCCTCATTCTTAGATTGTGGGGAGTCACCGAAAAATCTTGAGCAGTCATCTTTATGCGAGTTTATCAAAGTACGCACGAGGTAGATGAACCTGGCTTTTCTGGTACCTGCTGTGAACGAGGTTAAGATCGTGCCTTTTCTGTGACTCCATTTCCCTCGGTACTTTTGTCTACAATTGCACTTAAGACATTCCTCTGCTAATGTCGATTCTGTGTTTCCCTCCTCCACTCTAATGAGCTCATCCTGGACTCAGACTAGCTTGATTTGTTTTCCTATCTGTGTTTCACATATTGCCTGATAGAGGAGACAGCAGCCCATTTATGGAGCACAAATTCTCCAAAGCTATTTATAAGGTCACCTCCCCCATCCTCCTCATCAAACTAATCTAGTTAATTGGCACTTCAACTCTTCTGTGAAATGGATATTCCCGAACCTCAGCCCTGAAAGAAACCAAGTAACCTCTGAATCATCAAAGAGATTCAATTATACTCAACCTATATTTTAGTAATTGATATGTTGGTTGTATAAAATTATTTGGAAAGTTGTTCCTCTGTACACAGGATATTTTATTAAGTAGGGCATCCTGGTTCCCGGCTATCATTATCTCTTTAGGTGGATTTAAATCATCTGTGTAGGTGAGCAGGTGACAGAGAAATCAAATGATTTCAAGAGTTTTATGAATATTTAGTGGGGATTTACAAACAAAAAATGGAGTATAGAGCCTGACCGACCGGATATCCTTTTTCTCTGGGAGTAAGCTGAGTCCTACAGGATTCCAGTGAGATGTGGAAAGAAACTAAAATCTTTTGAACTCCTGCAATACTCTGGGAAATATGCTAGGCATTTTACATATATTTTCCATTTTAAATCTCCTCATAACCTGCACAGCTAGCATTAGTATCCCCATTTTATAGGCAAGGAAATTAAAGCTCAGGGAGATTAGATCTATTATTCAGAGCAAACATCCAATAGATGATCTCGAGGACCCCAAGATTTGCAAACCAACATTTCACGCAATGAAGAGTAGGATCTGTCTTAGAGACGTGTCTTGTAAACATACGACACTAACTTTTCCATGATGCAATGGCCATTTTTCTGCCTTCCCCTGTTCCTGTTCTTATGATTCTTCCAGACTGTTCTAATTAATTGGCATTGCTGGAGTCTGTCCCTTGGGGATTTGCCTCACCTTAGATGGCCTGTATGCAAAGCACCTCTAGGATAGAAAGATCAACTTATAAATGTTTCTATGGCAACCGTGGACTCCCAAAGACAGCATAGCTCCTCCTTTGACCATGCATCTGAAAGCCAGTAAAATAGATGCTTTTTAAAGTTGTATTGTAAAGCAAAGTCCACTTACCAATGATCAGCCACTATTTTTTTTTAAGTGTAATTAGTTATGCAACCCCTGCTGATTGTTGCCAATCTAAATCAAGCAGCTTTGAGCTGTATTCTTCCTTCAGCACCTACCTCCCTTGCCAATAGATTTTTTTTTTACTTGATTTTCTCCTGGAGCGGCCCTCCTGGCATGGGTTTTGTACACAATTGAAGAAATAAAATACAATGATGTATTTCAAATAAAATCATATTCTCATTAAGGCTTGCCATATCTTTGTCCCAACAGTCAGAATATTTTGTGTAGTATCAATGCTGCATAACACAAATGAGCATATTTTTGCTTTCAAAATTTTTTTAGGAAAGAAAATGGGAAAATATTTTTATTTTTTAAAGATTTTATTTATTTATTTATTTATTTATTTATTTATTTATGAGAGACACATGACATGAACAGAGAGAATGAGAGGCAGAGACACAGGCAGAGGGAGAAGCAGGCTCCATGCAAGGAGCCTGACGTGGGACTCGATCCCAGGTTTCCAGGATCACGCCCTGGGCCGAAGGTGGTGCTAAACCACTGAGCCACCCGGGCTGCCCGGGAAAATTTTTTTAAACTGCCTTTTCTCTCTTTCTGCTTGACAAATAAGAAAATGGTTGCCTAGTGGGAGATTCATGGAGTAGTTGCATTCAAAGTTGTAAGTTGAAGAAGAGGTCTAACAGTTTGGAAGTTTCTTGTTCTTGTAATGATTTAAAACACAATGATTATATTTTTCTAAACAAAATATGGGGACAAATTGTCTCATACATTGTGTGGCAATGGGAGGAAATGTCGGCAATGAGTATGGTCTAGGAAAATATCATGAATAAGTTGTTCTCTTGTAACTAGAGAAGAAAGAAGAGATGATCATAAGCTCTGGAGCAACCTCATGGAGGAATTACAAAGAGACACAGGCAGGTTATTTTACCATATACCCACTAAACATCTCCTCTTATGACTTCAGCCTTATGTTCCCATGTGGTAGGATATTCAAAAGAATATAAAAAAAATATTGTCTTTGAGAAACTTCTGGTATACTTGAGGATGTAGGGTGAGCACACCTAAAGCAACCCGTGAACAATGGATAATAGAGGAGAGTGGGTAATTCTTAGCCATGCTGCACCATCATCCTAATGAAGTTGCTGGGGATGGGGGCGGGAGTAGTTTTCTGTTTCTACAACGGAGCCTAATTTCTTTTATCCAATGGCAGAAACTGATATTTTCCATCCATCTTATATTTTCTCAGTCATTTGGGACCTACCTCTGTCATTTTAGGTTTTTCCCTCTTCCTCCTAATCTCCATCTCCTTCGTTGATGCCAGGAAGAAGGACTCTTTGTAAAATCATGACACTGAAGGAGTGTAGGAAAAGGAGACTGGTCTGTATTGTCTTCAGTGCAGAGCTGGCATCTGCTAGGGTGGACCATTGTGTTTGTTCTTGGCCGTCATGACCCCTCCTGCTTGAATTTGCTGAGATGACCCAAGTGTGCTTGGCTTCTGGTCATGTGATTTACGGTGCTTTAATGCTTCCTCCCACTGACAAACCGTTTTCAGAGGGAATTCTGTTCTCTCTCTTTCTCTCCCTCTCTCTCCAGGCATGGTCCAGACTTGGGCTAGAAAAATGCTTAAAAACCCAGCCAAACTGTTTTTAGACATTGGACAATAGGCAGCGTAGGACCGGGATCCCCGAGAGAAGGAACACATACAGGATGAACTTTGCCCTGCCCCAGCTTTCTGCCTAGAGGGAATTTTCAATATGTAGTGCAGGCAGGGAGAACCCAAGCAGAGCTGGTTGGTTGGTGGTTTTGCTGAGTTGAGGAGTCGGATGTCTGGAGTTTTTGACTGAATGCCATTCTGTGAATGTATTGGATGAAATTCTATAAGTATGGATGGAACAACTCTTGGGGAAAGAAAGATTTCCTGGGAGCTGTAAGTTGAATAATTTCCAGACTAACACAGGACTGGAAGTCATTTGACTTTCACACCCAGAATAGAGAGAACTTGTTAAATATATGGGACAATTATTATAAACCCTAGAAGAGTCCAGGGTAAGTAGTGATACTACATTTTACCAATTGATAAGTCTGCTATTACCCCTAAAATAGCTGGAAAATTATGCTCTAAAGGATCAAATTGTTGAGCAAATAAAGCAATTGCTTGCAGTAAGAGTCTAAAACTCTCTCATAGATTACACCAAAATTTAACATTCAGCCATGGAAAATTCACAGTATCCTGACATATAATCAGAAGGCATAAGACACATAAAGAAGCAAGAAATTGTGACCCATACACAGGAGAAAAAACAAGACAATAGAAATAGGTCCATTAATAATGGAGATGAAACAATTAGCAGGCAGAGATTGTAAAAGAGCTTTTATAAATATGCCCAAGCTTTTAAAGAAACATGAACCTAAAGAGGAAAGACATGGGAAAAATGTGTCAAAAACTAATGGAGACTCTAGGCTGGAAAATAAGATATCCGAAATACATTTTCATCGAACGTGCTTCAAATGTGTTAGACACTTCAGAAGGAAAGATCAGTGAACTTGAAACAGCAACAAAATCTGTCCAGAATGAAGAACAGAGGGAGGGAAAAATAAATAAAAATAAAAACTGAGCTTAAGTAATTTGTGAATAATAAATATCAAGCTAACACACGTATTCTGCGACTGAAGCCCCAGAATCTAAAGTTTTCTGTAAATCTAAAACTTCTCTAAAAAACAAAGTCTATTTAAAAAATAATTAAGGGATAGAGTAAGATATTCTATGATACCACTAATCATAGGAAAGTTAGGATGGGCTATGTTAAGATCAGACACAGTAAATTTCTGGGCACTGAGTATTGCCAGAGATAAAGAGTGACATTTTATAATGGCAAAAAAAAGATGGATTCATTATAAAGACACAGCCAATATAAATGGGTATAAATCTCATAGCAGATATTCAAAATACATGAAGCAAAAATTAGCAGAACTAAAAGGAGAAATAGAGAAATTCACAAATATAGTCTGAAATCTCAACACTGTCTTTCACTAACTGATGTGATAGTAGTAAGAAAAATCAGTGGGGACCCAGAAACAACTACCAACCAACTGGACATAACTAATATTTATAGAACTCTCCACCCATCAGCAGAAGAAAAGACATTCTCTTATTTACCAGAACAGACTGTATTTTGTACCATAACCCAAGAGTCTCAAGTCTCTGACCCACGGTGGACTTGACTTGGAAATCAGCAACAGAAAAATATCTGGACATTTCCCACACATCTGTAAATTAAGCACGATGTTTCTAAACAACCCAATGAGTCAAAGAAGAAATCACAAGGGAAATTAACACCGTTTAACTGAAATAAAATGAAAACATATAAAAATTATAGGATGGCATGTTTTGGTCTGTTCAGCTGCTGTAACAAACATACCATAGACTGGGTGACTTACACAACAGAAAGTTATTTCTCACAGTTCTGGAAGCTGGGAAGTAAGTCCAAGATCAGGCTCAGCCAGCTGGTTTGGTTTCTGGTGAGAACTTTCTTCCTGGCTTCTAGAAGGCCTCTCCTGCTGTGCCCTCACACGGCCTCTCTGTAGTACTCGCATGAATAAGAAATATCAGAAAGGGAGACAGAACATGAAAGACCCCTAACTCTGGGAAACGAACTAGGGGTGGTGGAAGGGGAGGAGGGCGGGGGTTGGGGGTGACTGGGTGATGGGCACTGAGGGGAGCACTTGACGGGATGAGCACTGGGGGTTATTCTGTATGTTGGCAAATTGAACACCAATAAAAAATAAACGTATTAAAAAAATAAAATAAAAAAAAGGAGAAAGTAAGCGATCTCATTTACTCTTCCTTTTGTTCCAAAGCCACTAATCCAGTGCTCATCCCATCAAGTGCCTCCCTCAGTGCCTGTCACCCAGCACTGGGTGTTATGCTATATGTTGGCAAATTGAACTCCAATAAAAATAATTAAAAAAGCACCACTAATCCTATCATGAGGGCCCTACCCTCGACCTCATCCGACTCTACTCATCTTCCAAAAGTCTTATCTCCAAATATCATCATGGTGAGTGTTTAGGGCTTCAGTATTTGGCTTTCGGGGGACACAGTCCTTCAGTCCATAACATGTCGCCAAAATATCGTTCAGTTTTCAAAGCAACAATAACAACAACAAACCCACAAAAACAAAAACCAAAAAGCTCTGGAGAGAACTTTTTCATCCTCCCACACTAGAATTCTGTACTATGAAATAACCCTCTGTCCCTCCTCCCCTAACCCCTGGTAAGCACTGTTTTACTTTATCTCTAAGAATTTAACTTATTATTCTAGGTACTTCAGGTAAGTGGAATTATATGATATGGGTCCTACTGTGTTTGGCCTATTCCACTTAGTATAACATCTTTAAGGTTCATTCAGATTATGGCAGAGCTCCATTCTTTTTAAAAGGCTAAATAATATCCCATTGCATGTACATACCACATTTTGTTTATCTACTGGTCTATCAGTGAACATTTGGGTTATGTTCACTTTCTGGCTATTTGACTAGTACTGTTATGAACATTTATGTACGAACAGGTGTTTGAGTCTCTGATTTCAGTACGTACCCAGAAGTGGAGTTTTTGGATCACATTGTAGTCCAATGTTCAATTTTTTAAGAGACTACCATCCTGCTATCCATAGTGATTGTATCACCTTACATTCCTTCCAGCAATGCACAAACGTCCCATTTTCTCCACATCCCTGTTGAGATCCTTGTTGTCTTATCTTTTTGATAATAGCCACCCTAATGGGTGTGAAGCGGGTTTTATCTCCTTGGGGTTTTGATTTGCACTTCTGTAATTAGTTGTGATGTTGAGCATCATTGCATGGGTCTATTGGCCAGTTGCATGTCTTCTTTGGAGAAATGTCTATTCAAGTCTTTTGCTCAATTTTGGGTTTTTAAATTCTCAGATTAGAAATAAGAAAGGTTTTTAATCAGTTACGTTAAAGAAGGTAGAAAAAGAGCAAAGTAAACTCAAATCAGTATATGTAGGGAAATAGTAAAAACAGGGGATCCCTGGGTGGCGCAGCGGTTTGGCGCCTGCCTTTGGCCCAGGGCGCGATCCTGGAGACCCGGGATCGAATCCCACATCGGGCTCCCGCTGCATGGAGCCTGCTTCTCCCTCTGCCTGTGTCTCTGCCTCATTCTCTCTCTCTCTGTGACTATCACAAATAAATAAAAAAAAAAAAATTAAAAAAAAAAAAAGAAATAGTAAAAACAAATGTGGAAATCGATGAAATAAAAACTAGAAAAATGGACCAAATTGATTAAAACCCCAGTCGATTAATCCTTACTGCCTGAATATTTCTTTAGTCTGCTACCCTTTTAGAGTCTAGGCTCTTAGATACCACGGTACAGTGTAGTAGGAACTTGTTTACCTGTTATTCTCATTTGACAAGGAGAACCGTGTGGTTTTCATCTTGGTAACTCCAGTGTCTGGCGCAGCACCGTGTTAATAATATCTGCTCAATTATTCCTTGACCAATTCACAACTTTGCCTCATAAATTCAAAATGATAAGATAGAGGTTTGAGGTAGGTGTGAAGGAGAAGAACTACCATGACTTCAAGTGCTTTAACGAAACCTCAGATGCGAGGCCTTCTGGCCAAGCGTCTGCGATTTCATATCGTTGGAGCCTTCGCTGTATCCCTGGGGGTTGCAGCTTTTTATAAGTTTGCTGTGGCTGAACCAAGAAAGAAGGCATACGCAGATTTCTACAGAAATTATGATTCCATGAAAGATTTTGAGGAGATGAAGAAGGCTGGTATCTTTCAGAGTACAAAGTGAATTTGGAATATAAAGAATTTCTTTGGGTTGTGTTTCATTGAAGCTTGACTGTCCTATGTTCCTGAGCTATGAAACACGAACACTGGGTTATGGAATAGTTTCTCTTAATAAACAACTAAAAAAAAAAACCAAAATGATAAGATAGGACAGGGCAGACATATGTAAACCACATAGGACAGCGAGGGAAGTGTAGGGAAAGGACACAACATCTAGAATCAGAAAACTCACCTCTTAATTGTGTTACTCTACACCAATTCTTGTTGCTGGATGGATCCTCATCTGTAAATTGGGTGCAACTTAAATGATAAATATGAAAAAAATGAGGCAGCCCCGGTGGCTCAGCGGTTTAGCGCTGCCTTCAGCCCAGGGCCTGATCCTGGAGACCCGGGATCGAGTCCTGGGTCGGGCTCCCTGCATGGAGCCTGCTTCTCCCTCTGCCTGTGTCTCTGCCTCTCTCTCTCTCTCTCTCTGTCTGTTTTTCATGAATAAATAAATAAAATCTTTAAAAAATATATGAAAAAAACGTTGTGCTTCTTAATCCCCTTGGATTCCCCATTCGCTAAAAATAATTTCAACGATTCAGAGTTGAGGGCTAAACTTGGTTTGCTCCGTCGAATCCTGCTCTATTTCCCATTGGTTCTGTACGGTGTCCCCACATGTGCCTCTTCATCTGAAAACTCACCCTCTTTTGCGTCACCTTCTTTGAATTGTCATTCCAGCCAAATCACTCCACACGAGAACCTTGAGGTCAAGTACGACGCCTTGTCCTCTTTGTCTTCCTTGAACCTAGCAAGTTCCTGGCATAGAGGAGAGCATAATAAATCATTGTTGAACAGTAGAGTAGAACAGTAGGAACTGGTACAGAGCCTGGAGAAAGGAAAAACGGCCTAATACTTTATTTCTGAAAGAAACTAACGTAGGGTCCTCTTCTCAACAGTTCCAATATCTTTTATTTATTTATTTATTTATTTATTTATTTATTTATTTATTTATATTATTTTTATTTTATTTTATTTTTCAGTTCCAATATCTTTATGTAACACTTGTCACTCGAAATGCCAAGGATGAGGTTCCGTATTCGGTTCTTGGCAGGCTTTTGCCAGGACCTCATTGATACCAGACTCCAAATTGTTTTCAGACTATCTGGCAAATCTCTGTCCTGTTCTACAAGCGTTGGAGAGCTTTTCTCCCTGGCACACATTTTCCATACCGTGCTTTCCTCATCCACCGAGACTTGTGGAATGTGTCCATGCTTTCAAAGCAAAATAGAAACCGTGAACAGGAAAAGGGAAACTGTAAACCTGACTGCGAACTAGCACAAGGTAGAAAACTGCGAAGCTGGAAGTTCCTGAAAGTCGGTCTACAGTCAAATCGCAACAGACTTGTCTCTCCTCTGCGTCCAAACCACATCCATCCTTTCAGTCCCTACTCCAGTCCCAGGTCCTTTATCACCAGACCATTCATTACCCAGTGCCCTCCGTTCATCTGAATTTCTGTAGCATTTATAAGTGGTGCCACAGAAGCTAGTGCCTGTTTAAACCCTGTCCTGTCAACCTAATTATGTCTGTGCCACACTATATTTTTGAAAATGCTTTTACATCGACCTCATTCGGTCTTCGCAGTTCTTTGGAGAAGGTATGGGTGTTAATGCACCCATTTTACAGGTCCGAGTCAGAGGGTCTCAGGGACTTACACACGGTTACGCACCTGACTGGTATAAAGTTTCTGATTTCAAACATGTTCACTGGCCTTCCCGACTGTTTCACGTGGTTTGTGCAAACCTGGCCTTGTTTTACTCATTTCCAGCGTAAGCACAATCTGTCTTCCCATGAGAGCCTAGTGGAATGCTAGGCACAAAGCAACATGCTTGGTGATTTCTTTCTTTCCTTTTTTTTTTTTTTAAGATTTTATTGATTTATTCATGAGAGACACGGAGAGACAGGCAGAGACACAGGCAGAGGGAGAAGCAGCCTCCATGTGGGAAGCCCGATGCGGGACTGGATCCCGGGACTCCGGGGTCATGCCCTGGGCCGAAAGTGGACACTCAGTTGCTGAGCCACCCAGGAGTCCCTGCTTAGTGATTTCTATTTGTCTACCTCAAAGCATCTGTTGGTACAAAATTCACATTTGTCCTTAAAAGATCGTATTTCTGCTCTTTTGTCATGTTAAATGATCCTTGCTTCAGATTTTAACTAGCTCCTCAGGTACTGATTTGTAATGAGGCCTAGAATAATAGAAAATAGAAAAAAAAAAAAAAAACAAGCTGTGAGGAAACTTGAGATCATATAAGCTACCTCTCTTCTTTTCCAGCTCAAAATTGATCGTTCCTTCAGATAAAGGGCCTGGCAACTCGGCCGAGGAACCAGTTCCACATGGCTCTGTTGGTGGTGGGCGCTTCCACCCTCCTTATGAGGCATAGAGTTGAGCACATGACTCGGGTCCAGACAGCCGCCTGATGCCCTCGTCAAGGTTGTTGGTTCAGCAACAGGCACATGATTTAAGAACAGCCAATCGGAATTCTCCCTGAGAGTTTTATCTTTTCGCCAGCGCTTTGGGGAAATGGACTTTTTCAGTGAGTCCTGGGCTCTGAGCCTCCATCCTACTCATACATGGAGAGACTGTACCCGAGTACAGCCATTGGAGTCCTGTACCTTGCCACACCTTAACTAACACCAAACCTGGTCTTTTCAATTAATAATTCTCTTCAATGCTTAAAACTGGTTCAAGTTGTACTTTTGTTACTTAAAAATTGAAAAGAGTATGGACTAATTCATCTGTCACTCTACAGAAGAGGAGACTCATGTCTAGAAATGATTTAGTGAAAAAGACACAAGTCTAGTTAGTGACCATGTCTGGAAAGAAATAACCCAGGCCACTATAATTTTAGTAGAAGAGCTTTTGTTTGGAGTACATTTCAGAGCCGGACTGGTGACACAGGGCCAGAGAAGCCACGTAAAGTTGCTCAGTGTCACATAGGGAGTAAGGGACAAGGTTAATACTCAAATTCAGTTCTGTTTGACTCCAACCTATGATCTTTTTCTGTACCAGAGACCTTCACATTTCTCTGCTTTTATCTGAGCTTTTCATTTGACTGTTGAGAAAAATAAAGCTCAGAAAGTTTTTCCACTTGTTCGTACCATTTAGTGGCAGAGCCAGAAATTATTCACCAAACACCAAACACTTAGATAATGCTGTGAGTCCCGAACATAAGCACTCATGGGTACCCCTTGGCTTTTGTGTAACCGGGATACTAGCTGACAAGGGAATTATTTGCTTTGCATTATACTCGAGTTGGTATTCCCACTCACAGCACCCAAATGTTTAGGCTTCTGGACTCCAGAGCTTTAAAGAAACTCTTGAAAACATAGATGTTCCATCCTCTGATCGGGGTTGTATTTGTCAGGGTTTTCCAGAGAAACAGAGCAACCTGGGCATAGATGTACATGTAGGTATGGATATAAAGGAAGAGACTTATTATGGGGAGTCGACTCACCTGATTATGCAGACAGAGAAGCTCCACAGTCTGCCCTCCGCAACTGGAGACCCAGGAAAGCCCATGATGTGGTTCTCGTCCAAACTGGACGGCTTGAGAGCCAGGGGAGCTGATGGTGCGAGTCCTAATCTGAGTCCAAAAACCTGAGAGCCGGAGCCCCTGGGGGGCTCAGATGGTTAAGCATCTGCCTTCGACTCAGGTCATGATCCCGGGTTCCTGGGGTGGAGCCCTGCGTCGGGCTCCCTGCTCAACTGGGGAGCCTGCTTCTCCCTCTCCCTCTGCTGCTCCCCCACCGAGCTCATGCTTTCTGTCTCTGTCTCTCTCAAATAAATAAATAAATAAATAAATAAATAAATAAATAAATAAGTCTTTAAAAAAACAAAACGAAACGAAAACAAAATCCCAAGAGCCAAGAATGTTGATGTTGGAGGGCAGAAGACAGATGTCCCAGCTCAAGCAGAGAGCAGCTTCTCCTGTTCTCTGCCTTTGTGTTCCACTCAGACCCTCGGTGATTGGATGACCCCCTCCCACCTTGGGGAGGACGGCCCCTCTTACTCAGCCTGGTACGACTTCTAACCGGTTGCAGAAACACCCTCATAGACACACTCAGAAATGATGCTCCACCAGCTGTCCTGGGCGTCCCTTAGCCCACCCAAGTTGACAAAAGCAGCCATCACAAGGGGGCGGGGCTGCCTAGCAAGTGTCCTCTGCCAGGATGATGAGTCAGCCCAGGTGGCCTCTTAGGGCCAAGGCCAGGAAACGCTCCAGGAGGCAGGGGTAAAGCCACGGCAAGACCCTTCTGATGGTTACAGTGGAAGAGACCAAGTCTGTTGTTGTGTCTCAAGGAACAATATGGATCTGAGGATGGAGAAGAAAGCCAGTGGGTGGAGATCGAAGTAGCACAGGAACAGGGTGGGTGCTCAGGTACAAAGGCAAGAGTGACCGTGGGGGTCTAGGAATGTCACGTCACGTGGTGCAGGGACGCTCGTGTTACTGGTCTGCACTGCACGGCGCTTTGACAGATGCAGCCTGGCTTATAGGAGACATCGGCAATATTTAGGGGAGTTTGGGAATTCCACTTCAGAACATACGTGGTCCGCCGACTTCGCCTTCCTAATCATCGTGGGTGAGGGCCTGTGTGATGCTTCTTCGCCACCATCAGGCTTCCCCGTGAAAAAACTCTTTGCTACTTTAATACCTAAAAACTATTAGCCATTAAATTCACGTTTGCTTGATTATTAGGGAGGTTAATCATCTTTTTTTTCATAGGTCCATATTTGTTATTTTCCTTCTGTGAATTATTTGCTAAATATCCTTTGCCTACTTTTGCTTTGGGATTTGAGTGATTTTTTTTTAAATTGATTTGTGAACGTTCTTTATAGATTAAGAATATTATCTTATCAGCATGTTTCTTATAATTAGTTTCCTTGGTAAGTAAATTTCATTTAAAGTTTTATTGTGTTTATTGGGTTTTAATTTCATTTAAAGTTTGATTGTGTTTGATGTAGAGATGTCTTTTTCACTCATTACATTTAAGCTTAGAAAGTTTTTCTCTGTCACAAGATCTTTAAGCTCTTTGAGGTTTTATCCTCCCGATTTATTTATTTGGTTGCCATTTAGCAGATAAGTTAGCCTGGCTTTGTTCTATTTTGTGGTATGTTGTAAAACGCATATTTTTTCCTTACAATGAAAAATTCTTTGGTACTATTTGTTGAGTAATCCATCCATCCATTTACCTGTTAAATGTGATACTTGTTTGTTTGTTTGAGAGAGAGAGAGAGAGAACAAGCAGGTGGAGGGGCCGAGGGAGGGGAGCCCGACACGGGCCTGGATCCCAGGACCCCAGATCATGACCTGAGCCGAAGGCAGGTGCTTAACTGACTAAGCCACCCGGGCGCCCCTAATATACTTGTTTTATCACATATTAATACAATATTTTCTACCAGTTATTTCAGGCTTATCATATTTAAACCTTAACGATGGTAGCTTTGGAGTATTTCTTAAATGTGTGGCAACGCCAGTCCCTGTTTGTTTCACTTGGCTTGTAGAATAATTGATCGTTGCCACCATTATCCGTTTATTATTCTCTATAAATCTGAGAATTGCTTAGTCAGTTTTCCCCAGAAATGTTATGGGAACTGTGTGAAAACAGTCATTGTCCCTGCCCTAATGAAGTATAATTTACAAAAGGAGAGAGACGGTAACCATATAAACAAGCAAGTGAATATATAATTTTAGAGAAGACATGCACCGCAAGCAATGAATACAGTTTGGTGACTGAAAATGAGAGTATGTGGGATTTAGAAGGCTGGTAGGGAGGCGACTAACATAGCACGTGCAGGCAAGAGCTTCCTAAAATCTTTAGAGCCAGGGTCTGAAGACTTGGAAGATCCAGGTACCCAAGGAGCAAGAAGTAAGGACAGACAAGGCAACTGGAACAGAATATGCAAAGGCCCCGTGGTGAGGCTACCCGAGCACGTTTGAGAAGCTTAACCAAGGTGAAGGGGCTGACACATCACAGGCAGGAGTGGGAGGCAGGTGATGAGGCTGAGCAGGATGACGAGGGCAGAGCTAGGAGTGTGGAGCGTGTTGAAGGTGCAATGGGAACTTGTCAACGGTATGATCAGATGTGTTTTAAAAGGATTATTCTAAAAAAAAATAAAATAAAATAAAAGGATTATTCTAGCTGCTTTGTGGAAAATACATGTTGGGAGGTAGGAGCGAGAGGACGCGGGTCCACGAGGCTGTTGCAGTAGCGTGTGTCATACGTGACGCTATTATTCATTGTTGCATATTTGTTTTGTATTCAGTTACTGTATTAAAAATCCTGATTCTTATAATTCTAGAGATTTCTAGGTTCATTTATTGAGATTTACAGATATATAAACATCTTCAATTAATAACATTTTTTCTGTAAAATATTAATTTTATCTCTCGTACCAGTTTCATCTCTTGTAGCCGTGCTTAGGCATTCCAGAGACGGAAGCTAAAGTAGCAAATGTGACGGTGGTGGTTTTTTCTTTTCTGTCATTTTAATGGCAGTGCCTCGTGTGTGCCATAATTAGATAGCATGATGCATTGTGTCTCAGAAGGCTATTTTTATCATGTTATATTTTTATTTTTATTTATTTATTTTTTAATAATAAATTTATTTTTTATTGGTGTTCAATTTGCCAACATACAGAATAACACCCAGTGCTCATCCCGTCAAGTGCCCCCCTCAGTGCCCGTCATCCATTCACCCCCACCCCCCCCCCTCCTTCCACCATCCCTAGTTCGTTTCACAGAGTTAGGAGTCTTTATGTTCTCCCTTTCCAATATTGTTATATTTTTAAACGTGGTTTCATGCGTAATAGATACGTGGCTGCATCAATGCCATCTTTGGTGTCTACATGATGGTCACGTTGTGCTTCTCTTGGTTGTGGGCTTAACTCCTCTCCTGGTCACACCTTTCATGAATCGTATCTTCAAAATCCAGCTCGGGCGACTCTGTGGCGGGGGAGATCACTGGCTACACTAAGGAGCCCTGGAGGAAGGAAATTAGTTAACTTCCATTGTCACACAGGATTATCCGGTTCTAGACTTTCAAGACTTTGCAAATGTGTCCATAAACATAACCTCTTCTTGAGTTCATTTGCTAGTTTTTACCTGGTGAGACTTGGTCCTGCATGCAGGAAGGGACAGAAAGGAGAGAAAGGAAAGAGCCAGGAAGAAAATATGACATGGTCAAAAGTGCAAAGAATTGGGTATTTTTTTTTTTTTAATTTTTAAAAAAAATTTAAGTTCAATTAGCCAACATATAGTACTCATTAGTTTCAGATGTGGTGTTCAATAATTGATCAGTTCTGCATAACACCCATGCTTATCCCATCACGTGCCCCCCTTCATGCCCATCACCCGCCACCCCAACCCCTCCTCATCCCCTCCAGCCACCCTCAGTTTGTTTCCTGTAGTTAAGAGTCTCTCATGGTTGTTCGTCCTCTCTGATTACTTCTCATTCAGTTTTCTCTCCCTTCCCCTATGATCCTTTGCACTATTTCTTAGATTCCCCATATGAGTGAAAGCATATGTTTGTCCTTCTCTGACTCACTTCACTCAGCATAATCCCCTCCAGTTCCATACACGTCGAAGCAAATGGTGGGGATCTGTCCTTTCTAATGGCTGAGGAATATCCCACTGTATACACAGACCACAGCTTCTCTATCCATCATCTGTCGATGGACACCGAGGCTCCTTCCACAGTGTGGTTACTGTGGACATTGCTGCTGTGAACATCGGGGTGCAGGTGTCCCGGCGTTTCACTGCATCTGTATCTTTGGGGTAAATCCCCAGCAGTGCAATTGCTGGGTCATAGGGAAGATCTTTTTTTAAGTCTTTGAGGAACCTCCACACAGTTTTCCAGAGTGGCTGCGCCAGGTCACATTCCCACCAACAGTGCAGGGGGGCTCCCCTTGCTCCACATCCTCTCCAATATCTGTGTTTTCCTGCCTTGTTAATTTTCCCCATTCTCACTGGTGTGAGGTGGGATTTCATGGTGGTTTTGATTTGTATTTCCGAGTGATGTGGAGCATTTTCTCATGTGCCTGTTGGCCATGTCTAGGTCTTCCTCTGTGAAATGTCTGTTCATGTCTTTTGCCCATTTCATGATTGGATTGTTTGTTTCTTTGCTGTTGAGTTTTGTAAGTTCTTTCTAGATCTTGGAAACTGCCCTTCACCTGCTAGGTCATTTGCAAATATCTTCTCCCATTCTGTAGGTTCTTTTAGTTTTGTTGACTGTTTCCTTTGCTGTGCAGAAGCTTTTTATCTTTATTAAGTCCCAATCATTCATTTTTGCTTTTGTTTCTCTTGCCTTTGGGGACATGTCTATCAAGAAATTGGCTGCAGCTGAGGTAGAAGAAGTTGTCGCCTGTGTTCTCCTCTAGGATTTGGATGGATTCCTGTCTCACATTTAGATCTTTCATCCATTTTGAGTTTATTTTTGTGTCTGGTGTAAGAGAATGGTCTAGTTTCATTCTTCTGTACGTGGCTGTCCAATTTTCCCAACACCATTTATTGAAGAAACTGTCCTTTTTCCAGTGAATAGTCTTTCCTGCTTTGTCAAATATTAGGTGACCATAGAGTTGAGGGCCCACTTCTGGGTTCTCTATTCTGTTCCATTGATCCATGTGTCTGTTTTTGTGCCAGGACCACACTGTCTTGATGACCACAGCTTTGTAGTACAGCTTGAAATCCAGCATTGCGATACCCCCAGCTTTGGTTTTCTTTTTCAACATTCCTCTGGCTATTTAGGATGTTTTCTGGTTCCATACAAATTTTAGGATTATTTGTTCTAACTCTGTGAAAAAATGTTGATGCTATTTTGATAGGGATTGCACTGAATGTGTAGATTGCCCTGCATAGCACAGACATTTTCACAATATTTATTCTTCCCATCCATGAGCATGGACTGTTTTTCCACCTCTTTGTGTCTTCCTCAATTTCTTTCATGAGTGTTCTATAGTTTTTAGGGTACAGATACTTTAGCGGTTTGGTTAGGTTTACTCCTAGGTATTTTATGGTTTTTAGTGCAATTATAAACGGGATTGATTTCTTAATTGAGACTAAAGACTCTTCATAGTTAGTGTGTAGAAGTGCCACTGATTTCTGGGCATTGATTTCGTATCCTGCCACATTGCTGAATTGCTGTATGAGTTCTAGCGATCTTGGGATGGAGTCTTTTGGGTTCTCCAGATACAGTATCACATCATCTGTGAAGAGGGAGAGTTTGACTTCTTCTTTGCCAATTTGGATGCCTTTTATTTCTTTTTTTTTCTTTTATTTCTTTTTGTTGTCTGATTGCTGAGACTAGGACTTCTAGTACCATGTTGAGCAGCAGTGATGACAGTGGACATTCTTGTTGTGTTCCTGACCTTAGAGGAAAAGCTCTCAGTTTTTCCCCATTGAGAATGATATTCGCTTTGGGCTTTTTATAGATGATTTTTATGATACTGAGGATGATACTGAGGACTGTTCCCTCTATCCCTACACTGCTGAGAGTTTTTATCAAGAAAGGATGCTGCATTTTGTCAAATTCTTTTTCTGCATCAATTGAGAGGAACATATGGCCCTTGTCCTTTCTTTTATTAATGTGATGTATCACGCTGATTGATTTGCAAATGTTGAACCACCTTGCAACAGGAAAAAAATTCCAATTGGTCGTGGTGAATAATTCTTTTAATGCAGCATTGGATCCTATTGGCTAGTATCTTGGTGAATATTTTGGCAACCATGTTCATCAGGGATAGTGGTCTGTAATTCTCCTTTTTGACAGAGACTTTGTCTGGTTTTGGGATCAAGGTAATGCTGGCCTCATCGAGTGAGTTTTGCTTCCATTTCCATTTTTTGAAACAGCTTAAGAAGAATAAGTACTATTTCTTCTTTAAATGTTTGGTAGGATTCCTCTGGGAAGCCGTCTGGTCTTGGGCTCTTGTTTTTGGGAGGTTTTTGATGACTACTTCAATTTCCTCCCTGGTTATGGTTCTGTTCAGATTTTATATTTCTTCCTATTTCAGTTTTGGTACTTTATAAGTTTCCAGGACTGCATCCATTTCTTCCAGATTGCCTAATTTGTTGGCATATAGTTGCTTATAATATGTTCTTAAAATTGTTTGTATTTCGTTGGTATTGGTCATGATCTCTCCTCTTTCATTCATGATTTTATTAGTTTGGGTCCTTTCTCTTTTCCTTTTGATAAGTCTAGCTAGAGGTTTGTCTGTTTTATTAATTTTTTCAAAGAACCAGGTTTTAGTTTCATTGATCTGTCCTACTATTCTTCTGGTTTCTATTTCATTGAGTTCTGCTCTAATCTTTATTATTTATTGGTTTAGACTTTATTTTATGTTCTATCTCTCTCTCTAGCTCCTTTAGGTGTAAGGTTAGCTTGTGTATTTGAGATTTTTCTAATTTTTTTGAGAAAGGCTTATATTGCAATGTACTCCATCTTAAGACTGCCTTTGCAGTATTGCAAAGATTTTGAACAGTTGTGTTTTCATTTTCATTTGTTTCCATGAATTTTTAAAATTCTTCTTTAATTTCCTGGTTGACCCATTCATTCTTTAGTAGGTTGCTCTTTAACCTCCAAGTGTTTGAGTTCCTTTCAAATTTTTCTTGTGGATTGAGTTTCAAGACATTGTGTTCTGAAAATATGCAGGGAATAATCCCAGTCTTTTGGTACTGGTTGAGACCTTATTTATGACCAAGTATGTGATCTATTCTGGAGAATGCTCCATGTGCACTCAAGAAGAATGTGTATTCTATTACTTTTGGATAGAATGTTCTGAATACATCTGTGAAGTCCATCTGGTCAGTGTGTCATTCAAAGCCCTTGTTTCCTTGTTGATCTTCTGCTTAGACAATCAGTCCATTGCTGTGAGTGGGATATTAAAGTCCTCTACTCTTATTGTATTATTATCAACAAATTTCTTTAATTTGGTTAGTAATTGGTTTATATAATTGGCTGCTCCTAAGTTAGTAACATAAATATTTATAATTGTTAGATCTTCTTGTTGGAAAGACCTTTTAAGTATGATATAGTGTCCCTCTTCATTTCTTGCTATAGTCTTTGGTTTAAAATCTAATTTT
Source organism: Canis lupus familiaris (assembly GCF_011100685.1). Lineage (NCBI taxonomy): Eukaryota > Metazoa > Chordata > Mammalia > Carnivora > Canidae > Canis > Canis lupus. Next base: position 91,337,778 of record NC_049224.1, on the reverse strand, counting down.
TCTAATATAAGGATTGCTATCTTTTCTTTGCTTTCTTTTGAGGTCCATTAGCATGATAAATTGTTCTCCCGCCCCCTTTCACTTTCAATCTGGAGGTGACTTTTAGTCTAAAATGAGTCTCTTGCGGATAGCATATAGATGGATCTGGCTTTTTTATACAATCTGGTAACCTGTGTCTTGGAGTATTTAACCCATTCACATTTAAAATAACTATTGAAAGAAATGAATTTAGTGCTATTTTATTACCTGTAAGGTCCCTGTTTCTGTAGATTGTCTCTGTTTCTTTCTGGTCTATGTTACTTTTGGGCTCTCCCTTTGCTTACAGGTTCCCCTTTACTATTTCTTGCAGGGCTGTTTAGTGGTCACATATTCTTTTAGTTTCTGCCTGTCCTGGAAGCTCTTTATCTCTCTTTCAATTCTGAATGACAGCCTTGCTGGATAGAGTATTCTTGGCTCCATGTTTTTCTCATTTAGGACCCTGAATATATCCTGCCAGCCCTTTCTGGCCTGCAGGTCTCTGTGGAGAGGTCAGCTGCCAGCCTAATGTTTCTACCACTGTAGGTGAAGAACCTCTTGTCTAGAGCTGCTTTGAGGATTTTCTCTTTATCTCTGAAGTTTGCCAGCTTCACTATTATATGTTGGGGTGTTGATCTATTTTTATTGATTTGGGGATGGGTCCTTTCTACCTCCTGGACTTGAATGCCTGTCTCCTTCCCCAGATTAGGAAAGTTCTCAGCTATAATTTTCTCAAATACCTCCTCTCTCTCTCTCTCTCTCTCTCTCTCTCTGTCTGTCTTTCATCTTCCTCGGGGACTCCAATAATTCTAATATTGTTTTGTGTTATGGCATCACTGATTTCTCAAAGCCTCCCCTCATGATCCATTAGTTGCTTTTCTCTTTTCCTCAGCTTCCTTCCTTTCTATCAACTTGTCTTCTATGTCACTTACTCTCTCTTCTGCCTTATTTAACCCTAACTGTTAGAGTATCCAATTTAGACTTCATCTCAGTTAGACCATTTTTAAATTCAGCCTGATTAGATTTTATTTCTGCACTAAGATTCTCTTGTGTCTTTTATGCCTTTTTCAAGCCCAGCTAGTAACTTTATACTTGTTATCCTGAATTCCATCTCTGACATTTTACTTATATCCATACCAATTAGATCTCTGGCAGAGTATTACCTCTGGTTCTTTCTTTTGTTTTGAATTCCTCCTTCTAGTCATTTTACCCAGAAAAGGATGGATGAACAGGTAAGCAAAATAAAAAATATCAATCATGACCCAAGCAAAATACACACTAGACAAACTTGAAGAGATTAGAAGCCAAAAAAGAAAAGAAAAAGAAAGAAAAAGAAAAAAAGGGGGGGAGGATGTGGGGAGAGAGAATATAATCTTACAGGGTGGACAAACAGGGTCATCCACTCGGTCCTGAGTGTATTTTGGTCTGTGTGTTAGAACACACTAAATCCCAAAATTGTAAAGAAAGCAAAATATATGTGTGTGTATATATATTATATATACATATACATATATAATATATATACACATGTAAATATGTATATGCAAATATATAGCAAATACAAATATGTATATGCAAAAATAAAATTGAATATAGTGAAAGGAAGCCAATAATGAAGAATATATCCATAAAATGTAAATGTAAACACTGAAAGTGTAAAAAAGACTTAAAAACAAAGAGTTGATAAAATAAGAAACTAATTGAAAAGAGAAAAAAAGGAAAAAAGAAATGGAAAATTTTAAACTGAAAGATAAACGAGTCATGAGAAAACCCCCCTTGAATTCTGTGTACTGCTTTCCCCTAGTGCTGGAGTTCTGCGGTTCGGTGTGGCCCATCGACGCGCTGTTCACCTGTTCTCCCAGCCGGTCCTCTGGGGAGGGACCTGCCACGCAGCTTCTCAGGTGTCCTTGCCTGGGCTGACCCCTCGCCGCCCCTTGCCGCCCCTTGCCAGGTGTACGCCGCTTTTGGTTGCTCTGTGTGGCTTTTGTTCCCTGAAGGTTTTCGTGCCTCTTTAGGGGATGAAAACACAAATGGCCACTCCCGGGTCTCCAGCCCCAGAGCTGAGAGATCGTAGCCCCTGTCCTCTGTAACCCTCGGGATGAGTGCTCTTGCCCTTCGTGCCACCAGCCTCTGCAGACTCCTGCGGTGAGCACCCACTCGCATCCCCAGGGATGGGGCAGGGTCGCTGTGTGTCTGCACTTTGCATCCCCGGATCCCGTGCCACCTCCTCTGCTCCTCTGGGGGGAAGGTGACGGGTCGTCCCTGTTCTGCCCTTACAGGGCCCTGCCCTGAGAGCTGTTGTCCCACCGTGCACTGTCCTGACCTACCTCCCCGGGAGGGCAGGCGGCCTCTGCGTTCCTGTCCTTCGCAGGCCCCATGAGAGAGCTGTGGCCAGGTTGTGGTGTGGCTGCCAACCGACCCGAGAGTCCTCCTAGGCTCGCTAAGTGGAGCCAATCTCCCTGCTCCAGTGCTTGGGAACTCTGCTGGCTCAGGTTGGGCTCCTCGGTTCTTCCTGCGGCTCCAGGAATCCAAGACCACACCGTCCCTCCTTGGATCCTGCCCTGCTTCGCCACCTGAGCACCTTTCGGGCCGGGCCGTCTCTCGGGTTCTGGTGTTGTGCTTCGGGCTCTCACCTTCTGGTACCGGCCTATGGGGCACCCCCCCCCGCCATTTATCTTCCCATGTGTCCACTCAGATCCACTCCTCTGCTCCTTCGACCTTGCAAAAAGTGGTCACTTTTCTGCTTGTAGGGCTTGTAGGGCTCCAGTGATTCTTTCCTTACATCTCAGGTTGAATTCATGGGTGTTCAGGATGATTTGGTTGTCACCTCGCTAAATCCAAGGGCCCAGAGGAAGCGAGATCCCCTAGGCTCCTGCCGTCTTGCCGCCCTCCTGGGGCTTTGTTCACTGCGTGGTTCGTATGCCACCTTGGCCCTTAGCAGTCGTACAGCTCTCGGCGGCTTGCTGAACCCTAAGGGATAAGGGTTTTTTATAGGAGGGCTGTGTGGATCGGGTGATAACATTTAAGTAAAGAATTGAATCCAGCGGCTGGCATCAGGGAATTCTTAGATAAATATTTTAAGATGAGCATAGCCACTGTGTTAAACGCTGTTTTGTGCTAAAGTGTTAACTCCTTCAATTTTCCCAGCAACCTTATGAAGAGGGTGTTATCATCACTGTCTAGTTTTACAAAGGGGGGAAATGAGACACGAAAAGTCTGATTAGCCTGAGATCCCACTGCAAGTTAGTGGCAGCGCTGGGATGGGAACTCGGCAGTGTAGCACCCGAGGCCCTGCTCACGACCGCCACTCGATATGACCTCTTGCTTTAAGAGTATACGTGTCTTCCTATATTCACTAAGCGGGCAAGCCCTGAGGAACCAGGCAGTACTACTGCTCCATTCTACACATGAAGGCAGGGAAGCCCAGGGTGCTAAGTGACCGCCCAGGCCATAAAACAAGTGAATACCCAAACTAGGACTCAATCCTGGTCTCTTCATTCCATTTTGCATCATTTGCAAGTAGAAGGGCCTTCCAGTATCTCTACTTTGGGATGTTTTTCAGGCTTCCTCTTGGGGTCTTGGGTGGATTTCAAGTGTTGTAAGGTGGCAAGGGGCATTTATATGCATTGCATGGTAACTATCAATCAATTTTTAAAGACTTTTCTTTAGGTCAATGATTTTATTTCAAGGGCTTTAGTTACAAGCCTTTGTGGATCTTCAGGATTCATTACAAGTGATTATATTTGTTATATATATATATATATATATATATATATATATATATATACATTTTTAAATATTTTATTTATTTATTCATGAGAGACACAGAGAGAGGGGCAGAGACACAGGCAGAGGGAGAAGCAGGCTCCATGCAGGGAGCCCGACGTGGGACTCGATCCCGGGTCTCCAGGATCACGCCCTGGGCTGAAGGCAGGCGCTAAACGGCTGAGCCACCAGGGCTGCCCTATATTTGTTATATTTTAAATGCAGAGGAAAATGAGCCAAAAGCAAAAACTGAACAAAAGAGTAAAATAAAATCTCTATGCCTCTAAGTCTCTTAAGTTTCCTTAAGGCTTAATTCTCCTGATCTAACTTGGATTTCTAGCTCAGGTCCAGTAAGTACAAGCAGCACCATGCTTCAGGATGGCAAAATGGATTCATTCCCAAGGTGGAAAAGCAGCAGCTATAACACTGATCCCGACTTTCTAATTGTCCAATATGATAATACCAGAGATTCATTCCTATGGAGAAAACCTTCCCCAGTGGACTCATCTGCTACTATTTGATAAGGACTGAATGGAGGCCTTAGGAACTTAGATTTTAGGGACGTTATCCATTAGCAGTTCATTGTCGGGGGTCTTCACAATAATTTCTCTCTCTGTTCCCTGAAGTTTCCGTATTGTAACATGGAGCTCCAGCAATTTTTTCCTGGCTCCTCTTTCCACTGTTGTTGCACTGAACCTGAGTAAGTATCACCACACATCAGGTGCGTGGGATGGCATCACAAGAATTCCCCTGCACGGCTTCAGCCTATCTTGGGATAAATCTCAACTCCACGAGTTGGCAAGGACAACTTCATCTCTTGAAGTGGTCCATTTGTTTCCTGAGACGGGGAACTCATCACATCCCCACCATCACTGTGATCACCCATAACGTTTCCTGAGAACGCACCATAGGCTGAGTGCTCTCCATATATGCCCTCTTTCATCCTTTCAACAACTTCATGAGGTAGTTATTATCACTCAAGTTTTACAGAAGAGAAAACAAAGGCCCAAATTAAAAAAAAAAAAGAAAAAAAAAACTAGCTGATAGTTTTACAATAGTGGAGATAAAATTGAACCCAGTCCTTTATTGGTTCTGAGAGAAGTCTCTGTGGTCAACCTCTGCATCCTAATTGAGAAGCCGTGGTTAGAAGATGGCATCATTTCCACCAAGGGGATCAAGAGGAAGATTTATTTCTTCCTTCATATCTCAACACTCCGGCTGCTGACATAACCCAATTCCTTTATCATACCATGCTGGGAGCACAAGGACTTTTCCAGGTCCTGACAGTTTTGCAGTTACAATTAGTGAGTCTATACACATTGCTATCTTCCATTGCATATTTTAGAAGCAACATAGGCTTAGGCAGTAGAGGGGACTGTGATGTCATGCTGCTTGGATTTGAGGCTAAGTTCCCCAACCAGTTACCTGTATGACGATGGGCAAATTACTTTACTCTGTCCCCACACCTTCCAGATGGGGATGTTGTGAAGATTTGAAGAATTCGTAGGTGTCAAACACTACTGGACACTTGGTAAAGCCATATGAATGGGTTTTCTGTTAGTATCGTCACAAATTAGCCCAGCCTGATTTCCTGCCTCTTTCTGTATTCCTACTTCTCAGAGCACTGGGGCTGGTTGGGGCTGGTTGGGGCTGGTTGGGGCTGGTTGGGGCTGCCTGGGACTGGTTGGGGCTGGTTGGGGCTGCCTGGGGCTGGTTGGGGCTGGTTGGGGCTGCGTGGGACTGGTTGGGGCTGGTTGGGGTTGGTTGGGCCTGTTGGGGCTGGTTGGGGCTGGTTGGGACTGGTTGGGACTGGTTGGGGCTGCGTGAGACTGGTTGGGGCTGGTTGGGGTTGGTTGGGGCTGGTTGGGGTTGGTTGGGGCTGGTTGGGGCTGGTTGGGGTTGGTTGGGCCTGTTGGGGCTGGTTGGGGCTGGTTGGGGTTGGTTGGGGCTGGTTGGGGTTGGTTGGGCCTCTTGGGGCTGCCTGTCCTGAGACTGAATGTGCTTTAGTATTTCATTTCCATTTGGGGGCTCACTGTGGTTTCACCAAGAACCTGTCTCTCTTTCCCATCACTTGACCCATGTCCACACTGTTCCTGGATTTCTTGGTGCCACTTCCCTGCTTACAAGCCAGGATGGCTCCTTGGAGTTTCTCTTGTGGGGTCCGCACTTTGAGGCACACAGAAGTGAGCCTCACTCTACCTGCCCGTCCTTGACACCTGCCACTCAGAGTAGTTCTAGTCCCCCCTCCCCGCCCCAGCTACTTATCCTGCCCAATGTTCCAGCCCCTTGGAAAACTTGTCTCCCCAAGCGCCCCTTCCAGGGGTCTTTATCATTCCATTCCCTCTGTCCAGAAATCTCTTATCCAAAGGGCAAAGCCCCACTCATCCTTTTAGAAATGTTGTGTCTTTTGAGAAACATCCATAGGCCTCAGCTGGCCTTCCTCTTCTGGATTACCAGAACCTTATATACTTGGTTAGGTAACTGGGATGGTGCTAGTGGGCTCTGCTTTGCTGTTTACAAGCATGTCTTCTCCGTCATCTCTGTTCTGGGAGCTCAACGAGGGCAGAGGTGGAGACTGATGATCGTTTAAGAGCCACGCGGTGCAGTGGATTGGAACATGAGTGTGCAGCCCGATTTTCTGGATTTGAATTCTAATTTGCTAACTCCAAACCGTGTGTAACCACGAACAAGTCACGGTGTGGCTCTCCTGGCCTCAATTTCTTCATAGGTAAATTGGGGATAATAACAGAAACTGCCTCATAGGATTGTTCTGAGAATAAAATGAATTCATAGATGCAAAGAGCATGGAAGATAACGAGGCATCTTGTAAGCATCCAGAAATATTGGCTGTTAGTAGTAGATGGTGATGGTAGTGATGGTTATATCCCTGATGTCTGTTGCTGGACGTGGCCTGACATGGAGACTCAGCCACTATTTGGTAATTGAATAGAGGAATTCCAACTTTAAAAAAAAACTTTGATTCCATACGAATTCCCATTTTATATCCTACCCATGAAAATAACAAGTGAAGCCACTCTCATTTCTGAAAGTTTTCCCATGTGCATGATAAGCCCGGACCCTCTAGGCCTGAAACCTCCCTTTTGCCTGTTCCGTCCTCTCTGGGACCTGGAGTGTGGTCCTCACCCTCCGTCTTAGACCTGGGCCTCCGTCAGCTGACAGCCCCAGCTCTTTGCTCTGGACTCTGCGCAGCCCCTGCCTGGATTCCCTGCCTGGCTTTGCCGTCCTCCCTCCCTCACAGGCCTGTCCTCCTGCTCACTGACTGCTTGTCTGGATGTGCCCCCCGTCGCCCATCTGTTCTGCAGCCCATTTATCTTCCTGGCCTGGCCTGGCCTCACCCCATCCCCGTTTGCCGCATCCCTTATAACTCAGAGTAGTTCTAGTTCCCCCTGGCCACAGGCCTCGTCCAGAGGGCTCACGGGGTTTCATCTAAACACATCTTACAACCGGGTAGTGAGGCGCGGGGAGGGCCAGTTCAGTTTGTAGTTTGGGTATCATCAGCTTCTTTTGCATTATTAAAAAGTATAACGCGAGGTATAGCTGTGTTCCTTCGAGGGTGTCCTGGTGGTGAGCTAGACGATGTTTGCGGAGGGTGAACGGTGAGTCTTACTCAAAATGGTTAATAGTAGCAGCTGAGTGCCCCCAGATCCGAGTGGGTGCAGGATGTGAGCCATCAATTTAGTTGTAGCTGGAATGAACCGTCATGGAAGTTACTATTACAACACTCCTTCGGCGTCTATAATAAAACAATACTTATGATAAAACTTCTATGAAATACTTATAATAGAAACAATTATGGTTTACCTAAAAGTCAAAGTTGGGGGGACACCCTGAGAGTAGTTTGCTAAATCTGGCAGCCCCGTTTAACGGTGCCTCATTCCCAGCTATGCTAACCTGAACATCGGGTCCACTTTCTCGCCATAAAGTTGAAATTCTCCGCCTTTCTAGCACACAGGAGGTGCTCAAGAGCTGTTTGCTGTATTTTGTTTTATTTGAAGGAGAAGGACGGAAATCACAAAGTGAAAGTCAAACACAGGGAAAGCAGCATAACAGAACAGTGCAAGGGCCCCATTTCCAGACAGTCATGCGGCCTGTTGCTGCAGCGGAGACCTGCGTGCTTGTGACTCTCTCCCCAGGGAATGACCACGGGAATTTGGTTTATATCATATTTGGAAAAGCAGCAAATTGCTTGTCTGGAGACACTGAAGTGCAGCATTGTGGACGTTCCGGAAAGGCTCGCCCACGGCAGGGGCAGCTCTGCGTTGGCTTGGTTGGGTGGCACACGGGCCGTTCCCTAACAAGCTTTTCCAGTAGCCACGGTCCCAAGCTGTCACTTTTCCACCATGTGCAGTTTGCTCTAATCCCGGAGAAGGACCCTAACGAGGCCATCGGTGCCAGTCCGGGGGACACGGTGCGATTTAGCAAACTGCGTTGAACCACGCGGCGTCTGTGGGCCTGGTGGGTGGAGCCCCTGGCAGGGCATTTCAGGTGATCTGGAGGCGATGCCGCCCTGATTCCCTGCATCCCAGCCACACCGGGCCCTTCGGGCTCCCCACTGGGCCATGTTCTCTCAGGACTGCCACGTCTTTGCTCCTGCCAGTGCTCCGGCCCCAGTGCTCCTGTCCCAGTGCTCCTGCCAGTACTCCTGTCCCAGGTGCTCCTGCCAGTGCTCTGGCCCTAGGTGCTCCTGCCAGTACTCCTGCCCCAGGTGCTCCTGCCAGTGCTCCGGCCCCAGTGTTCCTGCCAGTGCTCCGGCCCCAGTGCTCCTGCCAGTACTCCAGGCCCAGGTGCTCCTGCCAGTGCTCCGGCCCCAGGTGCTCCTGCCAGTACTCCTGCCGCAGGTGCTCCTGCCAGTGCTCCGGCCCCAGTGCTCCTGCCAGTGCTCCGGCCCCAGTGTTCCTGCCAGTACTCCAGGCCCAGGTGCTCCTGCCAGTGCTCCGGCCCCAGGTGCTCCTGCCAGTACTCCTGCCGCAGGTGCTCCTGCCAGTGCTCCGGCCCCAGTGCTCCTGCCAGTACTCCGGCCCCAGGTGCTCCTGCCAGTGCTCCTGCCCCAGTGCTCCTGCCAGTGCTCCGGCCCCAGGTGCTCCTGCCAGTGCTCCTGCCCCAGTGCTCCTGCCAGTGCTCCGGCCCCAGGTGCTCCTGCCAGTACTCCGGCCTCAGGTGTTTTCCTCCATCCGTGCTCCACGGCAGGTCCTAGGCCTCCTCCCACATTTCCCTGCAAAGTCTCCAGTGCTCTGTGTGACATTCCCCAGCTTCTGATCTCCTCTCACCTGAGCCCCTTTCTACCTATGCTAATGCCCAGATGGGCGGGGGGAGACCCCCCATTTTTGGGGCTCCACATGAGTCAGAGATCTTTATGTGTTGGGAATTGCATCCAGCTATGAAGAACAGGAACTTTCCAAAAAATGGCTCAAACCAATGGGGAGTTTCATTTTTCTACTTAAATGTGTTGTCCGGGGCTGGCCTTGTAGGGCCGGTGTGCTTAGCTCTGACGGACAGGAGGCTCCTCGTTTTTTCAGATGTGCCGTCCATGATCCTGCATCCCGGCCCAGGGAGCGTTTATTTCTGGGAGATTGTCAGGGCTGGGGCCGTCCCATTCATTACCCTGGTATTTTTGTCATTGTTCACATCCTCATGGCACAGAAAATAATGACTATGCACTAAAAGCTTATTAAATGAATGATAATTCATGAATAACTAATGGAGAATTTGTCACTTGGAGAAAAGGGGAAAATATATATTTGATCATTATAAATAAACCTCAAAGCCCAGATCTATGGAATTAAGAAGACTATTTAGTGCTCTCCCATATTTCATTTAGATATTTTGGTTTATTTGAGAAAATATCCATTTTTTAGGCTCTTACTGTGTTGATTTGAAAAATGAGCTTAAAATATAGCCTCCAAGTTAGACCATAATGTATTCCTAAAACACATGTTATAAAGTGGAATGTGCTTCTTATGGAAACAATATTATAATTGACACTTATATTTTCAACCAAGGATTTGTCAACAAATAAATCACAGAAATGGTGATTAGTATGTCATAAAAACACAAAGCCAGAACAATAATTTAAAAGTGTAAAATTGTGCCTTATGTCCTAGAAAATGAACATACACTCACAGTAAATATTTATGAAACAAAGGGTCCAACTGTACTGTAAATTGTATATTTTACACACAAAATGCAACGCTCTTGTGCCGTAAACATGACTTAAAACTAACATGCTGGTGTAATGATCCTTGAAGGGTTTGGAGTAGATCCCACTGATCCCGTAACCTCCGGGCTCACCACAATCCCTGTCCCATAGAAAGTCCTCAGCAAATGTCTGTGCATGGAATTAAGCTGAGACGTCCGTGCAGCGTGCACACAGCCCTGTCACGCCCTTCGTCTTTTTACTTTCTCAATCATCCTTCCGTGTCGTTAGTTGTGTGCAGAGCATCCCGATTTACGGGTAAACTGAGGCCTGTAACGACTTAGTGACTCGTTTTCTCAAGGTCAGAAAATCAAGTCGCGGGGCCAAATCTCCAAGTTCCAAAGGCTTGCGGGTGGCCTCGTGCAGGTATCCGGATTCCCGTGGCCCGGGTCTGCGGCGAAGCTCCAATCTCCAGGCTCCTTTTCTCTTAGTAGGTTTTCTTGGGCTAGAAACGTTCCACGCCGTATTATCCGTCTTAGTCGTGTCTTAACGTCGAGGGGCTGCTATCGACGAGCATGATGGAAACGGGTGTTTTTCTCAACAAGTGGTAGTTTCCACAGGAAAACGATTTATCCCTAATTCTTTATTTTTATTAAGAATCGTAGTTTGCTCTCAGGACGAAGAAGGGCCGCCACATCGTCTACATAGCGATGAGCAATACATTTAGTCCACTTGGCCTTCGGGTCGGGACTCCAAACACTTCCCATTCCACGGGAAACTGCACACAGTAACCGTCACCAAAAGCTGTGGTTTTATACAGCCCCGGGGCGTCTTCCGAGGATCGCTAACGTGGGAGGGCCACGGGATGCCAAGAGGGCATCGCCCACCGCACAGTCGGCGCCTCGCCGCGTTCAAAGCCGTGACTTCTGAGTCTAGACTGTGCATCATTGTTCCAGTCCCTTCTCTGCTTCTTGCCAGGAGAGTGGTCTCAGCGAGTTACTGAATCCGCTCTGGGTCATGGTTTTCTCATCAAAAAATGGGGACGAGCATGGTCCCTACCTCTTACGACTGTGAGGGTTGAACGTATGAAAGTAGGCCAAGCATTGCTTGGCAGGAAGGGGGTGTCTGACGAGTGGGAGCAGGGACTCTTGCTGGTTTTATATTTCGAGCGATGGTGGCATCTCTCATGGTCTGCCTAAAATGTGTGGGGAGTTCGGAAGCAAGATAATTGCTTTTATTATGGGATGTTAGTAAAACCCAAATTAATGGTATCTGAATGCAGATTGAATTCCTGTCATACACAACGCAGAGTGCGGGTTCGGTTTATCACAATCGTGAGAGTCACAAACGGAGCCAAAGCTGTGCTTACCCCCAGCTCGTAAACCGTGCACGCGGGTGATCCTCTGTGTTCACCGCGCCTTTTGCTCACACAGTTGACACATTGCAGGCGCTCGATAAATATTTACTTTTGTAAAGATTTTTTTTTGTAAAGATTTTATTTATTTGTTCATGAGAGACACAGAGAGAGAAGCAGAGACACAGGCAGAGGGAGAAGCAGGGTCCACGCAGGGAGCCCGACGTGGGACTCGATTCCAGGTCTCCAGGATCAGGCCCTGGACTGAAGGCGGCCTAAACCGCTGAGCCACCTGGGCTGCCTATTTTTTTAAAAAGATTTGAAAAATTTACTTATTCATGAGACACACAGAGAGGGGCAGAGACACAGGGAGAGCGAGAAGCAGGCTCCTTGCAGGGACCCCAATGCGGGACTCGATCCCGGGACCCCGGGATCACGCCCTGAGTGGAAGGCAGACGCTCAACCACTGAGCCCCCCAGGTGCCCCTCAATAAATATTTCTATAATTAATGAGTAGATAAATGAGCAAAATAATTACTAGCATTTCCACAAGTCTGACTTGTGATTAAGTCACCCCACGGCTACCCAGTACACGAAGTAAGCCGCTGTAGGAGGTGACCACACTGATTGTACTACTAAATGTGCAAACCTGATATGTAGATGAACTCTCGTGAAATACAGTTCTTTTGAAGTTTATAAGGATATGATGCTCTACAAATTTTATTAGTGCTAATTGTTGGTCTCTCAATTACTGCAATCCCAATATTTCCACATTACCTCTGCTCTGGTTAATCATAGAAACCATAATAGAAAAAAAAAAGAGGCTATAATTTAATGCATCTACATCTGCCGTGATGGAATGGGTATCTGTGCCTGTTAAGTAGGAGCTAAATGTTTAAAAAAATGTATTTAAATATGATCTTTGCAGAGTGCAATGACTCTTTCTGAGTAGAGACCTTCGTATTTCATGTTCCGTCTCTGTCCCGAAGATTTTGTTGCTGCCCAACCATTAATAATTCACAAGTAAGGGCAGCCCGGGGGGGCTCAGCAGTTTGGCGCCGCCTTCAGCCCAGGACCTGACCCTGGAGACCCGGGATCGAGTCCCGGGTCGGGCTCCTTGTATGGAGCCTGCTTCCCCCCCTGCCTGTGTCTCTGCCTCTCTCTCTCTCTCTCTCATGAATAAATTAAAAAAATAATAATAATTCACAAGTAGCTTCTTCAGGAGTCATGCACCGGGGTCATTTTGGGTGGTTCCCCTCTGGCTGCTTTACTAGCTTCAGGAGAGGTGAAAGAAGCGCCCCTTTCCTTGCTGAGCGCTTGGTGAGGCACGACCTAGGGGTTTGACGCCTCTGCCATAAGGCGCATCCCAAGCAGCGAGCCACTGTGTTCGTTTGAAGAGCACGTGGAAGCGCGGGACCCTGTGTGCGGGCGGGTCCTGCCAACGTACGGTGCTCTCGGGTCCTCAGGTTTTCTTCGCTTATTGGCTCTTGGGAACTGGACGCTTTGCCACATCAACGACGTTAGCAAATGAGACGGAGAAAGCACGACCTCCCGGCCTCCCTCCCCACTCCGCGTCCTGCAACCGCCGTTTCTGTGGAAAACCTCATTCCACACCCAGCTCTTCCCCGTGCTCGGTCCTGTGCTTTGGTAGGACACACGAACTCATTAAAGGGTGCGTGGACCAGTGATGTCAGAAAGGTTTCTCCGGGGCAGCCCTAGGACTGAGGCCACCATCTGTGTCTGTGTCTGATCCTCTGTGTAGGGCCCCGAATGCCAAGGAAGACTTTTGGATGCATCGGGCCTTACAGCAGGAGACCTTACAGAAGGTCCTCATCCTAAGGGTCTGTGGCTTGAAGGGAGGAATACAGTCATATCCTCGGTGACGGGAGGTTCTCGCCATGGGATACTCTGGGCGCCGGGACCGGTGCCACGTCCTGACCTTATGCCCGTCGTCTCATGGAATCCTCAGAGCACCCGTTTTAGGATGAAGAGCCCAGGGCTGGGAATAAGCAGCTCGTCTAAGGTCACAGACCAGCAGGGCTCAACCCCGAGTGTCCTGGCTCCTGTTTCTGTTTCCCTCTCTTCCCCTGCCCGGTCCCCGCCCCCTGCAAACCACTGTGCTTTGGTGACTGGGCTGTCCCTGCAGAAGAGGCCACACGCAGTCCTGTTGCTCTGTTGAGCACAGCAGGGAAGGTGCATCCGGCCGCCCGCTGTCTGTGGGTTCAGGCCACGCTCATGTCACCCTCTTCTGCAGAAGCAAATACCCTGCTCTCTGCCCATGACCCCTTGTTCTCTTTCTGATCGTTTGTAAACACGACGAGGCAAGGATATGATTAATCACCAAACTTCAAACTCCAGTTTGGGGAATGTGATTAATTATCAACCTTCAAGCCTAGTGCAGGCATAAGGGTTGTGATACTATTTTATATTTGCTGGTTGGTTTGTTCTGGTTTTGTTGGCGTTTTAGGGACCCTCTTTCTTTTTAATGACAACAGATCCTTCTGCAAACAGCACTAAATGAAGAAGATCAATTAAAATACAGGAGGGAAAAAAAAAAAAACCCAAACCAACCCTTGCCCTTGGGAACGGAGCCTCTGACAACTGCATATAAACCCTCCTTAAGCCGAGCTTGCCGTGAGCTGGCTGGACAAAGTGACATTTGCACAGAAATGCCCTGCAGGCGAAGGAAACCAGAGTTGAAACTGAGCCACCATAAACATTGCGGCTCATAAACCTGAAAACAGGAAGGGTGACCTTTCCAAAGGCTAGAAATGCACTTTTCAGCCTCTAACATTCAGACAATTTTTGGTGTCAAAATCTCCTCGAGCTCCAAGTTACTGTTTTTATAAACGTGGCCAAGTCAAAGCCCACGGTAGCCGAAAGCTTGGGTCTTCACATGGAGCCGGCACGGGGCCCGGCTCTTCCCGGGAGGGGCCCGACTGGCCGGTGGGCGTCTCTGAAAGCCCTTTGTCACCATCGTTTCTGTTTACAGTTGACGTTAAAGTCAATCGGAGGAGGACGATCATCATATGGTCTCACTCATACGGGGAATATAAGAAATAGTGAAAAGGGATCATAGGGGAAAGGAGGGGAAGTGAGTGGGAAAAATTAGAGGGAGACAAACCATGAGAGACTCCTAACTCTGGGAAAGGAACAAGGGGTAGTGGAAGGGGAGGTGGGCGAGGGGTTGGGGTGACTGGGTGACGGGCACTGAGGGGGGCACGGGATGGGATGAGCACTGGGTGTTACACTATATGTTGGCAAATTTAATTAAATTAAAAAAATGTAAAGAAAAAAAAGAAGAATTGCAGACATGACTGTCCAACCCTCTTACCCTTTGCCGCCGTGTCCATCCCCAGCTAGGCCAACCTTCCTAACAATCCACTTTCCTCGAAAGATGCTAGAGCAGTAACGACTCAGGATTACTCAGTTCTCAGAAGATTTGGGTACAAACTTGGGGTTCAGGGAACCAGGAGGGTTTAGTGGAAGGACAAGGAGGCTTGGCGGCCTGCGTCCAGCTGCCTGATGGGCTCTCGCCAGAAAGGAGGCGGTAGCGGGCCCTGGGCCTCTGATTGCTCGGCTCCCTTTACCAGCCCTGTGGTCTCGGCTCCTGGCCCCCGTGTTCTGGGCTTTGCAACGGCTCACACCCGAAATCCCCCCTCCGAGGACTCTCCCAGGCTGCGGAGCTGCAGTGCCCACAGATGCACAAGGACACGGGCAGGGGACGGGTAGGGCCTCAGAGTCAACGTCAGTAGTCGAGGGTAGTTGACTTAGTAGTTTGTGTCGGTGCAAGGCCATGTAAGGCCGTGGAGCCCCCCTTGGCCCAAGCAGGGCAGGGGTGGGGGGGTGATTTGTGCTCCGGAGCTCTCCCTTGCAGAGGGCCCGGCTCCCCTCCCAGGGACTTCGCCCATCCCTGCACCTTTACTGGTGCCCTCCTCCTCCCCCGACAAGTTCCCCGGGAGCATCGCCGTCATAAATCACCAGCACAAAAATCCTTACTCAACGTCTGCTTCCGAGTAAGGGTTATTCGGTTAATTCTGAAAAATAAGATTAGGGCCGGCGGACAACGGTTAGAAGACTTGGCCTCAACACAAGAAGACTTTTTACAAATTGCATATCTCACATGTGATTTCTGAGAAACTACCCAGAAATATTTAACCAGGGGCTGGATGAGTAATTTCTGGTGCCTTGGAGGAGTTCGTGTCCCGGGTATGAGGCCTCCGCTCTCTCTCTGGGTCGAGCCGGGAGTGCAGGCGAGCGGGCTGTGCGGTGGGGCAGCTGCGACAGGTGAGGGACGTTATGTTAAACTGGCTCCAAGGTAACACCTGTGGGAGAACCGCACCTTACAGGAATGTGAGAGACCGATTAATGCAGAAAACATTTGTTATTCCAAAAGGGAGAGAGCAGGCTGGTGACTGGGGACTGGTACACACAGGGGATGACACACAGAGGCGGTTCGGGCCTCGCCGTGGCCAAGCTGAGTTTCTATCGACCTGGTCAGTGATGCTTGCAACCCTTCGGCTTTCCTCGGATGGCCTCCACCTTCGAGGGTGGGACACCCCCCCCCCCCGACACGACAAGATCAGTAACTGCTCCGACACCACCTCCCCCCCCGCCCCCCCGCACAGCCTTCGGTGGCTCCCCTCTACCCAGAGCTTAGAACCTCCATTTCGCGGCTGGGCAGGTGCAGGTTCTCACACAGGCCTGGGGACAGGTTTGATGGCGGCGGAGACCGTTTTTGTCTTGTCTGCGTCCCGAGAGAGAGGAAGGGGCCTCATACGGGGCCGAGTTCAACCGGTACAAGGGAGCGTCACGTTCGGAGAGGGTGGTGGGCGGGTTAGAGACTAACAGGAAAGAGAAAAGCAAAACAATCATGAGAAGCCAAGTTTTGGGGGAAAATCCCCCAACAAATCCTCAAGTTAAAAAGTTGAAAAAGAAGGAATACTAGGATTGCCCTGAGGGGAACTAATAAAGGTGGGCGTGAAATACTTCTCAGAGCAGAGCTGAGAAAATTTCCGCCAAATGGCACCTTCCCAGAAGTACCGGGTGGTTGGGAACTTTGATATTCCCACTTCCTGGCCTCAATCTGACTACGTAAAATCGAGATTCGTTTGTAATCACTTTGTACTACCCTCGTTTCTCCGGGTTCCTCCAAGTCCTTTACTCATTGATTTTACTCATGTAACCGTCCTCATCTCAGCCAAACCAAATTCTACTCATCCCTAAGGGCCAGCATTGGGCTCCTCACTGCAGGATTTTTCAGTCATTCCAGACTCTTAATATCTGTTGAAACCAAACCACAGTTCTCATACCATTTATTTGACCCGTATCGTGAAATGCTTTCAGGGATTTTCTCATTCTTTCTTTTTTTTTAAATTTCTTTTTCATTTATTTATGATAGTCACAGAGAGAGAGAGAGAGAGGCAGAGACACAGGCAGAGGGAGAAGCAGGCTCCATGCACCGGGAGCCCGACGTGGGGCTCGATCCCGGGTCTCCAGGATCGCGCCCTGGGCCAAAGGCAGGCGCCAAACCACTGCGCCACCCAGGGATCCCTCATTCTTTCCTATATGGCAGCTTGCACATCGGGTTCGCATGTATTTATCTCTTGCGTGCTACGTGAAGTTGCTTAGGCCTTGACCTCCCAAGTGGATCTCAATCCAGGGAGCCACCCACCATCTATGCAAATTACATCCATTTGGGTTATAAGATTTTCACCTAAGAAAATAAACGCTCTGTGTTGAGGGTTTAGGAAAGATTCCCGGCGACTGGTGTGTGTCAGGGAGCCTTGATGGCAGCTGGGGAGAAGAACCCAGCAGTTGGAGGGCGTAACAGACTCAGAACCTTCAGGGTGAGCATGTAGCCTCCGCAGAAGAAAAACCCATGGTAACAGCAATAATCGGTAATAATAATTAGCACCGTGCTAAAGGCTTTACTTAGGTGATATCACTTAATCCTTCAACAATAAATTTCATTTTGTTGGTAGGTATTATAATTCTCATCCTAAAGATGAGGAGGTTGAGGCTTAAAAATGATCATTAATTCACCCAAAGTCATGTACGCTGTTGAGTAGTGGAGACTAGATTCCAAGAGTGTTTTAAGTGTGTTATATACACTGTTCCAATAGCAAGATTATGTGTGACATTTACAGTTTCGAAGGAATGTGAAAATTTGTCTCTTGCGGGTTAGCTGCTCTGTCAAAGATTTGGGAGCTGTAAGACCCTAATGGAGCAGAGACGACAACTTATGATGTAAATGCTCAGTTTTGTTTCTTATTTTCACCTCCTGTTCAGGCCCTTTGTATTCCCTCCCAGCACCCACATGTAAGGCATTTCTTTGGAGCATCATTTAGTGCTCGTCCAATGGCTTCTGCGATTCCGAGGAGCCCCTTGGGGTAGTGGAGGGGACCACGGGGACAGACGTCTGGTCCTTGCTTCTACTACCTAGAGTTGCAGGCTCCTGAGACTGGAGGTCAGGGGGACTCTGGCTTTATCTGAGTTGCTTAATTATGTGAAAACACAGAACTATACCAAATGATACACGGCTGATCATTAATTAGAGGTTTGAGAAATATAAACATTTATTACATTATTCTCCATACTTTTCTCCATTTTTACTTCATACAATGATATATGTTTTTGATTAAATTTGTTAGAAAGTTTCTATTTTCCTTTGAATTTTATGAACAGAAAAAAAAACAAAAACAAAGCTAAAGCCAAACAAAACTATGATGTTTTTGCCCCACCATCATGCTATTTTAAGACTAGTAAAATACAGAGGACATAATTTCAGAATTAAGATGAATCATTTAGTTCCTGAAAACCTCATTTTATCCTCTTTATTGTCTATTTCTTTTCCTTGGTGTGGTGAGAACTTTGTCACGGCCTTTACCCAGCTACGTACTGGCGCTTGGGACATGTTGAAATGGACAATGTTAAGCTCACTTGTGCCCTCCTGTTGTGTCTCTGAAACATCTGGGGTCTTTATATACAGACAAAGCGGAGGAGAATTTAAGGCACTTGACTGCCTCAAGACAAGTTTCACTATACTTTTGACCTGGATTCTGTTTTGGGTTCACATGAAATTATTTATCCATTGACCCCCATCAAGCTTTCTGCCTTCGCTCCCTCCCTTCTCTCAAGTTTGGTGCATCAATCACATATGAAAAAGTCTACGGGGATCCCTGGGTGGCGCAGCGGTTTGGTGCCTGCCCTTGGCCCAGGGCGCGATCCTGGAGACCCGAGATCGAATCCCACATTGGGCTCCCGGTGCTGCTTCTCCCTCTGCCTATGTCTCTGCCTCTCTCTCTCTCTGTGTGTGACTATCATAAATAAATAAAAATTAAAAAAAAAAGAAAAAGTCTACATACAAATATAAATGACACAACCAGATCGCGTAGAAATGCACGGTGAATCCACAGACCCAGCGTCTGGATATTTGTCGAAGGAAGAATAACGTTACAGTCAGCAACTCTCGCACCGTGGCATCGACTGGCATCTCCCACACCATGAAGTGTTTAGCTCATTAACTCTCTGCAAAATTGTGTCTCCCAGCCATAACCTGGTCTTTCTGATTGTTCTCAGAAGCAAACTGTGTCCAGGGTAGCAGGTTTTGCTCAGCTGGGGATGCTCTGTCGTGAGCTTTTCCCCTTGCTGTCCATCACAGCTTGGGTTTGGCAATTATTAGGAGTCGTGGCATGAAGCGGTGACTCCCTGTAGTTCATTGAGAGAGTGGGGCTTTGTAATGGGGGGACGAAGCCAGGGATCCGACGGTGGCTCTGAAATCTGTGGAGCTTTATTGTTGTGAGTTCGTGGTGTCAAGTTTGGTTCTGTTGCCATGGTGTTTGGTTACTTGGATTGTTTGTTTTAGCTTTTGTAAATGTGCCCAGATATGGGATGTGCATTCAGTCCCCTGAAAGGAGGCTGAGGAAGTACGGTGAAAGAGGAAATGATTACACTCTGGTTTGGGAGTGAGTCAGAATCCCAAGGTATTATTTATTACTTGGGTTCATATAAATGCACTCCTCAGCTTCCTTTTCAGAAATGAATTTCTGCTTTCATTTCGTGGTAATCAATATTTGCAGCCCTGATCCCTGCAATCAAACATGGAACTCAGATTAACATTCAAACTAACAATATTTAAACAGGAAATTTGAACTTGATATGAGGATTACAGTCTTTACCCTTCAAACAAGACAAGGTTTACATAATCAGCCTTCATAATATCTTTTGCCAGTGCCTGACATTTTCCCCGGGTTTTGGCCTTTCCACTTTCAATGTGATGTTCTGAACGAAAATTATTACCTACTAAACAATTTTTTTCCCCATTTCTTCATCTAAAACTTGCACAAGATGACCTGCTCCTTAGTTTTCTAACCAGAGATTCAATGGCTGTCTCTACGTGGATCCAGGAAAATAAGTGGAGCTTCCCTGCACCAAATGTGAGTCCTAATTGTTTAAAATCCCACGTGCAATACTTCAGAATCCTGAAGCTTTCCCAAAGAGCAAATTTCAACAAACGAGGTGAACCAACGTAAGGGGCCTGGTATAGATTGCCAGTGTGGATCTTCATTTATTTATTCATTTATGCATGCATTGTTCTTTCATTCTTGCCTTCATACATTTCATAATGCATATATTCACCTGTTTAGTCACAAGTTAATCGTCATGCATTCAACAGGATTCACTGTATGAGGTACCAGGCAAAAGGGGTAGAGTGGGGAATTAGAGATAAATAAGATTTACCTTAAAGGGGGACACAGAGCAAATGGAGAAAAGACGTGAGCCCACCTAGTAACAGCAGGCTGCATTACAGTCCTGAACGGAGATAGTTTTGAAGCATTACAGCTCTGAAAAATAGGGGTTTATTTTAACTTGAGTGTTGGTGAAGACAGCTGGAAAAGACCTTATGGAGGGCATGGATCTCCATCTGGAACCTAAAGATTGTTCATTCATTCATTCATTCATTCATTTTTGAGGGAGAGGAGGAGCGGAGGGAGAGGGAGAGGGAAGGAATCTTAAGTGGGATTCATGCCCAGTGTGGAGTCCAACTCGGGGCTTGATCTCATGACCCTAAGATCATGATCTGAGCTGAGATCAAGAGTCAGACGCTTAATGGACTGAGCCCCCCAGGTGAGCCTGGAACTTACAGATAATCTGGTTTTGTCTGGGAGATAAATAAATTGTAGGGAATTTCGGGCAGAGGGAACTGGGCAAAGGTAATGATTTCTAATAAAAAAAAATGATTGAGTTTAGAAATTTTCCAAGTTGAGATTCACTCATGTACCTTTTAGCTTTTATCTAAATGATGCCCAACAACTGGCTAGACTGAACATTTTCCATGATCAGATGATTTCCTTGGCACATCATAGACAGAGCCACAGGGGAGCTAAGTGATCTACCATGTTCTACTCTGTAAATCTTGGAGTCTCAGGGGGAACTGAAATCTGTCTTCTGACTTGTCTTTGCCTACTACCCAGCATTCTCATTCTTTTTCCAGTGAATAACAAACAGACCCTGCAAGTTTGGGTTGCAGTAGACCGGAATCCACACTAAAAGTTTGCTTTAATGTAACACGTTGCTTTAAACGTCTAACACTTGCTTTGGTTCACAAATCAATTAAATATTGATGACTCCTAACACCATATCCCAGACGCTCTTCTGAGTCCTTCCTGCACATCCTCAACTGCTTCCTAGACACCTCCCCAGAAATGTGCCACAGAAGCCACAAATTTCCAAGCTAAACAGTGCATCTGCTCTCTTTACTGGCTCCCTCTATTTTCTACCTTAAAGTCATCGCCGATAAAACACGGAGGGAGCATCGGAGTTACCACCGTTGTCCTCTTCTCCTTTGACCACTCTCTGTGGCCATCTAACCTGTGTCTTACCAATTGTAGTCACACCCAATTCTGTGGCCTCCAGTTTCACCCCACTCTAATCCACTAGTGTTTAAGAAAAGTTGCTCTTCTCATTCCTGTCGAGGTTCTCAGAACGCTTCTTTCTTATTTTGCCACAATCTCTAAATCCTTGAATACGGACATTTTGAGCCACCAATCAAATAAATTGCTGTTCTCCCAAAACACCATGTCTTTTTTTTTTTTTTTCTTTTCTCCTGGGAAACAGACCTGAAGCAGATCCTGTGTGATTCCTGCTAAAACACTCTCAGAAAGATTTTTCTCAGCTACTTCTTTGTTTGACCAATATGTTGCCTGCACCACAGTGAGAACACGTGAAATAGCAACTGACAGTTTGTTTATGAGCAATCATTTCTTGTTCATCTTGTGTCATCCTCTTCTTCTCAAATAATTAGTGCAATACTTGGTATAGTTTAGCTTGAACAATTGCCAAATCTATGGTAATCTTTCTGAATATTGCACGTTGACTTGAATGCAATAAGATGCCGCTGGATTTCTCAGGAATAACTTTATATTTGTGGAATTCGGACTCTATAGCATCTTCTAAATCAGGTGTTATTCTGGGAGTCAGTATAAAGGTTCTTTGAGAGAGGGAGAGAAAACTACCCAACATTCAGTAGGACCAGTTCCAGAAGAGGTTATGTTTCTATACGGCTCCAACATTTGTGACATCTAGACTCTTATTTTTAGTACCTGCTCCAAAAATTGGAGCCAACCATTTTAATCTCTGTTGTCGGGGTGTCCTAGAGATGGTTGATACTGAAGATCTTTTTAAAATTGAATAACATCAGAAGCGTTGGATAGTATTGTTATTATTGATGCTGAGAGTTACCCTATCCTAAGTCTTTATCTCAAAGTTAGAAAAAAAAAAAACAAAACAAAACTTAGGCTGCAGTCATTAAAAAATTTTTAAAGCAATCCTCCGAATCAACTTGTGCTGTTTAATTATTTAATTCTGACTGTTTGAGAGCCTAATGATGGACCTAAGCCTTGCTGACTTTAATGAAGTCCAATTTCAAATCTCATTTTAAAAAGAATCAAGGGAAATTTCTGCTCCAGTCTTATTTGGCAAGACTTCTCCACCTCCATTTTTCTCTTTTGTTGAATGAGCATTATCAATTAGCTGTGAAGAAGTTCCTAGAAAAAAAAATTGTTATTAATTTAATGTACATTTATTAGTCACTTAGATAATGGGAAAGTTTGGATGCAGATTCAATTATCAAGTCCCCTTACATTTTCAACAGTATCTGAATCAAGAAGAATGGTCCATTAATTACCTGTATTGTCAAGAGAGTCACTCAGGAGACTTTGGAAGAAAAGGAGTATTCATTAGTAGAAACAGAAAATGGATGGAGCTTGAGTTCTTCATTTCTCGGTTTCATGCCAACTTTGAAAATGGCCTCGCTGCAACTCTTAGCAGTAGATTCCTGTAATTACAGAGGACTTAATAATGTGTCTAGAACATCAGGATATGGCTTGCATTGTCACCCACAAATGCAACTTCTGGTTGTTGGATTTCTGCTGCAAGGTGCCTTTTCTTGTGCCAGAAAACCTTGTACATCTTCAAGTTACCTTCTGATCCAATTTCTTGTAACTGGGCCCAGACTCAAGGTTAACAGGGAATGAGATAAAGTTGTCTGCCTTTGGCCTGCACTACACAGTTGTCACCTTTGGGTATCCAGAGCCTTCTATGCAGCCACCGGTGCTTACCTTGGCTCACAGTGAGTTTCCTGTGTTGACGAAGGATGACTTTTCCAGTATGTGGTGGTTTCTGGAATGATTTCCGGAATGCTGAAGTTCTTGAAATCACACAGCTCATGCCATATGATTGATTCTTGAAAATCATTCAACAAGATCAAAGTCTGGTTTACTACCAATCTTTAACTCATTAATCAGTATTTACTGAGGAGTTGCAGGTTGTCAGGCAGCAGGACACAGTGAGTCCCGAGATGCCCCTCTCTCCAAGACACTTAAAATACAGGAGGCAGAGACAAATAAAAACACTGGTGCACAACCTCAGTTCTCTTTGGTGCTGGCTAGTTGTGTCATCCCATTTGTAGATGAAGAAATTGAAGAAGAGGCAACACAACTGGTTAAATACTAAGAAATGCTAGAATTTAAAATACGATGGTCTGATGATAGAGCCCAGGATCTTGCTAAGTCATGATCTTGTTCCAGTTATTGGCGTAAGATTGTTTTGAGTAATTGGAATAGGATTGTTTTGAGGAATAAATGAAATAACCCATTCAAAGTTGCATCGCACTTGTCATTCGCTAAATGCCCACCTAAATGTTAAATGCTAAATGTTCGTTGACGTTATTGTTATTTTAATTATTATCTCCCTATCGCTCATGTTGGAAGAGCGAAGTGGTCAAGCATGGTCTGTGCAATCAAATCCTGACTTGGATACTAAAAATGCCTGTGACCTTTGGCAGCGTATTTAACTCCCTCAGACCTCAGTTTCCTGGAAAGTGGAGATTATGGCGATAGCCCTCAGCAGCAGGGAACCTTCAAGGGAGTAAGCATCACTTGCTTTGCATCTAGCTCTTGGCTGTAACTCAGACCTCTGCCTACCATGGAGTAAGGGCTCAATAAATATTTGGCAAATGCATGAATATCTCCTAGAATTATTTTAAGGTCTAAATGAGTTAATCAATGTAAAGCGCTCAGGAAAATGCCTGGTATGAGATACGTGTTCAATTGATGTTAACCTGATTTTACTTGTATCACTGCCATTACAGTTGTTATTATCAAATGCCTCTTCCCTCATGAGGCCCTCACTGATTATCTCAACAGGACACGGTCTCTTTCTTCTCTGCACATTTACATGTATTTTCTTGGGCTTCCCTCACGACACAGCTTCCTTTCTGAGCTATAATTTTTCACATGTTTTACCTCCCGTAGGAGACTGGAAATTTTGTGACCACAGGCATTGCTAACACACCTTTGTGACTAGCACAACATGTTAGCAAATCTCTGCTCTGACAACTCCATCCTTTTCTTGCTTAATGAGGCTCCTGTATCTTTGTAGTAAGATTTTGTTTGTTTCTTTGTTTCCTAAGTCAGATACGCAAGGTCGGTCAGAGACAGAAAGCAAGTTAGGTCCGCAGTGTCATGGCTTCTCAGGGAAGACATTAGATGCTGCAAGAGCCAGGTTCCTCCCTTCTCAGATGCTGTCTTCCTCCTCCAGGTGCTACCTAGAGGTGTCGATGGGGGAGCACAGGGATGAATGGAAGATGAAATAAGCGTTCTTTCCATGACTATTAATGACATAGGATGACGTTGAAGTCTCTGAAAGTAGATGCTGTTTAAAGGGAGGATGGAAAACCAGAGCTCTCTCAAGTAACAGCTGTGTGTGGATAGAGCTTTAGAGCTACACACAGCATTTTCAGATGGTCTGTGGGTGGGTGGAGGATGTGAAGTGACACAAGAGAGGTAAAGTCCAGGTGAGAGATGCTCAGATATAGGAGAGAGCTCGTTCCCTTAGGATAGGGTTGCGTTTGAGGCTTTAAACAGTGCCCTGTTTATTGCATGTCATTTGGAAATTAATATCTTAGCAAGATAATTCCCAAAAGAATGGTTCCACCCAGTGGTAGGATGCTGTGGCGGAAAGCAAAACAAAACAAAGCATGTGTTTTGGAGCCAGACTGACAGAGATTCTCATCCAGGCTTTGCTGGATCGTCTCGGAAAACTACACCTTTCGAGACCTAGCAGCATCTTTGGGGAGCGAGAATGTGGACGTGGTAGTGGTGTTATTAGGGCTTACCGTACCCTCCTGGGCCACAGAAGACCACACCTCTCAGCCCTTTTGGAGCCTGGTTAAGCCATAGGAATAATTTTGGACAGTGGGTTGTAAGCCTAAATGACACAGATCACTTCCAGCTCAGGCAGTGAAACACATGGCACAATTCTTCAATCCCTTTTTCCTCTAAGCAGCCAGAAAGGAGCCTTGTGTTGAGATGGAGCTAAAACACGAAAGCATCTTGGGCATTAAGCACTACATGGAGGACGGTGGCTCCAGAAACGTGGCCTCTTAGTGTATCTATATTTTCTTGTTCACTAGCTCAACGAGATAGACAAACGACATAGCATAGCATACGGCACGTTGTAGGCCTTGAGTTAGCTCTCCTCCTTTGCGGGTTTCAGGGAGACAGTTTGGAGTAAGAGAAATGTAGGAACATTTGAGTCCACATAGATGTCCGATTATACAGCCCTTGTGTGAAAGGCTAACCCACCTCTGACACTATTACTTTTATTTGGCACGATGACTTCATATGCTGGAAAGTACCCGGTACAAAAGTGGTGCTTAATAAAACTTGGCTGAATAAAAGTGGCATGGGGGTCTGCGGCCATTTATTGGGTGTTCCGATGAAGGGCTATTGGGTGGGATATGTTGTTTGGATTCACCAGACTAGACATTTCCTTACATTTGCTTGGGGCTTTAAAGCTAGCGATTCAGTTTCAGAGCAGTTCCTTGGCAGTATCTTCTTTAATGAATGATGTTACATTAACTGTGTTCTCTTCCAAAACCTTCACGCTTCTCCAACAGGACAGGCTGCTACTCACCTCCAAGGTAGCATTCCTTGACATAGAATTGACTCGGACACTAAATGAGGCAGAAGCGTACACAGACTTGCTACTTTCAGTGTTATAGTGTGTGTCCTGCTCTAGGACTGTCTCTGCGGGTCAAGCCATGGCTCAAGGATGGATTCTCTAAGGAGGGGGCACTTTTTTTTTTTCTTGACATGGCTGCATCAGGGTTGCCTCTGATCTGTGGGAGGGGAGGATACTTTTGTTTGCCCAAAGCGAATTAGCATCAGCGTGGGGTACAAATATATGGACACATGGTTGCGGTAGCCAGCCTTCCAAAATGAATCCGGGGAATGTCTGTCTCCTGGTCATCATCCCTTGGTATAATCCCCTCCTCTGGAGCATGGCCTGGACCTAGTGACTTGCTTTAAATGCACTGAGTATGCCAAAGGTAATGGGCTGTTACTTTCGAGACTAGTTATAAGAGGCGATGGCTTTTGTTCTACCCCCACTCTCTTTCTGGCTGGTACTACCTTTCTTGACTTCTGACTTGTTCACTCCAGGGAAGCCAGCTTCCATATGGAGAGGTCAACGTGGCAAGAAACTGAAGGTGGTCTCTGACCAGCTGCCAGTGTGGAACTGAGTTCCTGGTCCAAGAGTCCCCGAGAACCAAACCCTGCCAACAACCAATGAGAGAGCTTGGAAGCATATATTCTTTCAGCGAGACTTGAGATAAATGAGTCCCTGTCTGACAATTGATTCCAGTCTTTTAAGGGACCCTGAGCTGGGTGAGCCAACGAGGCCGTGCCCAATCCCTGACATACAGCAGCTCTGAGGTGTGAACTGTTTATGCTTCGAGGTTTTGGAGTAATGTGTTATGCAGCAACGGGCAAGTGATGTACATCGTGTAATGCCTTTCTGCTGCTCATCTAGTCTTTCCTCTTCGAATGCTGCTTGGGTGACAGGCTCATCCCTATGTTTCGGCCCCAATGTCCAGCCCTTCGGACCAGCAGTGTGTGTTAGAGGCTCACCTTTGTGCATCAGCATGTGGGGCAACATCATTTATGGAATCACATAGAGTTAGACAAAGGTATTTCTCAAGCAGAGAAGCAGCCACACAGAGAGTAAGAGACGACTACATCAAGAGGCCAGGTGGGCAAGTAGTGCACTCCGGGGGTTTCATACAAACAGTCATCCTTGGCCTGGCCGCCCACAGAATCCCTGGGCAACTACCTCGATGATCCATCAACACAGGCTCTCTCTCAGGGCTGAAGCAATTTAGATCTCTTTCTACTCAAAGCAAGTAAATGATAGAAGACCCATTGTTAACCCAAGGGCACATGTAGACTGGGTCCAACCACAAATCTGTAGGAAGTTTAAGTGGTTGGATATTTGCTTTGATGTCTAGATACCTTTCCTAGCAGCTGTAAGAAGAAGATCCTAGTCAGAATATCCTTTTGAGAAGCAGCAATCAGGAGTACAACCAGTGTCCCCACTTTTCTCGACAAGTCCTTGAGTGTCACTGTTGGTGGGTGGACCCTGGGATCCACTGATGGACTCAAGTCATTGTTCTCACACTGTAGGTACCAAATGACTCCAAGGACCACAGACGTAGAAACTAGACTGATTGAAACCTGGACGGAAATTCACGTAAACCTGTTCAGATGTCAGTCCTCAGTGGTACTTGGGTGCGCTCAGTTGGGAAATAGTTCAAGTCGATAAAAACATTGAATTAAAGGGATATGAACATCTAATTGACTGAGAGCTTACCACACGGAGAGGAAAGACCACAGGATTTGGGGCGGGCAGTTTGGGCTTTATGAACACGAAGTAATTAAATGGTTGGGGAGTACGTGGTACAATATCATGTGGTTGGGCATTCACTCAGGAACATGGTACGTGCAGCACTTTAAAAAATCAGCCCTGAAGCAAACCTTGTGATTTTTTTTTATGACAATAAAGAGGAGATTTATTATTTCTATCCAGAGGTGATTTCATGCAGTAGAATTGTCAGAATAATAGACATTGGACTTAGGAGTGAAGTTTTAGGGACAAAATGTCTCAATCAAACCTGACCCTATATCTCATTGTGCAGCATTGGGAAAGTTTCTCTAACTTTGCCTCCGTTTCCTCATCTATCAGATAAACGTATCTACTAATAGCACCTAATTCAAGAGATTGAAGTATGGATTAGAACAGCTCGAGGGATATTGAGAGATGAGTTGAGGGGTTGTTCACACGGACCCTGAAGCCAGACTAACAGAATTTGAATGTGAGCTGCGCTACTTCTCAGATGTTTGTTCAGAAAGTAACTTTGCACATGATTGAATTTCTCTGTGCCTCGGTTTCTCACCTGTAAAATGGGGGTAATAATAATTGTACATATTAAATTAGGTGGTAGTGAGAATTGTTTATTAAAAAATACACGAACTAGGGGTGGTGGAAGGGGAGGAGAGAGGGGGTGGGGTGAATGGGTGACAGGCACTGAGGGGGGCACTTGATGGGATGAGCACTGGGTGTTATTCTGTATGTTGGTAAATTGAACACCAATAAAAATAAATTTATTATTAATAAAAAAAATAAATTAAAAAAATGTATATATAAAGGGAGAATAGGAGTTGGGGACGCCAGAAAAGGAATACGGGTTGGGAGTTCCAGGAAGGCAGGGGGCATGTTGTAGCCTCAGTAGATGGAATGTTCAGGGTTGGCCTCATTAACATGAGGGCAAATGAGCAAAGACTTGAAAAAGACGAGGGGGTATCCGTGCAGTTATCCGGGAGCGTCTCCCAGGCAAAGGGCCCGGACAGACCAAAGCCCTTAGCCGGGAGCGTGCCCGGCATCCCGGACGCGCTACAGGAATCCCGTGTGGCTGGACTAGAGCGGAGCCACAGAGCGGAGTAGAAAATGGGATGAGAGCGCCAACGTGGGTTTTCCGGAATTGCGGATCCCCGGGGAACTTTTAGGATCTTTGGCCTAAAGTCTGAGTAAAATAGGCTGTTCTGTAAGATTATAAACGGAGAAGTGACATGATCTAATTCACGGTCAGGAGGTTAGTTCTGCTCCCGGGTGGAGAATAGGTGTAGAGAGACCAACACACGGGTGGGAAGGCCTTTGTGGCAGGCGCTCTGTTCGGTGTGTTCTTCTGCGTTTCCCGGGATCCCTTTCAGCTGACTTTGCCATGTGCTGGGCTCTGTCCAATGCAGTCGCCACAGGCGATTATGTCACTTCCTCTGGAGGCCCCAAAATCCTAGAAATTGTAGCGCCGTCAGAAGGAAGAGGCCTGGGGTTTCTATGGTACAGCTGGGGGGAGAGTATCTCCTGGGAGAACCACCAGCTCAGGGGCATCTGCTTTGAGCTTTTCATGAGCTAAACATCAACTTTCATCGTGTTAGGTCACTCGTATTTGGGGATTGTTTTTTAACAGCAGTTAAGCAAGTTGCTCAACGTAACCTGTTGTAAGGCCACTGCTAGCGACTCAGAAAGAAATGGTGGTGTCTCACGTCACTGTGGTAGCAGCGCAAGTGGCTGAGAAAATAGAGCCTTCTGGTTGGGATTTGGGGATTTAAAGAAAGAAGAGTATCGAAGTATTTTGACTTCAAGTATTTTTACTTGAACAATTGCAAGGATGGAGCAACTAGGGTGGGGGATCATATGCAGAGCAGTTTGGGTGGGAGGTCAGGAATTTGTTGATTTATTTTCTGAGTTTGGCATAACTATTCGACCTCCAGGTGACATTGTGTATATGTGTGGAGCTCGAGAGAAAGATCGCACAAACGGGTGCTGAGACTTTGAGTGCAATTTCATAGGATATGTAGAATTTTTTGGCGAGAATTGTTACTTTTGTGAGATTGAGACGTCCTCTCCATGGATATGATGTATATCTTCATTAGGGGTTCTCAGAAAAGTTTGACAAGTTTTTTTTTTTTTTTTGAGAGAGAGAGAACACATGCAAGTGAGGGGAAGGGCAGAGGGAGAGGAAGAGAATCTTAAGCAGATGCTTTGCTGAGCGAGAACCCCAACTCGGTGCTGGATCCCACGAGCCCAAGATCATGACCTGAGCCAAAATCAAGAGCCGACTGAGCCATCCA
The DNA here is from genome assembly GCF_011100685.1 of Canis lupus familiaris. Taxonomy (NCBI): domain Eukaryota; kingdom Metazoa; phylum Chordata; class Mammalia; order Carnivora; family Canidae; genus Canis; species Canis lupus. The sequence goes on along the minus strand of NC_049224.1, from coordinate 91,307,961 downwards.
GATGCCTCTGCTTGACAAGTATTTTTGAGCAGTTTTGCACACCTCTGAACATGCACTCCTAGGTACTGAAAGGTTTCTCTCCTTGGTGTCATAATGATGTATTATTTACACAGAATAAAATTCATGCATCCTAAGTGTTCAACTTGAGAAGTTTTGACAGTTGTATAAACCTGTGCGCACCCCGAACAAGGTGCAGGTCGCTTTCACTACCTTAGACATCTTTTTTTATGACCTTTACAATAGAAATTTCACTTGCCACCAAGGTAAGTGCTTTGGGATTTCTATCATTAGTTTCGCCTGTTTGTAGACATCATGTAAATTGGGTTGTACAGTCTGTACTCTTTTGTGTCTGGCTCGTCTTCAACATGCTGTGTTGGGGGTTCTTCCACGTTCTTGCACAAGCAGCATTTCATTTGATTTTATGGCGTGCAATATTCTATGATTATATTACAGTGCATTTCGAGACATTTGGGCTGTTTCCAGTTTTTGCCTATTATGAGCAAATCTCTTAAGAATTCCTAAGAAAATTGCGCAGTCCTCTTTGTGGGGGTGGATGCCTTTCTTTCTCTGGGGTAAATACCTGGGGTGGAATTGCTAAGTCATAGGTAGATGTATAACTCTGTGAGAAATTGCCATATAGTTCTCCAAAGTAAAGGAATTCTTTTACGCTCCCACACCCTTACTGGTTTTCTTCCTTTGTGTATACTTGTCTTTTTTAAAACTTACATCTTGCATTTGTTTCTTGCAAATGGCATGTTAGCAATCAAAGTGATTTTTAATGTTGTTCTTGTGTCAGGGAAAAATTTCGAACTCTTATTAATAATGAGCTTGCACATAACTCTTCTTGGATTTTTCTGTGCCTGTTGGTTAATTCCTACCAGGTACAAACATGCCGTCGTGCTCAAACATTCTCACATAATCAATCTCTCTCCTCAAAGAGTTCATAATTTAATTTTGCATCTAGGGGGCAGAGTGTGATATTTCTCACTAAATATCCATATGTTCCTCCACATTTCCCATCCTCAATTTGGATGGTGTCAATGTCACTAATTCTAGCCAATTCTTAACTCTTTTGAGGCAGTTACAAATGAGTGGGGCATCTCTCTGGTCTTGATTCCCCCTACCCCAAGACCCTCCTCTGTTTCTTCTATGCATTTCTTTAGCTCAAAGCAAAGGATTCTGAATAAAAGAGTTGAAGGTAGAAGCAGCCTGGATCCCTTGATGGGTCCTTAGATAAGAGCATGACTATAGGGTCACCTGGTTCACACTGGATGGTGATTTAAGTGAGAAATATGGCTTTGTTAAGCTATGGAAATTTGGGAGTTTATTTGCACCTGAAGCTTAACTTATCGTGACTTTTACAAAAAGAAGTCAATCGCAAAAATAATTGGCGCTATCTTATGATTAAACTCGGGGTGCCAGGGAAACACAGAGCATACCTGACGCAGTCGTAGACGTTGAGAATGCTCTCTAGAGGAATTAAAGTCTAAACAGAGATTGCAAAAATTAATAGGCACTATTGTGTTCCAGCACAGTCCCTGGCACGGGGTCATCCAAAAATGCTTTCCGAATGAATCAATGAACGCTGTCAACAATCAGAAGAGAGGTGTGTTCCTGAGTACGTCTGCACAGGGTTTCTGATTCATCGAACCCTTGAAAATGTGACGTTCTGTTTGGGCAACTCCTGGAGGCGAGGACTTTCTGGCAAGAGCTCTGTGTGTTCCAACTGCGGATTGATGACCGGAGAATGAAGGCCTGTCTTCTCGCCTGCCGCCCACCGCAGCGCTGACGCCGTGCCGCTCCACCAGACAGGTTTCCCTGGGGTTTGTGTTCCTGTGGGGTGACAGTATTTATATTTCACAGGCAATTCCGTGAGGCTTTTCAAAAACAGAGCAAGCCAGAGCCCAGAGAAGGTAATTAAAAGCAAAACCAAGAGAGAGAACAGGGGTGTTTGCTGGCCTCTGGAAGACCACAAGGCCACAGGCTGGGGGAAGGGGTGGGCAGGGAAAGAGAGGGAGAGGCTGAAAGGGAAGTGGGCCCGGTAACAGCAGCCACCTAATGAATCGCCAACTACATCCGTGGTGACCTGGGGATAAACATCTGAAGGAAACAACAGCTGAGGAGGGAGCCTTTTCATTTTGGATGGAAAGCACTGGAAAGAAATCTTAAACCTACTCATTATCTTCAGTCTTCATGCAATGTTAGGACCTGGCCATCCCATGAAGGCACCATAGGCCAATTATGCACACTTGTCAGTTCCTCCACAGAGGTGAGGATTTTCTTAAAAAGAAAGAGAAACCTAGAGCTTTGTTTTAACACTTGGGGGGACAAAGTAAGCGTTCTTTTAATTGCTTTGTATGTTTTCCCTGATAGATGTTAAATACTCATATAATCAAGCCAAATGCATTTTTTTTTTCCTGGTGAGAACTCCTCTCTATCTAACCACTGACAGATAGTATTAGGTGTAATCTGCTCTGCAAGGGTTGCCATGGTAAGAGTTCATCTGCTTCCCCCTCTTTCCATAAATAACAGAGTGGGAAAAATGCACAGGAAGCCTATATAGAAAAGATGTCTGGGGTTAGAGCAAATGCTTAGCGCTTCGCTGTCATGGAGACTCGCCAGGTGTAGGTTTTGTGTTACATTTTTTTTTTTTGTATTAAAAACTCTCTCTGTCTTTCTTTACCTCTTTTCTCTTGTTTTGGGTACGTGTCCCGATTTTCAACATTGGACAATTCAGAGCATCACCACCGAGCCCTGGCAGATTTAATTGAGTTAATGAAGTGGCAGTGTGTGTGCGTGCGTGTGTGCGTGCACGTGTGTACATGCGTGTGTCCGTGCACGTGTGTGCGTTGGTAGATGCAGTTGAGTTTTAGTAGCAGCCCGCTCCTTGTAAATGCCAGCTCTGTCTCACGTACATTGGACCTCGGAGTCATCTAATACTTCCAGTGGGGTTTCAAACACAGCTCTGTGTTTCCTTCCCAGGAAGGAAAACTCAGTTATCACTTATTCGCCTGCCGAAAATCTCTAATTTATTTTCGTGGAATTCTTAAGCGATTTCTCTCTTTGAGAGTGAATCACTATGAGGTGACATGAAAACTCTTTCTTCTTTCCCCTCTGAGCAGATCAACCTTCGATGTTCAATTTAGCAAGTGCTCATTTAGTGCCTATTCTGCGCTCTGCGATTTTCTGGGGAATCCGAGGTAATTAGAACATGGTCCTTGTCCTCCAGGAGGTAGTGTTCAGAACATTAGTCTTGGGCTTAGAAGGTTTTCCTTGCAGGCTGGAGCGATGCGGTTCTGGGGCAGATGCCTGAGTGTGCTGTCGAACACCAGGCGGGTTGAGCCCATCGGCGTGAAGAACGTAGGAGGGCGTGAGCAGAGCTGCCTCGGCTGCCCCAAGGCCGACAGGTAGGGAGCGGCACTCTTCTTGCGTGTCCAGTCCTCAGTAGGTCCTAGGGGACCACAGGAACCATAGGGCTGAGGTCAGAGCCATCAGGAGAGTCCTCCGGCCACAGTTCTTCTGTCTTTTGCCAAGAGACTTTTGCTATATTTTAAGCCAGAGCAGCTCTGGGGGTCCTGCTCAGGTCCATCTGCTCTAGCTGGGCCTCGACTTAAAGAGCAGTTGTTGAGTTGGGATGACACGGCGCCTCCATGTGCATCTCCCGAAAGGAACATTCACTTCTTCTTCTTCTTTTTTTAGAGAGAGAGAGAAAGCGTGTGTGGTGTGCACACAAGTGGGGGGAGAGCCAGAGGGAGAGAGAGAATCTGAAGCAGGCTCCACGCCCAGAGTGGAGTCCAACATAGGGCTCAATCTCACGACCCTGAGGTCATGACCGGGGCCAGTATCCAGAGTCAGACGCTCAACCAACTGAGCCATCCGGGTGGCCCAGACATTCACTCCGGATATTCAAGACCTTGGCTGAGGAAGGGGCCAACTACCTGGCCAGGCACAGGGAAGTGATTAGAGTAGCGCGATATCTAGCTACGTGGGTCACAGTTTTATACAGAAAACTTTGATTTCATTTTCACGTGATAGAAAAGAATTCATCAGTACGTCAGGTCTGCAGTGGAGTCAATAAAGTAAAGTAAAATAATCTAAAATGTAGTAAATAATGCTATGATAAATAAGTTTAAGAAAAAAGTAAAAAAAAAATTAAAAAAAGAAAAGAAAAAAGATGCATTTAAATAAAAATATCCAATAATTTAAAATAAAATAATTAATAAATAATTAATAATTAATTAATAAATATTATTAAAAATAATTAATAAAAATTAAATTAAATTTTATTAATAAATTAATAAAAATAAAAATATTAAGTCTACCTGATATATGTAAATATATAAATATTAAGTATACAAATAAATGGTTTATCACATGTCAGTCAGGGAAGACCAGCAGCCGTAAAAAATGAGCCATGAGTCTCAAAGACTTGATTTAAGAAAGATCTTCCATGCATGACACAACCCAGTGGCCGTTGACGTCATGGCTCTGCTCCGGGGAGTCACGACACCCCAGGCCTTTTTCCACCGAGGTACTCCAGCACCCACTGAGCCTCGGAGTCCTCTGCTAGACCATCTGGGTATGGTTGGGAGATAAGGTAATAAGGAAAGCGGGGAGGATCGGTGGGCAGTCCTAATGCGCCAGGCCCGGGGATGTTGGTCCACATGATGATCCACCACCTTCCTTGGGCTCCCACCCGGTCATGTGGCGGCACAGCTCCAAGGGCGGCTGGCAACTTCCATGTGTAGAAGAGGGGAACAGTTTGGTAAACAGCTAACCTCTGGCCCGCATCACTATAAAGAATTTCTTAAGGTTAAACACAAATGACTGACTTGTGAGAACTTTGATAAATTGGCAAAGAATTGAGCTCTGGAGGTTTTTGTTTTGCTTTTTAATCATAACACTATTTTTTTTTATATGGGTCTCACCACTGCCATTTATTAATGAGAAGGACATAGTTCGGTTCCTCTGGTGCTCGAAGGCCCTTTGTGGAGAGCGAGGACATCTAGCTAAAGGGTTTTGGGACAAACAATAGGTGCTCAGGTGTGTTTAGCATCATGCACAATCCTTGGCATGAAGTAGCTGCTCGTCATATGTTAATTCCCTTCCTTTGATATACTTTTCTTCTTCACCTTTTGACCTAAATATCTGGGGAGACACCTTTGTCACAGGGAAACCATGTTAACAATTAAAGCAATAAAATATTTCTCCCCTTGGGGAGAAAGGGATCTTCCCTTTTGGTGTGTTGGCATGCTTTCAATTTCAATATCATATTTTAAATTTGGGCTCACATTGTAAGAATTTTTTTAAGTCACCGGCTGTGTTTATTTTTTAAAACATTTACAAACTACTCAGTTTTGGTCTAGCTAGACTAAACCAAAAGAAATTAAATTAAGCTTTTATAATAAAACCTGTCTACAATGGCTCCAAGTAACCTTTTTGGTGGGTCAGAAAACCTTGTCCTTATTCATGTCTATTTGGTTGTTGCTTTCTATACGGGCTTGTCCTTTGACATTTAGTTAGGACAATCACGAGACATACAGTCATATGAAGGAGGCATTTGTCCTTTAATATCCCGCCGACCTGAGGCAAGAATTTCTGAAGCCATTTCAGGTTTACAGGGTTAAGTTTTATATTTATTGGCCCATTTTCTTATTCATCCACAGTCATCAAATTCCCTTAATCTATTGAGAAGTTACTGTAACTTATAAAGCTTCAACCTAAATTAGATTCTAAAACTAATGAAACTTAGCAAATCTAGAGCAGTAACCAAATAATATTCTCCCCTCAATGAGCACAGGATTGTTTCATTGTATTATGAATGAAGAAATTCTAGGAGTAATGGGTGGGAAATTAATCATGGCACAAGCACCAGTAACTTATACTTTATATTTTTCCCATTGGGACGTCTGATGGAGAATTTGTTCCCTCTGAGATAGAGAAATCTCACATGTAATGCAGACACATCTAGACAGAGCTCCCCTAAGATTCCCGAGTCAATTTAGAATTTCTGGTGGACTGAGAAATCACCAAAATGTGTATTAATGGAAATAATAAAAACTTTTGCATTTATTTTATTTATTTATTTATTTATTTATTTATTTATTTATTTATTTATTTATTTTCATTTATTTATGATAGTCACAGAGAGAGAGAGAGGCAGAGATACAGGCAGAGGGAGAAGCAGGCTCCATGCACCGGGAGCCTGATGTGGGATTCGATCCCAGGTCTCCAGGATCGTGCCCTGGGCCAAAGGCAGGCGCCAAACCGCTGCACCACCCAGGGATCCCAACTTTTGCATTTATTTGGCACTTAGTATGCACTAGACTCTCAAGCTGTGCTTCATAGCTGGTAGACGTATGGTTTCAACTCCAGCTGGGTGACTCCAAAATTTCTTACTTTTACCCCGACTCTGAAGACAGAACAAGACAAAAGACCTCTAGTCCTTTGGATTCACCAAGTTTGGAATCACAGAAGATTCCACCACAGTGTTCTGCTCACTTCCTGTGACACTGTAGGAAATCCATTTACCTTTCCAAATCTTCTCATTTCTAAAATGAGGATTAAACACTGTTAACTATACTGGAATTAAATTTTTTAAAAATAAAAATGAGGTTTAAAAACACTTGGAAAAATACGGTTTTCTATCTAGGTAGGTGATTATGCAAAGAACAGGTTATTATTTGGGGCTCTAGAGAAACTGAATGTCTGAATAGTCATTACAAATAGATCATTTGGCTCAGATGTGTTATCTCGGCCTTAATGTGCCGGGGTGACTGTTAGGTTGAGCGCCGTTTGGAATCGAGTACATTTCATTCCATGAGTTACAGATTAATCCAACATAACGTGTACTGGGCACCTACAGTGGGCAAAAACCCATCCCAGCATTTCATAAGAACCACAAATATAAATGAGTTGTGAGTCTAGGGCCTCTGGGTGGCTCAGTGAGTTCGGCATCTAACTCTTGATTTTTGGCCCAGGTCATGATCTCAGGGTCTGAGATCAAGCCCTGTGTTGGGCTCCACACTGAGTGTGGAGTCTGCTTGGGATTCTCTCTCTTGCTCTGCCCCTCCCCTCACTTGCTCTCTCTCTCTCTCTCTAACTAGAACCTCAAAAAAAAAATGCTATGGTCTTGGTCAGCAGCATATTCTTGATGGCAGGTGATAGAAACTGAATAATAATGATGATGAAGTAGGAAATGGATTGGCTTCCCTAACCCGAAGTCGAGGGGTATCCATCCAAGTTGTCGGTGACGTCACCAGCAGTGGGTTTCTCCTCATGTCTCAGCTCTGCTTTCCTCTGAGGTGGGTGTTCCTGTAGGTAAGATGGTATTTTGTTGCTGTTGACTCACAGCTACCTTAATAACCCCAGTGCAAAAGGAAATTCTCTTTCTGAATGGTTCCACAGGAACCCCAGGTGTCATTCTTATCAGCCTGGACTGGGTCACGTGCCTACCCCTAACTACGCTTTAAGGTGAGGGGGGCAGTGCTGTTCTTTCTTTGAGTTGAACTAGGTAACATTATACTCATTTTGTGGCCGAGGGGTGGCATCTGCAGCTCTACCAGAACAGGCGTAGAGAAGAGGTCGTTCTTCAGGGGACATAGATGGAAGCAGAGAAGTAGATGCTCACAGTAGAGATCATCCTGGCTGGGCTATGAAGGAAGCGTGGGCTTTTGACTTAGAGACAAAGGGGTGAGGTATATTTCAGGTGGAGAGTCCAACACGAATGTGATCATTTTATTTGTCCACTTGATTGGTGTGCGAGATGCCTGAGCAGATGGTAAAAACATTATTACTGGATGTGTCTGTGAGGGTGTTTCTAGAAGAGGTTAGCGTCTGAATCTGTAGACTGAGTCAAGAAGATTGCCCTCACCGGTGTGTGGGGGCCTCATCCAACCCCTGCTGGAGGGAGGAAGGGAGGATTTGCTCTGTTTCAGCCGCCACCTCCGTGTGCTCCAGCCCTCCAACATTAGGGTGCCCCTGTTTTCGGCACCTTTAGACACAGGCTAAGTTATGCCGGTGGTTTCCCTGGTTTTCCAGCTTACCAATGGCAGGTCATAAGGCTTCGTAGCTTGTATAATTGCGTGAGCCAGTCCCTGTGATAAATCTCCTGCTCCTGTTCCTCTGGAGAACCTGACTTACACGAGTAGTGACACAAACACTGGGGATTTAGTTTGATTGAACATACACTGTATAGGAGGTTCGGTGGTAGGGTGGGGTCAGAGAGAGGAATGGTTCCAACGCCAAACAGTGAACCTGCCCTTTATTTCCTGGGCAACGAGAGGCCTCTTATATCTTTTGGGGATGGGAAGTAAAATATCCCCCACTACAGGGTGTGTCCCTCCAGAGCCAGAAGATAACTTTCCCGCTTGCAGGCCGAGCACAAGACAAGGTGCCCAGCCCGCAGCTGGGTCTCATTAAGGACTTGCGAAGGAACATCAGTTTCTTTACCAAATGTCTAATGATGGGTGCTTCTGTGTGTCAGACACTAACTGCTTTATAGGCACCTCACGGGTCGCCACAGAAACCATACGAAGGTGGTGTGCATGCTCCACCTTATAGATGAGGGCTCGGATACTCATAAGGGTCAGGTGGTAGAATGAGGATGAAACTTGAGGTCGTCCGCATTCGAATCACCGTAACATCCCCCATCGCATCAACATGACCCCATGTGATTTGTGCAACACCCGAAAGAATGTTAAGAGATTTCCACGTATACGCCTCACGGCATATCCACGAGGTAGGTGTTATCAGCTCCATTTTATGGCTGATAAAACGAAATTCAGAGTGGAGAAGTAACTCAACTGGAATCACAGGGCCAGTAACTTGAGGTGCTTGACTCGGATTCGGCAACTCTGTCCAAAATCCATTCACTTTCCCCGACCGGTTAGTTGCCCCACCAGCTGCCAGGCCCCATCGTGAGTGGCAGGGAAGATGCTCTGTGAGTGTGTGTGCGCGCGTGTGTGCACCAACTCTAACGTTCGGAGATTCTAGTCTTCCAGCAAAATATTAAATGTGCCTAGCACTCGTCTCAACTCTTTCAGATGTCAGAATGCGAGCTACACGGGCTAAAATGAAAAGATCATTGAATAAGCTCATGATTTCAGTTGGAGCATTGCTGTTTGAATTCCATGAAAAAGGGCTCAGTTAGCTTTCTTAGTATTGTATTTCTCTCTCGTACAAACATCCACGAATTCTCTGCACTAGATCCTTTTACATTCCACTGAGCTTTGAGTGTGACCTGGTTCAGGCCACGAGAGTGGTAACTCTTCCACAAAGGGCTCTTGGCAAAGTGGACTGATTTGCAAACCACTATGACCCTGTAACTTGGACTTTCATGCAACATGTGTCATATTGAGAGCATCTCGGGATCAAACCCCTGCACAAGTTAGGGGCGGAGGTGATGATCTGTTTTGTTTCATTTGACTCTGGAAGTCAGAAGAGAACAAGGATCTGTTTTTGGACATGTCTCATGTGCTGGGAGGATGACATGAAGTGAGGCAATAAAAAATGACAGTTACGATGATAAAAAAAAAACTAACATCAATTGAGGGCTTGGGGCAGTGTTTCAGGCAATAGGTGTGGACTCTGCCTTTTAGCATGGAGGCTTGACTTGTTTTGTCTTTAGGTCATAGTTCTCCTTTTCTGGGAGAGAGGATTTTGGTGGACATTTTAATTTCATTGACATAGACACCCCACATCCCAAGACAAACCCCAAAACCCACATTAGGTTCTTGACAAGGACCCAGATGACAGTGGAATCACCCAGATGTAGATGCTGCTGATGATACGAAGTCATTTGCTTCGCATTTTGCATTAGACATATATTTGGTGTCCCTGAAAATTGTGCAAGGTGTTTGTTTCCTAAATTTTGTTTTGGGGACCCTTCATCAAGATAAGAAGCTTTTGCACAGCAAAGGATACAGTCAACAAAACTACAAGACAACCTACAGAATGGGAGAAGATATTTGCAAATGACATATCAGATAAAGGGCTAGTTTCCAAGATCTATGAAGAACTTATTAAACTCAACACCAAAGAAACAAACAATCCAGTCATGAAATGGGCAAAAGACATGAACAGAAATCTCACAGAGGAAGACATAGACATGGCCAACATGCATATGAGAAAATGCTCTGCATCACTTGCCATCAGGGAAATACAAATCAAAACCACGATGAGATCCCACCTCACACCAGTGAGAATGGGGCAAATTAACAAGGCAGGAAACAACAAATGTTGGAGAGGATGCGGAGAAAAGGGAACCCTCTTACACTGTTGGTGGGAATGTGAACTGGTGCAGCCACTCTGGAAAACTGTGTGGAGGTTCCTCAAAGAGTTAAAAATAGACCTGCCCTACGACCCAGCAATTGCACTGCTGGGGATTTACCCCAAAGGTACAGATGCAGTGAAACGCCGGGACACCTGCACCCCGATGTTTCTAGCAGCAATGGCCACGATAGCCAAACTGTGGAAGGAGCCTCGGTGTCCATCGACAGATGATGGATAAAGAAGCTGTGGTCTGTGTATACAGTGGGATATTCCTCAGCCATTAGAAATGACAAATACCCACCATTTGCTTCGACATGGATGGAACTGGAGGGTATTATGCTGAGGGAAGTAAGTCAATCGGAGAAGGACAAACATTATATGGTCTCATTCATTTGGGGAATATAAAAAATAGTGAAAGGGAATAAAGGGGAAAGGAGAAAGAATGGGTGGGAAATATCAGAAAGGGAGACAGAACAAGACTCCTAACTCTGGGAAACAAACTAGGGGTGGTGGAAGGGGAGGAGGGCAGGGGGTGGGGGTGACTGGGTGATGGGCACTGAGGGGGGCACTTGACGGGATGAGCACTGGGTGTTATTCTGTATGTTGATAAATTGAACAATAAAAAGTAATTTTATTATAAAAAATAAAAATAAAAAAATAAATTTTGTTTTAAATTTCTCTACGTGCAAACATTTTTTTGTTTTAAGGGAAATGTTTGGAAATGTTTGCATGTTTTCTCGTCTAAGCATTTGCTCCCAGGAGATGGGGAGTGGAGGGCAGACCACATGTGAGGGACGTGTTGGCTTGATTTTCTTCTCACCGAGTACTGGAGGAAAGACTGGGGGGAGGGTTGGGATCAGCTTTGGATAGCGCAGCATATTCCTGGCAGAAACACTGACATCTGACACCCGGAGTTGACTAACCTGGAATAAACGAGCATTTTAGGAATGGACTGTTGGGTCATGCGGACTGCCAGGACTCTGGGATCAGATCACACCTTGTGGGGGGATGGAATTTCTGGGGACGGGGAAGGATATTTTCCCTGCTGATAGTTATGGGGAGAGATTAGTTCCAGGCCAGGATATGAGGTGGCATTTAAATAAGGGGTAGAGAGGTTGGGATTCATGCATCCTTTATTCTCATTCTCTGTGGGACTTTTCAAGGGGACGTGGTGATGAGGTTAGACCTACAGTTGCATTTATGGTGATGGACATTGACCCTGGGTGGTGTAGGGGAGGGTAACAAGGCAGGAAGTCAGGGACAGATTCTGGTTTGAGCAGATACTCCTACTTAGGGAGTAGCTGCTTCTAAATGGCCATAAAGGAAACTACTAATGGTAGATCTGCGACTCCCCCGTAAGCCAGGGCGGGCTAAGTCCCCAGCGTAGGCCACCTATGTCTGCCAGATAGCAAATCTGACAGATCAGCCGGTGTCAGAGATTGCAGCCTGCTGGCAGGGTGAAGAGGGTGGAGGGGAGAACAAATAATGGCAAAGGTGGAGACAAACATTTGTTGGACGTTCATTGAAGGCGAACCTTGTTTCATTCATTCAGGTGCATGTGGCTCCTTGCCTGGGAGAGGCTCCCACCCTGAGAGGCGGGGGGACGGGACACGGGGACAGCAGATTCACACCTCCCTTCCCACCGAGGGACAGATACCAGTTATCGACAGCGGGATTTCACATATTTCTTCTCTGGCTTTCCTCGCACGTCTATCTCTGGACAAGAGCTTACGGTTACATGGATGTAAGTTAAAGGCGGCCGTTGGATACTGTACTTGCACGACCTCGTTTCATCTTTATAACCAGCTTTAAAAGTAGGCAGGTCCAGGTTATATGTCCAGGTTATACTAGAGAAATAGGGTAGTGAGGTTGAGAGACTTGCCCCAAGCGGTAGGAGACAAGGGGGGTATCTGGCACTTGGGCCCCAGGGGGAGAGAGAGGCACATAATGGAAGCGAAGGGGCACAAGCTTCTTTAGGTCCCTTGCCCATCATCAGGGCCATGATTCGTGTTCAGTTTTGGACCCTCCTCATGCTAAATCCACTCACCCTTTCTACTTTCCCATCCTGCTCACCCTCTGCTACAGACTGTGTTCTTACCAGATTCCTATGTTTGAACCTATTCTCCACTCTGATAGTGCCAGAGGCCTCTGTCTGGGAGGTGATTACGTCGTGAGGGTGGAGCCCTCATGAATGGGAACAGCGCCCCTAATAGAGGAGACCCACAGAGCTTCTCGCCTCTTCTACTGCGAGGTACCTGTGAGCCAGGAAGGGGGCCCTCACCAGACACCGAATCCACCAGCCCCCTGATCTCGGACTTCCCACGCCTCCAGAACCGTGAGGAATACATGTCTGTTGTTCTATCAGCCGCCCATTCCGTGATCTTCTCTTTAGCAACCCAGACAAAGACTTCCTTCAAATGGCTCCCCGTTTATATCGAATTTCTTACTGTCCTAGAGCATGATAGTCCCTTTCCCATGTCTTTGTCATGCATCTCTCGTCCTTTTTGCCTGGGGTCTCCTTCCTCCTTGTACAGCTGATTAAAAAGCACTTTATCTTTTAAAAATCAGACCAATATCAAGTTTTCTAGAAAAAAAAAAGTTTAGCGTGGGGTTTAATAGCACGGCCTCTGGCTCTGTCCCTTAGCATCCGTGGGAATTCTCTGAACTTTAGTCAGCATTATCGTATCTAAACTGTAGCCAGCAGAGCTACCTACACCCTAGGATGATTGACAGTATTAACTATAAAGGGCTTCCCGTAGATCCCGACGTAGATCCTGACGCAGAGCCCACGAGTACATGCCATTTTTTTTGTTTCTCCATGAAGGCGTCCCTGATTCTTCAAGTACAGTTAACCCCCTTCTCAGATGAGTTGTAGACACTGTTCGTGTCTTTATTATGGAATTTCTTCTATTATCTTGCAATTATCTATTTAAATACCTCTTTTTATACCACCTTATCAACCCGCCCCCCAAATCTATTTCCTATCGGTAATAGTGCGCACTCTGCCTTCCGGAAACTCTAGGCTACGGCAGTTGGAATCAGGAAAAGCCCTAGAGAGCAGACTCCGGGAATTTGTTTTGGAGCTGGATTATTCGTGGTCCAACAGCAACACGAGACCCGTACTGGTGGGAAGTGGTTGGGTGAGAACCCCTGGATGCAGTGGCCTGACAATTACTGATGTTTTCACCCATGATTAACTGGGATGGCATGAAAGGAGTAGGCGAGGCATAATTTTGTGCAGAGGCTTTGCTAAATAAACAGTTTTGGGAAAATGATAATTATGAGACTACTGGGGTCGATTAACTACATTGCAGTTCTTGGCAAAATAAAGAAAAAAAACCAAAAAGCAGAAAAATAACAACAAAACAACAACAACAACAACAACAAGGATAGACTCAGAGCAATAACCTGCCGGCTTGAAGCGTGAAAGCCATAAGGGGGCTTCATGGCTGTTTCGAAGAGCGTGGTAGCCATGGAGCAGGCTGTAGGAAATCGGAGGCCAGGGCTGCAGAATGGACCAAATGCACAGCCATGGCACGAGTCTTTATTAGGACCTTGATGGAAAGACAGAGGGAGCCTCAGAGCTGGCCCAGGGACATTGGGGTGGATGAACCTGAGGATCTTGAACCCTCAAACTCCCTTGTGTGTCCAGCGTAGGAAGGAGCAGCCGCCTTCCTCTTGCCAGAGGAAGCATTGTCTCCTGCTTGGATACCGTGTGAGGCTCTGCCCTGAGACAGGGCCTCCCAGTGCTGTCCTGGGCTCCTCAAGATCAGCCTGCCTCGCTCCTCGCTTCCTCCGGAACAATACCCAGGGTCAGATCCTAGCACTTGTTGAATGAAGAGGTACTGACTGGGCCCAGGGGAAAATAGCTTATACCCACAAGGCCTGCCAGTGGTTGCCTGATGCATGCTGGTAGACCTTGGAGAAACCTTTCTGGGAATGGAATTACAAGGTATTGGAGCAGGCAGTGGAGACTCTAAGACTGGATGCGGAGAACTTTTGATGTCAGGGCCTTACTCATGACTCTGGATTTGGGATCTGGAGGAGATACGTGGGTCTTCTGGACAGGCACCTGGAAGCTTAAGGATGAAGATGAACTACAGTGAATGGGCTGGTTGCCCGAACCCCCTTGGAGGTGTCTTACGGGGTGGATCCCAAGGCTTGGGTAGGTGGAAACGTCTGAGTGGCCCCACTGAGTGGGACCTCGAGAGCGCACCAGCAGGCCATGTTTCCCAAGGCAGCCCAGGGGATACACCCTCCACCAAGAGAGTAGGGGGCTCGCTGGTGAGGGGCGCACTGGGTGTTTTTCAGTAGCTCACTGGTGGCTGTTTTATGTGGGCTTGGTCAGACAGTGAGAGACGTCTCCGTAAAATGGAGCTCTTTCCCATATAAATGTTGGATTTTGGGAATGACAGAAGCCGCTTGGCCACATCGAAACACCAGATGCAAGACAGAAATTATGATCATAATTGGCATCAAGGCCAGAGCGGCAACTGGTGTGGCTTGTCCAACAGGGATAGGAATGGTAACTATTGTGACATTTCTCTGGTGGCGTGGGGAAGGAGGGGAGCGAGGAGGGGGCAGGGGGAGAGAGGGACTGAGACACAGAACCGGAAAGTCATTTTAGGCTTCTCAGCTTGTAACGTCAGGGAGGATGGAGAGCTAGTGGGCAGAGGCTGACGTCCGTCGGCACAACAGGAAGTCACGCTCCCTCCTTGAGCCTCCAGATCTGTATCGGTTCACAGACCCAGAACCTACTGATAGGAAGAGGCAAGAGGTGCCACATCTCCAAACTGATCTCTGAAAGAATAGTTTTGTGTAGTAAACATACGTCTGGTCCTTTCCTACAATGACCTGTGGCCGTTTGGCGGGGTGACTGCATTGGGGAAAGAGGAAACCTGGGGCTTTTGGTAGACTTCAGCTGTGAAAGGGTTTGAGCTGACAGGAATACTAGAGTTCTCCAGCTGGGGTGGAAGCCGGTGGAAGCATGGGAGTGAACGGCGTTTGGCCCCAAGTCCTTATTTTTGTGGTTATCATCCGGGGCTCCCATGGGGTAGAAAGGCTTAGCATCCGGTGAGATGCTCACCTTGGTTCTCCAAACTGTGGAGTAAGGGTCATTAACTTAGAGAAGACTAGAAGCTCCTGAAGCTGACCTCCCCCGTCCACGGCCAACAGAGTTGGTGAAATGAAGCTGCTGTTATCAAAGATTCAGGGATGCAGAGATGGTGGTTTCCTCATTGCCCCTGTCACCAGCACGGGCTCTGCAAACACCATGGATCGTAGAGGATCATAAGGGGCTACAGAAGCTTGGCCAGGTGGCATTATAAGCACAGCTGCTAAGCTGGACGTGGTGTCTCACTGGAGCAGGTCGGAGCAGGTCCCAGCACTGTAATGTATACATTAGGTCGGTGAATACCTTCTGACCTTTTTGACCTCATCAAGTGGGGAGCAGGTCAAAAATGTTTCACCTTTGTGGGGCAGCCCCGCAGCCACCATTCACCGCCTCCCCCAGGGACCGTGTGAATCCTCCTCCCCCCCGCCCGTTGCAACACTGCCCCCGAGACACCTCAGCCAACTTAATGCCATCAGACCGTCACGCCGCCCACTGCTGATGCCATCATGCCACCGACTTGCCCGTCGTACTGGGAATATTCTCAAATGCACGAACTCACATCAAGTCAGATGGACAGAGCAGCAATTCATTATTTGATGGCAATGTATGGAAAGGGTGTATTTGGGATGGGCACAGGGAGATCTGAAAGGCGTATGCACGTCACATAACCAGGTGGCCTCGACTCACTCCCGTATTGTATGGTGGGTGGCTGTCCACACCCTGTCAACACACACCTGTGTTGGGGTGTTTCCTGTGACCAGCCGACAAGGAAGCAGGGGGCCCGGGCTGGTTCACACATGGGTTGGCGTGGTATGTTGGTGCCACAGCTGAAAACGGACCACTGGTCTACCGTAGCACCACTTGGGGAGCGCTGAGGACAGGAGGGAAGGGAAATCCTTCTGTTGGGCCGTGCTTCACACGCCTCGTCATCCGCTCGGTGTGAAGGGAGAAGCCACCCTCGGTATAGATAGATGATACATAGAGAGATGATAGATGGTAGACAGACAGATAGAGAGATAGATGGTAGGTGGTAGATAGATGGATGGATGGATAGATAATGGATGATAGATGGTAGGTAGGTAGATGGATGGATAGATAGATGGATAGATAGATGATAGATAATGGATGATAGATGATAGGTAAATAGATAGATGATAGATAAATAGATGATAGGTAGATAGATGATAAATAGATGCATAGATAGATGATAGATGGTAGATAATGATGATAGGCAGATAGGTGATAGGTAGGTAGATTGATAGATGGGTAGATTAATGACAGATAGGTAGGTAGATAGATGATAGATGATAATAGATGATAGATGATAGATAATGATGATAGGTAGATAGGTAATAGATAGATGATAGATGCTGGATAGATGATGGATAGAGAGATAGACGATGGGTAGCTGATAGCTGATAGATGGGTAGATAGATTTCGGAGTGTCGGACACGGATATTCAGGAACTCTTTGCTGAATCCGGAACTCTGAAGAAGGCAGCTGTACAGCATGACCGCTCCGGGCGCAGTTTAGGAACAGCCGATGTGCACTTTGAACGGAAGGCAGATGCCCTGAAAGCCAGAAGCAGTACGACGGCGTCCCCGTGGATGGGCGCCCCGTGAACATTCAGCTCGTCTCGTCACGGACTGACACAGCGGAGACCCGCGCAGAGCATAGCAGAGGTGGGATGACTGGAAACCGGGGCTCCGGAGGTTTCGGTGGTGGTGGCGGCGGCACCAGGAGAGGCACTCGTGGAGGGAGCCGGGGCAGAGGTCGAGGCACTGGTGGGAGTTTGAAGCAGCAGCTTTCTGCAGAGGAGTTGGACGCCCAGCTGGATGCTTATGACGCCAGAGTGGACACCAGCTAAAGAGACCGGCAGATCCCCAAGTGGAGCAGGACCCAGGTGTCCCCTCCGGGCTCCCTGGAGGGAAGGGGCGTGGACTGGGGCTGTGCGGCCAATGATGGATTTGTTTCTTTTATGTTTTATTTTATTTTATTTTATTTTATTTTATTTTATTTTATGTTTTAAAACACGATTTAAAAACTCATGTAAATGTTTTTTTTCTTATTTTCCTTTTTTTCTTTTTCTTTCTTTCTTTCTTTCTTTTTTTTTTTCTTTTTAAATTCTGAAGCAGCCCTGTTTTGTACCGAGTTATTTTTGGGATAAATGTTGCCGGTTGTCCTTGTGGGGAAGGTGGCGTTTTCACCTTTGCTATAATAAAACAGAGACGTGTGTGGAAAAAAAAATTTCAGATAGACAGACAGACGATAGATAGATAGACGGATAGATGATAGATAGATGATAGGAATCTTGGACAGCGGCAGGTGGCTTGGTTGGAAGAAACATGATTGGAACACAAGAGAAAGGGGAGCTGGTGGAAAGAGGTCTGTGGACAAACCCATGGCTCTGGGCCCAAAGCTTGAGGATCATTTTATGTCATGATAACGCCTGACGGAGGTTTTCAATGTCCAGGGGACAGGGGGAGAGAATAATTTGACCTGCACGCGTGGCCTTTTCTTTGGCCAGTTCTGCTCGCCACAGCCTCCAGGTGACTGGCAGCGCTGTTGCACAATAGTTTTCCAAAACCATAACAATAATATTTCTCTTCATTGCATCAGTTCCACCCTTTGACCACATTCAGTCTTTGGTTGTTGAGATGATGTGATTTATAAATTCAAAGAAACCGAGTCGTACGTGTTTCTCAGTGCAGATCACAGGGAGAGGACACAAACCACAGATGCCTATTAGGTTAGTTGCAACTCATTCCCCGCCGTGGAATACTCCATGTGAAAACAGACGGGCCTGCAGAGACAGAGGAGGATTTCCAAATTACATGTTTAAAGAGAAAAAATAGGAGGTGCCCCTGGGTGGCTCAGTGGGTTGGGTATCTGACTTTTTTTTTAATTATTAAAGATTTTATTTATTATTCATGAGAGACCCAGAGAGAGGCGCAGAGACACAGGCAGAGGGAGAGGCAGGCTCCCTGCGGGGACCCAATGTGGGACTCGATCCTGGGACCCTGGGGTCACGCCTTGAACCGAAGGCAGATGCTCAACTGCTGAGCCACCCAGTTGCCCCGGGCACCTGATTTCAGCTCAGGTCATGATCTCAGGGACCTGGGACGGGGACCAGAGTTGGGCCCTGCGCTCAGCGAGGAGTCTGCTTGAGGATCCTCCCCCTCTCCCTCCTGCCCTGCCCCTCCACCCCCCAACTCAACCATCCTCTAAAATTTCATTTCTATTTTATTCTAAAATAAAAAATTAATCTTTTTTAAAAATAAAGGGAAAAATGAGAAAAAGATGGAAAGTTCAAAATATTATGAAGAGTAAGATTTCTTTAGTATAAATAATAAATGAATATATGACTCTACATGCAGATTAAGTGATGTAGTTGATTAATTGATTTAATACTTTTAAAGTACTTCAAACTGTGTGGGCCTAATAGTTAATGTTTTGTAAGTTCTGGATTTTATTATGATATATACCATCATATATCACATTTGTAATTTAAATTATTTATTATTAGTATAGTATTAATATCTGTGGAAGAGGGTGTGAGTATGGGCCATTGAGGCTTGGTTTTGCTTTTGTACCTTTGTGTGTGGTTGTTTTTACAAAACAAATTGATATGTTAGGTTTTTCCTCCTTTTTATCTTTATTTTTATTTTTAAAAATATTTTATTTATTTATTCATGAGAGACACAGGGAGAGAGAGAGGCAGAGACACAGGCCGAGGGAGAAGCAAGCTCCATGCAGGGAGCCCGAGGCGGGACTCGATCCGGGGTCTCCAGGATCAGGCCCCCGCTGGAAGGAGGTGCTAAACTGCTGAGCCACCCGGGGCTGCCCCCCTTTTTATCTTTGAAGACATCAGGGCTTATTTGGACAATACATTTATCAGCTATTTCTTCTTTCCTTTTTGAGACTTCTCTATTTAAAAACTTAAAAATAAATTGGCTAATAACAAAAATTACAAAAAAAAAAAGAGCCCTGCAAAGGGTAATTGAGAGAGAAGAGGGTATTATCTTGAATCTGAAATAAGGTGCGAGGAGGAAAATTGTAGGTCCGTGCACCAGAGAGGTCGGGTTCTGTCCATGTACTGTTGGTGGGAACCTGGGTCAGTGTAGTTGTTGCTCCTGACTTTGCTTCCCTGTCTGTAGGATGGAAATAATGGCACCTGCTGCAGAGAGTCACCCTGAGGATTGAGATAACCCTCTCAGTACTCGGGTGGTGGTGCTGGTGGTGAGGGTGCTGGGGTGCTGGGTGTGGGGGTGCTGGGCTGGTGGTGGGGGTGTTGGTGCTGGTGCTCCTGGTGCTCCTGGTGCTCCTGGTGCTCCTGCTGCTGGTGCTGCTGGTGCTGCCGCTGCTGGTGCTCCTGGTGCTCCTGGTGCTCCTGGTGCTCCTGGTGCTGCTGCTGCTGGTGCGCGTGTCTGCGAGGCGCCCCCACACGTCCGTCCACACCTACCCGCCCGCGGGAGAGCGAGCGCCGGTTTCCCGCATCCCGGGGCGGGGAGGGCGGCGGAGGAAGCGTCGTGCAGGCGGGACGAGCAGCGGGTGCCCCGCAGGTGCCCCGCAGGTGCCCGCCCCCAGCCCCGGCTTTCCTCCGGGCCCCGCCTCTTCCCCCCCCACCTCCGCGGCGCGCTCCCTCCGACGGGCGGGCCGGGCCTCGATGCCGGGGGCGCAGCGCCCCCATGTGGCCGAGGTCTGCATTGTCCCCGACGCTCGGCCGGGAAAGCCGCACCTGGAGGCCCAGCCCCACCTGGAGGCCGAGCCGCACCTGGAGGCCCAGCCCCAACTGGAGGCCCAGCCCCACCTGGAGGCCAAGCCGCACCTGGAGGCCGATCCGCACTGGAGGCCGAGCCGCACCTGGAGACCGAGCCGCACCTGGAGGCCCAGCCCCACCTGGAGACCGAGCCGCACCTGCAGGCCGATCCGCACTGGAGGCCGAGCCGCACCTGGAGGCCGAGCCGCACCTGGAGGCCCAGCCCCACCTGGAGGCCGAGCCGCACCTGGAGGCCCAGCCCCACCTGGAGGCCCAGCCGCACCTGGAGGCCCAGCTGCACCTGGAGGCCGAGCCCCACCTGGAGGCCGAGCCCCACCTGGAGGCCCAGCCGCACCTGGAGGCTGATCTGCACCTGGAGGCTGAGCCGCACCTGGAGGCCCAGCCACACCTGGAGGCCGATCCGCACTGGAGGCCGAGCCGCACCTGGAGGCCGAGCCGCACCTGGAGGCTGATCTGCACCTGGAGGCTGAGCCGCACCTGGAGGCCCAGCCTCACCTGGAGGCCCAGCCGCACCTGGAGGCCGCGGTCGCTGTCCGGTGGAGCCGGCTGCACGGCCGTGGGCCCACGCCCTGGAGCTGGGAGGGCGGGGTGCAGGCCCGCGGGTCCCCGACACCGGGGGGTGCGGTCCGGGTGCACCTGCCTGCGGGGCCGGGCCCGCTCACCCTGCGCCGAGGCCCGCAGCCAGGTCCAGGCCCGGTCCTCGCCCGCGCTCGAGGCCCCCGTGCAAGCGGCCGCCACGTTTCAGCCCGGGTCGCTGCGGGCGGCGGGGTGCGGGGTGCGGGGTGCGGGGTGCGGGCGGCCAGAGCTCGAGACCGTCACGCGTGGGGCCGGGACCCCGCGAGCCCCGCGGCGGACACCAGGCGGGGGTCGTGGGTGCAGGACGTGCGTCCTCTCGCCCCTGCCTTGCGCACAGTGGTCCTGCTCGGCCTGGGTCCTTGCGAGGGCGGCCGCAGGTGGGGTGCGCTCCAGCCCCTCCCTTCCTCCCTCACGGCCCCCACGGTCCGTGCCGCCCTCGCCCGCCTGGCCCCGGAGCCGCCGAGCATCGCCCACAGCCCCGAGTCCCTTCCCGGCGGCAGGTGCGGCCAGTCGGAGGCTGCAGGCGCCCGGGTCTCCTTCCGTCCCCAGCATCACGAGAAACCACGCGGCCGCCCCGCCCCCGGGATGGGCCGATCCCGTCCCCACTGGGGGGTCCCCGGCCCCGGCCACAGCCCCGGGCCCCTGCAGTCCCGCCGGCCACCGGCAGGGGGCGCGCGGGCTGCCCCGGGACAGGCTCCGCCCGGCCGCGCTGGGGGAGGGGGCTCCTGGGGGCGACGCGCGGGCGGAGGGCCCGACCCCGTGACCCCCTGTCGGCTCCGCGCGCCCCGGGGCCTCCTTCCAGCTCCGCGGGCTGCTGTGCTCGGCGCCCAGGCGGCTGTGGAGGCTCTCCCTCCCTCCCCCTGCTCCTCCCACTGTGCTCCCCCTCCCTCCCTCCCCCCTGCTCCTCCCACTGTGCTCTCCCTCCCCTGCTCCTCCCACTGTGCTCCCCCTCCCTCCCCCTGCTCCTCCCACTGTGCTCTCCCTCCCTCCCCCTGCTCCTCCCACTGTGCTCCCCCTCCCTCCCTCCCCCCTGCTCCTCCCACTGTGCTCTCCCTCCCCTGCTCCTCCCACTGTGCTCCCCCTCCCTCCCCCTGCTCCTCCCACTGTGCTCTCCCTCCCCTGCTCCTCCCACTGTGCTCTCCCTCCCCTGCTCCTCCCACTGTGCTCCCCCTCCCTCCCCCTGCTCCTCCCACTGTGCTCTCCCTCCCTCCCCCTGCTCCTCCCACTGTGCTCCCCCTCCCTCCCTCCCCCCTGCTCCTCCCACTGTGCTCTCCCTCCCCTGCTCCTCCCACTGTGCTCCCCCTCCCTCCCCCTGCTCCTCCCACTGTGCTCTCCCTCCCTCCCCCTGCTCCTCCCACTGTGCTCCCCCTCCCTCCCTCCCCCCTGCTCCTCCCACTGTGCTCTCCCTCCCCTGCTCCTCCCACTGTGCTCCCCCTCCCCTGCTCCTCCCACTGTGCTCCCCCTCCCTCCCTCCCCCTGCTCCTCCCACTGTGCTCTCCCTCCCCTGCTCCTCCCACTGTGCTCCCCCTCCCCTGCTCCTCCCACTGTGCTCTCCCTCCCTCACCCTGCTCCTCCCACTGTGCTCTCCCTCCCTCCCCCTGC